>NC_054830.1:119767217-120506037 GCF_018345385.1 Vulpes lagopus | reverse complement strand
TCCTGGCATCCAGCCCCAAGCCCTAAATCTGGCTCTCTGATCAGCAGGGAGTCTGCTTCTCCCTCTGCCTCTGCCCCTCCCCCTGCTTGTGCTCTATTGCTCTGTCAAAAATAAAATCTTTTTAAAAAATAAAAAATAAATAAGAGGAAATAGTGAGTGCTAAGAAATAGTTTTCATTAAAAAATTCAAGTTTGGGGGATCCGTGGGTGGCTCAGCGGTTTAGCGTCTGCCTTCGGCCCAGGGCATGATCCTGGAGTCCCAGGATCGAGTCCCACATCAGGCTCCCTGCATGGAACCTGCTTCTCCCTCTGCTTGTGTCTCTGCCTCTCTCTCTCTCTCTCTCTCTCTGTGTGTGTGTGTCTCTCACGAATAAATAAATAAAATCTTTTAAAAAATTCCAGTTTGTTTCACAAGTCAAAAGGAAAAAAAAATCTGAGTACCAACAAAGTAACACAAACCTCTATTTTAATTCCTACTAGAAAATAGGCCTTTTAACCATTATTTGAATTCATAAGCTTTAAACTTGATTTTAATATGGCTATCCTTTTCTCTTCATATGCTTTCTCAATGTGGAAACAAAGTCTTATTCAAGATCTTTATAAACACAGCTTAGCTTGCCCTGGCAATGAAAAGGTGTATGTTTTGAGAAAGAGTATCATACTGAAAAGATTCCCTTGTGGTTTAGCAGTTATTATCAGCTCCCCCTAAAATAACAACTTTCACATACGGGACCATATATTACCCAAAGACAACAGTACCAAGTGAACTTCCTTTGGACTACCAGCTCCTTATTTTTTTTCCATCGTGCTCTCTTGTGTGTCTTGCCCTAACAATACAACTCAGCTCTTACTCTCCCTTAACATAAAATAGCATTTAGTTATTTCACCCAGAAATGACTGATATTTTTAGTGGTTTTCCCTCCTCTCCTAATTTTTCTCCATTTTGTATCATAACTAAACTCAGAAAAATGCATGAATCAAAAAGCTTTTAATATACTCTGATACCTTACTTCTCTGATGCTCCTACGTGGCTTTGACATGCCCACATTTCAATTACTATTTCTTTCAGTCTCAAAAGAATTCTTGTGACAGTTATAACTTAATGGCAACAAAGGACTATTAGCTATTTTAGTCTGCTCAGGCTGCCATAACAAAATGCTAAAGACTAGGTGGCGTAAACAACTGAAATGTATTTTCTCAGACTTCTAGAGAGCAGAAATCTAAGATTGAGGTGCCAGCAGTGTGGATTTCTGGTGAGAGCTCTTTCCTTGGCTTATAGATAGCCATCTTCTCTCTGTGTCCTCACATGGCTTTTCCTCTGTGCAGTACACCAACCCTTTATGACCTAACTTACCTAATTATCTCTAAAAGGTCCTATCTCCAAATATAGTCATATTGGGGGTTAGGATCTCAACATATAGATTTGGGGGGTGGGGTGAAACAATTCAGTCCATAAAATTTGCCAATATGCTATGATCTTAAAGGACGGGTTCTTAGTGATGTCTTTAGGGTCCCACAGGAAACTCTATGGTTCATCCAGAATTCATTCAGTTCTAGAAGATCTGTCACATTCCATTTGCTAGTCCATCACAGATTGTCAGCTACCTCCAGACTTGTGTCTTGGTATATAGAAGTATATATGGACTTATGTCTGCAATATTGGAGCAAACAATGGCACTTCTAAAGAAACTCTTCTAACCTTTTCTTTACATCTAAGGAAATAAAGCAAAACATTTACCACTGACTCACAGTGATCCAGATGACACTCCTATAAAGGTGGTATTTTCATGACCCAAATCTCTATTCTTTTTAAATAGTATTTATCATGACTTTGAGTGAATCAATCTTTATTCATTCATTCATCCATCCATCCATCCATCCATCCATTCTTCCATTCATTCAGCAACTATTTATTGCTGAATGTGCTAGTCAATATCCAACACACAAGGATTCAGAGATAAGGAAAACAAGTTCCTAACTTAGAGTTGGGTGGAAAATGAAGTTGAACTTTTAAATTTTGGACCTTTGGACCTAAGGTTCAAGGACATAATCACTATCTGATTTCAATATCATAAAAAGGTGAGTCAAAATTAAAATTCTTTCAGATCAGGGTTGTTGTGAAGCCATGGAATGCCTTTGTGCAAGTTAAAAACATGGCAACCCTTGTGGCGCCAGATTGGCACATGAACAGTACCAGTATACAATGAGCATACCTTTCTTCAATGGACACAGACTAAAGAAGATGCACAGGCAAGATCACGGCCACCTTTACACTGCTCAGTTGTACCCACTTGTCTAAAGAACACAAACTGCACAATTTTTTATGGCAATTGTCTTCTAAATGGTGGGATTTGGAATATATTGGGGAGCAACACAGGCCATCAGCAAACATTCCAACTGAACAGCACCCCATAAACCAGAGTTAACCTGAGAAGATTAAGGTCCAAGAGATCTAAAGGCCAATCCAGAGATTAGGAGAATAGTCAGTAGAATCTCAGATCTCAAAATTTGAATATATAAATTCTACAACAATGAAATTCCAGCAATCTTTGTGATTGATTTTTATCCCAAGGAACTCTTACTAGAGAAAGCAAGAAAGGTAGACTACCCATATATCATGCTTGTCCCAATTATCATTTTTCTCAATTGTATTACATATGAACTATGACTAGGGACCAAAGATGTGAATGCTATGTACCTTAGAAGGACTTACTAAAAAAATGCAAAGCTATAAAATCCTATTTTAAACAGGAAAGAAAGAAAGAAAGAAAGAAAGAAAGAAAGAAAGAAAGAAAGAAAGAAAGAAAGAAAGAAAAGGAAAGAGAAAGAAGAGAAGAGAAGAGAGAGAAGAGAAGAGAAGAGAATAGAAGAGAAGAGAAGAGAAGAAGAAAAAAGAGAAGGAAGGAGGAAGGGAGGAAGAATTTTAAAAATCATTTAGGTAGAAATGACTAATTTCTAGTTACAGAAAACAATTCTTGGGTGAAGAAGGGCAGTCTCAAGTGTCCTGCATACACTATCCTAAAATATCTTCATATTTCATTTATTTTAGCGTTTTTCCAATAGGCATGCATGAGTGCATGTCATCAATTCAGTGAGTGAGAAGTTTGATAACACCATTTTTCTATATTATGAAGATAAATACACAACTTAGCTTTGGGCTTACAATTAAATGAACCACAAAACACTGATTTATTAAAACTCTTTGCCAATTTTTGGACAGAAATTTATTCATGCTCAAAGGTAACAAATTATTGTAAAGGTTATTGAACTGAAATTTGTATTATTTTTATCGCAGAAAAAGAAAGATGTAAGTAAAACTTTTAGTCCCTTAATTATATTATGTCATATTTAGGTGGACCAAATTAATAATAAGATTAAAAGAAAATATTGCTGGTATATATGTTGAAAAATATAAATAACATTTTTCTTTTTTTCTTTTTAAAAAGTTTTGTTATTGAAATCTAGTTGACGTACAATGTTATATGAGTTTTAGATGTAAAATACAATATGTGGTTTAGTATCAAAACCAACACAATACCTGTGACCAAATAACAGCCCTAGATTCTGGGGCTATCATGTAGAATCTATATTCTAGATGGTCACAAATTGTCATTCTCCCTTCCACAAGCGCACTTGTTTTTAATCTTTATGAAACCTAATCTATCTTAATTTTCTACTAATATTTCCTAATCTACATCACCATCTCAATTTGCCCCAAGAGCTTTAAAAACCGTTATTTTTTATGATCACCCCCACATTTCTCTCACTGTGGCACCATATCAGCTGCTTTCAATGGACAGATATGTGACTAGGCTATAGTCACTTGCTTCATTGAAAGTCTCCTTTACTTACATTTCCCCTCCTCTGTGATTATCTGGCTTCTTCAAAAGCCTCCTTTTCTATTTTCTAGTTTAAAAAATACTGAAACAGGGCAGCCCCAGTGGCGCAGCGGTTTAGCGCTGCCTGCAGCCCGGGGTGTGATCCTGGAGTCTGGGGATTGAGTCCCACGTCGGGCTCCTTGCATGGAGCCTGCTTCTCCCTCTGCCTGTGTCTCTGCCTCTCTCTCTCTGTGTGTATTTCTCATGAATAAATAAATAAATAAATCTTTTTAAAAATAAAGAAAGAAATAAAAATAAAAATAAAAAATACTGAAACAGAAGTCAAGTAAAATCAACCATAATCACGTTACTTTAAAATGTATAAAAAGCTGATGTGTAAAAAACTAAATACACATCTTCCTCTCTCCCAATTGATCCAATTGGTCAGAAGTTAAAATTAATTGCTCAGTGCCCATCTTTTCTGACATTTTTCTACTTTTATACAGATGTTTGATGTGTATGTGTAAACACTTAAATATACATCCTCTTATTCCCTCCAAATATGGGAATGTGTACACACATACACACATTGCTTTCTTCATTGAAAATATCTTGGACATATCACATTAACATGAAGAGAACTACTTTATTCTATTAAAGAGCTGTATGATATTCCATTGTTTGACTCTCCTATAATTTGTCAATATTCCATAGGAAGACAGTTTACATACTCTTTATGCACTATATTTTCTCCATGCAATAAATTTCTTAAAGTGAGATGATGACACAAGAAGAGTTGTTTTGGTTTGTTTTGTTTTGATGAGATTCTTGAGAACAGGATTCATATGTAGAGTGCCACCAGATTAATATAACACTCCAAGACATGGTGGTCATTAAGTGGTGATAGCAGACCCTAGTTAATTGAGTGGTTGACTATTCTAAAAATTGAACTAACTTTTATAAATACCTGAAAAATACAATTGTTTGACCCTTTTACTCTTTCCTACAGTGACAGATTCTACACAGCCATCCAAAGCTTCTGTTGAGGAGATTCTGATAATCAGCAACTCTTTATTGAGAAGCAATATTTTATTGTTTGACTTGATACAAAGGAAAGCCATCCCTCCCTTGTCACTGAGTAAGCACACACTAGGATATCTTGGTTTTACTACATTCTAATATACTGATCTTACAGGGAAAATACATCGGGTATTAGGTGAGTGTAGTATACTTGAAAAGATCATTGTCCTAAGGCAGGCAGGTTGCTATCAAAATTTGTAACTGTACCAATACCTTCTAGCATAAAGCTTCTAGATTTGTGAAGTAAGAGAAATTACAAACTCTGGGGTCCTTTTTGGTTCTAAATTCTCTACTATAATCCCCACCAACAAAGATAGCAGTGCCAGGGGTGTCTGGGTGGCTCAGTCACTTGAGCAACTGACTTTTATTTTCAGCTCAGACCATGATCTCAACTTTGTGGGATGGAGCCCTGCATGGGGCTCCATGATCAATGAGGAGTTTGCTTGGATTCTCTCCTTTTCCCTTTCCCTCCCCCTCTGCTCCTCCCCTACTCATGTAAAATATATATATATATATATATATATATATATATATATATATATATATATATGTATGTTTTTTAAAGACAGCAGTGCTATATTATTTAACTTCTAAGATATTCCTCCCACTTTGATTGAAAATGGAATTATTAGAAACATTTTTCCTAGATCCATTCAAACTGCATGAAACTGGAGATAAATGCTCATATATCCTCTAATTGCAAACAGTCAGAATGGGTATACTGATTCCTACTGCCCCAAGTTTTTGTGAAAATTCAGTGACAGGATACTCAGAATACTTTGTATCATGCTTACCATACACAAGTACTCAGTGACTTCTACCTTTCTTCATTGTGATTACTGGAGAAGGTTTAGAACTTGTATTTAAATGCTATTTCACTAAATTATGGAATTGTTTAAAATAGCAGAATTAAATAATCATTATCACAAAATGTTGAGATAAATTATGAAGTGTCTTAGCCTCTTTAACAAAGACAAGAACAATCCCAAACATACTTACTCCTGAACTAATATCAAAAGAGCTAGAATATAAAATATAACAAGCAGAAGAGATTACAAAGAACATACTTGCAATCTCCAATCACTGTCCCATGAACTGAAAGAACCCTGTGTTATGTAATTGGAGCAACAATGGCAAACCACATCCTTGGTGGAAGCAGCATTCCAAGGTTCTAGCCCTTAAAATAGCTACTGCTAGCACATATAAAGGTCAGCACATGTATATTTTATGCACTTTATTATTTCATAGGATTTCAAGCCACCACACATTACAGCAAGAAAGGACATATGCAAACATTAATTCCTTTAGAGCTAGAAAGAAAACTCAAAACCTTGACTGTTCAAATCGATTCTCTCCTAGGAGACAATTGTCCATATTGCAATCAATGTCAAAGAAGTTTTGCCTGCAGTCTCTCTGCTCCAAATAAATACATTTGGGAACTTCCCATGATGTTTTTTCTGCATAGAATCCTCATCGCCCAATTTCTTTCCCCTTTTTTATTTTCTCTTTTTTCCTCAGGGAGAGAGAGAATCCCAAGCAAGCTCCACATTCAGCACAGAGCACAGAGCCTGACTTGGGGCCCATCTCAGAATCCTGAGACCATGCCATGAGCCGAAATCAAGGGTGGGATACTTATCCCACTGAGCCACCCAGGTGCCCCTTCATCCCCCAACTTCTTTTAAGAAAAATCTAACCTCTGTACAAGGCAGACACTGATCCTCCTACACTTGGTTTGTGATTGGATTCAACCTTCTATGATGGAATGTGGCTCTTCCACTTGATTTTGAATCCACACAGGCCCTAAAATCTAGGTGTCCTTTACTCTTTCACAGTACAATGTGATTACTACTCATCCAGCATCAGGTGCTCAAAATATATATTTGGAATTGAATCAAATCAAATCAAATTGAATTCAAGATGACTGTTCATTCAACCTTTAAGACTATAAGGCTCAAAATTAATATATTTGGTTTACTGGCTCCACTAGTAGCAAAGATAGAGAAAAATGAGCCATCAAGTACACAACAACCAACCCATTAAACTGACCACAACTCCCCTTAAAAATGTTGCTTAAGTGTTATTCAGAACCAGAAAGTTTGGGGACTTGAGAGAATTTTAGTCCCTCGCCCACTTTATGTTTTTTAAGATTTTATTTATTCATAAGAGACACACAGAGAGAGAGAGAGGCAGAGACAGAGGCAGAGGGAGAAGCAGCCTACGAGGAGCCTGATCCCAGGACTGAGCCAAAGGCAGATGCTCAACTACTGAGCCACCTAGGTGTGTCCCCCTCATTCACTTTATTAACAGTGTTGTTGCATGCATTGGATCAGGTGCCATCTATGTGCTAGACACACAAGAGTAAAAAGGATGGACATTCCCCTGACAACAAGAATTTTTCAGTTTAGTGGAATAAACCAGTAAATAAATCACTCTAATTCTGTCTCATGACAGGGTAAGTAGAAGAGTATGGGACTCCCCAGAGGCCTCCAAGGACCATGTAACGTGTGATCAAAAGAATAATGGAAGTGAGTGAGCTGACAGAGATACAAAAAAGAGAGGGGGTGGTAGACAACTGCAGGGCTGGGGAAAAGCAGGCACACCAGAGGAGCTGTCAAAACATAGATTCATATTAACTTGTATATTCATTGTAGCAACCACCAAAGGGTCTTCTTGAGTTCCATTAAACATTCATATCAATAAGCCTGGCACCATGCCACTCGGAAAGACTTTGGATAGAAGCCACAGTTTTCTGGCATGGTGATATCAAGTGTTCTCTCAGGATCCACACAGAATGAGTAAAAGAGATGCCCTAGCTAAAAAGCTTCATGTTCATAAGAACCAATATCTTTCATAACAACTCCAGTTTCCAAAAACCCTAACAAAGGCAAGCTCAGAGACAAGAGTTACCATGCTCAGAGAAGATCAATGTTAATTTGCCAGTGAGGGATTATTTTTCTACCAGCAAGATTGCCTGGATGTATACTCACATGTGAACAGAGGTAGAGAGTTAACCAGTGGTCATAGTCTCATGCTAAAGGTAAAGGGCTTGATAACTCTCTGCCCACACTCCCCTGTGGGTAGTTCTGAGTGGGACACCATTATAAGTAGTGTATGCGGCACATAAAGGCCTGTGGGAAAGGAACAAATGGAACGTTCCAGGCTCTAAAGGAAAATTCACAAAGACGGAAGCATATTGGGGGTTTAGAGAGACTATAGGGTGCTAGAAGTCATGAGAGAATAGTCACAGGAAGCAAGGGAGAATATATTTCACAAGGCTGTAGTTTAAAGTGAGACTATGGCAAGGTTTAAAGCAAGGGAATGAGTTAATCACATTTACATTTGAGATAGCTATCTGTGGCTAATCTAGGCACAGGACACTGAAAGAGCATGAAGCCCTCTAATGTCTTACATCTGCTGCTACAGATCCAACTTTTCTGGCTCTGTCCTCCTCCCCAGAGGTCAGTGTGAATGCACCAGAACAATGAGTTCCCTAGCTTCTGGCTTTCTGTTAGGTCCAACCTATGCAGAGCCCTAACAAGAGAGCCAAGGGAAGGAAGAGAATGAGGCCAGGTATTTAATCCCCTGGACTCCTCCCTTCCAGGTTCCCTGAGACCTGCTATATCCTTCCAGCTGTCATTGTACCCTTCTAGGTGGTTCTAAGAATAGCTCACTCTCCCTGGGGTTCTGAGAACCACTCCTGAGACCAGCTACAGGAGTACTGAACTATCTAGAATTATTCTGATTTTTAAGCATGCCATCTGTTTTCTCCTGGGTCCTGCACTGATCACAGTAAGACATTAGGCCAGATGACCAGGTAGGAGTTGTTGGTATCTTGCCCAAGATTCCCTGGAAAGCCTTTCACCATTTGGGCACCACCCCACCCCCACCTTCTGTGTGTTTCTTCTTCTAAGAGAAGCTGTAACACTATTGGGACCATGGTGGTCAGTCCTGCAACTGCTTTGTCAGGACATGCAGACAAGCAGGGAGCCTGAGTGATTACATCTCCCCAGAGCAGCCCTGAGAGCTGTGGCTGGCTGGTGCAGAACTATAAAAGCCCAGCTCCCTGCCCCAGCTCAATTTCCAAGGTATGTCCATGCTCCAGAAGTCCCCTGTGGGATCAGTGCAAGTTATCCCATATTCAGGCCCTACGGTGAAGTGAAAAGATTAGTGCATCTAGATCAAAATGAAGGGGGAAAAATGCTATCAAAGGTACCAAGAGAAGGACGCCTGGGTGGCTCAGTGGTTGAGCATCTGCCTTTGGCTCAGACTGTGATCCTGGGGTCCTGGGATCCAGTCCCACATCGGGCTCCCCACGGGGAACCTGCTTTCCCTCTGCCTATGTGTCTGCCTCTCTCTCTATGTCTCTCATGAATAAAAAAATAAAATAAAATAAAAAACTTTTAAAAAATATTTTACTTTCTTCTGTGGTCTCCTGACTTGTCATGGTGTTTTAATGTAATTTTAGAGGGGGGGGGGACTTTAACATTTTATTTATTTATTTGTTTGTTTGTTTATTTATTTATTTAACCTTAATATTTTAAATTATCAGCCTGGATTTCACTGTTCATGTTTAGCTCATGCCATGACTGATTTAAATATAAATATGAGCTATTAACTTATATAAAGGATCACTGAAATTATACAACTCATTTGTTTTAGCTTGTCTATGCATATATATTTCATTGTTACCAGAACAGTGGAAATGCTACACAAAAGGGACTGAATTTTTTTTTAAGATTTTATTTCTTTATTTATGAGAGACACACAGAGAGAGGCAGAGACACAAGCAGAGGGAGAAGCAGGTTCCCCGCGGGGAGCCCAATGTAGGACTAGATTCCAGGACCCAGGATCATGACTTGAGCTGAAGGTAGATGCTCAACTGCTAAGTCACCAAGGTGTCCCGGGACTGAACTGTTTTTATTTCATTTCTTGATGGGCACACATTCGACCAACATGCCATCTTTGGCTTACTGACTAAGGAAGGATTGAAAGGAAAATGAACTATGGGTTGTTTCATTGCCCCTTTTTCTACTATGTCATCACTTTCAGCAGAAATGACCACCTGACACAGGAAAGTATAACACTAGTAAGAGAAGACCTGCTGAGTCTCTTTAGTCCTTCATGTCCCTGGGAATGCCACGGACTTCTTTCTGCATTCCAAGCAAATTCTGTTTCAAAGGGAAAAGGCAGCTCTGAGGCCTGTAGGCACCCTAGCTTCCTTGTCACAGATACAACACACTTACTTTGTACTTGCATTCAGGGGCGCTGCCTTGACATTCATTACGGCTCCACCAAAATCCCATGCTCAGGCTCTGGGAGTGCTGTGAACACTATATGCCCACAGGGAGGCAAGGAATGACAAATACACAAAAAGCACTTGTCTGCTCATGTGCGTACTCCACTGCCTCCGACCCCAGACTGTACTTAGAAAATACAGGTTCAAAAATAAGATTATTATGACTTTCAAGACATCATCGGCAGAGCACTAAACCAAGCCCAGGGCTTGTCTCAGTGTGGGATGCTACATGATTGCCCAAGCCCATGAAGCTAGCCTACTCCACATGGAATTTTGCTGAATCACACTCTTTCATTGTCCCCCCACTACTCCCCCCCGCCACCCCACAGCATTTGATAAATCACTTGCAAATGAGACCTTTTCTGAAAGTTTGCTTAGAAATCCAACCTAAAAAAGTTTTTATTGAAAACGTCCCTTAGATTTGCCCTAAGAAGCAAATCTAAGATGTGATTCAGGAACTAGATCACTTGCTGGACATGTAACAAAAGATGTCTGACACCCACCTTCCACAGCACTGATTCCTAGAATGCCATAGCTTTGCACTTGCTAGAATTTCTACCTGTGTAATTGGGGACAGTCAGAGGTGGAAGGAGATAACCTCACTGGCACAGTATCTTTCTTGATTGAGGGCTGTGGTGGAAATGTGGAATTGATTTGGCTTGGCTAAGCACTGCTGATGTGAGAAAAAAGAAAAGAAAAGAAAGAAAAGAAAGAAAAAAAGAAAAGAAAAGAAAAGAAAAAGAGGAAAAAGAAAAAGAAAAAGAAAGAAAAAAAAAAAAAGAAAGAAACTGACAGGATTAATTACCAGACTAATGGAATGAGTATCAGAAATACTCCATGGCAGCATATAAAGAGTTCCTCATCTCCTAGAGCAGGAGTCAGCAAACTTCACAATTAGGGCCAAAACTGATCCACTACTAGCTTTATAAATAAAGTTTTATTAAAACACAACCATGCTTACTCATTACATATAGTCTATGACTGCTTGCAATACACTATAATAGCAAAGTTGAAGAGATGCTACAGGGACCTTATGGCCCACAAGCTTAAAATATTGATCTGGCTTTCTCTAGAAAAAGCTTGCAAATCCTTGTCCTAGATTCTGAGAGCAACCTGAGCTGCCTCTAACCTCACACAAACTTCCCTCATGTGGACTGCATCTATATAAATTTTCCTCTTCTTATGAGGACACCAGTAACTGAAACAACACAGACCTTCAACCAGGACAATCTCATTTTAACTTGGTTATATCTGCAAAGACCCTGTTTCCAATAAGGCCTATGCACAGATCCTTGGTGGACAAGAATTTTAGTAGGCTGCTACTCGTCCCACTATATCAACAGTTAGGTTCAAATCTCAGCATGGCCCAAGAAGGGAAATACTGGCCAGGATTATAACTAGAAATCCAGTGGCTAAAACTCCAGTTTTAGGAGTCTAATGATTTGTGGCATGCCAGACATGTCCTGAAGGCAGAGTAGGAGTTACCGTACCTTGCACTTCTGACCACAGATGAAAAAAAAAGAGAGAGAGAAAAATTAATAAAACAGAGTTTACTAGACCTCTTCTAGTTTTAGAGGCAGAAGGCACTGTGCTTGAGATTTTAGTTCTGACTCATTTATGAAGTGACCTGGAGGTTTCCCCATTTTGAATGGATCTGAGAGTGAAGTAAAGAAAGTGCTCCACCACTAAGTCCAAGCACTCCCTTTAGAATTTTGAGAGATTTCCTAGTGATAAAATACAGAATAGCAATACATCTCCTTTTCTCAAGACAAAATCCTTTACTCCTCTTTATAAAACCCTCAGGGGGAAAAAAAACCCTCAGATACTCCATTAATAGCAGTTGCACAATCCATAATCCATATTGCAGTGATCAATGGACTTCTATTCACCCTAGCTTTGTCGCATTTCAGGCTTCTAACAGCAAGAAATTTTGAAAGGGCCAGGATCGGTAATAAAGATGAAGAAATGCTAAACCATGACTAACTATGTTTGAATGTAAAAGAGAGAATAGAAATAGATGAGAAAAGGAGAAAAAAATGTCTTCATCACAAATACAAGTATAAAGGGGTAGAAGTACTTTTCAACGTTCCTTTTTCTTATTATTTATGACTGCTCCCATCTATTAACATAAAAGTGGAAAATGTTGTTGATATACTTTCCAAGGTAGGTAAATTCTAAAAATATCTAGTATTTAAAATAAAATGCTCTACAGAAAATAATATAAAAACATGATCTATATATTACATATATCAAAACATTATTCATTGGATTACAACCCATTTTCATATAGTCCCTAAATTTCCAATTGGCAAAGCATTTTTATATAGAAAACAAATACTTCATCCAATAAATCTATAAAGCATAAAATGGAGGATATTGTTATTCCTTTTAAGTCTGAAAACAGGTGTGCCTGAGTGGCTCAGTAGTTGAGCTTCTGCCTTTGGCTCAGGGCATGATCCCAGGGTCCTGGGATGGAGTCCCACATAGGGCTCCCCACAGGGAGCCTGCTTCTCCCTCTGCCTATATCTCTGCCTCTCTCCCTCTGTGTCTCTCATGAATAAATAAATAAAATATTTTTTTAAAAGTCTGAAACCAGCAAAGTACAGAGCTTTTCAAATAACTTAAAGCAAAGCCATCTCCTAGTATACCTTATAAATGTGCACTTGGCTAAGCTGATACCCTATGTGAAATAAATTTTCCTATCCCCATTTATTTGGGGGATAGAAGCATAGGACTAGGAATTTAAAAATGAGATGGGTTGCCAGTGGGGGAGGGGGATAGACAAAATGGATGAAGGGGAGTGGGAGCTCCAGGCTCCCAATTATGGAATGAATAAGTCACGGGGAGGAAAGGTACATCACAGGGAATATAGTCAATGGTATTGTAAGGGTTGTATGGCGACAGACGCCAGCTACACTTATGATGAGCATAGCACAACTTAGAGACTTATGTAATCACTATGGTGTATATCTAGTGGGTCAACTATACTTCAATAAAAAAAAATAAGTAGGATGATAAGCTGTGCCCATAAGGACACACACACACCAACACACATTTAAGTATACACAGGCATGTGCCCATATACAAGAAATTATAACATGATATGATATACTCTCAGTATAAACAAAGTCTTCAACAATAACCACAAAGTAGTGATTCATTCCAAATGAACTTATCTAAGACTTTAGAGAGAAAATAACATATTTGATGGGACCTAAAAAGATGAGATGTACTTCGTGAAGAAGTAAAAGAAGGGAGGACAGGACAAAGGAGAAGTAAAGGGAGCACCAGAGAATCTCCAAGGCTTAGAGGGCTGTTCAAGGAAGAGAAGAAGCCATTAAAACTGAGGAAGAGGACAGCCCTGGTGGCTCAGCAGTTTAGCACCGCCTTTAGTCCTGGGCGTGATCCCGGAGACCCCGGATTGAGTTCCACATCAGGTTCCCTGCATGAAGCCTACTTCTCCCTCTGCCTGTGTCTCTGCCTCTCTCTCTCTCTCTCTCTCTGTCTGTCTCTGTGAATAAATAAATAAATCTTTAAAAAAAACTGAGAAAGAAATGGCTTGTGAAGAATGGTGGGCCTTGGTCTAGGTTTGTACTTTTGATATAACATTGTTTAGTATGAACACTGGAAATCAAAATGTCCCTAAAATTAAAAAAAAAAAAAAATCCTTGTATTTTCAACATCTAGCAAAACACATGACAAACTTTGTAAGGAACAGGAAACATTTTTGACAGATTAGCATGGAATAATTCAATGTGTATTGTGTTTTATGATGTTGTTTTGCATTACATTTCACGTCCTTCATTTGTTTTATAGCTATGGTTTTTTTTACCTTGGGGATAAGCATTTATATGAAAAGCATCATTTCTACTAAAACACTAGTAGCAGCAGTTGGCATTTAATACTAAAGAATCATTTTCAGATCCTCTCTTTAGGGAACTATGTTTTAGGAGTTGCAAAGTTTAGAGAAAATAAAAGCAAAGATGGATAGAGAAAAGCAAAAATGAGTAGGAAATTTCTTGGTGAATATCCATCGCATTCTACTAGCAGAGACTAAGTGAAACTAGATCTTAGGCATCCACCTCTATCTACGGTACACTTTAAGAAGCTCATTTGAGACCAAAGAGCTTACTACCAAACTACAAGTTTGATATGCCCATATTATAAAAGAAATTTTACCTCACTATCCCTACATGATAACAGTATAATGCATGTAAGCATACTGTGTAAGCTGTATAAGGTTTTCCATATATAATAATTATTGTTGCTAACTGAATAATATAAAATAAATGGTCTTGAATAATTAAATAGAAACTATCCAATAAGAACTATTAAAGAATATCCTGAGCGCTTATTCTGTGCCAAGCTCTGTGACAAGTCCTCTGCATATTATTTTATTGATTCCTTCCAGTGACCCAATGGAAATAAGTAGGATCTGGAATTTACAACTGAGGAAACTGACCTAGGAATGTAGTCTGACTTGCACAAGGAAATCTAGGAAAGTGATACGGAGAAAGTAATATGCTGGTAACAGAAAGAAGGCCTGAATATAAGCAGCAATAATATCAGAGACTCAGATATCAACCAAAAGATATCAAATAACCATAAGAAAAGAAATGGCCCAGGATGTAAAATGGGCAGATTTGTACGCTTCACCCAAGATACATGGTTGGCAAAGAAGTATGAGAAAATGTACTCAGCATCATTAACTATGACAGGAATTCAAATTAAAAATACAAAGAAATGCCATTATACATCTACTAGAATGGCTAAATTTTAAGTTTTAAATTAACAAGAAAAAAGTGACAATACCAGTGGTATTGAACTCTCTGAGAATTTGAACTCTCACATAGTGCTGATGGAAATGTAAAATGGTACAACCATTTGGAAAAACAATTTGAAGTTTCTTAAAAAGTTAAACATATGCTTAACCATATGATCCAGCCATTCCATATAAAGTGTTCACCTAAGAAAAATAAGCATATACAGCCATACAAAGGCTTGGACAGAAATGTTCATAACAGCTTTGTTTCAACAGCCAAAAACTTTAAACAAGCAAAGTGTTCATGAGATGGGAAAAGGTTAAGCCAATTGTGGTATATCTACACAATGGAAGAACTATGCAACAACAAAAACTATTCATACACACTACAACATGGGTAGATCGCAAAACCACCGTGCTGAGCAAAAGAAACCATGCAAAAAGGGAATTCACACCAATTGTTTATATGAAATTCTAGAAAATGCAAACTAACCTACATAGTGAGGAAAAGCAGATCAAAGGATGCCTGGGATAATGTGGGGCAGAAAGTGGCAGGAGGGAGTGATTATAAAATATAAAAGAACATGAGGGAACTTTGAGAGGTGATGAAATGTTCATTATCTGGATTTTAGCAATGATTTCACAGATATATACCTACGTCCAACTCTATCAAGTTGTACATTTTAAGTATCTGCAGTTTATTTTATGTCAATTATACCTCTCGAAAGCTATTGCAAAGGTATATATTTACTTTTGAGCTTCTGTGATTTTTTTTTTAATCTGTGAGAATTATTATCAACATTTTAACCATGGTTCTCTCTGGGTAGAGAATAGAAATTTCCTGAATTTTCTTCTGTTGAGTTAATGCTCATTTTCTCAATACACGATAACAGTTACAACATTCTTTTAAAACCAAATACCATTTTAAATTTGTTTTTCAGACTATTTTATTTATTTATTTTTTATTTAAAAACTTATTTTGGCAGATGGACTCCTGGGACTGCCCAAGACCAGCCCTGAAATGATGACCGATAAAGCAGAGGAGTTGGCTGCTTGGAGGAAAGCCAAATGAAACATTTTGGAGAATCCACAATTCATCCTCCCTCTGAGAAGGCCAAGCCTGGCAATGCTGTCAGTGAAATAGGAAGCACAGGGAGCATCCCACCCTGCAAGCTCAGCTATGTCCTTGAAAGATGATGACTCCAAAGTTATAGCAATGTCTGTGTTGGGAGAAGTGCCAGAAAAAACTGCCAATACCAATGGAAATCAATGCTGAAATAAAGCATCAGTTAAAAAGGGAAATTTGACAGTTTTGATGAAAATATGAAAGAATTTTCAAATTGCTTGAAGGAGTGAGCAGATCTCCAGAAATGTGGAAAAAAATTTCATACATGCCATAAAGGAAACAGCAAGATTTAAAAGCCAAGACTTAATAAGGCACCTGGAAAATACACTAGAAAAACTAGATTCTGACCACTTTCTCAAAAAAGATAATCACACCTCAAATTTAGTAATCTGATTATTGAAAAGATCAATGAGAAAGCAGAACCAGTTTGCTGTCCTAGGATGCAACCTGGTATTGTTGACGCTTCCTAGCATGTTAGCTAAGAAAGTTTATCTTCTTGGGGCTAAGAAAAAGCATTGGAACTTCAACATTACAAGTCTGTTAGTAAAAGCTGGGCATTTGCCCTTAAAAAAAAAAAGTTATTTTACTTGACACACAATGTAACATTAGTTTCAGATGTGCAACATAGTGATTCAACTTCTCCACAGCTCTGCTCTGCTCAGACTGTATGTATCTGCGTTAACAAAAACCAGATAAATAACCTCATGTTTAGAACTAGTTTATATCTTCCTACTTTTTTTTTTGTTTGTTTATTAAGATTTTATTGGTGACAATAGAGCTTAAAACAAATCGACCCAAAATCAAAAGTTACATTAAGCTGGTACAGATGCTCCATTTGGAAAACAGAATAACTGCTGCTATGAAGGTGGAGAACAAAGCGAACAGCACAAAGCAGAGGCAAAGCGTTCCAAGGAACAGAACAGGGCAGGCGGGTGGGCACAGGGTGTGGCCCACGGGGTGTGTCGCACAAGGGGTCATAGCGGAAACCTATCCAAACTCTATGCCTCTATGTGGCCTATCAAAAGAAGGGGGAAACCGAAAGCCCTACAGCAATGGTAATAAATAAGAGGCCTTGCCAGAAGGAAGGTGGCCTGTGTGTCCCCATCTCCCAAGTACAAGCTGGAATCTGGAGGCTTTTGCAGTAAAGATGCATTTTATATTTAAAAATAAAATGACTTTTTAAAAAAAGCACTCTTACTACAGACTCTTGAAAATTTGTACTAGCAGTCCTTTCCGTACCTGCACTTGTTAAAATAAACAGAAAGTCAATTTATAAGCATCCATTTTGGCTGCGGACCTATTTTGTTTCATCCTATTTCAGGGCTCTGTGCCCCCCACACACACACACACACACACACGCGCGCGCGCGCCTTGAGCTTTGGAAGGAAAGAGTTCCCAGAGGGAGGGCAAGCATCGCTAGATCCCTCCTTCCTTTCGCCCGTCCCAGCGCCTATTTTTTGGACAGCACTTTTGACTTCGATGAAATAGTAAGTCACAAAGGCCCACGGGCAGGGCCGGGGCACCGCTGAGTTAACGGGGCTGCGCCCTCCCGGCAGGTGCGCCCCGGCCGCCCCCGCCCGCCCCCGCCTGGAACTCGGCGCCTCGGGAGCGCACCGGGTGTGTGTGACGCAGTCCCGTCGCCTAGGGCCGCGCTCGCCTGCAGACCTGAAGCTCCGGCGCCGGCCGCACGCTGTGCCGCCCTGGCCTGCTTCCCCGGCTCGCAAGGAGCGGAGCCATGCGGCCCTGTTTCTGGCTCCTCTCCAAGCACATCAGCGCCTCGCTGGTGTCCCTGCGCTGCGCGCGCCCGGGCTTCGCGCTCCCGCCGCTGCGGGCCTCCGGGCGCCCCTGGCGTCCCCGGGCCCCCGCGCCCCTGCGCCCTCTGGCCGCGGCCGCCGCCGCCTCCCGGGACCCAGCCCCGCCCGCCCCCGCCGGCTCCCGGGTGCGCCAGAACTTCCACCCCGACTGCGAGGCCGCCATCAACCGCCAGATCAACCTGGAGCTCTACGCGGCCTACGTGTACTTGTCTATGGCCTATTACTTCTCCCGAGATGACGTGGCGCTCCACAACTTCGCCAGGTACTTCCTTCGCCAGGCCCGGGAGGAGGCCCAGCACGCGGAGAAGCTGATGCGCCTGCAGAACCAGCGGGGAGGCCGGATCTGCCTGCGGGACGTCAAGAAACCGGACCGGGACGACTGGGAGAGCGGCCTGAGGGCCATGGACTGTGCGCTGCTCTTGGAAAAGAATGTGAACCAGTCGTTGCTCGAATTGCACACTCTGGCGTCAGACCAAGGTGACCCCCATTTGTGCGACTTCCTGGAAACGCACTATCTGAATGAGCAGGTGAAGTCTATCAAAGAACTGGGTGATCACGTGCAAAACCTGGTAAAGATGGGGGCCCCGGATTGCGGCCTGGCCGAGTACCTCTTTGACAAGCACAGCCTTGGAAACGAAAACAATCAGAACTAAGCCACAGGCTGCCCTCCTCACTGCCCAGGGTGGGCCAAGACCCAGAGTCTGCAGACTCCTGCTTCCTTGCCCTTAAAACGAACCTCTATCTTTACACCCACCCACTTATGCTGTACCAATAAAGTGACTTGTAGAGAAAATGTACTTAGCCTCATGTTTTTTTTTTTTAATTAACTTTTATTGGTGTTCAATTTACCAACATACAGAAAAACACCCAGTGCTCATCCCGTCAAGTGTCCACCTCAGTGCCCGTCACCCATTCCCCTCCAACACCCGCCCTCCTCCCCTTCCACCACCCCTAGTTCGTTTCCCCGAGTTAGGAGTCTTCATGTTCTGTCTCCCTTCCTGATATTTCCCAACATTTCTTTTCCCTTCCTTTATATTCCCTTTCACTATTATTTATATTCCCCAAATGAATGAGAACATACACTGTTTGTCCTTCTCCGATTGACTTATTTCACTCAGCATAATACCCTCCAGTTCCATCCACGTTGAAGTAAATGGTGGGTATTTGTCGTTTCTAATTGCTGAGTAATATTCCATTGTATACATAAACCACATCTTCTTTATCCATTCATCTTTCGATGGACACCGAGGCTCCTTCCACAGTTTGGCTATTGTGGCCATTGCTGATAGAAACATCGGGGTGCAGGTGTCCTGACGTTTCATTGCATCTGAATCTTTGGGGTAAATCCCCAACAGTGCAATTGCTGGGTCGTAGGGCAGGTCTATTTTTAACTCTTTGAGAACCTCCACACAGTTTTCCAGAGTGGCTGCACCAGTTCACATTCCCACCAACAGTGTAAGAGGGTTCCCTTTTCTCCGCATCCTCTCCAACATTTGTTGTTTCCTGCCTTGTTAATTTTCCCCATTCTCACTGGTGTGAGGTGGTATCTCATTGTGGTTTTGATTTGTATTTCCCTGATGGCAAGTGATGCAGAGCATTTTCTCATGTGCTTGTTGGCCATGTCCATGTCTTCCTCTGTGAGATTTCTCTTCATGTCTTTTGCCCATTTCATGATTGGATTGTTTGTTTCTTTGGTGTTGAGTTTAATAAGTTCTTTATAGATTTTGGAAACTAGCCCTTTATCTGATATGTCATTTGCAAATATCTTCTCCCATTCTGTAGGTTGTCTTTTAGTTTTGCTGACTGTATCCTTTGCTGTGCAAAAGCTTCTTATCTTGATGAAGTCCCAATAGTTCATTTTTGCTTTTGTTTCTTTTGCCTTTGTGGATGTATCTTGAAAGAAGTTACTGTGGCCGAGTTCAAAAAGGGTGTTGCCTGTGTTCTCCTCTAGGATTTTGATGGAATCTTGTCTCACATTTAGATCTCTCATCCATTTTGAGTTTATCTTTGTGTATGGTGAAAGAGAGTGATCCAGTTTCATTCTTCTGCATGTGGATGTCCAATTTTCCCAGCACCATTTATTGAAGAGACTGTCTTTCTTCCAATGGATAGTCTTTCCTCCTTTATCGAATATTAGATGGCCGTACATTTCAGGGTCCACTTCTGGGTTCTCTATTCTGTTCCATTGATCTATGTGTCTGTTTTTGTGCCAGTACCACACTGTCTTGATGACCACAGCTTTGTAGTACAACCTGAAATCTGGCATTGTGATGCCCCCAGATATGGTTTTCTTTTTTAAAATTCCCCTGGCTATTCAGGGTCTTTTCTGATTCCACACAAATCTTAAAATAATTTGTTCTAACTCTCTGAAGAAAGTCCATGGTATTTTGATAGGGATTGCATTAAACGTGTAAATTGCCCTGGGTAACATTGACATTTTCACAATATTAATTCTGCCAATCCATGAGCATGGAATATTTTTCCATCTCTTTGTGTCTTCCTCAATTTCTTTCAGAAGTGTTCTATAGTTTTTAGGGTATAGATCTTTTACCTCTTTGTTTAGGTTTATTCCTAGGTATCTTATGCTTTTGGGTGCAATTGTAAATGGGATTGACTCCTTAATTTCTCTTTCTTCAGTCTCATTGTTAGTGTATAGAAATGCCATTGATTTCTGGGCATTGATTTTGTATCCTGCCACGCTACCAAATTGCTGTATGAGTTCTAGCAATCTTGGGGTGGAGGCTTTTGGGTTTTCTACGTAGAGTATCATGTCATCGGCGAAGAGGGAGAGTTTGACTTCTTCTT
The DNA here is from genome assembly GCF_018345385.1 of Vulpes lagopus. Classification (NCBI taxonomy): domain Eukaryota; kingdom Metazoa; phylum Chordata; class Mammalia; order Carnivora; family Canidae; genus Vulpes; species Vulpes lagopus. The sequence continues at coordinate 120,485,337 of NC_054830.1, read as the reverse complement.
TGCCAATTTGAATGCCTTTAATGTCTTTTTGTTGTCTGATTGCTGAGGCGAGGACTTCCAGAACTATGTTGAACAGCAGTGGTGAGAGTGGACATCCCTGTCTTGTTCCTGATCTTAGGGGAAAGGCTCCCAGTGCTTCCCCATTGAGAATGATATTTGCTGTGGGCTTTTCGTAAATGGCTTTTAAGATGTCGAGGAAAGTTCCCTCTATCCCAACACTCTGAAGGGTTTTGATCAGGAATGGATGCTGTATTTTGTCAAATGCTTTCTCTGCATCTAATGAGAGTATCATATGGTTCTTGGTTTTTCTCTTGCTGATATGATGAATCACATTGATGGTTTTATGAGTGTTGAACCAGCCTTGTGTCCCGGGGATAAATCCTACTTGGTCATGGTGAATAATTTTCTTAATGTGTTGTTGGATCCTATTGGCTAGTATCTTGTTGAGAATTTTTGCATCCATGTTCATCAGGGATATTGGTCTGTAATTCTCCTTTTTGGTGGGGTCTTTGTCTGGTTTTGGAATTAAGGTGATGCTGGCCTCATAGAACGAATTTGGAAGTACTCCATCTCTTTCTATCTTTCCAAACAGCTTTAGTAGCATAGGTATGATTTCTTCTTTAAACGTTTGATAGAATTCCCCTGGGAAGCCATCTGGCCCTGGACTCTTGTGTCTTGGGAGGTTTGTGATGACTGCTTCAATTTCCTCCTGGTTATTGGCCTGTTCAGGTTTTCTATTTCTTCCTGCTCCAGTTTTGGTAGTTTGTGGCTTTCCAGGAATGCGTCCATTTCTTCTAGATTTCCTAATTTATTGGCGTACAGCTGTTCATAATATGTTTTTAAAATCGTTTGTATTTCCTTGGTGTTGGTAGTGATGTCCCCTTTCTCATTCATGATTTTATTAATTTGAGTCTTCTCTCTCTTCTTTTTAATAAGGTTGGCTAATGGTTTATCTATCTTATTAATTCTTTCAAAGAACCAACTCCTGGTTCTGTTGATCTGTTCCACAGTTCTTTTGGTCTCGATATCATTGAGTTCTGCTCGAATTTTAATTTACTGTCTTCTTCTGCTGGGGGTGGGGTCTATTTGTTGCTTTTTCTCTAGTTCCTTTATGTGTAAGGTGAGCTTTTGAATTTGAGATCTTTCCAGTTTTTGAATGGATGCTTGTATTGCGATGTATTCTGTATACTTCAAGTCCCTTGACTTCCCTTGGAACTGGTCCGTCTCGCTGGTCTTCTGGGGGAGGGGCCTGCTGTGCTGATTCTCAGGTGTTAGCACTTGGGGGAGCTGCTCTGCCCCTGCCTGGTGCAGGGCTCAGTGGGGGTTGTTCACCCCGTGAGGCCCCGGGAGGAAGCCACAGTGGCGGGGGCAGCTCTGGGACCCTGGAGTCAGCTCCCGCAGTAGCTCCGGGGCTCTCCGTCTGCAGGGCCTGGGGGCTCCCGGGCGGGGCCGCTGATCTGCTCAGTTCCAGGCAGGAGCGTCCTTGCTGTCCTGGGCCCTCCCGGCCTCTGCCTGTCCCGGGGGAGGCCGGATCCTGGGCTGTGTCCCGGCGCCCTGTGCTCTGGGGCCTGCGCTGTTGGATTCGCGCTCCCGCCCCGCAGCCCCCTCCGCGGAGCCGCCGCCCGAGCCCCTCCGAGCTGTTCCCGGAGCCGCGCAGCCCCCTCCGCGCGGAGCTTCTTCCTCTGCGCGAGCCGCCGCCGCTGAGCTGTTCCCGGAGCCGCGCAGCCCCCTCCGCGGAGCCGCAGCCCGAGCCCCTCCGAGCTGTTCCCGGAGGCGCAGCCCCCTCCACGCGGAGCTTCTTCCTCTGCCCGAGCCGCCGCCGCTGAGCTGCTCCCGGAGCCGCGCCGCCCCCTCCGCGGAGCCGCCGCCCGAGCCCCTCCGAGCTGTTCCCGGAGCCCCGCAGCCCCCTCCGCGGAGCCGCCGCCCGAGCCCCTCCGAGCTGCTCCGGGTCCCGCCGAGCGCTGCAGCCCTTAGGGAGCTCGGCGCACTCTCCGGGGGCGCAGTTCCTCTGTTACTGTCCCAGGGAGCCCGAGGGCATCCGCTCCCTCCTGGGTCCTGCTCCACCTCCCTGTGAGCCCCTTTCCGCGGGGAAGGTCGGTGCAGCTCCTGCTCCTCCGGGACGGGGCTCTCCTGTCCTGGGGACACTCGCCCCGGCCTCAGCCCGGCTCCTCGCGGGGCCCCTCCCCCTTGGAGGCCTTTTGTTTCTTTATTTCTTTTTTCCCGTCTTCCTACCTTGATAGAAGCGCGAACTCTTCTCACTGTAGCGTTCCAGCTGGTCTCCCTTTAAATCTCAGGCCGAATTCGTAGATTTTCAGGATGATTGGATGGTTTTCTAGGTAATTTGTTGAGGACAGGTGACTTGGGGACCCTGCTCTTCCGCCATCTTGCCCCTCCCCCAGCCTCGTGTTAACAAGGTCTTTTTGTCCAACATCAAGATCATTTTTCCAGCCTGAAATGTAGCCCAGGATATTATGATATAAAAAAAGACTGGAAGAGCACTGAAAGTAGAGGCAAACTTTCTCCAGTTGCCTAATATTATTCCGATCCATGAACCTTAACTAAAATTCTGTGATTTTTCAACTGCGAAAGTGCCCCTTATTTTCAAGGCCTCATGCTAAAGCTAAAGTGGGAAAACATGTTAAGATAAATATGCAAATAACTATAACACGTTGGAGAATATATATATAGTCCTGTAAAAACCACACATGTAAAATTCTAGGGCTACTTATACCCTTTCCCAGTATGTTCCAAGAAAAAAAGTAATGTCTGGTGGTGTTTTTAAAGGATTTTGTGATCAAATAAATTCCAGAAAAGCTGCACAAAGTATCAATACTGGCCTTGGAAAGTCACAATCTGTATGACCATTTGAAGGGCTCTGGGAAGTCTTGCAATTAAAAACAAAACAAAACAAAAAATCTTGGATTTCTTTTGTTTAGCTCAGTGTTGCCCAAACATATCCAATCTCAGCTAATTTGTGTGTGAGTGTGTGTTTTAAATGATAATCTAGGTCTGTCTGATTACAGATTGTATACTTCACCACTGGACTATACAGCCTCTCTGATAACATATCAAAAAGGGTGAATACACTGCAGAAAACACTTTTCTGTGCCCTTTAAAAATGGAGAAGAAAGTACATCAGGGTGGGAAAGTCAAGAAGAAATCCAGAAGGAGGGACACCTGGGTGGCTCAGTGGTTGGGCATCTGCCTTTGGCTCAGGGCATGATACCCAGGTCCTGGGATCAAGTCTCACATCAAGCTCCCCACAGGGAGGCTGCTTCTCCCTCTGCCTATGTCTCTGCCTCTCTGTGTCATAAATTAAATAAATAAATAAATAAATAAATAAATAAATAAATAAATAAATAAATATTTTTTAAAAAATCAGGAAGGAAGGAGGCATCACCAGACAGATGTTTTCTTGGGAGTTGGGGGTGGAGGAGGCAGGAGAAAATAGAAGACTATTTGGTCAGCAGGCCCTGGGCTAAGACCACTGGGTGGTATCAGCAGGCCCTGGGCTAAGAGCACTGGGTGGGGCTGGGGAGATGGGTTGGAGCCAAGTGTGGAGAGAGAAGGAGGTGCTCAGGCTTAATTTGTTGAGCAATGGCAGTGCTTTGAATGATATGCTAAGAGTTGACCAATCAAGAGTTTAGTTGTAGAGAATACAAACCTGAGAACAAGTTGAATGTCTGTGCTCCTTTCAGTCCTCTGAGAAACATGCCAAGATGGGATTAAGTGTATAAGAAATGTCTCAGGGGAAAAAGAAATGCCCTTGAAAATGGGAAAGGAGCTAGGAGAAGCCTGGAGAAGATTTCAGACTCCATGCAAGTCTGGTCTCGAGGGAAAGAAGAAAGGAAAGTTGTGTGTGGCTCTAGGTAATGTTCTACCAGTGGTCTGGGAGACCCATAAGCCAGAGTCACTCATCAGAGGAATCCCAGGTCTCCCAGAAATGGGGCTGCATAAGAACATTTCCGGAGCTTTGTTATTGACTGGGAAATGCGGGCTTGCAACAAGCTAGGAGATGAATTGATTTGCAAGCACGGCAGCAGGGGTCCTTGGCAAATTGTGCTCCCTGCAGACCCAGATCTGAGAGGCTCACGCGCATGACTGCACAAACTCAACAGAATGGTTTAGATTAAAATACCATACATGGAATGCCCTACAGCTATTAAATATGATTTTGCCAAACACATAATACTGGGAGCAGAAATTCACAATGTGTTTTCTAAAAAGCAAGCATAAAGCTGGGTTTTGTTATATAATTGTATACAGACAAGTATAGGGAAAATAACAGAGATGCATACAAAATGGAAGTACCTATACCAACAAACGAAGCTGGATAACCTCTTAATGAGATTGTGTTAGATATTTATTTTCTTTAGCTGCTTCTCTTTTTAAAATAAATTTGTCACGGACACCCATTACAGTTATTATCCTAATAAGAATAGTAATGATATAAGGTAAAGAGAAGGCGGTAAGGGTCTGAACTATGGCAAAATCAATGGAAATAGAAACAATGAGATGCTGGTAAGTGTTTACAGGAAGAATGTTTTAAATTTGGCAAATGATTGAATGGGGAGAGTTACAGAAATGAGGTACATGAAAACTGATAGATCTCAGATCTGTGTTACTGGAGGAGAGGAATAAAAAGAGATCTTGGATAAGAGGAACAGTCAGGTGTGGGGAGTCCATAATGATGTGCTTTTGATTAAATGGATTGGCCCCAATTTATTTCTATCCTTAGGTTGGTTTATTGTGCTGCATGTGATCCTATTACATCTCTTTAGAAAATTTCCTCTTCCGTTCTTCTGGATGAGTGTTTTCCAAACTGCAGACTACAACCCATTTGTGTGTCACCAAATTATTTAGTGAGTCACTCTCCACCTTTTGTTAATAAAATAGAACTGAACAGAAGTGTAAATAAGTGAAGGAAGGACATTGTCTCCTGAAATTCTTGGTGTGTGTGTGTGTGTGTGTTCGTGTATTTACCTTTCCATAGTGGTACTTCTTATCCTATGTTGCTGTCAAAAACATACAATAGCTATTGTCCCAGACAAATCTTTTACATTCTCATCTCAGATCTCTCTCTTCCCACTCCACACTGTCTGTTGATAATCCTCTTATTTCACTGAGAATTTAGAAGGAATCCCAGGAGAACCTCATATTTTCTTATCATTGATCACATGCTTGCCTTTGTATTCATGTGCAAAGCATTCTGTTCTGCTACTATGGTTGAAGCATCTAGGCTACTCCCTAAAACTCACCTCCCAACAGTGCCCTGAGTCCCAACCCTCGCATTTATTGCAGGACACAAGGCCATCACACCTATAATCTTGTTTTCACTGGTATAATCAATTTTGCCCTCCCTACTGATTGGTTCTCATGAGAAGCAAAGATGATGTTATTTCTCTCTCTCTCTATATATATATATATATTTTTTTTTTTGAAGCCACCTTTGGACTAGCATTCCCTCCAGCAAACACTAAGCAGCCATCCCCTGTTTAGCTCTCTTTTACAACAAAATCTAAAGAAGTCATTACTGCTTCCAGTACCTATTTATTCTGTTTTCTCTTCATCCCCTACAAGTAAGTCTGTGTTCACTGTTTGCCACCACACCAACCATTTTATTTTTCCACCAAGATCATCTGTGACCTCTCCACATTGATAAATCTAGTGCATATTTCTCAGCCTTCCTCTTACTCAACCAGCTAGCAGGACTTGTCATTTCATTCATAATACACTCACTGGCTGTTGTTGTCTCTCTTTCTAACTGCTCCTCTTCTTCCTGAACTTTACACATTAGAGGGTCCCAGAACTCTGTCCTCACTTCTGAGTCTCTTCTTCCTCTTTATCTATACTTGCTCTTTAAAGATCCCACCAGTCCTGTGACTTCTATTTAAGTACCTATCTGTTGTGTTCCAGTCCAAGTAGGCAACGTAGGAAGACCCTGAACTCACCTCTTCCATTGAACACATCAAATTACAGCTATTTATAGAATAATTCGTCCTGAAGAACTAAACAGCTACTGAACAACCAAGAGAGAGAGAAAATGGAAGCGAGACAGAGGTATAGTGACAAAGGCAATCCCCCTTTCAGATACTGAGAATGGTCAGGGGAGTGACAGTACTGAGGGACTGGGAACAAAGTCCTCCATCCTTGCACAGAAAAAAAAAAAAATGCTGCAGTTTCAGAGTAACTAGTGTGTAAAAGAGAGAACACTAGAACTCTCCACATGGAGGACTAGCTGTGGGAACACTGTTTAGGAGGTACTGGAGAAGCACACCATTTGCGTTCCCCCTTTACCTTAAAAGCTTCTACTGGAGCAGGGTCTGGATACCATAACTAGTGGGTCTGATCATCACAGGGAGCTTGTGACCTCAGCAATCTCAGGGTTTGCAGACCCACACCAGCCTGGGTCATACTGGGAAACAGGAAAAAAATCTGCATTTTAAAGAGCCAGGGAGCTGTGGAGATACTCTCTCATCCTCCACCCTAAAAACTCAGACCAGCACAGTGAGCTTGCAACCTCTGTGATCCAAGGGTCCACAAGCCCAAATATCAGCCCCACTGGTGCTAGGGCACAGAAAATAAGCCGATGTTTGGAGTTTGGGGTGTTTTTTTTATTTAAAAAAAACTATTATTGTTTTTATTTTTTTTTCATTTTTAAAGATTTTATTTATTTATTCACGAGAGACACAGAGAAAGAAAGAGGCAGAGACAGAGGTAGAGGGAGAAGCAGGCTCCATGCAGGGAGCCGGATGTGGGACTCAATCCTGGGACCGCGGGATCACCCCCTGAACTGAAGGCAGGAGCTCAACCACTGAACCACCAAGGTATCCTTTTTTAAATTTTATTCTTAAAATTATTTATTTTTCTTTCAATTTTCCTTTTGCTTTTATTTTTATTCTTAGTTTTTTTCTTTTCTTTCTTTATACTTTCTTTTTTTCTTTTCATTCTTTTTTCTTTTTTTAGTATTTTATTTTTTATTCTATTATTATTACTATTATTATTATTTCTTCATTTTTAAAAAGCCACAGTTTAAAAGAGTGACTAGCATACAGAGCCACAGCTCCAGCCAGCCAGCCAAAGTCACCGAGCTCACAGTCTATATAGATGACACCATATATAAAACTATTCCTTCAAATTTATTTTTAAAAATATTTTATTTATTTATTCATGAAAGACACAGAGAGAGACAGAGAGAGGGGCAGAGACACAGGCTGAGGGAGAAGCAAGCTCCATGCAGGGAGCCCGATGTGGGACTCGATCCCTAGACTCCAGGATCATGCCCTGGGCCAAAGGCAGCACTAAACTGCTGAGCCACCCGGGCTGCCCTATTCCTTCAAATTTAAAAAGATTTGTTCCACCTAATTCATAGAAACAAAATGGGAAGAGAGGAATGTGTTCCAAAATAAAGACTCAGGAAACACCTCAGAAAAAGAATGAAATATGACAGAGATAAGCAATATGCCTGACCTTTTTTTTTTAAGATTTTATTTATTTATTTATTCATGAAAGACACAGAGAGAGAGAGAGAGGCAGAGACACAGGCAGAGGGAAGAGCAGGCTCCATGCAGGGAACCTGATGCGGAACAAGGTCATGGGACTCCAGGATCACACCCTGGGCCAAAGGCAGGTACTAAACCGCTGAGCCACCCAGGGATCCCCCAATATGCCTGATCTTAAAGATACTCACTTCACTGGAGAAAAGAGTGGGTGAACTCAGTGAGATCTTCAATAAAGAGAAAGAAAATATTAAAAAGAATTAATCAGAGTTGAAGAATATAAAAAGTGAAATAAATAATATGCTAGAGGGAATCAATAGTAGATTAGCAGAAGCAGAAGAACATAGCGATCTGGAAAACAGAGAGAATAAAAGCACACAGCCTGAACAGCAAGAAAAGAAAAAAAAAATCAAAATGAAGGGATCTCTCAGACAACACTGAGCAAACAAACATTGCATAGTAGGGGTACCAAAAGAAGAAAGAAAAGAAAAGAAAAAAAAGAAAAGAAAAGAAAAGAAAAGAAAAGAAAAGAAAAGAAAAGAAAAAAAAGCTATAGAAAACTTATTTGAAGAAATAATAACTAAAAACCTCCCTAACCTAGGAAAGGAAATAGATACTCAGGTACAGAAAGGTTCCAAACAAGATGAACTGAGGAGGTCCACACCACAACACATTATAATTAAAACATCAAAGATTAAAGATAAAGAGAGAATTTTAAACATAGCAAGAGAAGAAAAAGTTTATGTACAAAGGAAACCCCATAAGGCTATCAATTGATTTTTCAGCAGTAACTTTATAGGTCAGAAGGGAATGACACGATATATTTAAAGTGCTGAAAGGGAAAAATACCTACAACCAAAAAGACACAACCGGCAAGATTATCAATCAGAATTGTAACCAAAAAAGTCTCCCAGATTAACAAAAGTTAAAGGAGTTTACAAAAGTTAAAGGAGTTTATCACTCCTGAACTAGCCTCACAGAAAATGTTAAAGAGGCTTTTTTAAGTGGAAAAGAAATGGCCATAATTAGACATAAGAAAATTATGAACACAAAAATGTAATCTATGACAACATACACATAAAATGAGGAGGGGGAAGTAAACAGGGAAAAGAAGAAAAAAAGAAAAGGGAAAAAAGTTGTTTTCTTTTCCTGTTAATATTTTTTAAGGAATGTGTTTGAATTTAATTGACCACCAAATTAATATAGATGGCTATTTACTCTGGATGTTATATATAAAACTCATGATAATCACAAACCCAAAACTTGTGATAGACACAAAAAATGGAGAAAGAAAGCCAAACATAACACTACAGCCAAACCTAAAGACACATAAAGACTGAAGGTAAAAGGATGGAAAAATACTTACCATGCATGTGAAAGTGCAAAAAAAGCCAGGGTGGACAATACTTATATGAGACAAAATGAACTTTAAAACAAAACCATAACAAGAGACAAAGAAGGGCATTAATACTGATGAAGGGATCAGTCCCACAAGAGGATATAACTATTATAAATATCTACGTACCTAACACTGGAGCATCTATATACATCAAGCAACCATTAACAGACATAAAGAGAGAAATTGATGGTAATATAATCATAGTAAGGGGCTGTAACACCCCATTTACATCAATGGGTGGATGATCCAGAGGGAAAAATCAATAAGGAAACAATGTCGTTGATTGATACATTGGACCAAATGTACATAACAGATATATACAGAACTTTCCATCCAAAAATGAAACAATACACCTTCTTTTGAAGTGCACATTGAACATTTTCCAGAATATATCACATATTAGGCCATAAATAACCCCCAATATATTTAAGAAGATTGAAATCATACTGCACATATTTTCTGACCACAATGCTATGAAATTAGAAATAAATCACAAGAAAACACTAGAAAAAAACCACAAACCTGTGGAGACTGAACAACACCATATTAAACAACTAATGGGTGACACAACCAACAAAGAAATTTAAAAATATATGGAAACAAATAAAAGCAAAATACAAGAGTCCAGGATCTTTGGGATATAATGAAAGAAGTTCTAAGAGGGAAATACATAGTAAAACAGGTCTACCCTCAAGAAACAAGGAAAAGTCCATATAAACAATCTAATTGTTCACCTCAAGGAACTAGGAAAAAAACAAATCCCAAAATGAGTAGAAGAAAAAAGAAATGAAATAATAAAGATCAGAGCAAGAAATAAATGTCATGGAGATAAAAATAAATAAATAAATAAATGTCATGGAGATTAAAACAATAGAGAAAAATCAATGAAACCAAAAGCAGATTTTTTGAAAAGATAAAATTGATAAACACTTAGCCAGGCTCATTAAGAAAAAGGAAGAACCCAAATAAATAAAATCAGAAATGAAATGGAGAATCAACTCCTGACATCACAGAAATAAAAAGGATTACAGGAACATTATGAAAAATACTATGCCAAAAAATTGGACAATCCAAAAGAAATGGATAAGTTCTCAGAAGTATATAATCTTCCAAAACTGAACTAGGAAGAATTAGAAAATCTGAACAGACTGATTACAAGTAACAAAACTGAATCTGTAATAATAATTAAAAAAAAAACTACCAAAAAAATAAAAGTCCAGGATGAGATGGATTCAAGAGTGAATTCTACCAGACATTTATTTATTTATTTAGATTTTATTTATTTATTCATGATAGACATAGAGACAGAGCAAGGCAGAGACACAGGCAGAGGGAGAAGCAGGCTCCATGCCGGGAGCTCGACGTGGAACTCAATCCCAGGACTCCAGGATCACGCCCTGGACCAAAGGCAAGTGCTAAACCACTGAGCCACCCAAAGAAGAATTAAAATCTGTATCCTCAAACTATTCCAAAAATTAGACAAGAAAGGAAAGCTTTCAAATGCATTCTATGATATTTTACCAAACTTTACCAATACCAACAACAAAGACACCACAATACATACACACAAATAAACCAACCACAGCCCAGTATCCCTGATGAACATAGATGCAAAAATCCCCAATAAAATATTAGTAAATCACATACAACTATATATTAAAAATATCATTCACCACCATTAGGTGGGATTTATTCCCAGAATACAAGGATGGTTCAATATTTGCAAATCAATCAACATCATACACCACATTAACAAAACAAATGATAAAAATCAGATGACTATCTCAACAGATGAGGAAAAAACATTTAACAAAATCCAACATCATTTGTGATACAAACTCTCAACAAAGTGTGGTTAAAAGGAAAATACCTCAACATAATAAATATCACATATGAACCCACAGCTAACAGCACACTCAATGGTGAAAAACTGAGAGCTTTCCCTCTAAGATCAGGAACAAGACAAGGATTTCCATTTTTCTAGAAGTCCTAGCCACAGTAATCAGATAAGAAGAAGAAGTAAGAGACATCAGTATTGGTAAAGAAGAAATTAAATTGTCACTGTTTGCAGATTACATGACACCATACAGAGAGAATCCTAAAGATGCCACCAAAAAAACTACTAGAAATAATGAATTCAGTAAAGTGGCAGGTACCAAATTAATACCCAGAAATCAGTAGCATTTCTAAATGTTTCTTTTTTTTTAATTTTTTATTTATTTATGATAGGCACACAGTGAGAGAGAGAGGCAGAGACACAGGCAGAGGGAGAAGCAGGCTCCATGCACCGGGAGCCCGACGTGGGACTCGATCCCGGGTCTCCAGGATCGCGCCCTGGGCCAAAGACAGGCGCTAAACCACTGCGCCACCCAGGGATCCCCAGTAGCATTTCTATACACTAATAATAAAGCAGCAGAAAGAGAAACTTAAAAACAACACCATTTACAATTGCACCAAAAAAGAAAAAACAAAACCTAGGAATAAAGTTAACCAAAGAAATAAAAGACCTCTACTCCAAAAACTATAAAACACTGATGAAAGAAATTGAAGATGACACAAACAAATGGAAAGATATTACATTTTCACAGACTGAGAAAACCAATATGGCTAAAATGTCCATACTGTCCAAAGCAATCTACAGATTGAATGTAATCCCTATCAAAATACCAACTGCATTTTTCACAAAACTGGAACAAATAATTTGTATGGAACCACAGAAGATCCCAAATAGCCAAAGCAATCCTGAGAAAGAACAAAGCTGGAGGTATCACAATCCCAGATTTCAAGATATACAACAAAGCTATAGTGATCAAAACCATCTGATATTGGCACTGGCACAAAAATAGACACATAGATCAATATAACAGAATAGAGACTCTAGAAATAAACTCATATTTATACGGTCAATTAATCTATGACAATGGAGGCAAGAGCATACATAATTAATCTATGACAATGGAGGCAAGATAGTCTCTGTAATAAATGGTGCTTGGAAAACCAGATACTTACACATAAAAGAATGAAATTGGAGACCTTCTTACATTATACACAAAATAAACTCAAAATAGAATAAAGACCTAAATGTGAAACCTGAAATCATAAAACTCCTAAAAGACAGCACAGGCAGTAATGTCTGTGACATTGACCATAGCAACATTTTTCTGGATATTTTTCCTAAGGTAAAGGAAACAAAAGTAAAAACAAACTATTGAAACTACATCAAAATAAAAATCATTTGCACAGAAAAGGAAACCAACAAGAAAACAAAAAGACAATGTACTAAATGGAAGAAAATATTTGTAAATATCTAATAAAGGGTTAACATTCTAAGATATATATCTGATATATATATCAGATTTTAAAATGGGCAGAGGACCTGAATGACCAGAAGACATACAGATGGCCAACAGACACATGAAAAGACGCTTGACATCACTAATTATCAGGGAAAGGTACATCAAAATCACATTGTGATATCACCTTACAACAATTAGAATGGCTAAAATCAAAATGACAAGAAATAACAAGTGTTGGTGAGGATGTGAAGAGAAAGAAACCCACATGCACTGCTGGTAGGAATGTAAATTGGTATTGCCACTGTAAAAAACAATATGGAGATTCTTGAAAAAATTAAAAATAGAGTTAGTAATAGGTAATAATTCTATTACTGGGTATTTACCCAAAGAAAATGGAAATACTAATTCACAAAGATATATGCACTCCTATGTTTATTGCAGCATTATTTACAATAGCCAAGATATGGAAGCAACCTAAATATCCATCCATAGACATATGGATAAGGAAAATGTGGTACATATGTGTGTGTCTGTGTGTGTGTGTGTATATATATATATAGCCATAAAAGGTTGTGCCACTCAGGATGAGATTGTGCCTCTCAGACAACTCGGATGGACCTAGAGTGTATTATGCTAATGTAAATAAGTTAGACTGAAAAAGACAAATAAAAACAAATACCATATGATAAGTAGAATCTAAAAACAAAACAAAACAAATAAATAAACAAATGAAAATCAGAAATCAGACCTATAAATATTGAGAACAAACTGATGGTTGTGAGAGGGAAGGCTGGTAGAAGAATGGTCCAAACAGGTGAAGGGTTGTGGGAGACATAGGCTTCCAGTTACGGACTAAATAAGTCATGAGAATAAAAGGCACAGCATAAGAAATATAGCCAGTGATACTGTAAAAGCATTGTAATGGGATGGTAGCTTAGCCAGTGGAGAAGACACATAATGTACAAACTTGTCAAATCACTAACTTGCACACACACCTGAAACTAATGTAACACTGTGTGTCGATCATATTCAAAATACATATATTTTGTATATTTCCCTATTTCCCTTCAGATGTTTAACAGACTTCTCATATTTAATGTTCAAAACCATACTCCTGATTTCACCACCCTCCATTGCCTGTTAAACCCAAAGTCTTTGCTTCATGATAAATGGAAAGTCCATTCTATCAGTTTCTAAAGCCCCATCATTTCTGTACTCTCATACTTTAAACCAGTCCTCAGTAAATCTTTTCAAGTCTTCCTTCAAAATCGATCCTTACCACTTCTAAAAATCCTCATCATTGCCATTTGGTACAAGCTTCCATCTTCTTTTTCTGCACTATTATGTTTTACTCTTGACTGGCCTAATTGCTTCCACACTTGGGGATGTAGAATCCTTTCTCCACAAAGCAGCCAATGTGTTTCTTTAAAAGAGGAAGTTAGATCCTCTTACTTCTCAGCTCAAAACCTTTCAATGGTTTCTGCAAGAGTGTGAGAAGTGGTAAGATTATAAGAATTTTACATAGACATAAATATATAAATAATGATATCAAAGAAGTATCATGTTCCCTCTCTGTCTCTCTCTCTCTCTCTCTCTCTCTCTCTCTCTCTCTCTCCATATCAAGTATCTCCATCCACATATCAGAGAGATAGAGATAAAGCTACAGGGAGAGAGAACATTTTTTCCTCGCTGTACTCCAGTCAGATTTGCCTCCTTGCACTTCAATGCCTGATCTGTCTATTCTGGGAACAGTTTGCCCCCAGGTGTGAACATGGCTCCCACACTCACTTCAGAGTTCTGCTCTAGTGACATTTTACAGAGGAACTATAACTGATGATTTGATCTGAATGACTCACCACATTTCCCATCATTCTCTCCTCTGATGTGATTTGTTTTTCTCCATGGCACTTGTCACCAATTGACACATTGTTTATTTGCTTATGTTTTCTTGTCTTGCTAGGATGCAAGGTCTCTGTGGGGCAGGGATTCTGTTCTGTTCACTACTGTCTCCACAATCTAGAGCAATTCTTATCTCTTGTAGCTTCTCCATGAGTGTGAATGAGTGAGTGAAGACATCCAGAAGCCCCTTGGAAGTGCTGGTCTGCATTGTCCACAAAATTACTGGAGGAAAAGTGAATCAGGAAGTTGTCCATATGGAGATGGTGAGTGAAAATGTGAAAAGGCTTAAGCAACAAAGAAGAGAGAAAAGAAAATAGAGACCATGGAGAGAGGTCCAAATAAAGACATTTGGAAATTGGAGGAGTTCTATATCTAGGGGAGATGATAACAGGAACCACTGATAGACTACAGAAAAGGAACAATGGAAAATCCAGTTTATTAAGCAACTAAGTGTGCAAGAGGGTAGAGGGTGCCTGTCAGTGTACCAGGATGAGGAAAGGAGCTAGCCAAAAGGAGCTGAGAAGCAACTGACAGAATGAGGTTCCAGGGAGAAAGGATTAGGAGAGGAAGAGTTCAGGTATGGGTCTGGTGGATATATCCTCCCCAACCAGAATCATACAAGAGGGAAGAAGTGACACAGACTTTGAAGTGAGAAGATAGCAAAGTGAGGGTGCTTGGATGGGCTGAGCTCAAACTTTTAAATAAAGTAGCAAATGAGATCATCTACAGAGACATTGCTGCCTCTCTATAAAAATATTTTAATTAACCTTATTTCTCAGATACAACTACAAACAGAAATGTAAGTTATCTTACAGATGGGATATAATCTTGACTCTTGGTCTAATATTTGAAACAAAGACTGGAGCTTTCCCAAATCAAAAAGCAAGTTCCTGGAACTGGGCCAAGTGGAGGCTAGATTTCTAAACAAAAATCTAGTACACAGAAGGATATGGCTGCCAACCCCTAACTGTCACGATAGATTGCATTACTCTTAAACAAAAACACCTAGTGATGCCAAGATCCCAGGCCCGAGACTTGCAGGAAAGCACAGCATAGTTCCCCTAACATTAGCAGCTCTTAAAAATCATCATCCTTCATGTTCAATTATTAATCAGATTTTGTATGGTTCGTTTGAAAGGGTCAAGCTTCCTTGGAGAAGCACTTAATCTGTATGCCAAGATACCCCAGGACAGAGTGTGTGAGTGAGTGTGTGTGTGTGTGTGTGTGTGTGTGTGTGTGTGTGTACAATCTTACTCAAACTTTGACCCAGAGTTCCTGAAGCCAAGAAAATTCACTTGACTTTTTAAAAATTTGAGTTTCACCATTAAGGTTTCCACCCTCAGATAAAAGACAGTGGAGAAGATTAAGACACTTAATAGATATAATTTTTAAGTGTATAATTGAACAAATATGATATGCTTACACACATGCGCTCATGCACAGACACACTCGCTTGCTGCATGTCTGACAGAACTCCAGTGCCCAACAAGGATGGGACTGCCTGGCTGGCAGGAGAGCAGATCATAGACATGCACTCAGGTTTGGGCTCCTTCCAAGCAACCTGGCCAATTTCCCAGTACAGATGGTGGCCAAACCATCTCCTGAGAGAGACACAGAGACAGAGCTAATGCTTTTGGAAATACTTAAGTCTCTCTCGAACCCCCTGCACACTGTATTATCATAGGCTGAATTAACAAAAAATAATTTCTAGGACTACAAAAGGACTGTTACACTACTAAAATGCTATTACATGACATACACACAGATCTTAGATGGTACCTGCACTTGAGAATTCAGAATACCTGCTTCACTACATAGCAGCTGAATGATTTGGGGAAAAGAAGTTAAACTCACAGGGTCTGAATTTCCTCTGTGTGAATGACAGCCTCAAAGTTTATTGGGGGGATCAAATAAGACAAAGCATATATAAAGTTCAATATACTGTCTGGTATGTTGCAAATATTAGTTGCTCAAGAAATATTAGTTGCTTAGAACTGGTATTTTAAAGTGGAGAAACTTATGAGTGGGTTTGTGAACATTTTTGCTTCCACAGGCAGAGACTGTATCTGGAAACATCATGTCAGTTGCCCTCAGTGAAAGAAACTATAAGCTGAGAAAAGGGCTTAGTAAGACCTTTTCAATGTAGAGACTTTCTGTATCTCTTGAAATTTTAACCCTTTGAAATTACCATCTTTTTAAAAAAAATAAAATTTAAATATAGCAAAAAACTAGGTGGGGTTATTGATTTGTCTCACTTCTAAGCAATGCACATTATGCTACAGTTCTCTATAATGTGTCCTCTCATTAAATTAAGAAAGAATCTGAAGACAAAGTTGGAGGACTCCTATTTCTCTCTCTTGTATTTAGCCTCAGGCATTTTCCAAAATTATGTTTGCTTTGCTCTCTCCTTAGCCATTGATCAAATATACAGGCCGTCCTCACTTCACATTGTTCAAGATGCATCAATTTCAGTTATTACAGTTTAGTTAAAGTTATTTAACATTAACAACTTAATGTTGTTAAACATTCACCTACAACACAGTTCAAATATCAGTCACCATGATACATTGTCTCTGAGCAAACAGCACAAAAAACACACTGTGTTGCTAACTCTTTGGCCCACAAATCACTATAAAAATAGCAGATCTGATCAAGTACCATCATGGTCAGTCACCAATCATGTCACTTCTTTCAAAGCCTGGTGGTGATTGGCCACTGTGCATTGCTTCCCTGTTTACCTTGAGACAGTGAGACAGTTGTGTTGTCCCCCTGCTAGTCTCTCAAGGACAAATTCAGATAACATTTTATAATATTGGATAGTCCAGAGAGAATTAGTCAATAGATGAAAGTGTAGCAAAGAAGTAAAAAAGCAACACTGCTGGAAGTGAAATTAGATGTGATTAGAATTTGTGGACCTAAATAGGCAGTTATAATGACATGAATGAAGATATGCCAGAGAAGTGACACCAGAGGCAAGGGGGGAAGACTTCACATGAAAAGAATTCTTGGAGGTATTTTACAACATTGAAAGGCAAAAGATGAAATTTTGGAAATAAATGCCAATTTTGGAAGGAGGCTTGCAATTCATCAAGATATTAAAGGAAGATGGTGGCTCTGTACACTAAGTTGTATTAGAAGAAAAGGCAAAACACAGATCAAACTACACCTGATTTTTTTCTTCAGAGAAAAAAATAAAACACTTTTAATTCTTACAGTTTCTAATGTTTTAAATTACAGTGCCCTAAATAAATACTGGTCTTCTATTTATTTTTTCATTTTCCTGTATATTTATAACCAACAGTAAGAGAGTGTTCAATGTTTTGACAACACAACTTTAAAGGTCACACAACAATCATAATTTTCCCCAATGGTTAAATCATCACTTTGCATACTTTCAACTTCCAAGGTCAGGTTCATAGCCTTGCACTCACTACCACACAAAACAAGAATTATCTGTATATTCACTAAAGCAAAAAACTAATTTCTCTGTGAAGAGTATCATTCTAAATGTATTTTTTTCCTATTTGTCAGGCATTTCCTCCATCTAAATAAGCATCTCTGAATTATTATAGGTAGTAATATAGGAAGCATTTATTGTTGAGGCAAGGAATCTGGAATTAGGGACAGTGCTCCTGTTTAAAGGCACCTGGGTCACTCTGTCCATTAAACATTGGACTCTTGGTTTTGGCTCAGGTCATGATCTCAGGGTTGTGAGTTCAATCTCCACGTGAGGCTCTAAGTTCAGTGCAGAGTCTTCTCTCTGCCTCTCCCTCTGCTCTTTCCCTGCTCAAGCTCTCTCTCTCTCTCTCTCTCTCCCCCAAATAGACAAATCTTTTAAAACTTTAATAACAATAAGTAATATTAGCATCATACTGTACAATTTATAAAGTGCCTTTACAAACACTCATTTATTTCTCACAACAACTCTACAATTTAGGTGCTTTTTCCATCTCACTGATGAAGAAACTGAGACTCATAACTGTTAACCAATGGTTAAGTGAGACTACGACTATGAAGTTTCAATTTCAGGTTCTCAGCATACCCACTCTATCATTTTGCCTTCTTAGGAAAAGATTCAAGACCAAATCTATGCAGAGTTCCTCATCTGAAGCATTAAACAGAACACACTTCTTTTTCTGCCTTTAATACTTAATTTTCAAGAATAAATGATTATTAGCCTAACTACAGTCATTAATGGAATGTAATGATATCACATTCTTAATTATTAGATGCATTTTCAGTCATATTAATTGGCAGTGAAAATGTCAGTAGTACCTGAGTTCAATTTCTTGGTTGTTAATATTCCACTGTCATTATTGATATATATATATATATATATATATATATATATATATATATACACACACACACACACACACGCACACACACACACTATTGAGTTCATACAATCATATGAGAAAAATAATTTTCCTCTAATTGAACAGGATCCACGCAAAACAATTGAAGCTCTTTTTTTCTCCTTTATTAATGTGAATTCAGGAGAGTCTGCCCAGTGTTAAAACAGGAAAATGTTTGATAGACTTGTTTCAAACATTTTCGTTTTAGACAAATACAAAATGTGTTTGAGGAATAACTTATCAGTTTTAGGATGAACTATCTTATTTTTGGCTTCTCTGTAATTTGAAATACCTAGACACTGTATATTAGTAATCTTGAAAGGGCAAAAGATATATCTTTGATATCCAAGGGGTACTTATGAGGAAGCAAGAGCAAGATGGAAATAAATGGAAACCATAAATGGATAGTTTCAATGTATATTCTTACACAGGGCACATCCAGAGGAGGGAGTTAGGAAGAAGTGATGTGCTTTGTGAACCAACCAAGAGGAGGAAACTCCTGGGTGAAAATTTGTGAAATGTAATGAGTTAGAAAGTTAAGGAGATGAGTTGATCATCTAACACAGGGAAAATTGTCAACTTAAGTGAAGAAATGATCATTACAATAAATGAGTACTTGAATGAAGAGCTAGTGCTACTATAAAGATGAGTAAGGATTGTCATGAAAGGAAAGGGAATTTTTTTACAAAGTGTTTCCGATCTAGTCAGAAACCTCATAATCCTGCTTAACAATTCCTTTTACCTCAGCCTCTATGTCTGAAATGTCACCAAGGTCTCTTGGTTTTTATATCCTAACTATTTCTTGACTGTGTCCACAGCTTCTGCCTCTCTACCACTGGTACCCTAGTGTAGGCCACCATGATGGCTCACCCAGACCACTGTCACCATCTTCCAAACTGTCTTCACACATTCACTCTGACCCACTATGCTCCCAAATAGGAAAGTGATTTCTACAAAACAAAATTAGATGTTGCTACCCGTGATCAGACTGTTCTGGGTTTTTTTTGTTTTTGTTTGTTTGTTTGTTTTAGGTTTTATACAATTTATTTTTCTACCAACAAGATCATACAAAGACAAGGAAGCTATAAAACCACCGTGGAACCCACTTTGATCAGCTGCACTCAGGGTCCCACGCAGTTGTGTGGAAAGGGGCGCACGGACGCAGCTGCACCCTCACTATGTAGCCGCCTACGCCGTGCAAACAGGGGCTGGGATCATGGGAGGTCCTGCTATGTGGTGGCTCATCTTCCATTGTACTGTTCTTGGGAATAAAGACAAAAGCATTTAATTTTGCCTCATAGCACCTCTGTAACATTACATCCCAGCTGTTTTCCCTGTCCACCCTCACTGCATTGGCATTGTTTTAGTCTCCAGATTCACCATGTACCCTCCTGCCACAGAATCTTGCCACATTGCTCTATTTGCTTGGAAGTCACTTCCTTCCCTTGCTCATTTACTTGCCTCCTCCTTAATCTTCAATTCTGCAGCTGCCACCTACACAAGGAAGAGATCTGTCTGCCCCTCCAGAACCACTCTCTGCTCTTCTCACCTTTCTCCATTCTAACCGACAAGGACCCATCAATGGGCTGGTCTGTCTGGTGGCCCCAGCATCCATTCTCCCAGCTGCCTACTTTCAATGTTACTGCAGCATCCTTCCTCAGAAACCAGGCCTCTGGTGAAGAAGGAATGGAATCTGAAGGAATAGTGAAGAAGGAATCGCTCCTCAGATCCTCTGTCTGCATGTTCTAATAACCCTCTAACTCTTGCTGCATTAGGCTTAAGGTGGAAATGTCCAGCCCTTGCCCCATTCCCCTACTACATCTTTATAAATAGTTGCTTCGTTATACTCTCTTCGAATTATCCTATTTGACTATGCCCTATCCTTATGTTCCCTGTCAGGACTCTATGATCTTGTCCCAGCATGGGACCACCTTGCTGGACCCACCTTGTCAGGACAACTTCCTGACACCTTTGCCCTCATCCCAATGTATACAACTTAAATTCTCCATTGCATCATTTTAGACTACTTAAAGCATCCTGAACGCACCCTTCTTGCACTCAGATCTTCTTCCTTATTATTCACCTGCCCCAATTTCCACTCCACAATTCAGAAGCATACTGTTCCTGGAAGCTTTGACATCAAACTGCAATCTTCTGGTTTGTGTTTAGGTGGTCATTGGAGCTCCCACAGCACTCCATCTATACCATAGCCTTTATCACTCTGTAACTGCCCCTTTTTTCATCTGTCTATCCTGCAAGACTCTGAATCACTGTGTTTAGTTTCCAGTCTCCAGGGCCTCATAATCTGCCTGGCATATGAAAGCTATTCAATAAATGAATCATACTATAAAGCTGTATGCATAGTCTAGCTAAAGTGGTTCAGAGCCTTACTATAATACATTAAAGCACAGTATATTATTAACATGCTCATCTGTTTATTCAGGACAAATTTTTTCTCCAAATACAGCCCCTTAGTAAGAATATAGTTACCATAGCCAAAATACTGCAATAAGTGTACAGAATGATGTAACTTCCTCCATCAGCCATTTACTCTTTCTAAAAATAAAACTAGGTCAATAAAGGTTTTGGAAGGTTCTTCCAAGTAAAACATTATGAATTTTTCATAGCATTGCGACTCCCACAGCACTTGCAATATTGATGCACATTTACCACTTGTTTAAATGCTTTTATTAAAATTATTTTTCACTTTTCTTGTATGGCTACCTCTTCCTCTGCCTTCCTCCCTTTCAACCACATTATTCTTCACCCCATTCTCTAGGGGATTTTATGGTGTGCCAAGTAGATTTCCTTACCCTTTCCAAGACTAAAGTGCTTATCCCTTCAACTGTTGGGAACGTTGACAGTTGACAGCTTATAGCTGAATCCTCCCTTCTGAAGTTTAAGCCTCAGCTGATGAGAGCTGCAGCCACATCATTACACCTCCTTTCTGGGGGCAGCTAACATCCAATGACCAGTCAGTGAAGAGGATTGAGAGGGAGAAAGCACACAGAGAAGGTAGGATAAGGAAGCCAGATTATTCCAGTTTGCAATGACTATGCAGGAATATCCCAGCTCCAAGGATCTGCTGGGATCAGCTGAGCTGCTGTTGTGACTGCATGGAGGCTCAGCCTCTCCTTCAGCTTAACCTATACTTTCCTTCATTTTCCTTCCATGGTTGATCCAAGGAGCACTCCTCCAAAGAATTCCCGCAAGCTAAACTCTAGCTCAGTCTGCTCTCCAGGAAAACTGACTATGAGAGCCTTCAAGGAGGATTCCTATAAATAAACTAAACAGAATTCTTCCACACTTTCTTCCATATCTATTTAATCATATACAAACATGTATGGGCATATACAGATACATTTGTACTGTAAATGCATAAGATTTTTCTGAGTATTTTCATTAAAAATTTTTAATATTGAAGTATAGGTGATATACAGTATTATATTAGTTTCAAGTGCACCACATAACAATCCGACTTACATTTACAAAATGCTCATTATGATAAGTGTAGTTGCTATCTGTTGTCACACAAAGTTATTACAATATTATTAACTATATTTCCTCTTTGCAAATAATATATCCAATCAAAGTTAATTATTCAAAATACAGAAAGAACTCATATAAAGTCAACACCAGAAAACACAAATAATCTGAAAAATGGGCAGAGGACATAAATAGCTATCTTTCCAAAGAAGACATACAGTTGCTAATAGGCACATGAAAAGATGCTCAACACTACTCATCATCAGGGGAACATAAATCAAAATGACAATCAGATATCACCTCCTACATGTCAGATTGGCTAGCTTCTGTTGTGTTTCATTTTTTAAGATTTTATTTTTTTATTTGAGAGAGAGCAGGAGCAGAATGAGAGGTTGAGCAGGGAGCCTGACTTGGAGCTCCATCCCAGGACCTTGAGATTATGACCTGAGCTGAAGTCAGATGCTTAACCACCTTAGCCATCTAAGTGCTCCTCTGTTGTGTTTCTTTTTTAGTGGGATTTTATTATAAATCCCTTAACTTTCCCATTCAACAATACATAGTGTAAATTCTTCTAGTCAATTCTATATCATTAGTTCATTCTTTTAGCAGCTAAATAATATTTCATCATGTAGACATAATATATTCAAACATTTATTTTATTTTTTTAAGATTTTATTTATTTACTCATGAGACACAAAGAGAAAGAGGCAGAGACATAGACAGAGGGAGAAGCAGGCTCCTTGCAGGGAACCTGATGCAGGACTCGATCCCAGGATCCCGAGATCACGACTTGAGCCAAAGGCAGATGTTTAACCACTGAGCCACCCAGTTGTCCTTCAATCATTTATTATTTTGATGGGCATTTACCTTGTTAAATCACTGAGCCACCCAGGCTGCCCAGGAAACACCATTTTTAAAAGCAAAAGCACCACTTTCAATCACAGGGCAATGTAGCTTGCTTTTAAAGATAGAGTTAAAATGAAATTAGAGGTTATTATCAGTGTATTTAGTTTTATCTGAAACAATTTCTTCTTTTATTCAGATTCTCCTAAAAGCAATAGAAGCATCCAACCTCTTCTCTCCCAGGAGTTGGCATTAGAAAGTCTCTACATATGTTCAGAAGTCAGTGATTGCCGTTAAGAATTATTAGGACGAGAAATTTCTCAGGATCCTTGGAATAAATGTTAGTTTTTGATAGCAGAAAACAATGTTCAAATCAAAAAATAACATCCAACTTACCATATTCATATTTTAAATACAGTCAGTTTCAAGATAAACTGGATGTTACCATCTCTGATTTCCAAAGCAAACCATTACAGAAATTAAAAACAGGATAAAGGGGATCCCTGGGTGGCGCAGCGGTTTGGCGCCTGCCTTTGGCCCAGGGCGCGATCCTGGAGACCCGGGATCGAATCCCACGTCAGGCTCCCGGTGCATGGAACCTGCTTCTCCCTCTGCCTGTGTCTCTGCCTCTCTCTCTCTCTCTCTGTGTGACTATCATAAATAAATAAATAAAAAATTTAAAAAAAAAATAAATAAAATAAAATAAAAACAGGATAAAAATCTTGAACTCTAAAGTGTATCTCTCATGACATACAATAAAATGTGCATCACACAAAGTTCAAGTGTTCAAATGTGCCATTTGAAAATTTGTTGTGATTTGCAAGGAAAACAGTTTCCTCTGTTTCAGCTAAATTAGAAGTTAATGAACTGAGTATTCCAGTGTAGCATTAATGTAAATAAATACAAATCTACCACAAAGAGATTTAATCAAATTGAGTTGAACAATACATTTTCCCAAGTACATTTTGCACAAGAGTAAAGGCTAAGGAGTAATTATTTTTATGCATGGGCACTTGGCATTTTCAACTTGAAAAACATTTTTGCCATGCAAAGTCAATTCTGTTTATGAGCTAAAGCCATTTGTTGCTAATGTTAGGACACCATCTTGTGGCTAAGACATCTAGTTGGAAAACCTGTCCGTTTGAAATACCTTAAATAGCAAAGGATAAAATTTGTTCTAAGCATCACAGAAACCAATGAATAGCCTCACCTTTATTTTATTATCAGGTCAACATAAGGTTAAGAAAAGAATATGATACAATTTTTATAAAAAGAGCCTTTTTCCTATTGTAAATCAGCTACAAATCAAACATTATATTCTAAAATAGCTGTTAGAAAAGCATTTTAATGAATTTTTTAAAAAGAGAAATTAATGAAGTCCTACTAGTAAAGGTATCCTTTAATTTGACAAGATAGTATAGTGCCAAGCACTTTAAGTGAGATGTAGATTGATTGGCTATTTTTCCTGGGTTTCATCTGGGCAATATTCATAAGAATATCGGAGGTATATGAGAACCTTGGATATCAAATTGATTTTCTCTTTAAAAGGTATCTCTGGTTGGCCTGCATATATAGCTAAAATAAAAAAGCCTTTAACACTGATACAACTGGGCATTTTAAAATGCAAGTAGATTAACAGAGTATGGTTAAAGTATCTGGAGGGCTAGGCTCTAATACTTCCTCTGAAACCAATCAGCCACTCATCTTGGACAAACAACTCACTTGGTATGTCTTAGTTATCATGTGCATCAAAGGAAATAATAGCAGTTTATCCAGATAATTTTTGTAAAGATAAAAATGGTATGTGTAAAATTTTGGGGTCTACTATAATATAGGAAACGAAGGAGAAATGAATCTGATTTTATTCCAGATCCTGGTTCCAATCCATGACCCCAGAAATAACTGATTTCTTTGGAAGTTTTATAGATCATCCCTATACCCTTCCAACACATTTTTTTCGCTTAGTAAGCTATTTGAAGCTGGGTTCTGTTACTTGTAATAAGCCAGCTGGTTAACACACTAATAACTTTGGGAAAGCAACTACCCTCTCTTAAATGAAGAGGGAGTAAAAATATAGTTGTTCATATGAATGGATAAAGAAGATGTGATATATATATATTATATATATATTATATATATATATCACGTATATATAGGAATATATAGGAATATTACTCAGCCATCAAAAAGAATGAAATCCTGCCATTTGCAACAATGTGGATGGAACTAGAGTACCCTCTAATTGTAAGTGAAATAAGTCAGTTAGAGAAAGACAAATACCATATGATTTCAATACAGGTAATTTAAGAAACAAAAAAAATGAACATAGGAGAAGGAAAGGAAAAACAAATTAAGACAAAAACAAGGAGGGAAACAAATCATAAAAGACTCTTAACTGTAGGAAACAAACTGAGGGTTGCTGGAGGGGATGTGGGTGGGAGCATCAGGTGACTGGGTGATGGGCATTAAGGAGGGCACTTGATGGAATGAGCACTGGGTGTTTATAAGCAACTATGAATCACTAAATTCTACCTATGAAACTAATAATACACTATACGTTAATTAAATTGAATTTAAATTTTTTTAAAATGTAAGTGTTGATCAAACAGATGTAGGTTTGAATTCTGACTTTTTCACTTGCCATTTGTATTCCTTTTGGTGTGATTAAACTTTCTCTGCCTTGGTTTTCTCATTTCTCTCACAGAATTCTGAAGAGTGCTCAATTTAAGTGCATCAGGCATTCATCATAGTGAACAGCTATGCCAAAGTATATATGTTCAAAAAATGCTAGTTTATCATAATTGTTATAAATGGATTATTTGACCTCCTTAATTTGACCTCCTTTCATACTTGAAAATAAACCATAGCAGAAAATATTCTTCATTCATAATACTTGTAAAGAAATAATGCTGTTCATAAAACAAAAGAAAGAAATAGAAATAATGCTGTTCTTCACTGATGCCCACAAAACATGTGGTCAGACGATGACTTAAATGATACTTTGATGGAGATTGAACTGATTTCCTCTAAATGGTTGAAGCTTTTAAACAACTTGTAATTTCCCATAGAATACAAAAAACAATCCATTCGACTCTCTGATTTTAATCTTCATAGACCATTAGTCCATAATGAAAATAATTTATGAGAATCGTTGATTCACAGAGGTGACTTAACTTCCCTATAATAAATTTGAGGCTGCTTTAGTTAATGTGATGAGTCAAGGTACAGCAGACTATTCAAAGAGCCTAGTCAGAAAAGTGACTAGGTATCTTAGGAAAATATAAAAGATCTCTTAATCTCTCTTCTTGCTATTTGCTCTAAAAAGTTTTTTTAAAAAAAAAGTCAGTTGGGGTAGCCTGGGATAATGGTGGAGCAGGAGGATCCTAAGCTCACCTTGTCCCCTGGACATGCCTAGATAACAGTCACATCAGTGTGACTAACCCAGAAAATAAACCAGACTGACAGAACAGAATCTCCAGTTAATCACAGAAAGAGGTCCACATAAAAAACTGTAGGAAGGGCAGAGACCCAGCTGGGAACTAAACTGACCTGTAAGACTAACCACAAATTGGGGGGTCGGGGGGCGGGAGAGACACCATAGGCATAGAGAAAGGAGAGGAACAGAGGCCACACCAGGCACCCCAGATGTAAGGGATCTGCAATGGCAAGATGAGTCCTTATAACATTTGGCTTTGAAATTAGAAGGGCTTAACTTCATTAGTTTTTATCATCAGAGGGGCTTAACACCAGGAACTATAAAAATCAGTGACCCCAGCTCTAGAAGAGCCTGCAGAAGATAGGGAACTGACTCCATACCCTTAAAGAACAAGTGTAACAAATAACCCAGCTGAAACACAACAGTTTGTCTGGTGTCTGGGGTATACATGAAGGAGACTTATTTATTAATCTAGAACAATGCCTTAGAGGGGCAGGAGTCTTTAAGAAACTTTCACAGGAATAAAGCTGGCAGATCTATCTCTTCCCCTGCCCCTCTTTCCAACTTAGATACCCCAATACCTGTGGGAACCCTAGTGTGAACTCGCCAACTAGCATCCTAATACCACACATCCACCCCTGCGTTCTCCCGTGGATCTGCCCCATCTATCCCACCTCACCTACCCAGCAGGAGTCCCTCTACTGCCACATCTGATGTTTCTCATACTGCAAGAAGCCCCAACAACAATGGCCAGCATCAATTTCAAAGTGTCTCTTGCCCTAGGGAGAAGAAAGATAATCACACATCTGTTCTTCAGCTGTAGATGCTGTCATAGGCTGGGACAGATATTCAATCGGCCAGCCCCACCCACGAACAGAAGCCTCTCAGGGGAAAGCACAAAGAGAAGCCCAACAGTTAAGGGTCACTGCAACCCCCAAAGAGAGACCAGGGGCTGCCATCTGGTCTGAATGCAGGCCCCACCTACCAACAAAAGCCTCTTAGAGGACAGTGCAGTGAGAGCCTGCAGTTCAGTATGACTGCAGTTCCAGCATTGTCTGAAGGCAGGAAGCTGGTCTGACCAAACTAGGAGCCCAAGCTGGCTTTTGATTGGTCACTCAACCTCACAGAGACCAATCCCTTCCCACAACAGGCAGAGAGTCATTGCAGCCAACTGGACTGAAGGCAAATGTGGCTCAACCACAATAGTAGAGTGCAAACAGTACACATGGGAGACACCCCTGAAGCACCAGATTCTGGTGAACAGAGGACATTATACTACAGGGCACTTGAGGACTTCTTCTTCATAACACCACTAGTTTCAAGATCGGGAGACATGGCTGACTTTTCTAATAAACAGAAATAAACACAGAGAGTTCGACGAAATGAAGAGATAGAAGAATATGTCCCAAATAAAAGAATAGGACAAAATCATACCAAAACAGCTAAATGAAATGGAGATAAGCAATATGCCTGATAGAGGATTCAAATTAATGGTAATAAAGATTCATACTGGGATTGAGAAAAGAGTGGAGGACCTCAGTGAGGTTTTCATCAAAGAGATAGAAAATATAAAAAAAGAGCCAATCAAGGATGAAAAACTCAAAAATACACTAGGGAATACATAGACTAGAAGAAGTAGAACAGATCAGTGACCTGAAGGACAGAGTACTGGAAAGCAACCAATCTGAACAGCAAAAAGAATAACAAAAAAATGACAAAGGTCAAGGGAACTCAGTGACATCATCAAGCATTAAAACATTTGTACTATAGGAATCCCCCCAAAAGAACAGAATTTATCTGAAGAAATAATAGCTGAAACTTCCCTTATCTGAAGGGAAAAAAATCCAGATCCAGGAGGCCCAGAGAGCCCTCAACAAAAACAACCCAAGGAGGTCCACACCAAGATGATAGATAATAATTAAAATGGCAAAAAGTAGTCACAAAGAGAACTTTCAAAGTCAGCTAATATATCAGTAGAATTTTTATAGGCCAAAAGAAAGTGGCATGATATATTCAGTGCTGAAAGGAAAATAATTTGCATCAAAAATACTCTATCCAGCAAGGCTATCATTCAGAATAGAAGGAGAGATAAAGAGTTTTCCAGACAAACAAAAGTTCAAAGAATTCATCATCATTAAGGCAGCCATACAAGAAACACTAGAGGGAATTCTTCTGGTGAAAAAAAAAAATCCATAATCAAGGGTAAGAAAATTAAAAAAGAAAGGAAAAATTCAGAGATACTTACAAACATAATAAAACTATAGATTAATTACTTATAAAACCAGTACAGAGGTTAATGCACAAAAGCAGTAAAATCAGTTATGTCTATAAAAATCAGTGAAGGGATTCACAAGATAAAAGGATGTAAGGTATACATAAAATGTGGTGAGAAGGGGAGTAAAAATTTAGTGCTTTTAGAATGGGTTCAAACTTCAGTGATCACCATCCTAATATAGACTGCTATATGCATAGGATGTTATACATACACCTAACTGTAACCATAAATCAAAAACTTTTAATAGACGTGCAAAAAATAAAGAGAAAGGAATCCAAGCATAGCACTTAAGAAAGCCATCAAATCATAAAGGAAGAGAGTGAGAAAGGAAGAGAAAAAAACTACAAAAAAATATTGTAAAACAAGTAGAAAAAAATGTCAATAAGTACATGCCAAGCAATAATCCCATTAAATATAAAAGGACTGAGTGCTCCATCAGAAGACTTGGAATGTTGGAATGAACAAAAAAGCAAGACCCATCTATATGCTGTGTACAAGAGTCTTACTTCAAATCTAAAGACATGTTGATTAAAAGTGAAGTGATGGGGGAAAAAAGTGAACAGATGGAAAAACAGTCATCATGCAAATGGAAATAAAAAGAAAGCCAGGCAGCAGTATTTAAACTGGGCAAAACAGACTTTAAAATGAACGCTGTAACAAGACACAAAGAAGGACACACTATATAATCATAAAAGTTACAACCCAACAAGAATTTATGATAATTGCAAATATGCACCTAACATTGGAGCATCCAAATACATAAAGCAACAAGTAACAGACGTTAAAGGGGAAAAAATGATGGCAACACAATAATATAGGGAACATTAACATCCCACTTACATCAATAGGTATTTCATCCAGACAGAAGATCAGTAAAGAAAGAGTGGCTTTGAATGACACATTGGACCAGATAGACATATTCAGAACATTCAGATATATTCAGAACATCCCATGCCCAAAAAGCAGAATCCATATTTTTTTCAAGTGCATGTGGAACATTCTCCAGAACAAACCATATGTTAGGCCACAAAACAAGTCTCAAAAAATTCAAAAAGGTTGTAATCATGTCATGTGTCTTTTTTTTACCACAATGGTATGAAACTAAAAATCAAACATAAGAAAAAAATCTGCAAAGAACACAATACATAGAGGTTAAAAAACAGGCTCCTAAACTATGAATGGGGCAACCAAGAAATCAAAGAAGGAATTAAAAAACACATGAGACAAAGGAAAATGAAAACACAATGGTCCAAAATATTTGGAAGCAGCAAAAGTTGTTCAAAGAGGGAAGATTATAGTAATACAGGCCTAGCTTAAGAAGCAGGAAAATTCTCAAATAAACAACCTAACCTTACACCTAAAGGAATTAGAAAAAGAACAAACAAAGCTCAAAACCAGTAGAAGGAAGAAAATAGTAAATATTAAAGTAGAAACAAATGAAATAGAAACTAAAAAACAACGACAACAACAACAAAACAGAGCAAATCAATAAAACCAAGAGCTTTTTTCTTGAGATTACCAAAATTGATAAACCTTTAGTCAGACTCACCAGGAAAAAATAAAAGGACTCAAGTAAATAAAATTCTAAATGAAAGAGAAGAAATTACAAGTACCACCACAGAAATACAAAGAATTATGAGAATATTGTAAAATATTATGTGCCAACATATTGGGCAACCTAGGAAAAATGAATATACTCCTAAAAAGATATAACCTCCAAAAACTGAATCAGGAAGAAATATAAAATCTGAACAGACCAATGAAATTAAGTCAGTAATCAAAAAATTCCCAACAGACAAAAGTCCTGGGCCAGAAGTCTTCACAACTGAATTCTACTAAATGTGAAAAGAGTTAATACCAATTTTTCTCGAACTCCTCCAATAAATAGAAGAGAAAGGAAAACTTCCAAATTCATTCTATGAGGCCAGCATTACCTTGATACCAAAACCAGATATCAAAAAAACAAAACTCTAATACGGTATGTCTAATGAACAAAGATGTAAAAATTCTCAGTAAAATTTAGCAAACTGAATCCAACAATACATTTTAAAAACTTGTGCACCACAATCAAATGGGATTTATTCCAGGGACACAGGAGTGGTCCTATATTCAAAAATCAGTGTGAACATCATATCAACAAGAGAAAGGATAAAAACCACATGATCATTTTAAAAGACACAGAAAAAGTGTTTTACAAAACACAACATACATTCATAATAAAAACCCTCAATAAAGTAGAGGGTGTAGAGACAACATACTTCAATACAATAAGGGCCTTATATGAAAAACCACAGCTAACATCAGACTCAATGGTAAAAAATTGAAAGCTCTTCCTCTAAGATCAGGAACAAGACAAGGATGTCCAGTCTCACCACTTTGACTGAACATAGTACTGGAAGTCCTAGTCACAGTAATCAGACAACACCAAGAAAAAAAATAAAAGGCATCCAAATTGGTAAGGGAGAACTAAAAGTTGCATTATTTGCAGATGATACTATACTATATATAGAAAATCCTATAATGACTCCACCAAAAAACACTACTAGAATTGGTAAATGAATTAAGTCACAGGATACAAAATTAATATATAGAAATCTGTTGCATTTCATTTCTATACACTAATAATGAAGTAGCAGAGAGAGATATCAAGAAAACAATCCCATTTACAATTTTACCAAAAAGAATAAAATACTTAGGAACAAATTTAATCAGTGAAGTGGAAGACATGTACTCTGAAAACTAAAACATTGATGAAAGAAACTTAAAATGACAGAAACAAATAGAAAGATATTCCATACCCATGGACTGGGAGAACAGATATTGTTAAAAAGTCTATACTACCCAGAGATGTTATGCAATCCCTATCAAAATACCAACAACATTTTTCACAAAAGTAGAACAAATAGAATCCAATTTGTACATATCCACAAAAGGCCCCAAATAGCCAAAGCAATTTTGAGAAAGAAGAACAAAGCAAAAAATTATATGGTAAATTAATCTTCAACAAAGTAGGAAAGACAATCCAATGAGGGGAAGAATAATCACAAATGGGTTAGGAAGAGTGAACAGCAACATGCCAAACAAACAAAAAAAAGAAACTTTCTTATTACAATGCACACAAACACACACACACACATACAAAACTAAAAATGGATTAGAGACCTAAATATGAAACATGAAATCATAAAGTTCCTAGAAGAAAACACAAGCAGTAATCTCTTTGACATTAGTAGTAGAAACATTTTTCTAGATATATCCCTTTAGGCAAGGAAAACAAAAACAAAATTAAATCATTGGGACTACATCAAAATATAAGGCTTCTGCACAATGAAGAAAACCATCAACAAAATAGAAAGACCACCTACTGAAGAGAGAAGATATTTGCAAGTGATACATCTGATAAGGGGTTAATATCCAAAATATACAAAGAAATTGTACAACTGAACACCAAAAACACAAAGAATCTAATTAAGAAATGGACAGAGGGAAAAAAAAAAAAAAGAAATGGACAGAGGATACAAACAGACATTTCCAAAGAAGATATACAAATGGCTAACATACGCACGAAAAGAAGCTCAGCATCACTCATCAACAGGGAAATGCAAATCAATACCACAATAAGATAACACCTCACACCTGTCAGAATGGCTAAAATAAAAAACATAAGGAACAACAAGTGTTGGTGAGGAGTTGGGAAATAAAAGGAAACCTTCTGTACTCTTGATGGAAATGCAAAGTGGTACAGTCACTGTGAAAAACAGTATGAAGTTCCTCAAAAAACTAAAAAAGAATTACAATGTGATCTGGTAATTCCAATATTGGGTATTTACCCAAAAAAATCAATCCAAAAAACATTAATCCAAAAATACATATGTACCCTTATGTTTATAGAAGCATTATTTACAATAGCCAAGATATGGAAGCAATCCAAGTCCATCCATAGATGAATGGATAAATGTGTACAGTGGAATACTATTCAGCCATAAAAAAGAATGGGATTCTGCCATTTGCAATAATATGAATGGAGCTAAAGAGTATAATGCTAAGAAAATAAGTCAGTCAGAGAAAGACAAATATATGTGCAATTTAAGAAAAAAATGAGCAAAGGGAAAAAAGAGAGAAATCAAGAAATAGACTTTTAACTACAGAGAACAAACTGATGGTTACTAGAGGAGGGTGGATGGGTGAAACAAGTGAAGGAAATTAAGGAATATACTTGTCATGATGAGCACCAGCTGATGTATGGAAGTGTTGAATCACTATATGGCACACCTGAAATCAATATAATGCTGTATGTTAATTATTTGGAATTAAAATAAAAATTAAAAATTTTTATCTAAAAAAGAAATGAACAAAGGAAGAAAGAGACAAATAAAAATAAATATAGAGAACCACTTGTGCTTGCTAGAGAGGAGGTGGGTGGGAGGATGGATGAAATAGGTGAAGGAAATTAAGATTACACTCATCTTCATGTGCACTGAGTAAAATATAGAATTGTTGTTATATATAACACTAATATAACTAATATAACACTGCATGTTAATTATACTTGAATTAAAAATTATAACTGGCTATTTGGGAAATTTGATAGTATCATTTTCAGCCGCTCTTGTGACTATAGATAAATTTAACTCAAAACCCAGTTAACTAAAATAAAAGCTTTTCACAAATGGACAAAAAAAGATTTCAGGAAATAATTTAGCACACTCCCCATCACCTTTATTTCTTTTCTAATTCAATTCCTGAATTCTCTAAGAGTAAGCTCAATTTTCAATGTTTTCCTGAATTCTTCCTTATCCACGGTAATTAGTAATAATTACACTAGGCCATCTTATACTTGATTTATTCCACAACTATAAATTGAAGGCAAATCAAGACACTCCCAGCTAACTAAAAACCCTGAGTTTATTCAAATTCATAGCCTTTAAGTATGAATTTAGAATTTACCTTGGAGAGAGGTATCCTGGTATTTTTTTAATGTTCATAAATGTAAAAACCTTTTTTTTTTCATTTTCAGAGTGGAGGATTTATTACATGTATAATATATGAGCTCATTTGGATTATCTTTCACTCTACATTTTTCTCATTAATCATAACTAAATCACATTACTCACACTCAAAAGAGTTGAAAGTAACATACAGGAATAGAGTTCCAAATTCTTTTCCAAAATATATGGGTTTTTTTTTTTTTTCTGTCTTTAGTGTTAGCAAAACATTTCCAGTCTACAGTTTTCCTAGAGTATTCTTATTAAGTTATCTTGAGTAAGCAATCTTTGGGAGGCATATTAAAGGGTTAAACCTTAGATAAAAGAACATACTCTTTTATAGTAAGTTGTATTCTTCTATTTATCTTTCATTTCTTAAATTTCAGCTTCCATGACAGCTGATTTTAGATGATTGGCTCAGAGTTGGTAGCATGGCCTACGGCTGTCCTCTGAACTTCGTATATCACTTGTTTTGATGGGTAATGGTTAAAGGTGGTGTTTATTTTGAAATGTTTAGTTGTTCAAGCTGAATGTGTCATTAGTAAGGGTTGCAGAAGGACTCACGTGTGGGATTTTAAGGTTATGTATAGTTAGGCTGGTTGGATATCCAGCCTCTCACTGTAACTCTTAAAAATGTTAGATCCTGCTGTGCCTTATAAATTGGTCTCAAAATAACAAGTGGGCAGGGTGAGGTGGTAACTGTTCCAAAATTATCCTTATGTGCTACTTACCTTCAGGTACTAATACAATCCTCTGGAAGAGTTATTTCAAAAATCCATGATATATTCTGTCTCCATCCCTATCATTTAAAACTCATCTGAGCATGTTAACACAATGTTTAGCTATAATATGTGCTTAATATGGATTTATGGATTTTTTAAGAACTTTCCATGAATCTATTGCTTTCTTGCCAATCTTAGATTTCTTTTGTTCTGTGATAACACTTCTCCATACTATGCTTCAAGGCAAGAGAGTCATGTTGTTCAGTAGGCCATATGCTGAGGTTTAATGTTATGTTATACATTACTTCCTAATGTATATTTTTCAGTAATTTCAAATATTAGTATTTTTATTGCTTGGTTACACTAATATTTTTCAAAAAGTAAACTTGTATATACTCACACTATGCACTATGCACTTAATAACTTTTTTATTAAAATCAATAGTGCATTCCATTCTGAACTGATTGGCAGCAAAAATTCGACAGAAATATTCTACATATTACAGTATCACTTTAAACTGAATCCAGATTGATCCAGTGCATTTATATTAAGAGTTCTTCATTGAAAGCAATGGAGCTGTGCCCAAATTAAGAATGCTCCACTGCTTACTAAGAAGTCCATTTGTGAAACTTATTATATTTAAAATCAGGGCCCTCTTTCACATCCTACCTCCTACCTCCCTATGGTATATGCACTGTCCTTTAACACAAAACAGTTCATTATTTTTTCTTGTTCTCATGGAGAATTCCTGAAACATACTGCAGAAGAAGCTGAGGTCTGGTCAAAAACCAGATGATTACTGTTGCAAATAATAGTTTACATAAAAGAAAGAAATTGAAAATATCTTTTTGTTATTGTTATGACTTTTTGTTAAGGCTCTTACATTCTGGCAGGTCAATAATCCCGCTTGTGTGTCACAATCCAACAGCTGAGATGATATTGCAGGACTATCATTAGAGATGGGAAAAAGGCAACTTTAAGTTATGGTGTGGGTTATACTGAGCTGCTTACCTGATGCTCATTCTCCCTTGTGACAGGCAGGACACAGTACAACCTAGAAAGTGGTTGAGAGGGCAGCCCGGGTGGCTCAGTGGTTTAGCACCGCCTTAGGCCCAGAGCCTGATCCTGGGATCCCAGGATCCAGTCCCACATCAGGCTTCCTCATGGAGCCTGCTTCTCCCTCTGCCTGTGTCTCTGCCTCTCTCTCTCTCTCTCTCTCTCTGTGTGTGTCTCTCATGAATAAATAAATAAAACCTTAAAAAAAAAAAGTGGTTGAGAGGAGATACATAATTGGAAAATGATCAAAGGAGAAATAAGGCCTCTCCAAAAATGCCTGGCTTACATAATGTTAAAATCAATCATTTGGACATAATAAGCATCACATTTGAACCAAATTAAGTGACAGAGTTGGCTATAATTTATTGAGTTAAGTACTCTCATATGCGTAGCACAATGCGCTTCACAGTGGGCCAAAATAGAGCCAAACAATATACTAAAGAGTCAGAAACTCGTCTGACTATTTTAATTGAAAATGTCTCTGAATATCACTTTGTCTTAATGTGTTAACCAGTTATCTTTTGTTCAAGTGAAATCAAAGAATAAATAAATTCATGGCTGGTCAGGTTGAGAAGCATGAGAACTGCTTTATTTACTTTTTAAAATATATTTTATTTATTTATTCATGAGAGAGAAAGAGGCAGAGACGCAGGCAGAGGGAGAAGTAGGCTCCATGCAGGGAGCCCGATGTGGGACTCAATCGCGGGTCTCCAGGCTCATGGCCTGGGTGGAAGGCAGGCACCAAACCGCTGAGCCACTGGGGCATCCCTGCTTTAGAGCAGTTCTTTTAACAAGGACTGCTTCACTGAAAATTTTACAATATCATTGTTTAAGAGAGAATTTTTGACAATAGGCATTGAATTTGAAAGGATTTTTTTGTTTTTGTTTTTGTTTTTGGGGGTTGTGGTTTGAGAGAGAGAGTGACGGAAGGGGTGGAAAGAGAAGGGGAGAATCTTAAGTAGACTCCCTGTTGAGTGCAGAGCTTATTGAGGAGCTCTATCTCACAACCCTAAGACCATGACCTGAGCCAAAATCACAGTAGGATGCTTAACTGACTGAGCCACCCGGGTGCCCCAAATATATACTGAATTTTAAAATCAATAATAAGAAATATCAAGTTATTAATAATTCATGGTTATAAAAATTATTGACTACAACAGTCACAGATGTAACTTGTATTAAAATTACTCTCTTCATTTTTCAGGCTTCAGTAAGCATTACCAAAACTATTTGTAATTATTTTTAACCCAATCTAAATCTAGAAGCTTAGGAAATCTTAATATTGTGTTTGAGATATTAAGAGTTTTAAAACCTGATTGCAGTTTTGTAACTATAGATAAATATATTTCGTCTTATTTTTCCTCTCAAGTCTATGAAATAAAGTGTGGTCCCTTGGCTATAGATTTTTGGATTCTGATTATATTAGGCAACCAATCCAAGTCTGACTAAGAGAATCCTCCAAAAAGAGACCTCATAAAATAGAAATTAATGTTAGAGATTCCAATATTGACATAAATTAGGGAGGTTGGTCTGAATGTATAATGAACCCAAATAGCATCGGCCAGTGAGGAGGAAATGATAACTTGGACCAGATACAAATAGAGAAGCCAAGTATAGTTGATAATCTTGGTTTTGCTTGGCTCGTATCCATTCCAAATTCTTTGGTATGCACCACTACTATTTTGTTTGGAGAGTTATTTTCTTCCCATTGAGTGTGGTTTTGGTGGTACGTCAGTTAAGGGAACCTGCCTCAGGGCACCTGGGTAGCTCAGTTGGTTGAACATCAGACCCTTGGTTTCCTCTCAGGTCATGATCTCAGGGTTATGAAATTGAATCTCGGGTTGGGCTTGCACTCACCATGTAGTCTGTTTGAGATTCTCTTTCTCCCTCTCCTTCTGCCCCCACCCCCAACTTGTGCACTCTCTAAAATAAATAATCTTTAAAACGGGGGCGGGGGGGGGGGGAGTAACCTGCCTTAATCAGGCCAAAGGGAAGGGGAAGACATAGACCAATCTAGCCCAATCAACATACAGAATAACTTAAGAATTTCACTCTCTGAAGAATTGAGCTCAGGATTGCAAGGGTAAGGGTATACCTCTTTCATTCCAACTGTAGTGATATCTTGAACAAACAAGCCATCAGTTCCACTGCTTCTGGCCTCAAAATTGTTTTTTCTAGA
The DNA here is from genome assembly GCF_018345385.1 of Vulpes lagopus. Taxonomy (NCBI): domain Eukaryota; kingdom Metazoa; phylum Chordata; class Mammalia; order Carnivora; family Canidae; genus Vulpes; species Vulpes lagopus. Next base: position 120,447,904 of record NC_054830.1, on the reverse strand, counting down.
CCTAGTCCTATAGCTTTTTATCATTGTGTGAGATACAGTATCCTTCTCATAAATATATCTTCATCTCATTCTTACAATTAGCTCAAATAAGTTTCTGTTACTTTTATTCAAATAGCCTAATTGTTTCACTGAGAAGCCAGCTGAGTTCAGAACTGGCCTCCAAGTAGAGGGAAGGGATGCTGATAGCCAATGCCAGTGTTCCAAGTGCAGTATCAAAGTGATGAAGCTACATCAATCTTGGTTCTGTCAGGGCTCAGTAACAAAAGAAGTTCACTCCAGGGAAAAATGCACACTGGGAGGAGAACCCACACTTTACATGAGCAGTTGTATTGTCCTTACAGAAAAATCAACATCTTCAAAATAGTAGGCCAGCCAGAAACAAAATGGTGCAAATAGGTCTCTCAGTCAGAGGACCACACTCGCAGAATACTAGAGGAAGTTCAGCACAAGGGACCAAAGAAGAGCGTAGAGGTATTCTGTAGTTCAGGGCCCCTCCTGATCATCAGGGCTCATCTTGGCATAGCTATCCTAGATCTACATTTACAGGACTTATTTCAGACTTATCTGTTCCTGGGGCCAAAGTAATCAATAAGGCTTTTTACTCTAGTCCAGAATGGCCCAAGGGCTGGGCAAGGCTGTACCACATCTTCAATCTGAGATGACTAGGCAGGGCTGGGACAAGCAGGCTATGATAGGATAAAGATGGTTTGCTAAGAGTGGAGAAAGTTAGTGATAAGCTGTGCTTTGAACTGTAACAAAGTTTAAATATATAATCTACCACACTTGGTATTTCCCAAAATATTACCTGTCTGCAATTGAACTTGCTCTTTTTTCTTCTTGGGATGTCCTTTCTTTTATTCTCTAATGGTAAGATCATTTTTTTGTATATTAGATCCAGCTCAAGTACCATATATCTTCCAGGGAGAATTCTTGGCTTTTCAAATAAGCTTATGATATTTTTACATAATTCTAATTTGAATTATTTATTCCTCCTACAGGAAGGCATGGACAATTTCCAATTAATATATGGATTTGTGCAATGTGCCCTATACATCACAGGAATACAGAAAATAGTTGTTGAATAAATGCCAAGGTCATGAAAGATGTAACTCCTTCTCTGGCTGAAATTATTTAGATCTCTCTTTTATGTTTTAAGTATTCATGAAAAATATTTCAGCTAGAAATTAAATTCCATTAGCATTGGAGGCACTGTCTGCCCTCCACTACACACAAAACTAATTCTATTACTGATGGAGAAAAAAATCTCCCCAAAATAAGGAGAAAGGGGGGAAAATGCAGAGGAATAGAGGGAAAAGGAAGTGAATGTCTCACAACTCAGTTATGTAATATATTTCGAGAATTCTTAGGTATTTCTCTCTGGTGTATAGATGGAATATACCAACAAGGCACTTTAGTTTGTATTTGGAAAACATGCATAAGAATATCAATAGTAGACAGCCCAGGTGGCTCAGCGGTTTAGCACTGCCTTCAGCCCAGGGCGTGATCCTGGAGACCCAGGACTGAGTCCCACATCAGGCTCCCTGCAGGCTCCCTCTGCCTGTGTCTCTGCCTGTGTGTGTGTGTGTGTGTGTGTGTGTGTCTCATGAATAAATAAATAAAATCCTAAAAAAAAAAAAAAAAAAAGAATATCAATAGCAATAAAAAAGAAAACGTGTTTAAGTGCTCCAAAACAAACTATGGGGGAAGGGGAGTCTAGATTCTCTGTGATTGATAAGTATTCTCTGCTTCATTCAGATAGCTCTTTATTCCAGATCAAAGGCCTGAAAATTATTTTTTTCTCTCTAATACCTGAAATCCAAGCTTTCAGTGCCCCAAATCATCAGCATTATCTTCTTCGGAAAGAATTCTTTCTCTACATTGAAGACTAATACGTATCTTATAATGTACGTATCATAAAGTACTCCATTTAGAATTCCTTCCTTTCAAAGTAAAAAATAAAGAATTCTTTTCAAAGGAGTGATTTGTGCATCATTTAACTTTTTCCTTATCCACAAAGAACCAGTTTTACTCCTAATGGAAGTGAATTTAAAAATGCAATTTTTAAAATAACCATGACAGCCTACTCCCTAAAAATGTACATACAAGTTCAAGGAACAATAAATAAAATGATCAAGAGAGAATTTGTTTCATAAAGTTTCAGATAAACTTGGTTTTAGCAATTTAGAGTTCTGAAAAATATGTCCATGTATAAAGCATTCATGCATCTCCCAGAAGAATGGCCTTTTGAAAGAAATCAAACCTTGTTTCTTTTTACAAAAATAATCAGGAAGACATCCAAACAATTATTTTCAGTGAGCTTATGAACTTTTAGAAGGTTAAAGTCTCTATTCTTGTTTCTTTGGGGATTCTTTCTATACCTTTAATAGGCTCAGTACAAGCTGTACCCATCAAACGTGTTGGCAGTTTACAAGACAACTGTGCCTGCAAGAAACTAGGCCGATATTTTCACTTATCCTACAGGGTTTGACATTATAAAACAGTTACTTACATTTTTCTATCAAATGATACTGTTCATTTATAAGAGTGAAAGGTTTGATTCCAAAATCATAGCGATTTGAAGGATTTCTCTTCCCAAATATTAGGACCTCAAAGCGTAAATGCTACAAATTAGAACTTACACAGTGACAAATAAACTTCCTGCATAAACTGTCTTTTAAAAATTATTTTATAATTATATATTAAGTATATAGGAATGTTTATTTCCAAAATGTTTCTCTAAAACGTAATCGGTTTATCTAACTTTTTTGAAGAAAGGAATGACCCTAATTAGCGGCAAGTCATCCTAATGACATATTGAATTTTTGATCCAACTTACTGCTTGGATTTTTATTGTGTCTTTTTAGAAATGTGACACAACCACAAATCTTCAAATGGACCCAAATTCCATGGAGTCACATGATACATGTAAAGTCCCACTCTCCCCTAAATGGAAAAGAAGAAGGTTCCTAGCGCACTGTAAATACTCTTCAAACTCTACTCTCAGAAAGCCCCTTCTCTCTCTTCCAGGGGTTTTTCTTTTTAGTCTTCAAACCAGTGTTGATTGATCAGAGCTTATATTAAAACTGAGAGTCTCTGGCCTGGCTATCTATAGCAACGTAGATGTCCAGGCCATTGTTGGATGAAGGGAGAAAGGCCAGTCATTTATCTCCATGGTGTGTAGCTGAAAAGGAAGCACCTTCCTTCCAGAAAGCTAGGAAAAGCCTTCCAACCCCTAATTACTTTTCCAAATTCCCTTGCCCTGTATACTAGGGCAGAATATAATCTCCAGCCATCCTAGATCTGGAGGAATCAATTATTCCAGGGATCTTTCCATTCTGGGAATGGAGAGAAATGGATTCAGCAGGAAGGGCCAGGGTCTTCCACTTCAACCAGTGAAACTATGACCACTTATGATCAATTTCGTGCTTCTACCTTATTGACCATCACGCAAAAACACCTTTTGAGGGAAGAGAATAAAGGAAAAAGAGACAGAGTCATGGCTAGAAGGGGAAGGTTTTCCAACTTCTTTGGGTTAAAGGGCAGTAGAGTCTCAAAAGATTCTTTGAGCAGAGGGATCCAACAAAGGAGTAAGGTAACAACATATGATGTGAATGGGAGCATATCAGGTAAAGAGAGCCTGTTCTGTCTGCTTGAGGCCGTTCCACTTGCTGTAAAATCAGAGGATTGTGTATTGTTCATACAATGGGACATAGTAAGTTGTCAAAATCACCTGAAAATGTTTCTAACTCCATCACTGATTTCTATGTCTCTTCAGTTTTGATTGAAATTAAAATTAACTCACTTGGATAAGCATTGCTTTCCACATGGCAGTTTACATAAGGTACAAGGGTGTTTATAAACTTTTTAATTTTATCAAAAGGAAAACTATAAAATAACTCAGTAGTCTCTGTGATTTTGCGAGTGAGTTATAAAAAGAGAACATGGATTTTTATGTCTTCTGTACTTAGCACAAATTAAAATGATGCTGCAGAAGGTCCAGCACCTAAGTCTGGAGTGTTCACCATTTTTCTCAACAATGCCCTCCCATTGGCCCACTGCCTCTCCCTCCACTCAGTCTCTGACACCCCAAATCCAGTGTTCCTCAAACTTAGAAATATATTTCCTTTCCCATGGAAAAAAAAAAAGGAATCTTCTTTGAGGATTTCTGGTGTTGACAAATTATTTTTATTATTATGTTTGTTAAATATGTATAAATACAAAACTAAGTATAAACTCCTTATGCTTAGATAGAGCTTCTGCTTAGAGCTTTAATTCTCCAACCAAAACAAATTTACCAACATATAAAAACAAAATTTAGAAAGCAATATAATTCAAATTAACAACATTAATTTAGTGCAATAGATGATGCTATTATATTGCAATTAAATGCAAATATGGTATTTAACTGCCTCTGTACAGGTTTGTCGTCTTTGTTCTGAATGCCTACACTGTCTTCTGATACCTTATAATTCAAGTGTTCTAAGACTTTTTCTATTAAAACAATTGTGAATGAAGCCTTAAATTTTCATTTCCATGTGTTGCCATTTGGACTTTACCTGGTCTTAAATGCATCATTTATGTATTAAGTTCTGCCTCTATTCTTTTCATATTTTCCCACATTTTAATTACCACTTCGCTTAAACATGTTCTTAGACACTAATGCATGGTGGATCTCCACTGGGGCAATTTTGCCTCTCAGGAGATATTTGGCAACATCTGGAGACATTTTTGGTTGTCAAGTGGGAAGAGGGAGTACTAGCATCTAGTAGGCGGAGTCCAAGGATTCAGCTAAACAATCCTACAATGCACAGGTCAGATTCTTACAAGAAAACCATCTAATACAAAATGTCAGTGTGGGGGTTGAGAAACTCAGATAAGGCATATTCTAACTGTTAAATCCTCTCTCAGTACTTGGTTACAAGTGGTTCTGTGGATGATACAAAATATGTTTATTATCAATTAATTTTATGTTTTTATTTAAAATTTAAAAAAAAATTTAAAGGCCATTCTGTCCTTCTGAAAAATTTCTCAATGCCATCTGATCAATGAAAACTAAAACTCCAGAAACTCAGAACTTCCATTTTAAAGAAGCTAATTTTCATATGTAACATTATAAAATTCCCAACAGGGTCTAGAATTTTTTAATCTTGATCTATTTATTTTTTAGCCTGTGTATTTATACATATGTAGAATTATTCTAGAATGTCAGTAAATTAAATCACCATAAAAATATGTGCTAGCCCATTAAGTGACCATAATCCCATATAAAAAACACATAAAGTTTAGTGCAGAATCAATATTATATTATAACCTAACACCTGGATATACATTCCTTCAAAGGCATGATGGGTATGAGAAAGTTTGCAAACTAGAATTATAGATCAGTCTAAAATGAGATATCATATTAGAATTCTAATACCATTTTTGTCTATCAAAAAAGTATTTATAGAACACCTGTTATGTGGCATGGTCTCTATACAGTTCAATCTTGGGCCAAGTACAATGTGTGTTTTTCCTTTCCACCAGTATCGGTGTTTAATGGGTTCCAGCCAGAATGCCTGGAAAATAAATCCTTGTCAAGATTAAAGAAATGAGAATGTTTTAAAGCCAAATTTTTGCTTGCTGCAACAGAAAATGGTTTCAAAATAGTGTGCCTTTCAGTTCCTTTTTGACCTCTTCTAGGCAGCTGCTTCAAATTGTGGATCAACTTTAACATATACACTTGCACATCCATCCTTTTCTAAGAGAAAATATTAAGACATCAGCCTAGAATCTTCCTCTGACTCTGTATTGTCCTGACCAGTTATGTGACTTTGGGAAATTATCTATCCTCCCATTTCCTCATTTGCACAACAAAGATAACAATAATACTTTTATTAGCTTTCTGATGGCTAAATGTGTAATATGGGGAGAGCTGAGAACAATATCTGACACTTGATAAGCTCTTGGTAAGTGCTTGCTATAATTATTTATTTGAGCAATTATAATAAAGAATAAAAAGTGGGATCCCTGGGTGGCGCAGCGGTTTGGCGCCTGCCTTTGGCCCAGGGCGCGATCCTGGAGACCCGGGATCGAATCCCACATCAGGCTCCCGGCGCATGGAGCCTGCTTCTCCCTCCGCCTGTGTCTCTGCCTCTCTCTTTCTCTCTGTATGACTATCATAAATAAATAAAATTAAAAAAAAAAAGAATAAAAAGTTTACAAAAGAGCAGAAGAAAATTGCTAAAGCCTATTTTTAAAATACAACTAGACATTTGAAATGAGAAGCATTATTTTGCCTGAAGTAAACCATTCTCTTAATTCCTTCTGGACAATAGTTTCACTGAAAATGTGCCCATTTACTATTTTTGAGTCCAATTTTTTCACTAATTCAAATAACTAAACATTTACTGAGCCCCTCCTATGTTTCAGAGCAGATGGGGCCTAGTGTGGAGTTTCAAAGATGAATAAGGCAAAGATTCTTCACTCCAGAAATTAATGATCTAAAAGAAAACTGATATTGGCATAGAACCAAAAAACATCAAAAAAAAAAAAAAAAAAGCTTTAGCCCACTACCTGATTCACAGGCTTACTTAAATATGTGTTTGTGAACAGCCCACAGTCAGTGATAATACAAAGAAAACAAAAAGAAAAAGAATTGTATTTTTCATGCTTCTGTCAAGAACTCTCTTTATGAAAACAGATGTTGATTACAGATTTGAAGAATTCATTCCAAGCTTCTTATGTGCATTTATAACTCAAACACACACACACACACACACACACACACACACACACAACAAATAAAGCACACAGTTTTTCTTTTAATTCCAAACAATGTTCAATAAAATTCTATGCAGGGCAGTCCCAGTGGCCTGGGGTGTGATCCTGGGGACCCAGGACCGGGTCCACATCGGGTTTCCTACATGGAGCCTGCTTCTCCCCCTGCCTGTGTCTCTGCCTCTCTCTTTCTCTGTGTCTGTCATGAATAAATAAATAAAATCTTTAAAAATAAATAAATAAATAAATAAATAAATAAATAAATACTACGTAAAGTTTCACTCCAGTATGGACTCCACTGAAACAGGTGATGGATATTAGCCCCAACAGAGAAAAGACAGAACAAAGAAGTGAAATTATAAGCACTGCATTTAGAACACTCTTGCCATTTGCGTGATTCCCCACAGGGTTGTGAATGAGACTTGGCCTGCAAACACTGTATATTTATAATCTTACCTAGCGTCTATAATGCTCCTAGGCTTTGTCTGCTAAAAGTCTCAAAGGGATGAAAATGATAAAGTAAGCTCTGTGTGGAAGATGAGGAGCTTAAAACTTAACTCAAAGAATAACAACAACAAAACCAACATGTAATTATCCTATCATAATATTCCCCGAGGGAGTATTTCTACCCACAGCATTCAAATCATTGTCCTTGTGCCTGTCACATTTATAACAATAACGGTAAAAATACTGCATGATTTTGGGGAAAAAAGAAACAATTTTGTATCATGTTACTGATTAATAATTAGAGTGAATTCACAATTCAATGTCATTTGGCTCTATAATAGGAAATAAATTCTAATATCTTGTATCTGTCAATCTGAAAGGTCCAATTTTTACCTATTTGCAAGCTTACAAGTTAGTGTGCCACAACTTCATGGGCGCAGTTTTAAGACACTACTCTTAACTCAGAAAGAAAGCATACTTTGTTACTCCAGCACTTAATTTTCTACTTGCAACTTTTTTTCCCTTTTTAAAAATTGTAATTCAATTAGCCAACATAAAATACGTACTTAGTTTCAAATGTAATGTGCAATGACTTATCAGTTGCATATAACACCCAGTGCTCATCACAGCATATGTCCTCCTTAATGTCCATCACCCTGTTACCCCATCCCCAGGCCCCTCTCCTCTCCAGCAACCCTCAATTTGCTTCCTATAATTAAGAGTATTTCATGGTTTTTCTACCTCTCTTATGACTTTCCATTCACTTTTCCCTCTGTTCCCCTATGATCTTCTGCAGTTTCTTATATTCCATATATGAGTAAAACCATATTACAATTGTCTTTCACTGACTGATTTCATTCAGCATAATACCCTCCAGTTCTATTCACACTGATGTAAATGTTAAGTATTCATCCTGATGGCTGAGTAATATTCTATTTTTTAAATATACTACATCTTCTTTATCCATTTATATTACAAAGCTGTAATCATCAAGACAGTATGGGAGGACTTCATTTTATTTCTCTTTGTGTTTCAAGTCCCTGACAAAAATGTTGAAAATATAAGTATTCCATGCAGGGCAAGTGAATAAAACAAAATTTAAAAGATGCCCTGTATTTACATGACTATGATGATATAAGCACAAGTAACTTAATATATTAATAAAATTTTTTTTTCACCTGGATGAACAGTTGCACCACTGAGACACACTTCACACAAATCTATTTTCATCCTATCAAATGAAGCAAAGGAGGTAATACTATCTAGAAAGTGTAGAAAGTAGGGCAGCTCAGATGGCTCAGCGGTTTAGTGCCACCTTCCGCCCAGGGTGTGATCCTGGAGACCTAGGATCGAGACCCACATTGGGCTCCCAGCATGGAGCCTGCTTTTCCTTCTGCCTGTGTCTCTAACTCTCTCTCTCTCTCTCAAGAATGAATAAATAAAATCTTTTTAAAAAAAAGTATAGAAAGTATCGTGATCCAAAAATGGGAAACCCATTTCCAGATATCCAAAAGCTAACATAGCAGGAGGCTTGGAAGAATATAGCAAGTATTCACAAATCTTAACAGAAGGTAGAAAAAGAGAACTACAAGAAGGAATAAATCTGTATGTAAAATATCAAGTATCATTCTAATTAGATCAGGCTAAATTAGCAAATATTTACTTCATAGACTTTGTTAAAGATAAATGATTGAATTTCTGTTCCATGATGGCTAACTGAACACAAAAACTTACTTATGCCCCCTCCAAAGATTTTCAATGTGACAAAAAAATATAAAAGTAAGGTCATGTGGCAAAGAATCTGAGACAGAGTAGTCAGGATATAATTTCAATTTATTGTTATTCTTTTTCAAGGCTGCCATTTGAAAGTTCTAGCTACTTCTATGCTACAGTGCAGACAACAAATAATCTTAAGTTAGGGAAAAGCACTTGATTAAATATCACAGTATCTGACAAAATTAAAAGTTTCTCTTTTCTTCAGTCCAGATCTTTGAACATTTTTTCATAATAAGTTGGAAATTTCAGGATACCAAAAGATAGAAAGGAGACAAGCCAAAAGAATTTATACCATACCTTTATTTCTTACTGTAGGCAATGCCAAGGGATATTCCAATTCTATTCCTGCTGCTTCCATTCTCCTTCAAAGTTCGGAGTTCTCAGTCAGTATTTTCTAGGACTATCAACTTACCTACCTCACTGGGGTCATAAGGACAACAGAGAGGTTACAAACTACCTCTAGCCAGGCTCTGTGGTCAAGTTTGGTGACTACCTTAAAAATAGCAAATATTTCCAAATGTTTTTATTATTCTCCTGGCAAAGATTATATGATCTTGCTGACAATTCAATTATAACTCTCTTAATTTCAGGTAGGCTCAAAGGTCTTATCTTATTTAGAGCACTGAGGAGAAATACCATTTCTGTTCTCTGATTTAAATTAAATAGCAAGTAACCATCATTTCTACACAAAGAAATACTTCTCAAAGAAACTTTACAAGTATTACATATTACACCCTCTTGTTACAGTATGTGGAATAATTCTATCCATGGAAAGATACACACCAGGCTTTAACTAGGAAAACTAGTTTGGCAGACTCCTTTATCTCCCATGAGAAAGATAAATTAATGTGTCATCATACTAAAAAGCCCAGAGATTTTTCTGAAGCTCTCCCATAGAGCTGCAGATCATTATAAACACCATGCAGGATACTAGCTCACTCAAGAGCACAGTAAAGGAGAAGGAATTCTTCATCTCTATTCTAGCTGACCAGTCCAGGCCACAATGCTTCATGACTGCACAATCTCAACAGCCTCCAACTATTCTGATATCCTTCAATTGTTCACATGCCAATGATCTCCCAGCTGTTGGCAACATTTTATTTCTAAAGGTGTAGTTCTAATAATATTATACAACTTAGAATTTTTCCAACCACTTATTACCTATAGGAGGAGTGTAAGTTCCCAAGCCCATCAAGCTGAACCACTTCCCCTTCTCCATTCCTTTAATATTCCTCTTTATTTGAAAATCATGGGCTGCAGATAATTTATGAAGATATGTGACTCTTGGTGTTCCTGGGTGGCTCAGTCGGTTAGGAGTCTGCCTTTGGCTCAGGTCATGATCCTAGGGTCCTGGGATCAAACCCCACATCAGGCTCCCTGTTTCTGTGGGGAATCTACTTCTCCCTCTCCCTCTGCCTCTCCTCTGGCTTGTGTTCTTTCTCTCTCTCTCAAATAAATAAAATATTGAAAAAGAAGATATGTGACTCTGTCCCACAAAATAAAACTAGGATGCAAGTATAAGTAAATCAGACATTTGTATGTCTCCAGGGCTGGGTATTGACTTCTCCTGAAGTTTCTAAGAGTCAGAGCACATGATACGGTCACTAGAAGGGATTAGGTTGAATAGAAACAGGTGAAATATAAAAATGGCTGGAAGACTGGGAGAGCCAGTAAGGCAGTGAAGCAACTGATGGTCAAGGGAAGAAAAGTAACAAGTGTTGTTGCAGAAATAAAGGTCAAAGACATGAAATCTCTGAGGCTCAGCAGATCTGTAATCCACAGTATGATGACAAATTTCAATTGTTGAGTGGTAACTGCTGAAAATAATCAGATTTCTAAGATTTTTTTAATTGGAGAAGGTTAAAGGACGATGAGGCTAGGGTTCTGAAAAGCTCATACAGATCAAATCAGCCAAATGAAGACAGAAGATGGAGTGAAAAGGGAAACCTTGCCCTCACTGCCCAAATGTTTCCTGGAGATGGAAGAGTCTCCTGAAAGGGGAAGAAGATGTCACTGAGAAGGCATAGAAACCAGCATATAACTCAATGACCTGAGCCCCAGCTCATTGAACAACCTAAAATCAAAGTAAAATATATCCGATTTAATTCTTGAAATAAAATACAGCTTAAGATAATTAACATTAAAAAAATTCCTCAAAAGAATACTCAGAGTTTATCTATATTTTTATATTTGGTTTAAAAATGAAAGATACATTGTTCTAAGCAAACAAACACTCAAAACACTCCTGGGCCAAACACACAAAGTTGAGAGACTTTAATTAAACCGTGTAAAACTTTCCAGAGTGAAAGATTGCTTGTAATCCACATTAAGATAACTAAACATTTAACTTTTTTTTTTAAAGATTTATTTATTTATTTAGTCATGACAGACATAGAGAGAGAGAGAGGCAGAGACACAGGCAGAGGGAGAAGCAGGCTCCATGCAGGGAGCCCGACGTGGGACTCGATCCCGGGACTCCGGGATCACGCCCTGGGCCAAAGGCAGGTACTAAACCGCTGAGCCACCCAGGGATCCCCAACATTTAACTTTTTGACAAGATTTAAAGTGTAGCCGTAAAAATGGCGTGGCAGATTTCAAGAGAGAAGAACCCCAGCCCCTGCTGTTCAGAGTCAAGTATTTCCTCAGGAACTTTATTACCAGAAGAGGCACCGTTTCCTGCTTTGGCTGTGCCTACCCACAGAGACATGAATAGATTTTTATTAGACGTCTATTAGGTACATTGAAAATAATCTAGGTTGTCTGTCAAAGAAAAGTGGTATAATCCATTATGTTACAAAAGAGAAAAATGTTATTTCAGTAGACACCTTAAAAGTGGCTGTACCTTTAAAATCAGCATTGCAGCCAGCATATAGTAACCAGATTTTACCCCTACAGTTGTGGGTCTCCACCTTAAAATGTGAATAATATCAACTGAAAAATCAGAAAGCATAACAATTCTATTTTAAAAATATAGATTTAACAATGTATATTCAAATTGAGAATTCTTAAATAACCAATCTTTTATAAGTTACTCCTCATTAACTGATTATAAAATGTTACAGATATTAATGAAAACTGAAAATAACATAGCTTTCAAGTTGAACATTCTCAAAATCTGAAAGGCAAGGCGAAAAAGGCATTACAAAATGGTTCACTGAGGATGTAAGAAAATGGTAAATAAAACAGCAAAATAAATTTGATGGCTTAAAATTTCCTTTTTTTAAAACACTTTACTTATTCATGAGGGACACAGAGAGAGAGAGGCAGAGACTGAAGCAGAAGGAGATTCAGGCTCCCTGCGAAGAGCCCGATGTGGGACTCAATCCCAGGACTCAGGGATCACACCCCTGAGCTGAAGGCAGATGCTCAAACACTAAGCCACCCAGGTATCCCGATGGCTTAAAATTTTCAAAACTAATTTTTCTGTAATACAGTAATGCTCTAGGTGGCCACCTCACGTTAGAAAATGTGCTGTCCCTGCTTGCCATTACACAGTTAGCAATAAGTTAAAAAATTACGGAATTCTCTTAACATTTCTCCATCAGTAAATTGCTATTTAGGGATTATAATATAATATATAATCCTATATATTTATAAGGATTTTTGATTTTACTGTGTTTTTTTTTTTAAGATTTTATTTATTTATTTGAAAGAGTGATAAAATGAGCAGGAGGAGGGGCAGAGGGAGAAGCAGACTCCCCGCTGATCAGGAAGCTCCATTCAGGGCTCAAACCCCAGGCCTTGAGGATCATGACTTGCTATGAAGGCAGACACTTAATCAACTAAGCCACCCTGGTGCCCCATAAGAATTTTGTAAGTGATGCAAATGAAGAAGTATCAACTTGGTATTTTTATTCCTCTTCACTCATGTACTTTTTATCTGTACCTTAAGAATAATATGGTTACCCACAGATGACCAACGTCCCCTTTGTGCATTCTGGTGCACAAGACAGATCTTGCTAACACTTCACAATAACCCTCAAAGAAAGACATGGGACATGATCTCAAAAGAAATAAGTATAAAAAGCAATGCCTCTATCATAAGCAGTGAAATTGAGGGCAAGTGTCTTAATCACCTGAGCTGCTATTAATTCCTTCCTAATGCCTACCTCCTAAAGCTGTAAGCAATCAGTGAGATAAAGTATGTCAAAACTTCAGTGCAGTGTCTGACTCTGAGAAAGTACTTAATAAGTCACAGTTTATATTACCACTATAATATAAAACCAGTAAGTGAGACAGGACAGGCAGAAAACAAGAAAAAATATAATGGATCAAAACTAAGTGTTAGCAATAGAGGTGAGAAGCATTGTAAGAGCTCATAGTAGGGAGACAAGCCAGGAACAAGCCAGTTTTCCCAGAGATGCTTTTCTTGAGAACTTACTACTTGGTTTGGCTTCAAAGGCAGAAGCTCACAAGAGAGACAAGGGACAGAGAGTCCACCAGGCCTGATGAAGGTCCTGAGGCACATGCATGTATTAGGAACCACCACAGTATAACCAGAAGGATGCTCTCGGGGAAGATTTTGGGACCTGCAATGGAAGCAAAATACAGAAATAAGACTGGAGAAGATATAAATACCAAAGCAAGGAGTTTAGATATATTCAGCAAATGACAAGTGAACAAATTTTCCTAAAGCCTTAGGTCTTATAGGGAGTATTTATATAAACTGCTAAGTTGATTAAAGTACATTGTCAAAAATAAATAAATAAATAAATAAATAAATAAATAAATAAATAAATAAAATAAAGTGCATTGTCAAAAATTACCTCCTAAGATTTCTAAGATTGGGTCTATATTTAAAAAGTCAAAAGCATAAGATTAAACTTAATTTTTCAGGCTCCTAAAACAGCAATTGATGCAGTCCACAAAATCTAGCACATAATAAGTATTCAACACATGGTTTTAAAATTTTAAATGAATATTGTTATTGATGATAATGGAAAAATAAGGATATGTGCATGAAATTCCACATTATAACCCTAAGCATTACATTATCCAATAGTTTAACCTTTCCCTACACTAGCAGCTGACAAGGAGAAAAAAAAATGAATGATTAGAATTTATCTCCTCTCTTCTGCTATTGGACATGCTAATTAGCAAAGAAATAGCAAAAAGCAGGAATGATGGGCCAGAGGTGAAGTCAGTAAATGACAAAAAAGCAAGTCACAAAAATGAATAATCACTCCCTAAGTAATATAAAGTTGATTATGCAGTATTATGGATAATTACCCTTTCAAAAGCACTTTAACAATGAAAATCATTTATAAACAGCTATCACTTTCATAGTCCTAAAGGGCTCACATCCTAAGTGTCCTTTACTGCACTTGTTACTGCTGAACTAATGTATGTACAATATAGGGCGGGGTCTTAGTTTAATGTCAAGGATATGACTGGACCAAATGTTAGCCCATCCAGTGTTAAATACTACTGAAAGGCAATAAATGGATAATCATATAGGCACAGGAACCAGACTGCCCGGGTCAAAGCCTGATTCCACCACCAACTAGCTATCTGATCTCAGGCAAACTTCCATAATCATTCTATGTCTGAGTTTCTCATCTTTAAAATATGGACAATAACAGTGCTATCCCATAAAACATACATAAGTCCATTCATATAAAATACTTTTAAAAGTATCAAGAACATGATGAAAGTCAGCAAAGTTAACTAATAATTAGCTGTGTAAACAAATTATAAAGAATTTCTGAAGCAGGAGGCAACTGCTTCTATGTATGACAAGTGGTGGGAATCAAGGAAGTCTTCAAAGGAAAGATACTAGTTAGGCTTAAAGTTTTGTTACAAAGGAAAAGACAACTAAGAAAAAGAACAAGATTGAGGGACATGGAGGTACCTAGTAGATTCCAATGGTAGATAGCAGACCTGTCTTCTGGAAGTGGTGGTAAATGAAGCCAAAATCTTGGAGGTTGGGATAACCTCCAACTAAAGGGGTTCAAAAGTTTTTTAAGCTTAGTAAAGACTTGGCTAGACCCAAGATTTAGAAAGAGCTTGGGTAGCAATATTAAAGGCTACTTGAACAAAAAGTGAGATAACTTTAGCAGCCAGATTCATTAAAAGATAGTGAGTATACTACTGTAAGGCTATCACTACTGTGTATTTAAATCCTATGATGTATCAGCATTTTACTAGGAATTAATATATGTTATATATATAATATATATATAAAATTTCTACTCTTTAAGAAACTTTGTAAAATAACTACTTGCCATCATACATTGAATAAACTACAGATCAACAAGTTTAAATAATCTAAGCAAACAAACACAGCTTATAAGAGACAGAGCTGATTTTTCAAACATTCAGATCTAATGGATGCCAAAGCCTCCTTTCTTTCCACAACACCTAGTTCCATTCCCAAACTGTTCAATGGCATTAATCTAACACATTCAAGAAAAAGGACCTATAAAAAGGCATCAGCAATGTAGATGAATAGTGGATAGTTGCTTGCAAACGTCTTGACCACGAGGTATGAAAAAGGAGGATGGTAAAAATAATTCTAAATTTCCTAGCAGGAACAATCAGCCTCTGAGTGAAGGAAGGATATTTGATGAGAAAAGTGACAGTTAAAGATCTGGTGGGTTTGAAGTGCCTGGAAGACATCCACCTGGAAAGATCCAGGTAAGCAGTTAAAAACAGAGCTTGAATCTTCTTATAGAGGTTAGGCTGCAGAGAGATTTATGAGATATTAAACACTAAGTGATAGTTGATAATAAGTACAAGAGAGGTTTGTACAGTGGAAACATAAGGAAAAGGAAAGGAAAAAGAAGATCTTTTATTTAAAATACTAGATTAAAACTTTAGTCCTGGAAAAACCAGTAGTTTTAATCCATGTAATAATAGTTACTCCAGTTTGCCAAACTACTAAAGTATTATAACAAGTATTAATGACATACATTTTTCAATTCTTGTCAAATGTGTTAAAATGCATTCAAATGCATTAAAAGCATGCAAAGCATTGTCTAAATTTACCAAGAACCCTCTTACAGAACTCATTAAGCATCAAAATCTCTCTACAAGTAAAAGATAAGAATTGCAATAATAGCTATAGATTAAAATTTGTGATTCAAAATGGGAGCTCCACAAAATTATTGATAAAGCTAAACAGACTCAGCTTTTCTGATTTACACTCCAGAGCATTATTCAGTGGAGTGACTGCATCTGTTGATACAACGTGCATCTGTCCCTCCTTGGGACTGAATTGAAACTAAATCAGTTCACACTGTTGTCTTAATAGCTTTAAAATTATAATTGCTATTTAATCACTACTAAATTGGGGTTGGCCTTGATTTCTTGGCAAGTTTTATTTCATTAGTAATATATTGAGTTTCTTTCTCTACTTTTTACTATCTTCTTGCCAAATATCTCTCTAAAATGATAATATGCAAAGTACCATTTTTAAAATAAAACTATAACTATGGTGTAAGGGAAATAAGATTATAGTTAAGTATCCTTTTCCATTAAAAAAAGAATGCTATCATTAAGCATCATAAAAATATGACAAGTCCAGAAAATCTCTTCCCCAAGCACAAATTCCCTTTGCACGGCATATTCGACTTCACTAATATACAATATGTAAATGATGCAACTAAAATACATCTCATCTCTTGTTTAAATTATATCAAATTTCTGCCCTAAAAACACATTATGCTGCTACCAGCCTCCTTGGTAATCATGTTCTTAAATCCAGTTCAGAGAAGGCCTTTCCAATAGTCTAACAAAGAAAAATTAAAACATTATGGTTTGATTGTGCTTTTTTGATACCTAGCTACAGACAGTGAATGATGCATGCATGACAACAATTTCTTTTATTTATGTAAGTTATTTATTTATTTATTTATTTATTTATTTATTTATTTATTTATTTTAAATTTATTTATAAGAAAGAGTGAGAGAGAACACAAGCAGGCCGGGACAGGGGTGGCGGTGGGAAAAGTGAGGAAGAGGGATAAACAGACTCTGTGCTGAGTGGGGAGCCCTACATGAGGCTCAATCCCACAACCCTGAGATCATGACCAGAGCCACAACCAAGAGTTAGAAGCCTTAACTGACTAAGCCACCCAGGTGCCCTGACAACAGTGTTTTTTTTTTAATTAATAGATATTTTAATATCATTAAAGCATTAAGAATTAAACTGGGTGCTTGACTAAATCACTCTAACTTCTAGCCTTCAATTTTCTCAACTATGAAACAAACAGTTAATCTTAAATTATTTTGAAGTCCTTTCTAATTCTAATATTTTAATATGAAGTGGCAGTTCCAAGGCTTCAGTACAGAAGGACACACCAAATTTCCAATAGAACTCAAGGCCATTCCCAAATAAACAGAGCAATGGAGTAATAACAGTGGACTACTCTAAAAGTGCAGCCTGATGCCAACTTACAACCTGCCCATCGAGCAACATTGCTGGCCTCAACCTTCTTTGATATAGACATTCTACAGCTGACTGGTTCATACTCTTTATTCTTTAGTTCCAACAATTGTTACACGTATTGACTGACAAAGCTTGAACCAGAGCAAGCATTTGTCATTTATGGAATATATTAAAGCATACCTTCAGACAGAAAAGGTAAAGGAAAATTTTGTTTTCTTTTCTATAATCCAAGACAACTAAAAGAAATGTCTTAATGTTCTTTCCACTATGCATAGTTTGGATTTTTATTACACCGAAACTAGACCCACAGCTGTAATTTAAAAGTTTTAGTGTGTTTCCCATGAGGACACGGGAGTTCTGCTAATAAAAGTTTCCTTTCAAGGTCACTGACACATACAATTGAAGCATTTGGAAGATAAGTCTATGTTTGATTTAAGAGACAGAGGTTGAAATAAAATAAGCATATTGAGAAGCACTAGATGCTAAATTATTCGTTCAGGTTTGTAACTAGAAAACTGGAATTAGCTAGTGCCTCAGGCACTGATACATTAAACTTTTAATATAAAAAGTTCTGCTTATGACTTTGCCCTGATGACTTCTTGTCACTCATATGCCAAAAAAAGGCCATATGGAAAAGCACATCAGAGCATGGGCAATAAGTAATTAACTGCTCCTCACTTAAAATCTTTTATCATACACGGCAGAAACTGTCTCCCAATGACATTAACTTACTTAAAATGAATAATACATGGCAAAAAATGGGTCCCTGAAGTTCAGAAAGGGGATTTGACTCTATTTTAGTGCATTGTGCAGACAAGGCAAGGGCAATTCTCATTAAAGTGTTGAGCATATAGTCATAGACCAATGAGGCACAGAATAATTACACATACCTCCCAAAAGACAAAGAACATTAATAATGTTACCTCATACACACCTCAAGGATCAAGACTGAAGGAAATGATTACAGCATAAAGCGATTGTCTCTAAATGTTCCTGCAAGGGATCTGATTAAATTTTCATGATATTCTAAGAGATTCTTTCCTTTCATGTATTTTGAACAGATGTAGAGTATATAACGAGTTAATAGGAAGATGAAAATAACAGGGGAAATAATTTTTATCCTTTTCTAGGTTAAATTATTTCATTGATTTATTAAGTATCTAGTATATTTATTTCATTAAACATCTAATCTGTTTATTTAAATAACATCAAGATCATTCTTCTAATGGGCAACTACTAAACAAAATTAAAATAATTTCAATTATAGGCTAACCTGGTTTTTTTTGAGCAAATTTAAACATATTTTGGGCAATGTTTCAAAGACTTCTGTTAAAGAGTGTTTTATAATGTTCACTTTCATGTTTTAGTATATCTAAATAGTTTCCAAGATAACTATTTTTTACTGAGATTTTGAACAATTTTTCAGTAGTTAAAACAGATCACATATTAAAAAACAGCCATTTATCATAAATTCAAACATTTTAACAAGAAAAACATGATTTCTGCTTTTAGATGATATTTTAATAAAAAACACATGAAAAAATAATAAAAAGAAATTGTCTACAAGAATATGTTTTTAATAAAATTCAGATATTTCAATGAAAATGCCTCAAGTATTATTTGTAATTTCCTGTATTTTAAAAAATGGATCATCTGTTTTTTTCATGACAACAGTAATATATTTTTAGTCAATAATTTCAATGCAATATATAAAACTTCAAAATATAACTTTATTCTTTTTTTATGAAATCATTTTTTTAAAGATTTTATTTATTCACGAGAGACAGAGACATATGCAAAGGGAGAAGCAGGCTCCCTTTAGGGAGCCTGATGTGGGATTCGATCCCAGGACCCCGGGATCACAACCTGAGCCAAAGACAGATGCTCAAGCACTGGTGTCCCCTTTTTTTATGAAATCAAAAGTGATTACAGCATTAATGTCTAATACAACCTCTTGAAGGGGAAGACTTTCTCCAGTTCTCCACAGTAGTTATACTAGTTATTTAATATCCATTTGTAATATGAATGACCACATTTTTAAGAGATCAGATTTTTATTTTTATAAAAAGTATAGTTTTAAAAGGGAGGGAAGGACTCTAAGCAAATATATAAGTAAATATAAAAACAGGTGAACGTGTTTGTGTGCATGTTGTGGGTTTTAAACCTAGTGCTTAAAAGTTTTTTTCAGGGGCAGGGCAAGTGGACGGAGGAGTATAGGGTCCCCAAGTCACCTGCCCCACCAACTAACTTGATTAACTTTCAAATCGTCCTGAAAACCTACGAATTCGACCTGAGATTTAAAGAGGGAACAGCTGGGACACTACAGAGAGAGGGGGGGGGATAAAAAGGAATCAAGTGGAGAAGGGCCGCCCCCCCCCCCCCCCCCCCCCGCGAGGAGCCAGGCTAAGGCCCTGGGGCGAAAGTCTTCAGGAGAGGGAAGCCCAGCCCCAGAGAAGGAGGAACTTTAAAAATCTGCATCGGATTCTTCCTGGAGGGAAAGGTGCTCATCAGGGAACTCAGGGAGAGCCATGGGAGTGAGTGGCAGTGAAGCCTCCAGGTTCCCGGGTCACTAACAGAGGAGGGGGCCCTGGGGAGAGTACCCCACAGACTGTGGGCGGAGCTCAGTAAAGGGCTGGGGCAAGTCCGGGCGGGGCCTCAGGGGAAGCTCAGGCAGTGGCTCCGCACAGATGGGGCTGTACCCTGCTACCTTGGGGAGCCGGAGCCGGGGCCCCAAAGTGATTCCAGTGGCGCAGGCCCGGGATCCCAGGGCGCCGGGGGATACAGCCCAGGATCCTGCATTCCCCGGGGATAGGTGGAGGCGGGAGGGCACAGGACGAGGATGCTCCTGTCACCCGGCGCCCCCGAGCTGTACAGGTCAGCGCCCCCCACCCCTGGAGCATCCAGTCCAGTGCGGACTGGGAGTCTGCAGTAGTTAACTGGGGGAGCTGACTCCAGAGCTGTACAGCTGGCTGTGGCCAGTGTTGTTGTCCCTCCCAGTATTACCCTGGGCCTGAAACAGGGCAGGCCGCCAGGGAACAAAGGCCTCACAGGATAAATAGCTCCCACTGAGCTGTGCACCTGGG
Organism: Vulpes lagopus; assembly: GCF_018345385.1. Lineage (NCBI taxonomy): Eukaryota > Metazoa > Chordata > Mammalia > Carnivora > Canidae > Vulpes > Vulpes lagopus. The sequence goes on along the minus strand of NC_054830.1, from coordinate 120,427,450 downwards.
AGAGTGGGGCTGGTGGGGTGTCTCCCCCAGGTGCACACACCTGAGAATCAGCACAACAGGCCCCTCCACCAGAAGACCAGCTGGAAGGACAGGGGAAGAATAAGTTCTTGGCAGAGCAGTGCTGGAAAGCTCCATGGGAAGTCGAGTGATTTACAGTCTATAGAACCAGATGATACCCCTCCTTGTTTTTTTGTTTTGTTTTGTTTTTACAGATCTAATCAGGCCACCAAACTGGAGGTCCTAAATATGAGGGTTAATGAGGTAGAAGAAAGAGTGAGTGACATAGAAGACAAGTTGATGTCTTGTCTTCTAGAAGACAAGTTGATGTCCTTCCTTGGACAGGAAGGAAGCTAAGGAAAAAGAGAAAAATAATTAAAAGACCATGAGGAAAGGTAAAGGGAAATAAATGACAGCCTCAGAAGGAAAAATCTACCTTTAATTGGGGTTCCTGAGGGCACCAAAAGGGACGAAGGACCAGAAAGCATATTTGAACAAATCATAGCAGAGAACTTCTCTAACTTGGGGGGGGAAACAGGCATTCAAATCCAGGAGATAGAGAGATCCCCCCAAAAATCAATAAAAACTATTCAACACCTCAACATTTAATAATGAAACTTGCAAATTCAAAGATAAAGAGAAAATCCTTAAAGTAGCAAAAGATAAGAGATCCCTAACTTATATGGGGAGAAATATTAGATTAACAGCAGACATCTCCACAGAGAAGAGGCAGACCAGAAAGGGCTGGCAGGATATATTAAGGGGCCTAAACAAGAAGAACATGCAGCTAAGAACACTTTATCCAGCAAGGCTTTCATTCAGAATAGAAGGAGAGTTAAAGAATTTTCAAGATAGGCAGAAACTGAAAGAATATATGACCACCACCAATCCAAGAAATATTAAGGGGGACCTTGTGAAAATGTCCATGCTACCCAGGGCAATTTACACGTTTAATGCAATCCCTATCAAAATACCATGGACTTTCTTCAGAGAGTTGGAACAAATCATCTTAAGATTTGTGTGGAATCAGAAAAAAACCCCGAATAGCCAGGAGAATTTTAAAAAAGAAAACCGTATCTGGGGGCATCACAATGCCAGATTTCAGGTTGTACTACAAAGCTGTGGTCATCAAGACAGTGTGGTACTGGCACAAAAACAGACACATAGATCAATGGAACAGAATAGAGAACCCAGAAATGGGCCCTCAATTCTATGGTCAACTAAAATTCAAAAAAGCAGGAAAGACTATCCACTGAAAAAAGGACAGTCTCTTCAACAAATGGTGCTGGGAAAATTGGACATCCACATGCAGAAGAATGAAACTAGACCATTCTCTTGGACTATACACAAAGATAAACTCAAAATGGATGAAAGATCTAAGTGTGAGACAAGAATACATCAAATCCTAGAGGAGAACACAGGCAACACCCTTATTGAACTTGGCCACAGCAACTTCTTGCAAGATACATCCGTGAAGGCAAGAGAAACAAAAGTAAAAATGTCTATTGGGACTTAAGATAAAAAGCTTCTGCACAGCAAAAGATACAGTCAACAAAACTAAAAGACAACCTACAGAATGGAAGAAGATATTTGCAATTGATGCATCAGATAAAGGGTTGGTATCCAGGATCTATAAAGAACTTATTAAACTCAACAGCAAAGAAACAAACCATCCAATCATGAATTGGGCAAAAGACATGAACAGAAATCTCACAGAGGAAGACATAGACATGGCCAACAAGCAGATGAGAAAATGCTCCGCATCACTGGCCATCAGGGAAATACAAGTCAAAACCACAATGAGATACCACCTCACACCAGTGAGAATGGGGAAAATTAACAAGGCAGGAAACAACAAATGTTGGAGAGGATGTGGAGAAAGGGGAACCTTCTTGCACTGTTGATGGGAATGTGAACTGGTGCAGCCACTCTGGAAAACTGTGTGGAGGTTCCTCAAAGAGTTAAAAATAGAAATGCCCTATGATCCAGCAATTGCACTGCTGGGGATTTACCCCAAAGATATGGATGCATTGAAACGCCAGGATACCTGCACCCCAATGTTTCTAGCAGCAATGTCCACAATAGCCAAACTGTGGCAGGAGACTCGGTGTCCATCGAAAGATGAATGGATAAAGAAGATGTGGTCTATGTATACAATGGAATATTACTCAGCCATTAGAAACGACAAAAACCCACCATTTGCTTCAACGTGGATGGACCTGGAGCATATTATGCTGAGAGAAGGACAAACATTATATGGTCTCATTCATTTGGGGAATATAAAATATAGTAAAAGGGAATAAAGGGGAAATAAGAGAAAATGAGTGGAAAATATCAGTGAGGGTGACAGAACATGAGAGACTCCTACCTCTGGGAAATGAACAAGGGGTAGTGAAAAGGGAGGTGGGTGGGGGGAAGGGGTGATGACCGTGTGACGGGCACTGAGGGGGGCACTTGATGGGATGAGCACTCAGTGGTATGCTATATGTTGGCAAATCGAACTCCAATAAAAAATATACAAAAACAAAAATAATTTTAAAGAAGCATATGAAAAAACATTTTTTTAAGTTTTTTTCCTGAGTGGATTTTAAATCTCGTGCTTAAAAGGTTTTTCCCCTGAATGGGTAAATTATTTTTATTAAATTAATTGTAGGGTTTTTTTCCCCCAATTCAGAGACCAAAGGAAAGAATTACTAGACCAAATGTAAAAAAAAAATTACTTGAGAGTATGCTATAAACTGCAAGTCAAGGCATTCATATTCTTCTAACTATACTGCCTAGCTAACTTATCCTCATGTATAAATTAGGTTCAAGTAAAGACTTAACTCTCTCATCTTCGTATCATCTCATGCTTCAAGCACAGTTTAAGCCAGGTTGTTTGTGGACTAAACAAATTAACAGTATACACAGATAGAATGGATATATTACAGTGTTTGTTCTGAAGAATGGTATCCTAGTACAAGACATGGGACAGTTGAGAGAGAACCCAGATATTCTTTTCAAAGGAAGGAAAGCAGCTTACTAATATTATACAGCATCAGGTTAATAATAGGTGTTGGCTCTTCATCCTCAGAAACTGTCATCAGAAATTTTATTTTATTTTTTTTGAAGATTTTATTTATTCATGTGAGAGAGAGAGAGAGAGAGGCAGAGACACAGGCAGAGGAAGAAGCAGGATCCATGCAGGGAGGCTGACATGGGACTCGATCCTGGGTTTCCAGGATCACGCCCTGGGCCAAAGGTAGGCGCTTAACCACTGAGCCACCCACGTATCCCCCTCATCAGAAATTTTAATAACTACTCATGGAACTTTTATATTTATATATCAAAACAGAAGAGAAAGAATGGTTGTGCTTTCCTATTATCAGGTATATTACTGTTTGAGTTTAAAACATTAAATCCCTGGTAAACAACTCACTGAATACCAATATGTAAAAGGAAGTGCTGATTAGTTATTTAAAAAAGAGATATGCCAAATGTTTACATGTGATCACATTTCCCCATTCCAAACTGGTAATGTTTTAGTAGAGACTGGGAAAAGATAAATGATAATTATTTCCTTCTCAACATCTGGACATATATCACAGCCAGGATTGGTTTATTACAGCTAAGTTTAGCACACCTAGCTAATTCACTTCCTCCTTTATCTGACTGGCTTTAGTCATCTGAAACAACGGTTTTGGGTTTAGATAAGCAATTTCAGTTTTAAATTAGAACAATGAAATGTCTCAAAAGGTGTCACTCTTATAATCTTAGTTGTATGGATATCTGCACTGGTACTGAAACACTCATCTATTTCTAGAGATAGCTAGCCTTTGGCTAAGATACTTACTCTCCTTTCTCTGTACAAAAAAACCTTACCAGTTACATGTTTACCCAGCTTTGAACTTTAGGTAAAGCCAGTCTACTGAATTTCCGGCAACAAGTTAATCCAAAGTAGAAGTTCTCAAGCTTCAGAGGCTAAGACTCCTCTAGAGAGCTGGTTACAAGTATAGTTTTCTGGGTTTTACCCTGAGACATTCAGGTTCAGCAGATGTGGGGATGGATCCAAGAATCTGCTTTTAATAAGTCTTCAGGTTACTGGTAGTTTGGAAGGCAAACTCTGAGAAGCACTTATTACATAAAAGGCTGGAACTAACACCTGCATGACTATTACAATATTAATCTATTTCTATCGTTCCCAACAATTGCTCAGGTTAACAGTTGTTGAAGTATATTAAAATAATGCAAACTTCTGCAGAAAGAACAGTAATCTATCCAATGTTTATTCTCAAGTAAGTTAGTCTGTCAGAGCCTTCATTCTTTCTTTTTCTTCTTTCTTCTTATGTGTGCAGGCACAAACACACACATGCGCACAATTTGTTTGACTGATACTGACTGACTGTTACATTAAAATTTTTAAGAACCAAAATCACAACTTCCAAAATTTTTGATATGGGCTTTTACAGTATAAAAGGAGCAGCTGGGGGATCCCTGGGTGGCGCAGCGGTTTGGCGCCTGCCTTTGGCTCAGGGCGTGATCCTGGAGACCCGGGATCGAATCCCACATCGGGCTCCCGGTGCATGGAGCCTGCTTCTCCCTCTGCCTGTGTCTCTGCCTCTCTCTCTCTCTCTGTGACTATCATAAATTAAAAAAAAAAAAAAAAAAAAGGAGCAGCTGGCTCTGTGAAATACTGAGCATCTGACTTCCCTTAAACAAAAGTCTGATGCAGAAAATGTAAACTACAAAAACATGCTTTGGAAACTAGGAAAGAGTATTCACCAAATCCAAAAACTTCAAAGGGCCATTATTAGATAAGGAGAGGATAACAGAATTTTACGTCAAAAAAATATGACCATCTAAATGAAATGAATAAATTCATAGAAACAATACTTAAAAAGATTGGCTTAAGAAAAAATAGAAAATCTGAACACCTTTCCATTAAAAAAATTTCAAGCACAAAAGATATTGCTAATTAATTCTATGAGACATTTAAGAAGAAATTAGGCCTATCTTATACAATCACTTTCAGAACAGAATATGAGACCACTTAGGTTTATATACCTATATACCTAATTGTATACTATATACCTAATTCCACTCCCAATTCCACTCTTAGGTTTGATAGCAATCACTGAAGGTCACACTAAAATAAATTTATAGACAAATCTCCCCCAAGAATGTAGGTACAAATATCTTAAATAATGCATTAGCAAAAGGAACATAGCAAGATACAAAATGGAAAAAATCCTGACAATGTTGCATATATTTCAAGGATGCAAGTTTAATATTTTAACATTTGAAAATCAGTATATTTCATATTAACATTCTAAAGAGAAAAAATTACATGATCATCCTTATTTAATACCCACATATGTCAAAAATTATAAAAGTAAGAGGAGAAAAACAATTAATGCAGTAAGGAGATTCTTTTTAGAAAATCGACATTGTGGGCGTCTGGGTGTCAGTAGGTTAAGCAACTGCCTTTGGCCCAGGTTATGATCTGAGGACCCCATGTCAGGCTCCCTGCTCACTTCTCACTCCCTCTCTGCCCCTACCCTTCCTCTTGTGCTTTCTCTCTCTCTCTCTCTCTAATAAATAAATAAAATTTCAAGAAAATCTACACTGTACTTAAGGGGGAAATATTGAAAACTTTCCCATATGAAATTGGGAAGTGTGATTATACCTTTCTAGCTTGTAGTGAAGATCTTAACAGTGCAATAACAGAAGAAAAATAAATGAATGAAAAAGGAATAAAGAAATCTGTAGTTATTCACAGATATACCCAACAGATGACCGTGCACATAGAAAATCTAAAAGAATTCACAAAACAACTTTAGGAATTAATGTGTAAATTTATCATGGCTATGGATTATGTCAATGTTCAAAAAATCAATTGCATTTCTGAATAATAGTAATAATGAAAAATTTTTAAAAATTTTTTTGAAAAATAAAAAAATTGTTACTTTTACAATAGCACCAAAAATAACATATCTAAGAACAAATCTAACAAAAGATGTGTCAGATCTCTATAAAACATTAGTGAGAAAAATTAAGGAAAACCTAGATAAATGGAGCAATATATCATATTACTGGATTCAGATTTAATATTGTGAAGATTTATATTTGCTCTAAATCAAGGTATGGATTAAATTTTATTCCCATAAAACTCTCAATCATTTTTTTTTGTGGAAATTGACAAGCTTATTTAAATTCTGTATGAGTATGCAAAGAATCACAAGTAACTCTTCTGGATTTCTCAACCAAAATTCCAGGAGAGGTTTAAACCCTAATAACCTAAAATGTCTGTTTCATGATTCAACTTCTTTCTTACGCATTAAGAATGGTGCCATACTTGAAGGGCTTGAGAAAAATCATCTCTCAAATAATTTTTTATATTCTATGTTCAGATGAAGAACATCAGTTGAGAAAGGCTAGCAGAAAATTCTGAAGAAACAGAACACAGAGAATGATACCATTAGATGTAAGATTAATTCTCAAACTGCAGTAATTAAGCCAGTTTGGTTTTGCAGCAAGAGATAAGTAGAAGAAAATGTTCAGAAATAAGTCTAGAAATTTATGGCCATCAATGTATAACAAAGATGCCACTGCAGAACAGTAGAAAAGGATGACTTTTCAATAAATGCTGCTGTGTTAACTGGATGTCAACTTATGTCTACGTATCTATGTCTATGCTCATAGACAGTTGAGAGAAAGAGAGGGAGAGAGAGAGGGGGAGGAAGGGAGGGAGGGAAAAGATGGATAGTTAGACAGTTTTACCCCTACTTTACTGACCAAAATCAATTCTACATGGTGTACAGATTTGAATTTAGAAGATATAACAATAATACTTCTAGTAAGTAATATGAGAAGATATTCATTAACCTAGGATAGACAAAGAGTTTTTAACAGAGCTTAGAACTAGAATTAATAAAAGTTTTAATACTAAATAGGAATCCATGTTCATGAAATACCATTAAAAGTATAAAAATACAAGCCACTGAGAAGATATTTTTTTCTTTTTTTATTGAAGTTCAATTTGCCAACATATAACACCCAGTGCTCATTCCATCAAGTGCTCTCTTTCGTGGCTGTCACCCAGTTACTCCATCCCCCAGCCCGCTTCCCCTGCCACTACCCTTTGTTCATTTCCCAGAGTTAGGAGTTTCTCAGAAGATATTTACAATATACATAACTGCAGAAAGATTCTGTAACATATGCAAAGAAGTGTATGCTCTTCAAGAAAAAGCTCCTCCAATTACTAACAGTGTGGTTAGCTGACAGCCTCCAGCCTATTAAGACCTTCAGAGTATCCAAGGTCACTCTATTTTTAGGATGACACTGACCAAGAAGGAAACAGCCCAGGCTACATTCTTCTTGGTGAGGCCCCTAGTTAATGCCATGCCTTTACAAAGTATTACTCCTAAACAAACCTCCTATCTGCTTCCCTAGAACCTAGAATGACAAATTTGCATATAACTATGCCAAAAAATTTTAATAATCAACTGGAAAAAGATAACTCATTTTTTAATGGGCAAAGAAATGAAGACACACTTCACAAAATAGGATATCCAAGAAAAGATGCTCAACCTCATTTCTCATCAGGCAAATGGAAAATATAACAGTGATTTATCATTACATATCCAGATGTTGGTGACAATCACTTTGGAAAATTATTCGGCAATACAGACTAAAACAGGGCAGCCTGGTGGCATAATGGTTTAGCGCCGCCTTCAGCCCAGGGCGTGATCCTGGAGACCCAGGATCGAATCCCACGTCAGGCTCCCTACATGGAGCCTACTTCTCCCTCTGCCTATGTCTCTGCCTCTCTCTGTGTGTCTCTCGTGAATAAATAAATAAAATCTTTAAAAATATATATAGACTAAAACAGAAAATATATACATCCTATGACTCAGCAATTCCACTCTTAGGTATACACCTCAAAGATCTGTGTTTGCATGTGTGTACACATGTGTATGTGTCTGTACCAAGAGCCATAGAAGGTTGTATATATGACAATGCTCTTAGTAAGAAAAAACCTGGAAATAACCCAAAATAAATGAGGGATGCCTGGGTGGCTAAGTAGTTGAGCATCTGCCTTTGGCTCAGGGTGTGATCCTGGGGTCCTGGGATGGAGTCCCGCATTAGGCTCCCTGCAGGGGAGCTCTCTGCCTATGTCTCTGCATCTCTCTCTGGTTTCTCATGAATAAGTAAAATCTTTATGCAAAAAATTCTAATTAATAAATAATTGGTAGTATATTTATCAAATGGAATACCGTACAGCAATGAAAATAAACAAACCATTCCTACACACCATAACATAAATGAATATCATGATGTTAAGCAAACGATGCTAAAGTTAAAATAATCACACTATGCCATTTCATTTATATATATGAAATCAGGAAATACTAATATAAATCAGGAAAAACTAATCAGCATGCTATCAGTCAAGGCAGTGGCTATCTTTAAGAGGTACGGGAATGAGGACAAGATCTTTTGGGGCATTAATTTTCTTTTGCCTGATCTGAGTAGTAAAGTGGGTATGCTAAATTTGTAAATATTCTTTTAGCTATAAGCTCATGATGTGTATACTTTACTGAATATACTATATACCTAAAATTTACTAAATTATTTTTAAAAGATTATAATGCTTTTGAAATTCTTTAAAAAATTTGAATATCATTTAGATTTGGATCTAATTAATTCAGTCCTTTCTTGTATTAACTTTGCAGCCAATATGAATGAACACAATTACTTCATACTATTATGGTTATGAGATAATTACATTCATAAGTATTGACTATAGAAATGAGTATAATCACTTTAAAGTCACTTCAGATGTTGTGGGGTGTATATATATATAATACAGCTGGGTAAGAAAATACTCAAGAAACCTCATATGATGGGGATATGTCATAGGGACATAGGAACCAAGTAAAAGAGCTCCCAATGGTCAAAGTTAAAGTATTTGAACAATAAAATAAACAAAGTAGTATTCTATTATAATCAAATGCATAAAATGAATATCCTTGGATTCATATTGATAAAAATACATTATTTTTAAAAATAAGTAGGACAGAATAAACAAATAACCTATACATTAAAATTCTAAGAAATTTGTGTAGGTATTCTGCCCTCAAAGAGATGGAATATAATTCCCCATTCCTTCAGTAAAAGCTGTACATTATGATTTGCTTCCAATAAGTTCAGTATGAGAAGGGGCAGAAAGGTGGGAGAGCATCTTCACAGTGAAGACACCTGACAAACATTATCTCAGTTAGATGATCAAGGTTAACGTCAACAGCAGTAAATCATGTTGATAGCATGTTTACACAATCTGATGAGAACTGTACTTTATCTTTCTGGTCTTCCCACCAAAAGCTTATAAGCCCAAGCTAATGAGAAAAACATCAAAGAAATCCCAATCACAGACCTTCAATAAAATGCCTGACAAGTACTCCTCAAAACTGCCAAGGTTATCAAAACCAACAAAAGTCTATGAAACTGTCAGAAAGAACTTCAGGATATATGACTATGTGATGTGTCATCCTGAATCAGCAAAAAGACATTAGATAAAGAAAACCTGAATGAACTATGGACTTTAATTATTTGTTCATTAATTGTTACAAATGTTCCATACTAATAATGTAAGATGTTAATAATAAGGGAAACTGGGTGTGGGGACTATGGAAATTCTCTTTACTATCTTTGAAATTTTGCTATTTCTATTCAAATCTATTCTAAGATAAAAGTATATTTAAAAAGAATAAATGTGATTAGAAAACATAGTTTTCTATGTGAAACTATTTCTAAAGGAAAAAATGGCAACTTAAACATATTAGTAAAATATTCTTTTCATATCTTCATTGGTTTTGACTAATTCTCAGTGCTTCCAAATATTATCTATTCCTTCATGGTCATCCACCTCAATACTCAGCCATAGAGCCATTTAGTTTTCTTTCATATGACTTTGAGTAGCGTGAATAGAATAAGGAATCAAAAAGATTTGGATTTCAGTGCCATCTTTGACAGTAGCGATAAATGTGACCTCAAGCAACTCAATAACCTCCTATGTCTTCATATTTCTCATCTGTAGAACTGTGATCTAAAGTATATTTTGTTGAATGCTAATTTTTCTAGGTATTAAAATACTCTGTATCTACTAATCTTTAATAATGACTAATGATATCACATCTTATCTAGAAAATCTGCTATAGTCTATAGTAGGCATAACCAGTTATTAATTAATCCCCAAAAAGAGGAAAAACAAAAGAAACAAATGAAATAGAAAATACTATACAATGCCTGGGTGGTTCGGTCAAGTAAGCATCTGCCTTCAACTCAGGTCATGATCCTAGGGTCCTGGAATCAAGTCCTACGTCAGGCTCCCCACTCAGCAGTGAACCCGCTTCTCCCTTTCCTCCTACCCCTCCCACCTGCTCATGCTCTTTCTCTCACACACTGTCGTTCAAATAAATAAATAAGTAAAATCTTTTTTAAAAAAGAAAATATTATAAAATGAATCTACTGCCTCATAGATTTGGTTGAACATCTTAGAAATTTAATCATTGCCAAATTTTCTAAAGATTCTGTAAACAACTTGAAAATCCAGGCAGAATTTCCATATTTATATAATTTGTTGATACACTACATATTCTGGTATAGAATCATACATAGCAAAGCTGTAGTGATTTGAACACAGTTTGCAAAAACTGCCCAATGTTTCACAGTTTGTTTAAATACAGAGTATTTTAACACCTAGAAAAATATCAGAGGTTTCACAAATATTGGAAAATAAATACTTTTGTTGAGAATCTTGTCTTCATTAATACTATGGTGTACATCCTAATATTACACAAAATTAACTTAAACAAAAATAAATGAAGTATTTTCCCTTATAACTAGGTAGGAATAACAACAGGAATAACCTGACACTATAAATAACATTGAGAATGAGGGTGTACATTAGCATTTTTGGAGTTGGCAGTCATAAATCAGTAGGCCAATGGAAACGTTTCAATTCATTACAGATTAAGGAAGAAAATGTCTCAACATTCTCTTACCACTGCAATCCTCCTTCCAATAATCTTAGAAGATATATATTTATATATATATATTTCTCTCCCATTAGCTTCAATTAAATTCAGGCTACTAAACAAGTGCCTTAGAAATGGTTGAAAATAAAAAAAAAAATTTAAAAAACACAGGGAAAATAAATTTTGAAAATCAGTAAGCCTGATAACATAAATAACTAAATGTCCTATGCTAGGTTCAATTATGGAATCTTTCTAAAAATGTCACTATTCAAGGAAGATATAATCAAAGATATGATATTCAAGAGATCAGGATTTTCCCAAGAGTTAAGGTCAGCTTAACATTCTAGACCAAGAGAAAAATATGTGCAAATACATGGTATACTCTAGAAAATCCATGCAGTCCCAGATTAATAGATTAAGGCTGAGATGGGAGTCTTTGACTTTTCTTAGAAGAGGTAGGTACAGTATTATACAAGAGTTGTTCATGTAGTTAACCCTGGATGCTGGACAGGCTGGCAAAGGAATGGACATAAGAGCGTATTAAAATGTGAAATAATGAATATCTTGATACTGAATCATCAGGTTTAGGTTTGGTAGAATTTCAGGTAAAAATACTAGCTTAAACAAAATGAAAGTTTTCCTTTCTCTCATTTAAAATATGTCTAGAAACCTCTCAATAGATGCAGAGAAAGCATTTGACAAAATACAGCATCCATTCCTGATCAAAACTCTTCAGAGTGTAGGGATAGAGGGAACATTCCTCAACATCTTAAAAGCCACCTATGAAAAGCCCACAGCAAATATCATTCTCAGTGGGGAAACACTGGGGGCCTTTCCCCTAAGATCAGGAACACGACAGGGATGTCCACTCTCACCACTGTTATTCAACATACTACTAGAAGTTCTAGCCTCAGCAATCAGACAACAAAAAGAAATAAAAGGCATTCAAATTGGCAAAGAAGAAGTCAAACTCTCCCTCTTCGCAGATGACATGATACTATATGTAAAAAAACCCAAAAGGCTCCACTCCAAGATTGCTAGAACTCCTACAGCAGTTCAGCTGTGTAGCAGGATACAAAATCAATGCCCAGAAGTCAGTGGCATTTCTATACACTAACAATGAGACTGAAGAAAGAGAAATTAAGGAGTCAATCCCATTTACAATTGCACCCAAAAGCAGAAGATACCTAGGAATAAATCTAACCAAAGAGGTAAAGGATCTAAACCCTAAAAACTACAGAACACTTCTGAAAGAAATTGAGGAAGACACAAAGAGATGGAAAAATATTCCATGTTCATGGATTGGAAGAATTAATATTGTGAAAATGTCCATGCTACCCAGGGCAATTTACATGTTTAATGCAATCTCTATCAAAACACCATGGACTTTCTTCAGAGAGTTGGAACAAATCATCTTAAGATTTGTGTGGAATCAGAAAAAAAAAACCAAATAGCCAGAGGAATTGTAAAAAAGAAAACCATATCTGGGGGCATCACAATGCCAGATTTCAGGTTGTACTACAAAGCTGTGGTCATCAAGACAGTGTGGTACTGGCACAAAAACAGGCACATAGATGAATGGAACAGAATAAAGAATCCAGAAGGGGACCCTCAACTTTATGGTCAACTAATATTCGACAAAGGAGGAAAGGCTATCCAATGGAAAAAAAAAAAACAGTCTTCAATAAATGGTGCTGGGAAAATTGGACATCCACATGCAGAAGAGTGAAACTAGACCACTCTCTTTCACCATACACAAAGATAAACTCAAAATGGATGAAAGATCTAAATGTGAGACAAGATTCCATCAAAATCCTAGAGGAGAACACAGGCAACACCCTTCATGAACTTGGCCACAGCAACTTCTTGCAAAATACATCCGTGAAGGCAAGAGAAACAAAAGCAAAAATGAACTGTTGGGACTTCATCAAGATAAGAAGCTTCTGCACAGCAAAAGAAACAGTCAACAAAACTAAAAGACAACCTACAGAATGGGAGAAGATATTTGCAAATGATGCATAAGAAAAAGGGCTAGTATCCAAGATCTATAAAGAACTTATTAAACTCAACAGCAAAGAAACAAACCATCCAATCATGAAATGGGCAAAAGACATGAACAGAAATCTCACAGAGGAAGACATAGACATGGCCAACAAGCACATGAGAAAATGCTCCGCATCACTGGCCATCAGGGAAATACAAGTCAAAACCACAATGAGATACCACCTCACACCAGTGAGAATGGGGAAAATTAACAAGGCAGGAAACAACAAATGTTGGAGAGGATGTGGAGAAAGGGGAACCCTCTTGCACTGTTGGTGGGAATGTGAACTGGTGCAGCCACTCTGGAAAACTGTGTGGAGGTTCCTCAAAGATTTAAAAATAGAAATGCCCTATGATCCAGCAGTTGCACTGCTGGGGATTTACCCCAAAGATACAGATGCAGGGAAACACCAGGACACCTGCACCCCAATGTTTATAGCAGCAATGTCCACAATAGCCAAACTGTGGAAGGAGCCTCAGTGTTCATTGAAAGATGAATGGATAAAGAAGATGTGGTCTATGTATACAATGGAATATTACTCAGCCATTAGGAATGACAAATACCCACCATTTGCTTCGACGTGGATGGAACTGGAGGGTATTATGCTGAGTGAAATAAGTCAATCGGAGAAGGACAAACATTATATGGTCTCATTCATTTGGGGAATATAAAAAATAGTGAAAGGGAATAAAGGGGAAAGGAGAAAAAATGAGTGGGAAATCTCAGAAAGGGGGACAGAACATAAGAGACTCTTAACTCTGGGAAACGAACTAGGGGTGGTAGAAAGGGGGGTGGGCAGGGGGTGGGGGTGAGTGGGTGACGGGCACTGAGGGGGACACTTGATGGGATGAGCACTGGGTCTTATTCTATATGTTGGCAAATTGAATACCAATAAAAAATAAATTTATAAAAATAAAATAATAAATTATGTCTAGAAATAAATAGTCCAGCTCTGGTATAGCACTTCACAGAATCAGGGAGCCAGTCTCCTTTTATCTTGTCCTTCAGTTATTTTCAGCTCATACTCTAATTCTCAAGGTCCAAAATGGCACCTGGAGCTCCAGAATCATATTTGCTGTCAAGCCAACTAGAATGAGGAAACAGGGTAATCCCTTCACCCAACTCCCTTTAATGACTGTTTTACTCAAAGTTTTGCTTACATCTTATTGACCAGAACTTGACAAATGACCTATTTGGCTGAGATTAGCTGTAAAGGAAACTGGAAAGTATAGTATTTTTTCTAGATACTCATGCTTACCACAAATCATGGGCTCTATCCTTAGGGTGAAGGGAGAAAGAATGCTGAGATAGGTAACTAACACCTGCACCATGGTACTATTAGCATTTAACATTTCAGAGATAGAGAAGTTCTGGATGATAATAAAGTCCTAGCATATTACTCTACTAAAGTATAAAAAATATGAAAGATACTGATGTTGAAGAGCATGAAAATATCTGAAGTGCAGAAGTTGGATGGATCATTTACACAGACACTGAAATCACTCAGAATAGTAGAATAATTCAAAGAATAAATACTGAACCAGATCCAAAATTTTCACTGGATTTGGGGGAAACATGGAAATCTATTAACAACTATATAGTCAGATTAATGACAAGGCATAATGCCATCTTGCTTCCTCATTTATTAATTGGGAATAATTCCTACCTCAAAAGTGTAATGGTAAAGATTAAACAATGTAATATTATAGCACTGTTGAACTCAGCAGAGTCTCAAAAAATTTTAGTCACATGTTCTTCTCCATCCAACAGTCCCCAATTTTTCTGAAAGAGGAGCTTTTATTTTTAAAATTTTAAAAGATTACAGTCTTTTCTACAAAAATTTAGGACACAAGAATACCACAGATTAACAATGCATTAAATACCATTTAATTATGAAGATTCATAATAGACTTAATTTATGATGAATGGGGATCCTCCTTTAGGTCATAAATTCAGTCACTTATTTTTCTTAGTACCCTCTGTTAGGCATTAGGAGAGAGAGGGTGCTGTGAGTCTCAATGCCATGTAGGAAGGATAAGCAAATAGCCTCCCAGGGTGCCACTTTGCTAAAAGCCTGCCATATGTCCGTAATGCACTGAAGCATTAACAGCACATTTCATTTTATATGCCCACTTGACAAACACAACTTACAGCAAGGATGAGCCTGCACTACATGTGCTTGTCTAATTCCCATTACTGCTAATTATGTTCACACAGCAGGAAGACCACATCTTTTCAGACTAAGGCTTACTTTTCAAGAGAGAGATTATGAAAAGTCAGTAAACTTTGAAAAAGTAGTGAATGATTTCTTACATTTATTAACACTTTATATACCTGTAGATATTTTATTCTATAACCTTAACTGTTACTTTGTTGTGATCACATACCTTTTCAAAAAATAACATAACTTTTAATCTATTGTCTGGAAAGACCTAGTGAAATCTGTCATCATAAAGAACCCTTGCCATGCCATTTTCTGATTGCAGAGTAGAAGATGTACAAGTGAAGGGAATGAAATACATAAAAATAAAAGCCTTTCTATATCTTTTTATTTGAAATTGACTAGACTGTGCCACTTTAAAATGATATACAGAAATTTTAAACCAGTTTTCAAGGTGATTTTCTATTTTGATCTTTCTGATTATACAAATGAGTGTTTATGAAATATTTTGGCCATGACAGACTAATACATAACATTATAGGACACACTACAAACACTCTTCTCTGTGCAATTTCCCTCAGGATATTTAGAATGCAAACAAAAGTTTAAATCTAAAAATTCTTTCATCTTTTTCCCTGGATTACATATTTTTAAAGGGTTTAAAATTATATAAACCATCAGAAAGGAAATATTTTTTGATAAAATGCAGTCCTGACAAAACTGCAAAACTTTATATCGTCACTATAAGAAACCAAATTGAGCATATTCTTCAATCAAGATCTGCCTGCATTTTAGAGAAATCCATTTTCTTATGGAATATTCAATAGTAAAATAAAATCATTCCCTTACCACAATGCAGAAGGCAAAATAAGCCAAAATCCAATGCTTGGAAATACATGGAGTTTATAGTAAGCTTACCTTCATTATCCCTATCTGACTGAACACATCTTTTTTTTTTTTTTTTTACCCAAGTCCCAATTTAACTCTAGATCTCTGAAAAATCACTTAATGCTAACACGCTTTTTGCCAAATGATCTTTCAGCAGATTTCCAGTTTGTGGAAATTCTTCTTGAGATTCCATATTCCAGCCTCTCCTTTAAAAATTTTACCGTCAGGAGTGTTTGAAGCATTTTTATGGAAGGAAAACTCTGTATCTATCAAATGCTACCTTTAAAGTAAATTGTCATAAAGGTGTGTCTTCAATCAAGTGAAGATCATTACATGAGTTCACAGAGACGGTAAATAAGTGCTAAAGAGGGAAAAGGAGAGATACAGCCTCCAGTTCTTGCAGAGTAAGGATTGAATAACTCTTCTTTTTAATCTTTCCTATTCTTTTCAAATTATACATGATTTTATCTGTGCATCTTCAAAATGGAAAGATAAAAATTCATGCTTTATCTTATTCAGTCTTTTCACTGCTGTCAACACATAAAAGAATGGAAATCTCAACTTAAAAGCATGTTTATTATGAGTATATAACTAACCTAAAAACTTTAATTACAGCAGTTTATTTTTTCTTTGAAGGACTTAAAGAAGATGCACTCCTTGTCTTATTCCTGATCTTAGAGGAAAAGTTTTGGTTTTTACCATTAAGTATGATATTACCAGTGGATTTGTCCCATATGGCCTTTACTATGTTGAGGTGTATTCTCTTTAACCACACATTGATGAGAATTTTTATCATGAATGGATGTTGAATTTTGCCAAATGTGTTTTTTGCATCTATTAAGATGAAATTATTTTTATCCTTTATTTTGTTGATGTGTTGTATCACACAGATTTATTTGCAAATATTGAACTATCCTTGCATCTATGAAATAAATCCCACTTAATCATGGTGAACTAAACTTCTAATGTATTGTTGAATGTGGTTTGCCAATATTTTCTTGAGAATTTTTGCATGTATGTTCATCAGGAATATTGGCCTATAAGTTTCTTTTTTCATGGTGTCTTTTTCTAGTTTCAGTATCAGGGTAATGCTAGTCTCATAGAATTTATTTGGAAGCTTTCCTTGCTCTTCTATTTTTTTGGAATGGTTTGAGGAGATAGGCACTGAGTCTTCTTTAGATGTCTGGGAGAATTCACCTCCATGTCCATCAATACACAAATAAATAAGAAAGATGTTGGGTATTACATAGAAATAAAAGGATAAGATCCTGCCATCTGCAATAACATGGATAGACCTAGGAAGTATTATGTTAAGTAAAACAAGTCAGACTGAAAAAGGAAAATAGTGTATGACTTCACTCACATATGGAATCTAAAAAAGAATGAATAAAACAAAAAGCAAAAGCAAACTGACAGAACAAACTAATGGTTGTCAGTGTGGGATGGGAAGGTGGGCAAAATCAGTGAAGGGGAATGGGAGATACAACCTTTTAGTTATGGAATGGATAAGTCACAGGAATAAAAGGCACAGCATAGGAAATATAGTCAGTGATATTATAGCAGCATTGTATGGTGACAGATGATAACTACACTTGGGATAAGTACAGCATAATATATAAACTTGCCAAGTCATTATGTTGTACACTCAAAACTAGTAAAACATTGAGTATCAATTATACTTAAATTTAAAAAAAAAGACAAAGATGCATTCCTAAGTACTTGAGAGAGCATCTCTCATTATTTGTCCCCAACTATCCACCCCCAGTGAGCTCAAGAAGCTGCTCCAAGGTAAAACTAGGATCATCTATTCTTCCAGGGGATAAGGAAATATGCTAAAAAAAAGAAAATATCTTACTTTCCTCTCCTTCAAACATTCTTCCCATCCCCAAAATATCAGAATCAAGTCTATTTTCTGGACCAGCTTTAGGACAAGGCCTAGCACTCTCCCATCCAACAACTAAGAAGCAATTCACTAAGCAACTTCTACTATTAAAGATAAAATGTTAAATGCAGATTGAGTGAAGATATTGATTCTATCCATACTGCAGAGTAAGCAGAATAAGACTGCTAAGAATGAACAAATAAAAAGCAACCGTGGATAAGCAAGACATTCTTCTAAAGTTGTATAAGTGCAAAAAAATTTTTTTTAAAAAAACTGGAATCATTTCAAACTAGCTGGTTATTCTAGGCAGGAATGGGATAAGTTGATCTTTTCTTCTTAACTCAGTTAGATAAACACTCAGAAATTCATTGGGGTTACAAATCAAGCTTCTGGAAAGAAAATAAGGAAGCCACTATAAATGTGCATGAAAATGCCTCATTAATGGGGACAGTCAAGTTACCTGGCTTCAGCCTGGCCCTCTGACTCACACTATTGAACCAGCTGCCAAGCCTCTCCCTGGAGAATAGCCATTCGAATGCTGGCTAAGTGGCAGGAATTACAATATAAACAGTCTTTCCATGAGTTTCTTCCCTACCTCATCAAACTGTACAAGAGTCTTAACAGTACTAACATAATAGTTTGTTAACATACAAACAAGGGGAGAAAAAGGAAAAAAGTCAAAAAATGAATGTGCTTTCTAGACTAAGAAAATTTATATTACCTTCAAATAAACACATTTGCAGGAAAAAACTTGAGTATTAAGGGAAATTTGTCACACTACTAGATGTTTACTATTTTGTTTAAAAATAAGCATTATACTAGCTGAAGTTCACAAATCACATTCATGTCTAAGTAAAAATTTCCTCTTTTTTGGTATGTCCTCTGATTCTGACACTGGTACCAGAGAACCACCCAAATTCAAAGCCTTGAAGTCACTTTTGCTAGTTCATTCCCCCTTCCATCTAAGCCTAGCCCTCCCTCCTTCTGACTCTAGGAGTTACTTTCATTCAGACTGCTCTCAGTTCCAGGAACAGCTTCCACTGCACCTTCTCTAACTCAGATTCCTCCTTACACAAATGCACTGTGCCGGTTCCTGAGACAGTAATCTTCCCATGTCCTACTTTTGGTCATATCCCCTGCTCAGTAGCTTAAACATTTCCTGAAAGTCTGCAAAAAAAAAAAAAAGGCCAAGTACCTTGGTAAGTATTCAAGAGGTATTCAAATCCACACTCCGATCTGACCCCAACTTCTCCCATTGCTCCCTACAAGGCATCCCATGAGCCAAACAGTCAGATGACTCTCTTGGACTATCCTGTGAACCCTACTTATCTTGTCAAATCTGCTGTATCCACTGCCCAAGATGCTGCTTTTCCTGTGGTCCGCCTCCTCAACAGTGGCAGAAACAAATCCCTTGCCAATTTCATCTAGCCTCCTTCAGGTCTCTGTTCAAATTCCATCTCTTGAGAAAAGTCCTTGTTGAAAACCCACAACAGGTTAGGATCTCAGTTTCATATACTCCTGACATCTGTTTCTCCTTTGTTGTTCCTATAGCATGCATGATTAATTAAATATTTGCATAATTGCTTGTGTAATTGTTTCTGCTACAAGGCAGCAAGTGCCATTAAGTCAAAAACTGGTATCTGTTTTTAATTCTGTATTGCCAGCATGGGGATATAGCAATTATCCCCTCTTCTTACCTCTTATGTGCAATTCTTCTGCTCCTATACCTGAACTGCTCTCAAACAGACTATGCAGTGCAGCGATGTGTAATGATGATGTGTGTATGCATCTTATCTGCAGCCTTCATGCTTTATTCACCTTTGTCTCCCAGACAGCACCTTGCACAAATCTGTGCAGTTAGTGTTCAGTAAATGTTTAATCTAGTTTAGTGGAAAAATCATTAAATGCTTTTTTTCACACTGTAAAACTTACGTGTAAAAACTGACCTTTGGAAGATAGGGATTATTAGCTCTGGCTCAGATTAGTTATAAAGTCTTGTCTAAATGAAAATAAATGAAGTCTACATTTTCTGCCATTTCATTAAAGAGAAGGTCTTAAACCTTGAACCTCTAATCATTTTAAATAGAGTCATTTTTATGTTTATCATGTTGACATTACAGTCTATTTCACATTTGTACAATAAAAAATTCCTTTCAAAGTCTATTAAACTCTCTTTTCCTCATGTATCTGTACTAGACTTCTTCACTTGGACATCTATCAGTTGGATAAAAGGCCAATTGTTTAGCAACACTCACATCTGTGAGTCTCCCTATGTCAAATCCGTTCAACTAACTTTTCTTGAGAGTCAACATGTCAGCAGCTCGAGCATTTCCACAGTAGCTCCAGAATTTCTATATAGAAATACACCAATATAGTTATAGCTATGTTGTATAGCTAGAGGATTTTTTTCTAACGTGCAACTTCATACTAAGTGTGATATTTTTATTTAAACTCTATGTCCCTTTGGAGTGGCCTGGATGGCGGCTAATGTAAATTATGGGGAACACATTCCTACACTATAAACTGATGGCACCACTGGCCAGATCAAGGAAAATCTAGTATTACTGTAGTTAACAGACAATTTTTGATGTTGCCTCAAAAACAAAAATTGGGCAATCACTTTACTTTTTCTTCCCCAACTTAATTGAGGAAAAATTGACAAATGTAATCGTATATATTTACAGTGGACAAAGTGATTATTTGAAAGACATCTGCATTGTGAATGATTACCAGGATCAAGATAATTAACACATCCATCACCTCACATACCTCTTTTTTTTTTGCATGGTGAGAATGCTTAAGATCTACTCTGGGCAAATGCTGTACATTAGATCTTTAGACTTACTCTTGTAACCTTTAAGTTTGTACCCTTTGACCTACATCTTCCCATCTTACCATCCCCACAGCTCCTGGCAACCACCACTCTATTCTCCTGTCTCTCTGAAGTCACCAGGGTTGGTTTGGTTTTGGTTTTGGGTTTTTTTTTAGATAACACATGTGATACCATTGTAGTATTTATCTTTCTCTAACTTACTTGACTTAGCATAATGCCTTCCAAGTTCATCCTTATTGTCACAAATGATAGAAGTATTTCCCTCTTTCTTATAGCTTACTAATATTCCAGTGTGTGTGTGTGTGTGTGTGTGTGTGTGTGTACCTATAACATTCTTTATTCACTCACTTAGGTTGTATCAATATCTTGACTACTGTGAATAATGCTGCAATGAATATGGCTGTGCAGATATTTCCTTAAGATACTGGTTTCATTTCCTTCAGATGTAACTACTTTATATTCTTCCATAATCAACAATCTTGCAAAGGGGTAGTATTTGAAGAAATATGTGCTCTATGCCTTGGGGTCAAAATGCTAACTTATACAAAGTTCAAATTTAATATATTTTTGTTAACAACAGTCATTTGAGTATTATCCAAATATGAAACAGGATCTACTGTAGGTAACTATCTTCTCTTATTAATGAATAAAAGCCTATTTTATTTGGAGAAGTGGTATTTTCCCAATTTGCATCAATAAATATCATTTAATAAATCATCTTGCAAAATACATGGTTTCTCTCATTCCAATCTACCTATTAAAAACCTCTGTAAGAGAAGAAGGAAAGTTAATCAGTGCTGTTTGCATTCACTGATGACTGCTGAGCCCAAGTGAGGGAAAGAGAGAAAAGCTGGCAGAGATGTAGCCCATGTCTTGCCCATGCTGATTATCTTTCTGCTCTTGCCATCCTTCATCTGGCTCTACAACCAGGCTGCCCAAAGCAGTGTTTCCCAATTAGGATATGTGAGCTCTATTGATGATAATTTTTCTAATTTGATGTGTTTAAGAATCTAAAATTTTATATTTAAGGACATTTTGGATATATGCTCTACCTGAGTGCAGCTTCATCATCTCAGTATCAGTTCCATCTGTCTTTCCCATCATATTAAAATCCAACAGTTCACTGAGTTGTTGAGGCTAATGACAAAAGCACAGATGTGAACTAAATATATCAATAATATGTTCATACCCCACAAAGGTTAGATGGATGTCACTGAATAATCTCAAAACAATGCTTATGGAACTGTTTGAATGAAGACAAGTAAAAGGATTTTTGAGTTGTCCCTGAGCATATGGTGGTAAAGGCATGCCAAACTTAA
Organism: Vulpes lagopus; assembly: GCF_018345385.1. NCBI lineage: Eukaryota > Metazoa > Chordata > Mammalia > Carnivora > Canidae > Vulpes > Vulpes lagopus. The sequence goes on along the minus strand of NC_054830.1, from coordinate 120,405,308 downwards.
AAGAATCTGCCTTGTAGCAGCTGGTTTCATATTTATATTTTGAGTAATGATTCAGTTTTAGCAAACAAAATCATCTGTCACAGTAAAGCAATGTTTTTAAATAAAATTTTATGTTCTCTTTTCATTTAGTTTACATTGATTGATAGGATTATTTTGGAGATTATGGGGGGAAAGTTTGTATGGAAATTATGAGGAATGACTCTCCACCACCAGCCACAAACTGACAACACCATTAGGGAGGAGTAAATACAGTGTTACTGCACTACCACATGTAATTTTTTACATTGTTTTAAACTAAAAAACAAAAATTAATCACCATTTTTATACTCTTACTCATTCAACAACCTTATATAAAGGAGTAGTATATTCATCAATAAACAAAAAACTTCAACACTTAAAACTACTGAAAATAAAGATGAAGAAAAATAATTTTAAAGTACACTGAGGGATGTGATCATTTTTGTTTTCATTTAAAATTGGCCAGGGATGGGGGATCCCTGAGTGGCTCGGCAGTTTAGCACCTGCCTTCGGCCCAGGGTGTGGTCCTGGAGTCCCGGGATCGAGTCCCACGTGGGGCTTCTACATGGAGCCTGCTTCTCCTTCTGCCTGTGTCTCTGCCTCTCTCTCTTTCTCTCTCTCTGTGTGTATGTGTGTGTGTGTGTGTGTGTGTGTGTCTCATGAATAAATAAATAAAATTAAAATTGGCCAGGGATGCCTGGGTTGCTCAGCAGTTGGGCATCTGCCTTTGGCTCAGGGCGTGATCCCAGAATCCAGGATCTAGTTCTGCATCAGGCTCCCTGAGGAGTCTGCTTCTCCCTCTGCCTATGTCTCTGCCTCTCTTTCTCTCTCTCTGTCTCTCATGAATAAATAAATGAATTAATTAATAAATAAATAAACAAATAAATAAATAAGGCTATGCATTTATCAACTTAGAAACACTGCTCTTACCTGCCCATCATCTTTTGTCCTGCTTTTAATAATAGCTTCCCATTCATCCCTCAGAAAACCACTCCTCTATTCCATAATGTTCTAGTGGAAGCATAAATATGCTGCTGCTTTGTTTCTTATCCAAGGAATAGGCACAGGACTTACATTAGAGTAATCTGATTCTCTCTCCCTGGAATGTGACTATAGGGTGGAGATACATAAAGGTAGAAAACTGATATAATTGAGTTACTTACAAGTTTTTAAGTTCATCAAATTCAGTTTTTATTGGCCGCCACCAAGAATCCTAATTGAGGCACTAATCTAAGCAAAACTAATCCACACTGACACTTTCTCACACCATACACCAAAATAAACTTGAAATGGATTAAGGATCTAAATGTGAGACCTGAAACCATAAAGTTCCTAGAAGAGAACACAGGCAGTAACTTCTCAATCATTGGTTATAACATTATCCTTCTAGATTTGTCTCCAGGCAAGGGAAACAAAAGCAAAATAAACTATTGGTCCTACATCAAAATAAAAAACAGCTGCATAGGAAAAACACACACACACACAAATTAAAGACAACCTACTCAATGAGAGAAGATATTTGCAAATGACATACAAAAAAGGGTTTATATCCAAAATATATAAAGAATTTACACAACTCAATACCAAAATACCCACAAATAATCCAATTAAAAATGGGCAGAAGATGTGAACACACATCTCCAAAGAAGATATACAGATGGCAAACAGACACATGAAAAGATACTCAACATCAGTCATCATCAGGGAAATACAAATTACTGCATACCTGTCAGGACGGCTAAAATTAAAAACTCAAGAAAACAACAAGTGTTGGTGAGGATGTGGAGAAAAGGGGGCCCTCTTGTACTTTTGGTGGTAATGCAAACTTGTATAGCCCCTGTGAAAGACAGTATGGAGGTTCCTGAAAAAATTTTAAATAGAACTACCATATGATCCAGTAACTATACTATTGGATATTTACCAAAAGAATACAAAAACACTAGAACACTAATTCAAAGGGATATATGCACCCTTAAGTTTATTGCATATTATTTACAATAGCCAAATTATAAAAGCAGCCCACATGTCCACGGATAGATAAAGAGATAAAGAAGATGTGGTACACACACACACGCACACACACACAGGAATGTTATTTTGATATAAAAAAGAATGAAACCTTGCCATTTTCCTTAACATGGATGGACCTAGAGAGTATAATGCTAAGTGAAATAAGCCAGGGAGAGAAAGACAAGTATCATATAATTTCACTCACCCGTGGAATTTAATAAAGAAAACAAATGAACAATGAGGGAAAAAAAAAAAGAGAGAGAGAGACAAAGCAGAAACCAGACTCTTAACTATAGAGAACTAACCAGATGCTTAACAGAGGTGAGGTGGGTGGGAGGATGGTAAAATAGTTGGAAGGGATTAAGAGTGCACTTATCATAAGCACTGAGTTATATATGGAATTGTTAAATCACTGTATTGTACATCTGAAAGTAATATAACACTGTATGGTTACTAGAATTAAAATTTTAAAAATAAATAAAAAATTTAAAACTTTGTTATAATCCTCTCTCTGCCATTAACTAGCTCTATGACCTTGATCAAGTTATTTGTTCTCTCAGAATCCCAGCTGCCATGCCTATCCACCTATTTACATCTATACTTTAAGAGGTAACTTTTTTTTTTGAGTGTATCATGCTCTCTCTTACCTTCACACTTTTTAAAAAAGATTTTATCTATTTATTTGACACAAAGAGAAGAGAGAGAGTGTACAAGCAGGGAGAGCCACAGGCAGAGGGAGAGGGAGGTAAGCAGGGAGCCCAACGTGGAGCTCAATCCCAGCACCTTGGGATCATGACCTGAGCCACAGAAGTTTAATTGACAGAGCCACCCAAACATCCCTTACCTTCATACATTTGTACATGTTAAAAATGTCCTTGCCTCCTGTCAATTGCCTGCCTTTTTAATTATTAGCTTACACTCAAACAACACCTTTTCCTAGAAACTTCTCAGACTGCTCTAGGGTCCTCTGGCTGTGCTCCTACAGCATCCTGGGCATGTCTCTCCCATAATTCTTATCACACTGTATCATTATAGCTCTTGTTGATCTATCCATCTCTTGGACTAAGAGCTCTTTGAGAGTATAGGTTATATCTTATTCCTAATGCTACTCTTAATACAGTCCTGTGCATATTAGGAGCTCAATAAGTGAAGTAGTGAATGGATGGAGAGATGAACAAAAAAAAAACAGATTTGTTCTAATAGTGGTGTTTTTCACGACTACATGGCATTTTTGGCAAACATTATTCTAGAGATATAAAAACCCTGGAATATGCTTGATCTCATTAAAATACAAAATGTAAGTGAAGGAAAGAAATCTAGCCACATCTTTTCCTGCTAAGAAAGGACTATAGGCAGGATCTATTGTTTTTATGGTCCTTAGATCAGCTTAATTGCAATGTGGCATTTATATGAACACAATTATGCTATTTGTAGTCAATTCACTATAAATGCTTTCATTTAATGATTGCAGAGGTTAAAGGAAAAATGAACATCATCATAGTCACAGCAGTTTTTATAATTGAATTTTGAATAATAAATGAATAATGTACAAGAATATAATTTAAAAGCAGTTTAGGAGGTACATTGTTTTTCATGATATATATACATATATATATAAATCTTCATTGTTTTATGGATAAAATGGTGTTTAATAGTACATAACAGAAAAATGCCAATGCTAACATTACTAATCTTTTCATTTATTTTATCTTTTTTAGACTTACTTATTTTGGGGGGGGAGGGGAACGTGCATGAGCATGAGCAGGGGTGGGAGCAGAGGGAGAGGAAGAGGGAGAAAGAGTTTCCAGAAGACTTCATGCTGAGCCTGGAGCCCAATGTGGGGCTCCATCTCATGACCCTGAGATCATGACCTGAGCCAAAATCAAGAGTCAGATGAGCCACCAACTAAGCCATCTGGGCACCACTAAACTTTTCAATTTAAAACATATTTTAATAGACTTTCAAGTCTACTTACTATCAATGTAGTGAAATCAAGTATATATTATTTTAAACCTAAAAAGAAATCACTAAAGTTTCAAATATTTGTTAGTGGTTGAAATTTTACCATAAAAATACAGCATATCATTCACAGCGATGTTTGTTTTCTTTTATCATACATATTTTACAACTACAAATGCTTCATGGCCTAAGCCCAAGTCACACTCTTTCTAATATGTCAAAAACACACATATCTGGAAGCCAAAATGTGTTGACAAGATGTTATTTTATTTTTGACAATTAATTTTAATTCTTAGAAGTGAAAAAAAAGGAAAAGATGAAAATTTGAGAATCTAAACTTCTTCTTTACCAATCAGTGAATATGATGATGATCACTATTCTAAAAGCTCGGTAGATAGTTTACAAATTCCCAAAAGGCAATGCATAAGAAGAAAAAAAGGAGAAGATACACAATCATGTGTTGGCAATCATACCCAAAGCATATGATCCATAATTCATATCTACAGGGTCCTATGACTAAAATTTTATTCAATAATAAATGACCTTTTCCTAACAATAACTAGCCACCTCAAAGTTTTGGAAATCTGTTCCCAAATTCCTTAGAGACTGATGCTATCCCTAACCCCCTCCCAGCTTAAAATTATATAATCAGCCAAGTTTTCTGCCCATGGGTCCTGTGCTTTAATAAAAACAACTTTTTGCACTGAAGACATCTCAAGAATTCTTTCTTGGCTGTTAGCTCCAAAACCCACTGCTTCAAACCAAGTTAATCATGGGATGCCTGGGTGGCTCAGCAGTTAAGCATCTGCCTTTGGCTCAGAGTGCGACCCTGGAGTTCCAGGATCGAGTCCCACATTGGGCTGCCTGTGAGGAGTCTGCTTCTCCCTCTGCCTATGTCTCTGCCTCTCTGTCTCTAATGAATGAATAAATAAAATCTTTAAAAAAAAAAAAAAAACACGCCAATCATTACCAGAATGATTGTAGTAGAATTTGTAGTAGAATTTAATTTACCAATACAGCTCAAAATGTCACTGGGTTGTGATCTAAAGAAACCTGTAGTCAACAATTTAAAAACAAAAAGCTCACTTTTACCTTTCCTCGACAATCAACAAGAATGTTGAGAAGTTACAAAAACTGCATTGTCACCTTTTGGCTTTCCACAGCTCTGACAGCTATCCTCTTGGTTCCCTGCAAGGAGAGCTTGTTTACATGATAATTGCATGGTTTAGACCCACTGATAATGATTTTTTTCAAATATAGTCATGATCATCTTACCTAGGAATCTCTCTTTAATTATGCAAATTTTTATATATTCTTTTTTTTTTTTTTTTTTTTTTATGATAGTCACAGAGAGAGAGAGAGAGAGAGAGAGAGGCAGAGACACAGGCAGAGGGAGAAGCAGGCTCCATGCACTGGGAGCCCGACGTGGGATTCGATCCCGGGTCTCCAGGATCGCGCCCTGGGCCAAAGGCAGGCGCCAAACCGCTGCGCCACCCAGGGATCCCAAATTTTTATATATTCTTAAATCATGTTTTAGTTTACTTCATTTTCACTATCATTATATTATCATTTAATATAATAGCTTTTTGTGGAGTGCTTACTCTTCCTATCACTATGCCATGAACTTTATGGAAATTATCTCATTTAAGCCCTATGAGAACAAAATTCAATAGGTGCTCTTATTATCTTCATTTTATAGATGAGAAAACTGAGGCTTAGGGTTTCTTGATCTGCTTAGTGGAAGACTCTGAACCTCTCTGAAATCTGTTGTATTCCTAAACTCACACTCTTAGCCACAAATTTAGACTGCTTAAATAAAGAACAAGATCATATTACTCAAAATCTCATTTTAATGACCACAGTTGTTCAAAAAATATTCATTTTATTTTATTATAAGTTAGACTATAAAGAGGAAAATGAAATTCCTATCATAAGGCAATTGCTTTATTGAGCAAAACTACTGTTAAATCTTGATCTTTTCAGGGTATTACTATTAGCGATTCACAAAAGATTCATAAACATCCTGTACCAAAAATCAAGCAAGTTTTTCTACTCCATCTCAGCTTATTCTATTTAAATAGATGCTTTATTAAAATATATGTACAAAATAATTATTAAACATTAATTTCTAAATTATAGACACTAATAGATTATCTACAGCAGAAAAGAGAATCTCATATTCCTAAGATCAAATCATAGCAAAAACTTTAACAAGTTTCAAATATTACATGGTTTGGCAGAATAATCTCTAAATTTCAATGATGTTCACTATACCCTAAATCTCTTAAATCATACACAACACTGCCTATGCGCTTCCCTCAATTCCCTAATTTACTGAATTTTTTAGACCGCTTTACATCAAAAGCATCTTCAATGATAATTCTGAGGACTTTCAAATTTTTTTTTTGTTTAGGACTTTCAAATTTTATCAAGCTACTTAATTAGAACTTACTCGATAATACAACCTTGGTTATTTGTGCAGTATCTACATTTACCCAACTCTTTCCACATCCACAGAAATGGAAAATTAAGAAGCACCATGAAAATAAGGCTTTCATGGGAACCCCATGATAGTTTATTATTTACTTATCAAAATCCTAGATGGCCATTTTTCTCATCTTGAGAAGCTCTTTTTCTTTTTTCTTTTTTTTTTTTTTTTCCTGATTCTTATTTCTGCCCACAAATAATTAAATAGCAGGTAAGACTTTGCATTCAGGATTTCTTCACAGATGATATTCATTTTTGGGGACCATTCCTCATTTGTCCAGATCATATTTTCTTAATTTATATTTTAATCTAAAATATCACTTTTAAAAAAATAAAGTAGTTCATCTATATTTGTCTAAGACTTCCATGCACTGAAACCCATGATTCCAAACAACTGATCCTTTTACCAGGTTTTATACCCTTACAACTGCCAGATACCAAGACAGTAGACCTATATGGTGCTATTGTCAGAATTTAGAGATATGGGGATCCCTGGCTGGCTCAGCAGTTTAGCCCCTCCTTCCGCCCAGGGCATGATCCTGGAGTCCCAGGATTGAGTCCTGCATCAGGCTCCCTGCATGAAGCCTGCTTCTCCCTCTGCCTGTGTCTCTGCCTCTCTCTCTCTCTCTGTGTCTCTCATGAATAAATACATAAAATCTTAAAAAAAAAAAAAAAAGGAAGTTAGAGATATGACCAAAGAAACTCATTCCCTCATAATGCATAATATAATGGAGTTGCTCCCAAAATGTGGGACACTTAACACTGAGTACTTGATATGGTTCAGTTAGTACACATTTTTAAGATAAATATAATTAACTTATAAACATTATTAACATCTATTAAATCATAGCAAAACATATTACTAATATATCAAAATTGTGATACTATTCTAAGGACAAGGTAAAACAGTGTAAAAGTTTTACTTTTTAAGAATCATTTTAACAGAAAATATGATGTAAATAATAGGTGGGATGGTAGAACAATGCAAAACATATGAAAATTTTATAAGAATTACTTAAGTTTGAAAAACAGTAATATGATTTTAAAATAACTGAAAGTTAGCTATAATCTCAAAACAAGCATCAAAATTAGGACAACCTAAATTACTATAACTAATTCATAGTTGTTATTGAAGTTAAAAAAGAGAATAATTTGGTTCCATATTAGTGGATAATATCTTCAGGCATATCTCAAAGCTAATGTTTTATTCAATATGATATTACAAGCATTAACTTTTAAAACCAAGCCAAGAAATAAAACGTGATGCATTTTCAATAATGTATAATATTTATAGATTTTTCTCCCACTCAGATATGTGCTTTACTCTGTAAGGACAATAAATACCAACATCCTGAAAAGATTTGTAAGAGCTTCTTAAAAGCCTCTCTAGCCAGAGATCAAATCTCAATTTATTTTAGCCAGAAGTATTAGGAACTATGCAAAATAAAGCAAAACTAAGAGCAAAGTAGATTCCATTTCTGATGCTACATTACAACAAGAAAACGAGGAAAAGCAGGTTCTATTTAACAGGTGCAAAGGAGAACACTGGAGAATTTGTGTAAGTTAGATTAGGTAGTTTTGAATTTTGCTCACTCCCAAATTGTGTGAATGTATGGCTTTTTTTAATTTCCTAAGGGAAATTAAATACAGTTAATTCTTAAAAATAAAGTTCTTTAAACAAAATATGATATATGTCTTTTGTTTCTGTTTTGGATATGTTTCCACTTTGAGTGACTACTTTTTTTTTAAAAAAGCCAAATTATAAATAGAAATTAAATGTAAGTAATATTAGAGTATTCTGGACAAGAGTGCTTCAATACCAAAGGTCAACAGTATGGTAATTCAAAAGCAAATAAGACATATATGACTTCACACCTAAAATTCATATAATTTACATAAATGATACTTTTAAAAAAAACTCAGAAAAATTATAGAATGATATGTAGTACAGCTCACAGGAGAAATACAGCTCTTGGTAATGAGTGCTGGCTGAAAATTACTTTATGGAAGTCACCCAAAAATAAAAAACTAAACTTTAAAAGGCTTTGTCAAAAAAATCGTCACAGATAGTAGCTGGGGGGCAAATTAGGGAGATGAGCCTCAGGCACTCTAGTCAGCTTGTAAGATTCATCAACTGTATGCCCATCAAGACTATACAAATGTATACAGCTTCAATACAGCAAAGGAATTGGCAAAGTCACTAAGGCTAACTGCTAAGGGTGTGCAACATGTACACATGGCAGTCACCATTTCAAAGCCCTCTCCACTGTGACAGGAGGGGCAAGTAGGAGAGACAGGAGACAATAATTCTCTATCTGCCTTCACTTAATGAAAATAGGGTTTGGATCAAGTACTCATTCTCATCACTGTTATATCTCATTGATAAATATTTATTCCTCCTTCACACATGGTCTTTTTTTAAAAAAAGATTTTATTTAAGAGAGTGAAGCAGAGACATAGGTAGAGGGAGAAGCAGGCTCCTTGTTGGGAGCCTGATGCAGGACTTGATCCCAGGACCCCAGGATCACGAACTGAGCCAAAGGCAGACGCTCAACCACTGAGCCACCCAGGTGTCCCTCACATGGTCTTACAGTCTGCTTTTTCCTTTCTCATTTCCTTCCCTCCTTCCTCCCTCCCTCCTTTCCCATTCATCCTTCTACCTTCCATGCATCCCTTCCTACTTTCTTTCTCATTTTCTCAGTTTCTTTCTTTGTTTCTTTCTGACTAAATCCAATTGTTTATAATACACTGTTAGCACTATCATGATTACTGGTCCTTACAAGGTCTCTTGGGTTTCATATCTATTGTTATACTATTTGTATCTCTTATTCCCTTCAACCAAACAATCAGGTATTAGCTTCATATAGATTTACCAATGAAATATAATAGAGTCATAGGTGACTATAGCTTAGAACTTGAAATGATGGTGTTTGATAAATATTGTTTTTTAGTCTCCGATATACAATCTAAATTCACTCCTCTGTCCTCTGCGTAGTATTCCAAAGTGTGTGTGTGTGTGTGTGTGTGTAACACACACACACACACACACATATATATATATATATATATATATATATATATATATATATATATATAGCACATTGGTAGTGTCCAACACCCCAGCAGCAATGAATCTTCCTGGAGATAGAAATACTAACAATACAAGGTTGTTATTGCCGTGATTAAACCTATTTAACACAACTTGTGGATTCTGAAATAATTTGTTCTTTCTAATTTGTCTACTCCTTAATCCTTCATCAAGTTAACATCCTTCTGTTTCTGAAAGTGATAAAGATATACATAACGAATAAATAAAGAATGTAGTTAATCTTTCACAACTAACCTTTAGCAGAAAAAGACTGTCAACTTATCTTCTTCCTCTGCAATTTATCACTGTCTTTTGTTTTCTGGAAAAGTGGAGAGATGTCCTTGAACCAGATAGCTTCACAGGTCATATTTGATGAGTTCCTAAGGATACATATGAAATGTCAAAGAAATATTGCTGCTAGACATTTTAGTACCTTAATGAGATCCTTTTACTCTCCCTTCTGCTCTTTCCCTTTCCCTTATAGACTCCAATTGGTTATTACTTTGACAACAATAGAATATTTTACTGATGTGACTACAAAATTTCTAGACTAAAATTCAAGGTCTTGTAGGTTGATGATAAAGGCATCAAAAATTGATTTTACTAAAGATGTTCAGCCTTTTCTCTTGTTCCTTTGCTCTATTTTAGGCCATTTGTACTACCACAAAGTCCCAAACAGGAACTTGAACTTAGAATTATGAGATAAACAATATTGGGAAATTATGAGAAAACAGTACTTGGGAAACCGTGAACTGAGTAGATTTAATTTCATATAGCTGCTGTAGCAGGTAAATAAAATATATGTGGATAGTGTCTAACAGAGTGCTTGTTAAAAAGTGCCAAATTTGTATTAACTTCTCTTCCCACCTCCTCTTTCTTGAAATCCCACTCTGTGACTACATTTTTTGTGCTCTACATTTTGGATTTCCTTGAAAAAGCAAATGTCAAAAATCTTAACCAACCAGGAAATCACCTCTTAACAAAGCCTCCTCAAATCAGTCTTTTTAAAGAATTTTAGTTGAATGTAGTGACAATATCTCCTTTGAAATTTCTAAAAGAGTGAGTGACAAACACAGTGGAAACTAACATTTTTTAATGAACAGTTTAAAACTCAAATGGTGAGTTCAGACATGCATAAAGTCACAGATACAGAACCTTGATTCCTTCATAAAGATCATCTTGTTCTGGGTATGATTCAAATAGACTATATAAAAGTAAACCAAGGTTCTAATATCAGTGGTGAGCACATAATAAAAGCACACTCTTCCCACTACTTGCTGAGAGTTCTCAACTTGAAACTAACTTTTAAGAGAAAACTACTACAGGGGATTGGTCATAAAAATGAAGAGCACATGGTCCTATATTATGACTTTCTCCAAAACCATTCTATTGTTCTGCAGTTTAAAGGTATTTATTTAGACTGGAAATATCAGATAGCTACTGACCTACCACTAGAATGACATTCTGGCATTTGCAGCTGCATAATCACATAACTATGGTGAGCATACATCCCAGTTTGCCTAGGACAGTCTTGATTTATAATATGAGCCTCACATTGCCACAGGCAAAATGCAATGCAGAACTCAGCAATTCATTACATTCTCCTTAGTAAAATATCCTCACAACAGGGTAATATTAATTTTTTACTAACTCTTTGCTTTTTGTATATTTCCATTTTAACCCGACACTTAAGTGTGAAAGTAAAACAGATAAATGCTGTAAAAAAACTTAATTATAAATAAGACCTCTGCTTTTATCTTACCAATGAGGCTACTTACAGTCTTATCTATAATGTTTAAAATTTGACAACCACCCCCAATCCTAGTCTTCTTTCCTGTGCCAGAATAAACACTACAATTAGTCTGGCATGAAACCATTCACATAACTTCTTGCGTATTATGTTCACCTACATACATATGTAGCATTATAAAAAAAAAAAGTTATCTTTTAATTGAAGAGAGCATTTGCACAAATATTATAGTGTTGAACTAATAGTTCAATTTCCTTTTCCCACTCAACATCTTCTAAATGGTTATTGTTGAGGTAAAGAAATCAATTCATTTTTGCATGTTGGCCTCATATTTTTCCAATTTGATGAACTCACCAAAACATAATAACTCATTTGTCTACTAATTTTAATTTTTTCTTGGTTAATTTTGTTTCTCTATATGCCTTTAGAAAATTGTCATGTTAGGGGAACCTGAAGGGGTTAGTTGGTTAAATGTCTGACTCAGACATTGACATTTTGGCTCAGGTCATGATCTCAGGATTGTGAGATCAAGCCCTGTGTTGGGCTCTGTGCACAGTGGAGCCTACTTAAGATTCTCTCCTTCTCTCTATCTCTCCCTCTGCTCCTCCCTTTCTGAGTGCTCGCTCTCTCTCTCTGAAAAAAGAAAAGAAAAGAAAGAGAAATAAAATTGTCATTTCCTCTAGACGTTCTTTTTTTTTCTTTTTTTTTCTATTTTTTTCATCTTTTTTTTTCTTTTCCTCTAGACATTCTAATTTTTTTCCATAAAGTCTGTCATGACCTTTGTACTACTACCTAATAGCACTACAAATAATAATAAATTGAAATTATTTGTGCTTTTTGCTTCCTTCTTGATGATATTTACCAAAGGTTCTTTAATTATTCACTGATAAAATCTGGGATTTTTGTTTATCTGTATTTTATTTTTAATATTTCTGCCTTCTTTTCTATTTCAATAATTAATTTTTCTGAATTGGATGGAGTTATAGTTCATGTTTAGTCTCTTAAAGTTCATTTCATTTGCTTTCAATATTTCATTAGTTTTATCACCTATTTAAAGTCATAAATTTTTGAGTGCACTGCTTTACCCACAACCACAAATTTGGATTTGTGATATCCATATACTTTTTCAATTACGAACACCTTATGATAGCCATCTGCATTTCCACTTGAACACAAACATCATTTAGAGTTGTGTTTTTATTTTGTGGTTGTGTACTTTCCTGATTATTGATATCTAATGACATTATATTGGGATCAGGAAATGTATTCTGCAGGAAAACAATTTTGCCGTTTGTTAAGATTTATTCCAAGGTTAAACATATATAGTTTCAAAATTATTATTTGTTTGAAAAAATTGTATATTCAATATTTTGGGAGTAGGAAATTTATGCAAGTCTATTAGACCAACCCTAGTATTAAGACTGTAATTTTCAATAATCTTAATTTATTTTTACTCTTGTAAGCTGTCTTTTCTGAGTATTTTGTATTTTTCTAATTGTTTAATAAGTGTCAAGCAAATTTGTCAGGTGCATAAATGTGCTGTCACATGTTTTGTTTTTCATGATGAATTATTATGAGGAAACACTCCTCCACATTCCTCTGCTTATTCAGTGCTGTAATGAACATATACATAATGTCTATTATCTGGATTTACAGGTTTTTTTAAATTGATTCGAGGTTTTTTTTTTAAATGTACATTTAACGTATTCCCATTCATTGTGATAACTGATCTGTTTTCATCTCTTACTGTATCATTTTGTGTTTTTATTTTTACTATGCTTTTTGTTTTTTCTTCTTTTGTGCTTTTTTTCTTTGGCTTGTGTCTTTTTTTCTTCTATTGCTTTTACATATATGCTACTTTCTTCTAGTCATTAGGAAATTGCTATCACTTTCACTTTTTTGAATGGCATCTACAGTTCATCAATATGGTCTCCACTTCAACAGAAAAGTAATATGTTATATCTATCTTATTCTTTTTCTGTACTTGCTTCTGTCCTTCAATCTCCCATGTTGATAGGTTTGGAATTTTCATTTCAAATTGTTTTTAAACATTTTAAAGATTCTCTTCTTCGACTTAGCAAAGTTTTCTAATTTATTTTCTCTCTGCTAATTTTTGAATTTCACTATTAGCTCATTCATTTTTATTTTGCTAGAGTAATCCTTTAGTTCTTTCTGGGGATGCTTTATCTTTGAAGTCAAGCACTTTTAAGTTTTTGTCATAATTTGGAATCTATAGGAAGTGACTAGGTTTTCGGTTTCAATAATTTCTAAGTTTAATCATCTGCTTTTGGTTAATACTTAGCAATACAAGCACAACTTTATAAAATATATTCAGTCTCATACTTCCTTTGACGACTGCTGCCACTCACTATGAACAAATAGGAATTTTTTTCCCTCATTTTTTTTCCTTATTTTTCTTCCTCATTTTCTTCTCTATCACCTGATTTGGGCTGGTTTCATAATTATTACTACTTCAAGTGTTTATTTTCAAAGCTTACGAAATTATATTTTTACTTACTACTTTACCTATTAGTTCAGACAATACCTAAAACTGAAAGTGAAAGTCAGTATTCTTCTATCACCAAAATCCACTCTAATTTTTAAAAGCTCTAATTCTAATTACATTTGCTCCATACTTTTCCTTAAAGAACTATAGAATACTCATTTGTAAAGCTACTGATGTCAAGGTCTCTAGTGTCTGTGGAAAGTGATGGTGAACTCAATTAAAATTTACTAAGAGAAGTCTAAAAGTATATATACTACTTAAATCCTGCACCATTTTTTATTTCAAAGTTTTTCAGAGTATACTAGCTTTTTTAAAAAATGGTCTTCTCAGAGATAGTCTATATCATCAATCTACTGACATTTAGTTGTATGACATATTTATTCCCCAGTTTTCATAGCAGATAATTCTAGGATAAAATAATTCTAGGATAAGAAAAGGCTAGGATGTGCAAGAATAACTATGTTGCAGAAGTACCTAAAAATAAGACCACCAAAATCATGTCTGTTGATTCTATACAGGAAACAAATTATTCTGAACAGGAAACAAATTATTCTGAACCAAAAAAATTTTTCAGAAAGAAATGTATAATGGAAATCAGAGTAAGAATAATAATCCTGAAAAAAATAGTGCAATTATGTAGACTATTTCATTTACATTGAAAAAGTAACAGTTATGGAAAGGGTTGAAATAGCAAAAGATGGGAAAATTTTCAGAAGTTAGTATGAAATGCAAGGGTTAACATTATTGCATGCAGAGGGGTAAGGTAGATAAAGGAATTAGAATCCCAAGAATCCACTGCAACCACTGAAATGGTTTATTATCTTTACTATTCGCCTGTTTAAAAGACTAATGCATGCTGGCTATAAAACGTTTAAGTATGACAGAACTATATAACATAGAAAGAAGTCTTCCATGATGTAATCCCAAAGTAAAAAATAGACTTTTAAAAAGTATATATACACACTTGAATAGTGTTTTTTGTATTTGTTTTGTGTTTCTGTTTTCAGACATGTATAGTACTTAAAAGTTTGAGATTCCTTTTGGTAAAATAAGGGCATAGATGGGACACAATTTGTTTAATTTGTCCCATATTAGGCAACAAATTTTTGTTTCTAATTTTTCACAATTTGCAAATGAGAGTACAATGAATAATCTCAATAGATAGGAGTATATTGCAAATGTATATGTGTACATAGTTCTCAAAATAAGATTGCTAAATCAAAGGGTGTAAACAGTTCACCTTTTAATGCATATCACTATATTTCTCTAAAAGTTACTAGAATATTATTTTACACCTATCAAGAGCACTGGCCTTTCCTACACATTTAATATATTAAATATGCTGATTTTAAGAGTTGTTAAAACATTCTATTGGAAACACTCTGTTCTGTTGCCCCAGAACAGCCAAAACTAGGATTGTACTGAAAATAACAGTATTGACAGGAGAAAGGGGTGCTTGGCTGGCTCAGTCAGTGGAGCACATGGCTCTTGATCTCTGGGTTGGGAGTTCGAGCCCCACACTGGGTGTAGAGATGTCTTAAAAATATATTTTTAAAGATTTATATACTTATTTTAGACAGAGAGAGAGAGAGAGCCTGTGAGCATGCATGCACACACATGTGCACAGGGGAGAGGGGCAGAGAGAGAAGGAGTGAGAGAATCTCAAGCAGACCTCCTGCTGCACAAGCCCAATGAGGGGCTCAATCTCGCAATGCTGAGATCATGACCTGAGCCAAAATCAAGAGTTGGACACTTGGTGTACCTGAGGTGGCTCAGTGCTTGAGCATCTGCCTTTGGTTCAGGTCACGATCTCTGGGTCCTGGGACTGAGGTCCCACATTAAGCTTTCTACAGGAGCCTACTTCTCCCTCTGCCTATGTTACTGCTTCCTTCTCTGTGTCTCTCATGAATAATTTTTTTAAAAAAGAGTCAGACACTTAACCGACTGAGCCACCTAGGTGCCCCTGAATCTAAAATCTTTAAAAGAAAGAAACAAAAAGGACAATACTGACAAGGGGGAGACAGAGATACAAATGTGAGTCCTAAAATCCTGACTAAGGAAACATTCAAGGGTTATGAAAAGAGTAGTCCACGTGGTTTTTAAAAGAACCTTCTAACGTGCATACATGCTTTGTAGTTGGTCTCCAACATAAAGAACTTTGCCTGTGAAATACTGATCAACCAAAAATGTATTACTTCCAATTCAAATGTGACTGTTACAGAAGATGTAATAACAAATTACCTGATATCAATGACAACAAAAATAAAGGGCTTCTTCTGAGTCTAGACTCAGTTTTTAACTGCCTTTTTAAATATGTTCAGTCAGAACCAACTGTGTGCTCTCAATTAACCCACCATTTTAAGCTTTGCTATTTCCTCTGGCAATATCATCATGTATGATATTACCACTGAAATAAGAGCTCTTGTGATGTTGTATTTTATTTTAATAAAGAAGGAATAATTAAATATAAATAAAATTAGACCCAACTTACACAACTAAATTGAAATCACCACTTACCTGAGTCCTTCAAACACTCATTTAATCAATATGTTTTTAATGGTAATAGTTCATGCTTACTAAGACAGCTTAATTCAGAAGTACAATTATGAAATTAGAAAGGTACTAAAGAAAGCCATCTGGACATTTAGTCTCTCAACCTATAGAGTATCTGTATTCCTTTTATGTTTTTAAAATGCATTTAGGAACAATTTGTTGAACCAATATAGCACTACCAGATGTACTCTGAAAACTGATTATGAAGCAGATGGTTTTATGATCACACTTGTGTTTTAAAAGGTGTTATTCTATTATGTAAGTTTCACATTTACGACACATGATTCTTGTTTAGCATTGTGGATGGTGTCATTCTGTCAAAGTATCTCATACATTTCTCTTCCTTTGCATCTGTTCAGTAAATAGGCTGACTGATTCTCATAGCAGGAGGGATAAATTATCCAATTACATTGCTGGGAAAATGGTATATTACACAATCCTTATTTTCTTATTAACATGATGACATCAGTATAACCTCTACTAGAGGCAACCATGGAAAATCAACACAAATGTCTAAAAGGCAAGTCAGATTGTGTCCAGTTTATTAAATGACTGATTCATGTGACCTAACAAAATTTGACATGAACATTTTATTCCTTAATGGTGTCTTTCTGCTATACACCATATAGTTTTGCTTAAATAAGCTTGCAGGTATAACACACTTTGGAAATATTTCTATATTGTGAGACTATAATCATAATTATTCTAGGAATACTAAACTAATAATAAAAATATTAGCCTCTATTTAGCCATAATAGAAAATAAATATGACAGCATGCCTTTCTGAAGAAAGCAATTAAGTATTATGCCTTTTACTCATGCACCAAATTTCAATTTTGTCATTTCTTTAGAACATAATGAAATGTAAGAAAAGCATTTCAAGGGAAGCCTGACTTGTCTTAAACTCAGTCTTTGTCCTGACATCCTGGCAATGTTCCCTGCCTGATTTGTTAAGGTAACTTAATTCTGGATTTGAGAGATCCAGTGGGATTTATTCTATTATCTTAATGACTAGATTAGTACTGCTGTGAGGAGAAACCTTCATTCATTCAACTCAACTTGTATTTATCTGCCACCTACAAAATGCTCCTGTGCCAGTCACCAGGGATACAAATATAAATGGGTCTTGTACATGCCCTAAAGGAGATCACAGTACAGTGGTAAAGCAGGATGCAATTATTCATGTGTGTCAAAAATAATTACTATTATTGTAAAAAATGTTAAACTGTAATTAATGGTGCTCATAATAAGGTACTAAAGAGGAAGTTCACTGATATCTATAACTTATATTAAAATATACCTAAAATAAGATGAATTGACAATGGATAGGGGGATGAATAGACAGATAAATAGGGGTATTATACAGTGAATATAGTAAAAAGTTAATGATAAAATCTAAGTAGTGGGTATATAAGTATTTACTGTAAAACTATTTCAACCCTTTTATACATTTAAACTTTTTTATAATAAAGTGTTAGAAAGGAAAAGAAAGGAGGATGCTTACAACTATAGTTATGGAGGATGGAGGGCAGTTGTTAATTATGGCTAGTTTAGAGTAGACATGAGAGAAGTTGGCTGTTTTAGGGTGAGAAATGAGGTAATCAATGAAAATCAAGGAATTGAGAAACCAGGGCAAAGAACTGGAAAATTCATCTACTTAAATCTATATAGGTACTGAAATCATCAAAATTTTAAATTTGCTATACCAAGGAAAATTATAGTTAACCAGTATGTAACTCTTCAAGAATGAGAAACTGGCCAATAATGAGTAACACGGTCTGATTGTAGAAGCTTCAAGGAAGGAGAGAGGGACAATGTTCTGGACACAACAGAGATAAGCAAGAAGGGCATTTATTTCAATTTCAGGCTCAGGGGCACAAGACCACAGGAGAGAAATTAGCCACTACTTGAAAAAGCTACATGAAAAATATTGAAATAAGGGTAGAACCAAGTCTTGGCTACAGTATGAAGGTAATGAAAATGTTTAATTAAAAGTTTGAAGGATTTATTTTGATAAGGACAAATCACAAGTTCCAGAGAGGGGACCAGCAGAATTTAGGGAACGAAACTGGGAATAGCGGTAAAAAATTGAGTCAGAGAAGGTTAAACATAAGCCGTAGGAGGATAAGAGTCCAGATCTTCTGGTGGGGAATAAAATACACAGTAATAAAAAATGTAATGGGTCTCACAGACCGAATGGAGTGACAAAAGTTTGAATGATGGAAGGGGAGATAGAGTGGTAGATATCTTGTCAAAGCATTCAGAGAGATTAGATACTTATCACATAGATAGTCAGGAAAGGGTTTTCCAAGCAGTGGGAACAGCATGAGCAAATATTCAGAGGTATGTAACAAAAGGATGCTTCAAGGATTACAACTAGTTGAACTTTTGAGGTGTATAAAGTGCAAAGGTGAGAGTTCCACAGTTCTCTGTCTACAGTTGAAGCTGTAGACAGAGGCAGGGTGCTATATGCCATGCAGGAAGGGTTTAAAGGTTATCTTGTTAAGCAGTGGGGAACCACTAAAGAATATATAACCTTGTCACAAAGATTACTCTGGACAGTATGGCCTGAACTGGATGATGTCACTCTATAAGCAGAAAGTCCAGCTAAGAGGATTTTTCCAAGAGCAGGTGACAAATGATTAATGCCTAAGCTAGAAATGTGGCACCAGGGATGGAGAAGCATGGATACGAGACGTGTTTAGAAAAAAGGACCAAGCTTTAGAAAAACAGGCTACAGCAAAAAGCAAGATCATGGGGAAAATTTGTGACAGACACAGGTCTGAGATAATCATGGAGTCAGTCACTCCACAGGAAGTAATGGAAATTGAAGGATTTAAAGGAAGTTGAGAAGTTTGGATTAGGGAATTTACAATAAATTGCTTTTGCAACATGAGCTTGAATACAAATGTGAATGTACATAGTCACATTTGGGTTACAAAATCGGAGAGTAAGTGAGGATTACTAAATAAATTTTAGCAGTTTTAAATATTGAACTAAAATCTGATCATGCCGGGAGGGAGTCCTGTGTCAGGCTCCCTGCATGGGGCCTGCTTCTCCTTCTGCCTGTGTTTCGGCCTCTCTCTCTCTTTCTCTGCCTCTCATGAATAAATAAATAAATAAATAACCTTTAAAAAAAAAGTCTGATCATGCCCTACATGTCCACTGCTAGTCCAAGCATTACAATCAAAGAATGAAAATTAGTAGGAAAGAAGCATGGCAATCAAGGGAGACTTACAAGATTGATATATCTATTATAAAGACATTCTCACTTGAAAAAATGTAATATTCAATAAGTTAAAATATGCAAATAGGTATAAAAGTATAGTTCTGATATATTATCTCAATATTTTTGGTTTAGTAATACTTTTAAGAGCCATGCATTTCAATTATAAGCCTATTACAGTTGGGCCCTGATATATCATGGAGGCAACAAAATGGAAACATAGTCTTCACTTAGAATAGAGTTCAATCAAACAAAGTTTAAAATTATTCCAATACCTTTGCTTGCATCAACCTAGAAATTCACTTGGTTCCTTTATTCCACATGCAGTAATGACCTAATATTTTAGCAATGGCACCAGATTGGTGCTATTCTGAAAACCTCAATGCAAAGCCAATGAAAAAATGGCCTTAAGCCCTAGTAAGTATATTAAATATGCAAGACCATAGGAAAGTGTTTCTTCAATAAAAAGTTTAGAATCAGGGAAACCTGAGTGGCTCAGTGGTTGAGCATCTGCCTTCAGCTCAAGGCATGATTCTGGGGTCCCAGGATTGAGTTCCACATCGGGCTCCCTGTGAGGCACCTGCTTCTCCCTCTGCCTGTGTCTCTGCCTCTTTTCTTTGTGTCTCTCATGAATAATAAATTAAAAATATTTTTTTAAAAAAGTTTAGAATCATTTCATATACATTTTTTTTATTTTTGGTATCATGCTCCAATACACGTAGGGCATAAAATATCTCTAATCTGTGGATCCATGTAGAAATCACTTTTCATTAAGAATATACAACCAGAAAAAAAAAAAAAAAAGAATATACAACCAGGGCACCTGGGTGGCTCAATGGGTTAAGCATCCGACTCTTGATTTCACCTCAGGTTATGGTCATGAGATCAAGCTCCAAGTCAGGCTTCACATTGAGTGTAGAGCCTACTTAGGACTCTCTCTCCCTCTCCTTCTGCCCCTCCCCTCACTTCCATGTACTCTTTCCCTTTCTGAAAGAAAGAAAAGAAACAAACAACCATACAACACTGTGATTGATTCCTACATTTAAAAACATTATTATGTTTACTCATGTTAAATATGATAACATGAAAATTTAAAGTTCACTTCCTGGGGTACCTGAGTGGCTCAGTCAGTTACACCTCTGCCTTCAGTTTAAGTCATGATCCCAGATCAAGTCCTGCTCAGCGGGGAGTCTGTTTCTTCCTCTCCCTTTCCCTCTGCCTCTGTCTGCCACTCCCCTTGCTTTCCTCTCTCTGCCAAATAAATAAAATCTTTTTAAAAAAAATTTTAAATAAAGTTCACTTTCTGAAAACTGAAAAAAATCACATTTATCTCAAAAAGAAAGGCCATTTCATGATTTCTAATTATCTATTTTTGCTCTACCCATTCAACCTTGCTGTTCTGTTTCATTGATAGAACATTATGCTATTGATCCTTTGGCTTCTATTGCATTTGCAACTTGTAGGGGTTGTTTTTCTTTTACATATTTGATTATTTAGTATTTCTTTTATTAACGACTGGACATATGCTAAGTAAGATATAATCCTCTTTTAGCTACAATCATTATAACAAAACTGAGGCACCCATAAGAATTTTCGCATTTAGTCTGGTTGCAGCCCTGCATTAGTGCTGCTGAATCTACATACTGAAAACAAAGAAAGTAGTTTTGAACAGGGCAGGCTGATGATGCTGACAAGCAATTGTTATCTTCTATCTAGGATTCCTGACAAGAGGTTGTTATTCAAGATTGCTTAATTTAAGCACTATTAGAATTAACAGTCTTTTTATCATCCAGAGAGCAAAAATTGGAGCAACTCCATTTAAAAGTGATTCTATTCTGATAAAGATATATACAGCTTGTAAATCAACATATAATCCAACGTACATAATCAACCAGTTCCCCAAACCTGAAACAAATTCAGTCACCACAGAATAAATTAAGGACTGAGCACTTCAGCAATTTTAAGAATTTCTTCCTTCCACATCTTTCTGCTCAAGTCTTACGTAAATGGCTCAATGAAAATGACCTTTGGATTCTCCAACTCTTTTTAAGCAATTATCTTAGACCCTTTGACTTTACCATTGATCTTAATCTCTCTTCATCACACAGCCTACAGAGCCCATAACATTCTTTCCTTTGCCTCCAGTTTTCAGCCCAGCAATCACTTCTGGAACTTAGTGACAGAACCTGGTTTTCCTGCTTTTCACTTTTGCACTATCCTAAAATACAATTTGTTCTACCTTTCTTGACTCTTTCTACACTAGTTCACCCTGGGAAAGCAATATGCCTGATCTCATACTGTAACCTAATGGCACCCTTGCCCAGCAACCTGACTGGTTCATGTATTTCCACCTTAAGATAATCCATACCCTTTTCCTAACCTTTTTTTCCTTATGATTCTCATTCAGAGAAAAAAAGAAAAACTATTAAGGAGCAGTAACATTTCAATTTGCCTGAGATTCATCTAGGAAAAAAAGAGGAAGAAAGTAGCTGAGTAGCTTATATGTACCTTCTTATATAACATGATTTACCCTTACTCATTCTCTGGTCAGCAGAGTAGGATTAAGAACCCAGGGAGAAAAGAGAAAAAAGAAAAAAAAAAAAAAGAAGAAGAACCCAGTGAGGTAGATTTTTTTTTCCCAAAGTTGGTGCTTATTTTCTAAAAAAAAAAAAAGCACTAAAACAAACAAAACTCCTTAGTCAATTTTTTGATTATTCAAGCAAACCAATTCATTTTTAAAACTGATAAAAGCTCTCAAGTATCTATCCTATCTCTTCTATGTGACCATACTCTAACATAACCAAATAGTTGAGAAGGAAAAGTTTCTCTTTATAGAAGCAGGATACCTCCTAAGTAAATAACAAATAATAATATAATTAAAACATCATCATTTTGGAACCATTAAGAAGTTAATAAAGCTAGACAATAATCAAAATAGGTACTAATGTCACAGAGGAGTCAAATATTCATGTCTCTCATTGAAGTACACGATATTACTAAAGAAGTGTTTTTATTTATCAAAGAGTCAGAGTCTTATTTAGCCTTCAGATCTAAGTACTAAGTCATAAGAAACATAGGGGTTGGAGGACAAATTAAATGACACCATGGTATTTCAGTTCTTAAAATAATATAATAATTATGAAACTCAAATACTCATAAAATATATCTTGTTCAGAAAAAGCAAAATTAACATTGACACTGAGAACACCAAAAAAAAAAAAAAGCCATGAACTAGAATACTGAATAAGATGCAAGGAATTTCACATATATTGTCATATATAACTGAGCTGTAATCCCTGAAAGAAAGCAAATAAATGAATAGAGACCTGTTTACAATGTTTTTCTAACCTGATCTTTAATATTTTGAAATATTTTGAGACAACACTTAAGGAATCAAAGCCTAGCAGTTGTAGAACATAAAAATATAAGCATTTTTAAAGGACAGATGGACATTAAACAACAAGAAAAAATGACTTGAAAACAAAGTAATACATGAGTAGATAAATCAACAGAATTTTTTAAAATATAATTATCATTATGGCTATATCAGAAAAAATTAGGTTCATCTTAATGTTACAGAAAACCCAAATTTACAGTAGCTTAAACACACAAATTTTGTTTTTTATCTCTTTCACTCAGAAAAAGCCCAGACTTGGTAGAACAGTTTAATGAAGTAATCGGAACTCAAATTCCTTCTAAATTTTGACCTCACCATTACTTTATGTGGTCTTTATCTACATATTTTTAAACATTGCTGGAGCTCCTGACATTATGCCAACATTCCAGCCAGTGGTAAGGAGGAAGAACAGAAGGTACATTCACTTGAACATAAGATATACCTACAACTTACATTTATATCCCTAATAAAGGGATATATCCCTTTATTAGGGATATAAATGTAAGATATTGGTAAAGTGACCAACCTATTTTAAAGGAGGCTAAAGTAGAGTCTATATTTTGGGTAGTTGAATATATTTTTATCTGTCCCAGCTTTAAAAGAAATCATTGATTCTTTTACATTACCAAATGAGGAAAATAAGTCACAGAAGAAACTCAGTCTCTGTCACAATTATAGAATTATCAATCTAGGATATTGTAAACTAAAGGAGAAAGACTGAAACTAGAAAGTTCAGCAATCCACATTTCAAGAATAGTTTTTTCAACTCATATTTTTTAAAAGATGTTATTTATTTATCTGACAAAGAGAGAGCACAAGCAGGAGGAGCAACAGAGAGGGAGAAGCAGACTCCCCACTGACCAGGGAGTCAGACGTGGGACTCCATCCCAGGACCCTGGGATCATGACCTGAGCTGAAGGCAGACATTTAACTGACTGAGCCACCCAGGTGCCCTGCAATCCATATTTCAAATAATTAAAAAAAAAAAAAAGTAAGACCAACTAAAGATAAGGTACGGGGGAAGGCAATAGGGAATAAAAGGAAGTTAGTGGTCCAGGAGCTAACTCTATGCCAGCTGAACCCCTCAAGGACCTACTCTGATGTTTCACTGGACTAGATTTGTTCTTTTATATAAAAGAAGCAGAAATGAAAAATAGGAAACACCTTAAATTACCCTTGACAGATATTTATTTTAATTAAAATAAAATAAGGGTAAGTGGAAACCCAACACTTCATGCAAGAAACGTGAGAAGGGCTTCCAAAGCATTTGGTTTGCAGCAGTACCTGCTATGCTTTTTATCTAATGGAATTAAGACTGTCTATGTAGAGCATCCATCCACTACCCTAGTTTTACAGGTGAGAATCCTGAGGTTCAGGGAAATGAAGTGATTTATCCAGGGCCACAGAGTGAATAAATTTTAAAACTAGGACAAGTGACTCTTGAACAGTAGGAGTTTAAACATACATTTTTTTTCAATAAATATAGTACCAGTACTGTTAAAGTACTTTCTCTTCCTTATGATTTTCTGAGCATTTTCTTTTCTCTAGTTTACTTTATTCTAAGAATACAGCATATACTACACATAGCATAGAATATGTGCTAATTTTATATGTTATTAGTAAGGCTTCCAGTCAACAAGCTATTAATAGGTAAGTTTCTCGGAAGTCAATTTTATATGTGTAGTTTGAATGTGGGGTGTTAGTGCTCCTATCTCCACCCTGTGTTATTCATCAACTATACTAGACAGAGAAACATTCTTATTTATATGGATCTGAAACATAGTTAAAGATGGTCTTGGCAGCATCTAGTTATTCATCAAATTTCAGCTTGCTCAATCTTGGAAAGGTCTTTGTTTTTTTTTTTTGTTTTGTTTTGTTTTGTTTTGTTTTTTAAAGAGTTTTCTTTTCTTTTTTTTTTTTTTTTTAATTTTTATTTGTTTATGATAGTCACAGAGAGAGAGAGAGAGGCAGAGACATAGGCAGAGGGAGAAGCAGGCTCCATGCACCGGGAGCCTGATGTGGGATTCGATCCCGGGTCTCCAGGATCGCGCCCTGGGCCAAAGGCAGGCGCCAAACCACTGCGCCACCCAGGGATCCCTGGAAAGGTCTTTGTATATCAATTTAGAATTCTTATTTTCAGATCTATGTAACACTGAGTCACAAAGCCAGTTTAACCTAGAGTCATTCCCTATTTGCTCAATTCTGCATCTTTATGAGGATTAATTTAATCCACTGCTCAATCTGCCTTTATGCTCACACTGATCCAACTTTTTATTCACCTTCTACTATTAATAATAGTTTTGGGTATTAAGAAAGTCTGACTTTTTTTTCTATGCAGAATATTCTGAATGTAGCCAGGTATTCAATCCCGCCCTACACTATTATGTAACCCTGGGGCAAAAAAACACAGAGTGGTCTATGTTAATAGCCTGGATACTCTGCTATAGATACTGGAGAATTAAAACAAGGAGCTAGGGATCCCTGGGTGGCTCAGTGGTTTAGCGCCTGCCTTTGGCCTGGGGCGCAATCTTGGAGACCCGGGATCGAGTCCCACATCGGGCTCCCGATGCATGGAGCCTGCTTCTCCCTCTGCCTGTGTCTCTGCCCCTCTCTCTCTCTCACTGTGTGCCTATCATAAATAAATAAAAATTAAAAAAAAAAACAAGGAGCTAAACTACATGCTAACAATAAGGAGACAGATATTAAACACACACACTAATGGCCTTATAATTTTAAAATTTAAGGAAAGTAACAGGTCTGGTGAAATAAAGACTTTCAACAAATGTTTATTGAATAAATTATGGGACCCAGATCATATATAGGGACTGTTAGGACTGGTATGAAGTGCAGCGGTAAAGTTAAGCTGTACCATATCGTCAAGGATCTTAAATTAGCAGGCGAGGTGCTTATACTTTGCAAAACAAAGTGCATAAATAACATGAACCATTAAAGGTTGTAAAGGTTGTAAAGTATATTTACGTTTTAGAAAGAAAATGATAATAGTGAGAGGGTGACATGCTTGGCTAAAACTAGAATCAGGAATATAGGTTTGCTGGGGATTGCAAGAGTTCATGTAAGAGGTAATGAGGACCTCAGACTAATAGCGAGACAGGAGAAGCAGGAATGAATTTGAAAGACATTTCATGGATATTTACGACAGACTGGCAACTAATAATCCACTAAAACGTCAGGTATAAAACAGGTAAGAGATTATAGTTAACCAAATGTTTCTTGTTTGGATGACTAATGCTATGCCAGTAAATAACACAGAAGAATGAAATGTATTGTTTAAAAAAAAAAATAAAGGAAGAAAATGGTTGCTCCTGATAGAGACCTGGTCTGAAATACACAGGTCAGCCTAAGTGTAAGTGCAAGTCCATCTGCTGCTCACAGCTAAACTATGATCTGCTCTTGGACACTAATGATCTCACCAAACATCAACATCAAACAGGTCAACCATGACTAAGACAAAAAGATAACCATTGTGAAATCCATAAAATACCAAATAGAATCCTCCCTCATCTCCTACTTATTTAAAAATTACAGTTTTCTCCTCACTCTAGTTAGCCTTCCTCTACATAAAATTTACTGAGCTATCCAATCACAGATTGTCCCTTCCTGAAAGTACCCAATTTACAGCTTAGTCCTTGCTTCCTTAGATCTTCTCCAAAATTACTTAAACTAAACCCAAGTGCTATAAGTTGCTTCTAACATCCTCTTATTGAGACATCCTGCATTTCACTATGTAGTACATTCTCCCTCACTAAAATCAGTAATATTCTCAATCATTAAGTGTACTTCAGTGGCCTGTGACTTGAGATCACTGACATGGCCTATATTGTATATATATTGTATATAATAATATAATCTTGAAGAAACTCTGTGTATAAGAAACAGTTGGAAATTCAGTTGCAGAGTTTGGATAAAAGGTATATATATATATCAATATATATACATATATTGAAGAGTTACCAACTTTTATGCCAATATTTCCCAAACTATTATACATAATTTCAGTAGATTTAATAAATTTAAGATGATATGACTTGTGCTTCAATAAGATTGGAGAAAAGTAGTTTAAAACTAGTTTAAAAACTACTCTCATTGTATCCAGGCTGTTAACATTGAGAGTTCTTTATTTTATTTTTTTTTATTTTTATTTTATTTTATTTTATTTTTAATTTTTTAATTTATTTATGATAGTCACAGAGAGATAGAGAGAGAGGCAGAAACACAGGCAGAGGGAGAAGCAGGCTCCATGCACCGGGAGCCCGACGTGGGATTCGATCCCGGGTCTCCAGGATCGCGCCCTGGGCCAAAGGCAGGCGCCAAACCGCTGCGCCACCCAGGGATCCCAGTTCTTTACTTTAGAATTATCATAGGATTTACTTTCTATTATAAACGTTACTTACATTATGAATCATACAAAATTATAAATGTATTTCATTATAGAACCATATTTCTAGCCAGACTGATCACTGTGAAGTTTTGAATCATACAAAATTCTAAATGTATTTCATTATAGAACCATATTTCTAGCCAGACTGATCACTGTGAAGTTTAAGTTTACATAGAATTTAATTTGGGAAATGTTTCAAAAGAAAGTTGAAACATTAAGGGTAGATGAGTACCCTTAATGAGTAAAAATACACCAAAAGGAGAAAAAAAATTCAAGAATATAATCTGTTGTAAAACATAGCCACTGTTAACAGTTAATTAGCATAAACTCATCATTAAGTAAATTATATTAAAAACAAAGGTAACAGGCACTCAAAAATAAAAAATAGGTATCCTTCCTAAATTTTTTACCACACCACACTATCATCTATGTTCCTGAGGTTATGACTGGTCTTTATTGTAGACTCCATAAAATAGTGTGCTACTGAACATCGCTTATGATCCCCCCCCAACTCAGTGATAGCTCCTTAGTAGCTTGAAAAAAGGTAAAAGTGGAAGTAACACTGAATAACAGCAAATACCACAGATCAGCGCTTGATGAATTCTTTTATTGAATGACTCTAAGTTTATGAGAAAGAAGGAGAAAATAATGCACGTTAAAAGTCTGCTGTGTCTACACTCATTCATTGTGCATACCACAACATTCTTCTAGTATTCAAAAACCAAATTCAATTCGGCAAAGAAGTGCTCTTCTCCTTTATGAACAAATGAAGTTTCAGCATATATTGTCATGGTTTTCACTTTCATCTATTCATTAATGTAAATTAAAATACTAATCAATATTCATGTCAGAATTATACTCATTCATCAACTAAAATCATAATACTTTTTAATTATATTAATGTATTACAAAGGGGAAAACTTATTACTAGATTTGGTAAGAACATTCAATGATAAGATTAATATTTTTGTTTTCAAGCCTGAACTTCTGCATATTTGTGAAAAACTTCATAAAAATTTGATCTTCATATATTTATGTTCACTAGATAAAACAGCCAGATTTGTCAATTTCTCTTCACTTACAGCTCAAGAATGCTTCTAATTAATTTTAATCATGTCTCACATGAAGCAACATATATGCAACTAGTGATAAAAGTCTTAAACCTTAGAAAATATATGGCAGCAATTCCCATTCATAATAATTTCTAGAAGTGGTAATGCTATGCATGTCTTTGTTTTTCCAGGATGTATGCCAGTGGTTTCAGTCAAAAATATTACACTACAATATTTTCCACTACAATATTTTCACATTAAAATTCATCATAAATTTCTCTAATACTGGTTACAACTACACATTCTTTTTCCTTCTGCAAAACTCAAAGAAAATGGGGGCACCTGGGTGGCTCAGGCAGTTAAGCATCTGACTCCCGGTTTCAGTTTAGGTCCTGATTTCAGAGTTCTGGGATGAAGCCCTGCCTCAGGTTCCTCACTCAGAGTCTGCTTGGGATTCTCTCTCCCTTTCTCTCTGTCCCTCTCCCTGCTTTCTCTATGTAAAATAAATAAATAAATCTTTTTTAAAAATCAGAGAAAATGGCTGAATGATAGCCAAATGGGTATTATTTAATCCACTGCTTTAGAATAAGTATCCATTCTTAGTGAAAACCACTGAGGCATTCACCTATTGCTATTTTAGGCATTTTTTAGTGGCAATGTAGTACTGGCATCTTCTGTTATTTCTTTCGGCATTCTTCTTTGAAATTTGATTCTTTTTTCCTACGTGAATGTTCATTTTTCTATTTTTTTGTTGTTGATGTTGCATAGTTAATATCTTTTCCACATTTCCTATATGCCTTCCTTTTTTTTTTTTTTTTTTATTCATGAGACAGACAGAGAGAGAGAGGCAGAAACACAGGCAGAGGAAGAAGCAGGCTCCATGCAGGGAGCCTGATGTGGGACTTGATCCCGGGTCCCCAGGATCAGGCCCTGGGCTGAAGGCCATACTAAACTGCTGAGCCACCCGGTCTGCCCATATATGACTTCCTTTGAGAAATGATTTTAAAGCTTAGTGTTTCACTGTACAATGCTCAAGGATGATTCTGTCTGTGAATTTTTTATCTGATAAACCTCATCTAAAACTTCATACTAGAAAAAAAATAACTACAAAAATCACATGTAGCTATCCTTATTTATTTTGAATAGTTGTTAAGTGCAGGAATATATACTATCACAGAGCTGGAAATCAATTGTGTTGAAAAGTGAGGTCAACTGATTCCAAACAATCAAAAAATTACTATTGAATAGGTGTCTCTGAGTCTATGTGTATTCTAGGCCAATCATGTAACTGGCAATTCTCCAACTTACTTTCATATAAAATACAAAGTTTATGAAAGCTAAAAATGCTAATTTTGAAGCTTACATCTATATTTTTTCAACCTAGTAGTAAAACTGAGGTAATTCTTTGGAACTTAAGCAGACAAAATTTTTGTTTGTTAGGAATTTTATCGCGATTTTTTTTTTTTCCTAGAATTTCTAAATGCATGGTGATAACAGAGGCAGACTGACTTTTAGTCAGAACTGTAACTGATTTTAAATTCTCTATAGAAAAATCCTTGCTCCCTCTCTCATTTCTTGCAACCAGAGGGGACCTTGCCCATAACCTGGCTTGCTTGATACTTCCTGTGCTGTCAAGCAGTTGTGACAGACATGAACATAGAGCAGTTCTCAACCCCAGGACGATCAGCATTTGGGCTACATGACCAACAGTGAATCAATAATTACTGTTGAATCAGTAGTATCCATAGAGCTACAGATATAAAAAGTCTGGTATGAAGCCGCACTATGTAGCAAATTTATCTAGCAAGGGTTCTAACATAGACAATGAGAAATGTGAGGAGACAAAAGAGGAAGGAGGTCACTGGCACAGCCAACACAATTAGGTGAGTCAATCCTCCTACCCTGAACATCCTAAAGTATAGACGAGTACCTGGGAGGTCACTGGTGACTTGGACAAACATAGCTTCAGTGGAGTGGTAACAGGGATTCAAAGAGCAGTGCATTTGGGGATAGCTGAAAAGTGAAGAAGCAGAGATAGCACCTTCAACATCTTGAATATGAGTTGGGGAAAATAACAGAGCATGTTTCTCTAACCCTGATCCTTACCAGTAAAAGAGTGTAAAATTCCTTCAAAGAGAAGCTAAATGAGCACCTAAATGTAACTCCCCAGGCTATATTACCTTATCTCTTTCTTGGCCTCAATAGACAAGTGACCCAAAATATTTGCTACAAATCTCTTGCTCCTTGGTGGTCATGATCATTTTAAAATGTTTTCTCTGAGCAGGCTTTTACATTATTCACTTTATTCTGTCCCAAATTTCCATCTTATTGTTTAAATAGAACTGCAGCAAAACTTTAAGTGTATAAATCCTCAGATATTTTGAGACCCATTTCCCCCAGTCTATTAAGATTCATAATGTTTGATTCTTGTCTTAAAAGATTTTGCTTCACTTTTTAAAAATTTTAGTAACTTAAGAGAACTACCATTTTACGAATGTGTCAGTGGGAAATATACTTAAGAAATTTAAAAGCTTTTCACTTCTATGTCTAACAAGGTTTTTAAAAACTACAATAATATGTGAAAAATCCTTTATATTGCTTTATGAAATACAATGTCTTTTATTACCTTGCTTTTATAGGACGAATTTCCTTTGCTGAGAATTTTCTCCCAATTCTCTACTGCCTATTTAAGTGTCAGCCTTGTTTCAAAATAGAATTCAAAGCCTATCTCCTCTAGGAAGTCTTCTAATCAAATTGTTCTTTCCCTTCTCTATGATATTCTTTCTATGGCATTTAATATAGTTGGCCTTAGTGTTAGAATTATTAAAGTCATTACTCTGTGAGTCCATGGTGAACATGGACAGGTCAATGTCTTAATAATTTATCTCCTACTGAAAACCGTACAATACTTTGCAAAATAGGGACGCCTGGGTGGCCCAGAGGTTGAGCATCTGCCTTTGGCTCAGGGTGAGACCCTGTAGTCCCAGGATCAAGTCCCACATCAGGCTTCCTGCATGGAGCCTGCTTCTCCCTCTGCCTATGTCTCTGCCTGTGTGTGTGTGTGTGTGTGTCTCATGAATAAATAAATAAAATCTTAAAAAAAAAAAAAAAACTTTGTTGGGGAATCCCTGGGTGGCTCAGCGTTTAAGTGCCTGCCTTTGGCCCAGGGTGTGATCCTGGAGTCCTGGGATCAAGTCCCGCATTGGGCTCCCTGCATGGGGCCTGCTTCTCCCTCTGCCTGTGTCTCTGCCTCTCTCTCTCTCTCTCTCTCTCTCTCTCTCTCTGTCTCTGTGTGTGTATGTCTCTCATGAATAAATAAATAAAATCTTAAAAAAAATACTTTGCAAAATAGATGCTCAAAAATGTTGATTAAAACTGAATCAAACATATATTGAAAATGAATATACTGGGCTTTAATAACATTTTCTGGACTTAAATTATTATAGGCTTTGTTGCATAATCTTGAGCTTATCTTGGGTTAACTGGCAAAAATTAAAAGAAACAAATCATATACATGAAAGGATTTGTAGTTTATAAAATGTATTCATTAATTACCAAATAATCAATAAATAATTAGGTGAATGGGAAAGAATAGCATGGCAGTCATAAGTTATTAATGTAATTTATATATTCATAAAGTTGTTATAAAACCACCACCAGTGATTTTACATCAAGAGACTTGGACTGCCCTCTTATTACCTCAGGCATATTTGTTATTCCTAAGATACGATTCCCTCTTATATACTATGCCTATCTCACAAAGTTACTGTCAAAATAAATGAGGTAATGGAAAATAATAGCAGTTTAAATCATTGAGAGGTAAATATTCATTAGAACCTACACTGTGTTTTTGTTTAATCATCACAACAATCTTATGAGGTTGATTATCATCCCCATTTTTATAAAGAAAAGTTGTCACAGAGAGCTTACATAATTTGCCCAAGGGCACATAGCTATTAAGAGATGAAATTAAATTTATCAGATTATCTGACTCCAGAGCCAAAGCTCTTAGCCAAAATACTACATTGGTAACTAAGTGTCAGCTCCATTCCTTTAGATTTTGTAAATCTTGGCTATAAAACATTTTCAAAATTTTAATAACTAACATTCCTAGAATAGAAACTTTTCTTTAGATTTCCTAGGGATACTATAACAAATCTATTCAAAATATTCCATAAAAATTCAAATGAAATTTAAGCAAAAAATGTTAGAAGATTAATTTAGTAAACATATTAGTCTAGTGACTTACCAAGTACCTGTCTTCTATACATTAACTAGTTACATTCTCCAGCATGTTACGTATCTATATACATACATACATACATACATACACATACACACACACAAAACCGCATCTTAAATAAATTCATTAGTAGTTCACCTAGAGGGTTGATTACTGTTTACTAATTCACCCCAAATCAAAAATTAAAAACTGACAGATTAATCTTAGGAATTGAAGAAATACAAAATCTAAAAGATCCAACTATTTTCGAATTTGAAAAATATATCATAAGCCATTTACTTAGATTGCTTTAACATTCCAAATTTCAAATGTAATGTGGAATTTGGAGAACCACACTGCCATCCAGGGATAGAGAACTGAAAGTGCAGAGGAGAAAAAACAAAAACTTAACGCAGTGGTATCTCTCAGTTGATATTGAGACATTCAGTTGCGCTGCACTCTGTTGTGAGTGAAATGCTAATAACTGTTCAAGTACTAAAGATTAAAAAAAGACACCACATGCTTTAAAAATGAAAGGATTCCCCAAAACTTTTCTTTCACCCACTCATTTAAGTAAGAGAAAGATGAAAGCACTACAATCACCTTGTTAGTACCAGCCTATAACCTTTTTTTTTTTAAAAGGCACTTCACTGGGTAAGATTGATATACAAAAAGCTACACACAATTAATATACTCAGCCTAGTAACTTTGGAGGTAAAGATATACCATGAAGCCAAGCCACAGTCTATGCCATTATATTCATTACCTCCAAAAATTTTTTCCTGCCCTCTTTATTGCTTACTTGTTTGTTGAGGATGAAAACACTTAAGATCCTTTTAGCAAATTTTTAAGTATAGGGTAGTGTTAACTATAGGCAGTATTCTGTACAGTAGATCTCTTGGACTTATTCATCTTATAACTAAAACTCTATCCACTTTGACTATACTTCCCCATTTTTTCCTCACTCTAGCATCTGACAACTATCATTCTACTCCTTCCTTCTATGAATCTGGCTGCTTTAGATTCATAATGTAAGTGTTTAATGTAGTATTTGTCCTTCTGTGTCTGGCTTACTTCACTCAGCAAAATGTCCTAATATCAATGACATCTAATATCTAATGATAGACAGTCATCAGGCATGTTAGATAAGAAAAAGATTACTTTTGAGATAATTTTCTTATCTCAAAGAAAGCAATCTGAATTGTGGGTCCCCTCCCTCCAAGTCATATATTGAAGCTAAAACCCCCAATGTGATGATATTTGGAGATAGAGCTTTAGGGAGATAATTAAGATGAAATGAAGTCATAAAGGTAGGGTCCGAACCCAACAGACTCAGTATTCTTTTTTTTTTTTTAATTAACTTTTATTGGTGTTCAATT
Organism: Vulpes lagopus; assembly: GCF_018345385.1. Classification (NCBI taxonomy): domain Eukaryota; kingdom Metazoa; phylum Chordata; class Mammalia; order Carnivora; family Canidae; genus Vulpes; species Vulpes lagopus. Next base: position 120,371,262 of record NC_054830.1, on the reverse strand, counting down.
TACCAACATACAGAAAAACACCCAGTGCTCATCCCGTCAAGTGTCTACCTCAGTGCCCGTCACCCATTCCCCTCCAACGCCCGCCCTCCTCCCCTTCCACCACCCCTAGTTCATTTCCCCGAGTTAGGAGTCTTTATGTTCTGTCTCCCTTCCTGATATTTCCCAACATTTCTTTTCCCTTCCTTTATATTCCCTTTCACTATTATTCATATTCCCCAAATGAATGAGAACATACACTGTTTGTCCTTCTCCGATTGACTTATTTCACTCAGCATAATACCCTCCAGTTCCATCCACGTTGAAGCAAATGGTGGGTATTTGTCGTTTCTAATTGCTGAGTAATATTCCATTGTATACATAAACCACAGCTTCTTTACCCATTCATCTTTCGATGGACACCGAGGCTCCTTCCACAGTTTGGCTATTGTGGCCATTGCTGATAGAAACATCGGGGTGCAGGTGTCCCGACGTTTCATTACATCTGAATCTTTGGGGTAAATCCCCAACAGTGCAATTGCTGGGTCGTAGGGCAGGTCTATTTTTAACTCTTTGAGGAACCTCCACACAGTTTTCCAGAGTGGCTGCACCAGTTCACATTCCCACCAACAGTGTAAGAGGGTTCCCTTTTCTCCGCATCCTCTCCAACATTTGTTGTTTCCTGCCTCAGTATTCTTAAAAGCAAAAGACACTTGAGAGAGAGAGAGAGAGAGAGAGAGAGAGAATGACACCAACCAGAGAAGTCTCTCTCTGGGTAAGTACATTGTAAAGGCCATCTGTGGACACATGAAGGCAGCAGCCTTCACCAGAAGCAAGCCTGATGGCACCTTGATCTTGGACTTCTACCCTCCAGAAATATGTAATAGAAAATAACTTCTGTTATGTGAGTCACCTGAGGACCCCCTAAAAGAACAATATTTACAGAAAAAATTTCAAATTAAACAACTATAAATAATATAAAAACGATATGCTGATAAAAATTACCTTCTGTTGGAAGCGATGGAAAGCATTCTTTAAAAAAATGAATAGCTGGGCAGCCCCGGTGGCTCAGTGGTTTAGCACCACCTTTAGCCCAGGGCCTGATCCTGGAGACCCAGGATTGAGTCCCACATCAGGTTCCCTGCATGGAGCCTGCTTCTCCCTCTGCCTGTGTCTCTCTGCCTCTCTCTCTCTCTCTCTCTTTCTCTCATGAATAAATACATAAAATCTTAAAAAAAAAAAAAAAGATGAATAGCACTTAACCCTGTCTTGAAAAGTAGCCATTGAGAGAGCAGATTTGGCAGGGGGGAAAGGAGAACCTGGGCTAAGAAAAGGAAGAAAAACAAACACTGAGCCTGAGAACACTGTGCTGGCTAGAAAAAATGAGGTTTTGGACAAGAGAGGTGGCCTGGGGAAACCACTATAGGGCCTTTAAGAGCCACAGGCAAACTTCATATTAAGAACACATTTCCTGAAGTATCATGAAATCATAACACCTTTCTCCAAAATTATAAGACTTGTTTTCCATAAAGCTCTACATTTACCTTTAAGGTTCCCTTTTCTATGTCTTTATGTACGGAGTGCCTACTACCTACTTGAGTTGAAGAAACCATTACATTCCAGGAGCTCATTTCAGCTTTAAGAAGAAGTAAATGATTAAGAAGACAATTGCAATCCAGAATATAGTGTGTTCCTGGCAAAACTACCTTTGTGCAACATTATTCAAATAGGAAGTCAACTATTAATACATTTGTACCTAAATAACACATTAAATTAAAAGCATACCAACCCAAATATAAGTCTGAGTTAATGAAACTGGAGTACAGAATCATGACTTAGGAGCATGGGCTCTGGGCACGGTCATCTTTTTGGACTAGAGGCTCATAAGTAGGCCTAGCTTAAATGTTCTTTCATTAGTGGTGAAATTCTTAATTTTATCTGTGAATCTGAGTTTTGTACGTGAAGTCCAGTGGGACAACGAAATCTATTTCAAGGGTTCAGTCTTGGGTCATCTTTGGTCCTGCCTCTTGCATCCTCCCCCTGGGTTCTCTGGCTTCCCACTTTCTTGTCTCTGCCCAGCACCTGCTGCCATCTTGTTCCAAAGTGCATCCACCTTAGGTCCTGGGGGGTTCCAGGTCCCAGGCACCTGTGATGGTCTGCACTAGATCCACCCATTTTCCCTGCTTTGGAGAACACCCCATTAAATACCAAATAAAAACACATGACAGGTCAAGGGACACCATGAAAGAAAAGAAAAACTTTTTCCTACTTTTTGAATGAAGGTCTTGCATTTTCACTCTGCACTGGGCTCTGCAGATTTATGTAACCAGTTCAGCAGTCCTGTGACAGTGGTCGGCCCCAGCTGGGCAACCATGGGTGAGACACTTGGCTCCTCAGAAGTCAGCTTCCATATCTGTGGAATAAGAATAGTTCCTATGTCATTACATTTCTGTGAGTATTCTGGAGATAATTCATGGGAGCTGTAGCCCTGGCCTTTGATTCATTTTAACGATCAATACTACCAGGTGTGAACCATTAATTAAAAGATGATCTAATTCAGATGTACTCCTGAATGTCTGCTCTGCCTACAGGCTAATACTTCAAAACAGCCATTCCCATAGGCAGTTACAAATGTGCCTTAAACGTTTTGCTTTAAACGTTCATTACCTAAATTTAAACCTTATAGGGTTGCCTGTGTGGCTCAGCAGTTGAGCATCTGCCTTTGGCTCAGGTGTGATCCTGGAGACCCGATGGAGTCCCGCATTGGGTTCCCTGCATGGAGCCTGCTTCTCCCTCTGCCTGTGTCTCTGCCACTCTCTCTCTCTCTCTCTCAGGGTGTCTCTCATAAATAAATAAATAAATAAAGTCTTTAAAAATAAATAAATAAATAAACCAACCTTATTACAGTGTTCAGAAAAAAAAATATATGTTCGTGCTTCAGCTATAACGTGAGCCTAGACAGGAAAAGCTGTATCTAATAAGGACTGCTTGTTAGAAGCACAAGAATCTTAACAAACGCCAGATAAAAATTCAAAGCAAAAATTGGTCACTCAACTGTTCGTTTCATAAATGGGCTTTCGCCCCCAACTGGGACACAAAAACATGGTCCTTATAAAGCGAGCCACGTCTACAAAGGAATATAATAAAACCAACATCTTGAAAAACCCCTAAACTTGGCAACAGCTTGCAGAGCGCCCTCTGGGCCACCTGCCCGCGCCTAGTTTCCATAGGAACGCGGAGTTCCGGTGCGTAGCACTCCACTCCGGAAGTTGTTCTCAGTCACTTCCGTTCTTCCCCTGGGAGAATCAAACTCCCTGTCCCTGAGGCGTCGGCTCGAAAGGAAGAGGAGTGAGTTTTGGGCCGCTAAGGCTGCCGTAGAGGGGCGTGGCGTCGGAGCCGCGATTTGATTCACGGAGTTCACGTGCCGGCCGCCGCGAGATCTACCATGGCTCAGCCGGGGACTCTAAACCTCAATAACGAGGTAGGCGCGGAGACCTGCGGAACCTGTGGGCCTGCCCTGAGGACCCCCCCGCCCCGGAATGGCTTCTCTGGGTCTTTCTGACGGGCTCGTGGTCTCTTGGGGGCGACAGTAGGGAGCGCGGCTGGGGGAGCTTCTGGCTGGGCCCAGGCCGGTGTCCCGGAGCTCGGAGCCTGGCCACAGTATCTCCCCGTCACGGTTCCTAGGTGGCTGAGGTAAACTGGAGACCTGCCTCTGGCTCGGGGGCCCCGTGAATCTTTATCTGTAGGACTTTGGGAGGAAACGAACCTTACGACAGCGCCTACTTCGCCAGATGGATGTGAGATTTAAATGAGATGGGAGTATGGGAAGTCTCCGCAAAGGGCCGAGCGGCTAATAAACTCTCGTTACACATCACCTGCCTCTTCTTGGATGCCGGAAGTGAAGGGGAGGGCTTGAAAGGTCTAGCTTTTACGGGGAGTTTGCTGTTCTTCAGTGCGATCCTATCTTTTATGAGGATGTACGCTCAGGACCACGTTTCTTATTTCAGCTACTGTCCCATTTATCATGTTCCATTTATGCGAAGGTTTTATTTTTTTAAGAATTTATTTATTTATTTATTTATTCATTCATGAGAGAGAGAGAGAGAGAGAGGCGGAGACTTACGCGAAGTTTTTAAAAAAAAAGAGTTGCGGGGCAGCCCGCAAATGAAGACCTCACAGCCACTGCAAAGGAAGTTCTTTATCTTCTGTATTCAGTGGCTATTTAAGTGTTTGCCATGAGCGCGACTACTGTTCGTTACGTACAGTTGTATGTAGACATGGTTTCTGTTTTCACACAACCTATACTCAGATTGGGAAGGGTAGGCAACACCTCCAGATGGTACAGAATAATACCCAGAAAAACAGGTAGTGCGGAAAAGTTGCCAAAGAAAGCAAAGTGAAGTGATTGCTCTTTGTCTTTAAGGATCTTACACTGGAGTTACAATCACTGATTCGATGAAGGGGAAGAAGGCATTCCAGGCAGAGGGACTGGTAATAAGGCAAGGAGGGATGATAGAAGGAACCCCCTTGGGTGGTATAGGGCTAGAGAACTCTCCATTGATGAAAACTTGTGGGATTAAATAGGGAATGAAACTAAAATGTATTACTGCAGGTTAATAAATCCAGATTTCACTTGGCAGTGGGGTACAGACTACAATGAAGGGTGAAATTCTGAAGATGTTTAGCATATATTCGTAAACATACCTTAACCTTCTACTTCCAGAAAACATTTGGTGGACTTTTTCTCATTAGTTTGCCTAGGACATATAAAATAGTTTAATTGGATTAATATCCTTGAGAATTCCTTGGAACACTAGTGGGCTGCCCATTTGGTTTTGAAATTGCTGAGAGAGTTCTAATGGCAGTCATTTAGCAGTCTTCACTTACCGTGTTTCCTTTTTCCACTTAACTAATTCCCAAGCCTCTTCAAAACAGTTAAATTTTAATCTTTAGGAATTTCTCACTAATTCACCTCAGACTGGGCCAGGTATCTCTTCTTCACGCAACGACTTTCTACTCTTGGAACACTTTCTACCTCTTTCTCTGTTTTTATGTATTTGTCTACCACCTACAATGTATGTGCTCAATGATCAGGTTTGCTGGGCTACTAGATGAACGTAACAAATTATAGGTGTACACATCCCACATTAAGGTAAATCTTATACATTCTTATATGAAGGTGGGGGGAAAGGCCAGCAAGAGTGGAGATGATGGAAGGTGTTGTAATTTAAACGAATGGGAGGAAAGTATCTAAAAGGGGAAGACAAATAGAGATTTGCTTCTAAAAATTGAGAAACATCCCCCAATTTTAAAAAAGCCAATTAGAAGAAAACATACAGCAGATATGACAGATAATGGCTAATGCCATCACTGTAAAATAGTAATTAAGAGAAACTGCCTCATAGAACATTGGTAAAAGAAATAATTAACTTCTCGAGGGAAGAAATATATCTGCAAAAGAGTTCACATTCACTATTTTAACCTACCCATTACTTTTTCATTACCGTCCCATCCTAGTCCAAGTTACATCTGTCACCAGAACTGCCTTCCAACTACTTCCCTGACTCTTCCCTACCCCCTAGTCTGATCTCCATAGTGCAGCTGGAGTGCCCTCTACAAAAGAGAAATCCAATCTCACTGCTTCCTTGATACAGCCTATTGGATGGTTTCCTTTTGCTTTTGGTAAAGACCAATCTAAATAAGGCCATCTCCTCTACCCTTTATCGTATACCACTGCTCCCCCAGGAACGCCCCACCACCCCCACACTTCAGCCTCACTGGCCCTCCTCTGCAAGGTAGCATAGAGTTATGCACCTCCTTTGCACATATTCTTCCGTCTACCCAAAACTCTTTTTCTTCTCAGTCCATTTCATATTTCTACGTGTTATTTTCTCAGGGCAGCTGGGTTTGACTTACATTTTACCTCTCTGTACTCTCCTATAACACTTTTTAGCACTTCTAAGAGTTGCTGAGTGTATATTTGACTGTGAATGTGAGAGATTTCTTTACTCCACCTGTCTATAAGCTTTTTCTCAGTACTGATGTGTTCAGTGAGAAACTTGAGCCATCATTTTTATGATCCTTAGTAACTTAAATTAGCTCTCCTCAACTGGGGTATAGGAATTCAAGGATCCTATAACTACCTGAAATTATTGTATAAGTTGGTGTTTGAGTGTGTGTGTGTGTGTGTGTGCGCCTCTAGGAGGAAAGCAGTCCATAGGTTTCATCAGATTCTGAAATGTTTTTAAATCTCTGGTATCATCTTTGGAATATTGGTACTTGTTATCTGTACATAATTTTTTTACTTATGGCTTTTTCTTTAAATAGTTATGTGGCCATCTAATTAATAGCATATTTATTTCCCAAAATGTCTTTTGTGAAAATAAGAATCCTGCATATTTATTTCCCAAAATGTCTTTTGTGAAAATAAGAATCCTGCCTGCATAGGCACCTATTATGCTAACTTTCAGTGTCTTCTACCCTTAATATTTTTATTCTTTTCAAAAATTTTCAAAAAAAATGACATTTATAAAATTGAAAAGCTGACATTTACAAACTACTTCTAAGTTCTTAAAATAACCTTTATTCTTTTTAAGTATATAAAATCTTACCTTTTTAATTTTACCTTTTCTTTTAAAAAAAATCCCTTTTTACTTCACATTATGTTTATTTATTGAATTGTTTTATTTTGACCAATGCTTTACATGAACTTCGAAGTGGGAATACCTAACTGATTTATAGCAATTTCCTAACCTCAAGCATTCCACCTTATTTGCAAGTAATAATGAACAAGTAGCATTGTGCAGATGAAAGTATGGATAGCTCAACTTGAGTTACTTAATGTTCACATGAGGGAGGGAAATCTCCTAACTTTACTCTTTTAGCCCTCCCTTTGGGTTAGAATTAGAGAAAGGTCGCCCAATTGGAAACAACAATGCCTAGTATCTAGTGAGTAAGGAATTTGTAAGTCAGAGTTGGATTTGCTACAGTCACCTGTTTCTTTAGGCAGCAGTGAAATGCAAAATCAAAACTAGGAAGTGAACCAATCTGACCATGTACTTTAATTCTGTAGAAGGCAAAGAGCCTTTATATGAAACAGATGTTATTTTATACGTGATAGCAAATTACCAAGAAGCCCATTAGACGATTGCTTTCCACTTCTTACTACATAGTAAAGTTAGAAACTAAAGTACCAGAGAATAAAATGATTTGCCTCCACATATTGTATAGGATTTGAATGTCAAGAACTATGTATGTGCTTTTGAATTTATAAAGATTGTGTTTCATAACTGAAATAGTAAATCAAGGTCTTTCCATAAGAAGAGAACCGTTTTCTGTTCAGTTGTTAAACTGTTCTGGGAAGTTTTGCTAGGTGGCAGCATATGCTCAGTAATGATTAAGTTGTAGATAATCGCAAACATTCTAGAATTTTTAAATTACTGCTGATCAGAAGTAAAAAATATAATTCAACACTAGGTTATCATCCAAATGGCCAAATAAGAAGCCCTATGTATAATTAATACAATAATTAATTAGTAATTATACCGTAATTAATTTTGTCAACTATAAAGTAGTTCAAACATACATAAAATGATGTAACAAATGTCCTGTAATCTACCTGTATTTATCAAGTGTCAATATTTTGCTATATAATGCTTAGTTCCATCCACCTTCTTCTGTCTCCGAAGTAATTCATACTCTTTCAGTGTAATTTTCTCATCCACATTTTTTTGACTGAGTAACATATATACCAGTGTTTATTATGTTATATATACCCATAGTATTATGCTGTACATTTTTAAATTTTGCCTGTTACTGTATTAATGTAGTGCCATACCACAAGTATCTTTATAAAAGTTACTTTTCAGGCGCCTGGGTGGCTCAGCCTGTTTAGTGTCTGCCTTCTGCTCAGGTCTTGATCTTGATATCAGTGACAGCCCAGAGTTGGGCTCTGCACTCAGTGGGAAATCTGCTTGTCCCTCTGCCCCCTTCTCCCACTTGGGCACGTGCCCACTTTCTCTCTCAATCTCTCTCTCTCTCTCTCTCTAGTAATTAAATAAAATCTTTTTTAAGATTTTATTTACTTATTCATAAAGAGACAGAGAGAGGCAGAGACACAGACAGAGACAGAAGCAGGCTCCATGCAAAGAGCCAGATGTGGGACTCAATCCCGGGACTCCAGGGTCACACCTTGAGCTGAAGGCAGATGCTCAACCACTGAGCCACCCAGGCATCCTTAAATAAAATCTTTAAAAATACCTTTAGAAGTTACTTTTCACCACACAGTTTTAGGGTTTACTCATGATAATACATGCTTATCTCCTGCATTGATTTAGAATACCATATTGCTTGTGCTTTAGTTATATGCATTATTTTATCTTTTATGCAGCATTTTATAGGAATGCTGCAGTGAACAGTCTTGTGCATAGCCTTTCCTATCGTTGAAGATGTATCTTCTGCATGGATTCCTAGAAGTAGGATTTTTGTTAGATGTTGCCAGAGTTTCCTCCAGAAGGAGTACCCAGTTTGTATTCATATCAGCAGCATATGAGAGCACCTATTTTGTAACAGCCTCATGGACAGAATGTGTTGTCATATATATATATATATATATATATATATATATATATATATATATATTTGGTATGCAATCTGATAAGTAATGAGTAACCAGAAGTTTTAATGTACACTATGAAACATAGATATACTCAGATTTTTTTAGCATTCTAAGCTCTCATAGAACAATATTAAGGTCTTGGACTAATTGTTTTCTAGTAACAATTTTTTTGGGGGGGGTTTGTTTCAGGTTAATTTAAATGTAATGCAAAGTCAGTGGATTACCAAAAGAGGGTGTCTATTTGACTGGCCCTCAGATAGTTAACTAAAATTCAATTCAAAGTAATAGTTGCTTTTGTCTTTGGACCATAATTTGCTTTCAGCTTTATAGATCAGAACTTTGCTATCCTTATTACCCCAAAAGTATAGCTCGTTCTTTCAAGAGCAAATTCACATTAACCATAGCTTATAAGAGACTATAAAATGAGAAAGCTAGTTTATTAGATATATATATAATGTAAGACAGTAAGGCTCACATTGTAAAAAATTATTTTATTGTCTACTGATCTACATTGTCTACTTGGAATGTAGAACTATAAAAAGGTTTTTGGTTTTTTTTTTTTTTTTTTGGTTTTTTTTAAAGATTGTATTTATTCATGAGAGACACAGAGACAGAGAGAGTGAGAGAGGCAGAGACACAGAGGGAAAAGCAGGCTCCATGCTAGGAGCCCGATGTAAGACTCGATCCTGGATCCTGGGATCATGTTCTGAGCCAAAGGCAGACGCTCAGCCACTGAGCCACCCACGTGTCCCTAGAAAGGGGTTTTATTTTTAATTTTATTTTTATTTTTCTTAAAGATTACTTATTTATGATAGACATAGAGAGAGAGGCAGAGACACAGGCAGAGGGAGAGGCAGGCTCCATGCTGGGACCCCAACGTAAGACTCGATCCTGGGACCAGGATCGCGCCCTGGGCCAAAGGCAGGCACTGAATCGCTGAGCCACCCAGGGATCCCCTAGAAAGGGGCTTTAATTGCACAATTCATTGTTGGGCTATGAACATCTGTCCCCATAATTGAATTATTCTAATACAAATTGGATTTCTCATCCCTGAACTGGAGATTCTTTGGAATCTCCTTGAATTAAAACCCTGCCAGCCAGCTTTTGCTCTCTGAGGCTCCCTTTCCTATGTTTACGTTCACTCTTCTCCTGGAGATTTGTCATTCAGTTTCTTTCTTCAAGGTCTTCCCTTCTCTTTTTTTTCCTGTTTCTTCTTTGTCAACACATTTCATTCCATTATTAGGCCTTTATTTTCTCCTTGATCTATTTCTCTTTCCTTCCTTCCCTCCCAGACAGTATCATACTTTCTTCACATTTCTAACAATGGTAGGTCTGTTTGCTTTTGGTTGGAAAACCAGAGCACATTGCTCTTAAGTAGTGCATCGGCCTACTGACAGTATTGAATGTTTTAGGCCTGTCTGTTGACTTGTGGGTTTCTTGTCAACCAACTTCCTAATTCCTAAGTGCAAATGAATTTTGAATCCTAACTAAGAGGCTCTTGGTACCTGTTTGTCAGTTTTGCAAAAATAAAGTTAAATGCTTGAAGAAAGCAAAGTGCTTTGGGTAGGCAGTTGTAAAAAAAATAAAAATAAAATTTCCATTGTTACATAAAATGAATGTACTTACTTTTTTCAAATGTATTAAACTTAATCAAATTTTCCTACTGCCTACACACAAATCTTGGAAAAGTCAATAAGCTAGAAAAGGATTTTTTGGTTTTGGCATGCAGCTACATATATAAAGCATTCCCTTTTCTTTTAGAATTCCCTAATGCAATAATGGCAAACATAGTACTTCTTAAATTGGAATTTTAAAATTGGAGTTTAGCTTTCCCATGATTGGAATGTAACTGAGGACCAACTCTGTTCACTGTATTTCGTTAGTTAAGTTTGGTTAACAGCAGTTAGCAAAAAGCATATAATCATCTTATGCGCCTGCAGGGTATAGCAGTTAGAAACAGTTGTTAATACATTCTGGTGCATAATTTATCACTCACTATTAATTTATTTTATAAATGACTTTCAAGTTATGTGTCATAAACTCCCATTTTCCTACATATGAAATGTAAGAATTTTTTTTTCACTTAAACCTAGTCTAAATGGCTTTTTAATATGCAGTAAATTTCTTTTCTAAACCTAACTTCAAAATAAATTCCAAAGGAGTTAGCCTATCTAGTGGGAAAGAAACCTGATTACTCTGAACTTTGTTAATTTATTAGGCATTTGAAACAGTGAACGAACAAGTATTACAACCTTTCTGGTTACTTAAATAATATAGGTTTATTGAAACTTCACGCTGTATCGTCAATACGTTAGATGGTAGTGTAATGTTGAATAAAACCAGACACTTGACCTTCATGGAATTTATAACCTACTGGGAAGAGGACACATCAGATTGTAATCATATTACAAGTAGAATATTAAACTTAGAATAATGGTCATGATAAGTTCTAGAAGCACTCTTAAGTACTTATAAAGGGGGATTTTAACCCTCTCTAGAAGGTCAGAAATGATTTCACTGAGAAATAACCGTTGAACCAAAATCAGAAGGATAAAATGAAAGTGATGAAAAGAGCAGTCCTACCAGAGGAAACAAGTGTAAAGACCTGGTGGTAGGTGGGAGCATGGTGAAGACAGAGGAGTTAAAGAAGGCCCATGTGGCCATCCTAAGACAAACTAGAAACCACCAAAGAGAATTAATTAAGTAAAGTTCTGTCGTCAAATCTGTGTGAAGATATGTATTCTGAGTGAAATGTGGATAACTGGTTAGAGAGGGGCAAGAATGGATAAAGACAAACCAGTTACCAGTAACTCAGCCAAGAGAGTTAGGAGGTCACGATAGGGGAAGAAGTGGTACAATTTGAGATATATTTAGGAGATAAAATTACCATGACTTGATAACAGATTCGTTGTGAGGGATCTAGAAAAGAAAGCTTAAGATGAACCCTCAGTTTTTAATTGAACAAAGGGTTGTTCTTTTCTCTAAAATTTAAAACAAAAAAGGAATCCATTTGGAGGTGAAGAACATGGGTTCAAGTGTGCATCATAGGTTATTTTAAGCATGCTCAAAAGGAAATATCAAGCAGTTGCACAGTTAGGTCTGGAGCTAGAGAGATCTTAGCTAAAGGCAGAAATTATTGAGTCAGTTTGTTTAGGTAGGAATTATACAGGTAAGATCACTTAGGTCTAAAAAGTATATTGTTAAAAGAAGATTGGCTTAGGGCTGCCCCTTGAACTTATGACTGGTAAGAGTGGATGAATGTTCAAAGACCAAGGTAGAGTGGCTCGAGGGGATGGATGAAACCCTGGAGAGTATTTTATCATGAAAAGAAGAGGAAAATGTTCCTAGAAAGTGGTCAAAAGGGCAGCCCAGGTGGCTCAGCAGTTTAGCGCCGCCTTCAGCCCAGGGCCTGATCCTGGAGACCTGGGATCGAGTTCCACGTCGGGCTCCCTGCATGGAGCCTGCTTCTTCTGCCTGTGTCTCTGCCTCTCTTTCTCTGTATGTCTCTCATGAATAAATAAATACAATCTTAAAAAAAAAAAAAAAAGAAAGAAAGAAAGTGCTCAAAAATGTCAAATGCTCCTGAAATTGCAAGTAAAGTGAAGCCTGAAACATTTCTGTTGTATTTGAGGGACTTTTTAGAAATCATTGGTGTCTATTGTAACAGTTTTTAGTGGACTAATAGAAATGGAAATCTAACTGGAATTATGTGGCATGCAAAAATGGAGAGTTTGAGCCTCTGAAAGCTTGGCTCTGGGGCAGTTATAGAAAGAGGGTACTCTTAGTGATCTTTATAGTGAGGATGTTTTGTCTTGCCTCTAGTGAAAGTGAGTCAAGGACAATGAAAAATTAATAGAAACATCCATTGAAGAGATTGACAGTGCTAGAGTAAAGGGGTAGTCCGTAGTACAGGTTCTAGGAAGGCAGAAAAGATGAGATCCAAAACACAACTAGGAAGGAGATGAATGTCAGATACTGTGTGGGAGAATTTCTTATAACTTTGTTATAGAGGACAGTAGATGATACACGTAAATTTGCATTCATGGTGGTAGAAAGATGATGGTTCCCCTCTGATGTTCATTTTCTCCATAAAATTGGAAAAGAGAAAGAGGAAGTTCAGCTGTTTGAGAAAGCAGGCAAAGGTTTAATAGTCATTATAGAAGAATTGACCCAAAAAATATAATAGGCTGGCTAAGAGTGTAGGAACCTATTTTAGGTTAATTATAATGAATTTAAAGTAGATAGAATATATCAAGTATTTCCCAGCTCTTGGTGGGGGCGGGAGGGGGGGGAGCACTGCGAAAAAAGAACTCAGGATGAGGGGTGCCTAGGTGTCTCAGTTGGTTAGGTTGCCAACTCTTGGTTTCAGCTCAGGTCATGATCTTGGGATCCTGGGATTGAGCCCTTCTGGCTCTGCACTCAGTGTGGAGTCTACTTGAGGATCCTCCCTCCCTCTTCTGCCCCCTTCTAAAGTAAATAAATAAGTCTTTGGGGGAGAAAAACAACTCAGGATGATGTTTTCATCCAGGATTAACTAGAGAGATTGCTAACAGGAAGGATGGAGTTTAAGATATTGGCAAGTGTGGATCATGTATATAAGCTGACTAGTAGTAGGAAAATTGAAAAGAACAGAACTGATCTTTTAAAATAAAGTACAGGAATCAGTGAACTTGTTGGTCTCAGTGAAGTCAAAGATGGTGTTGGTAGGTGGAGTTGAACAAGGAAACTGATAGGCATTGTGATCTCAGTGTAGAGTATTTGAATTAATGGTTATAAAATTAGAACCCTTATGGTGATAACAAGGACTATAGTGTGACCTTGGACGTGAGTGCTGAGATTGAATAAGATTAGATCATGAAAAAAGAAATTCAACAAGTGAGGATATAATAATGGATATCTGTGTCACCGAGACTGGTGGCAAAAGTTAGGGCAGAGATAAATTGTACATTGATCGCCAGTATTTTCACTGACAAAGGGGATGCAATATACTGAGAGTAAAAGAATATGTTAAAGCCAAATGCAAGAGCCTTGAAGAAGCAGTATGATATTGATATTGCTATTTTGACAAGGAGAATCTGAGGGATTCTATGTGCCAGGCACTCTTGCAAGGCTCAGAAAACATCAAATGCCACAAGGCCCCTGTCCTCTAGGAGTGCCCAGGCTATAGAATAAGATGGCCACATGAGCAGTTAGCAGTTAGGAACAGTACAGTGATACAGATCCTACCTACAAAGTTTCTTGGGAATACAGAGGTTGGAGGGGATATCTCTACTTGAAGAAGTCATTGGAAGATTTGTTAGGAAAGATTACATCTGTCCTGAATTTTACATAGTTCTTTAATTAGAGAACAGAAAGAAGGACATTATAGAATTGATAAGATATATGACTCCTAATAATGACAGGCAGAATATAAACTCAAAATGATAGCATCCCGTTGTACTAACTAAGTAAGTACTCTTAAACATGTAGTTCTTCATCGTTAGAATATTTTCACTTCTTGGCCACTCTTTCTGTTTTTCTGTTCTTAGACTTCAGCACTTTTGTCAAACGGGATGATTTAAAGCATCTGTCAGTGTGTGTGCGTGTATACATGCACTCTTAAGTTTTTAACATTTCTTTTAAAGTTAATGCTTGATATTTATTACTGGAAAAAAATGCAAGGGTTTCTGTATAAATAAGTAAAATATTACCACTTTCACACATTTGCTTTGGATAATATAAACACTCATTCAGTAAATTAAATTCCTGCCAGTATGGGTAAAGCTTGTTTTAAATCACAAGCGTCCAAAGAGGAGTGTGATGCTCTGTAATCTCAGGGAACTTGCCATTTATTATTTTCCAAGCACAAAATATAAATCCACTGTTAAAATACTAATCATCGAGAATGCTGTGACTTTTTAAAAAAAATCATAGCTTGTTTCTCTTAAGTCCTCAGACACATTTTTAGAATGTTGATTTACTCCTTCACTGTTTATGGAAGAAGTTTGATTTCATCAAACTGTGAATATGGTTGAAAATTTGGTTAAAGTGACTGGAGTTAAACTGTAATATTAAGACTCAACATGAAGTGTTTCTTCTTGAATTAAAAGAGAACCTTTCTAATTTTGTTTTTATTCCTCAAAGGTTGTGAAGATGAGAAAAGAAGTGAAGAGAATCCGAGTGTTGGTTATCCGAAAACTCGTCAGGAGTGTTGGCAGACTGAAGTCAAAAAAGTTAGTCACTTGAAGTCATGATCCTATGACCAATAAAATGTCAGAAGTTGTTTTTATTCAGTATTTACAAATTTGAGGGTGGGACGAGAAGGAATAATTGAGGTTCTTACTCATACAGCACTTTGTTTTATATGGAGAGAGGATTTGAGTGGAATACAGTGTGCTGTGTCAGCATGTCCTTATATGGTTTGGGCCACATTCACTTAAGATACACAATAAATTCTTCTGGTTTTTTTTTTTTGTTTTTTTGTTTTTTTGGTTTTTTTCCCCAGAGTGCTCCTTCTGGCCTTTACAGAATGAAGGTCCTTTGGAATTATTTATGAATTTTATGTTGTTGGAAGTTATTTTAAGAGGTTGATGTTTAATAAATCTAGTAATTCCTTGAATCAGTTTTAAAGGTTTTATATCACTTTATTCCTTGAATTACTGAATAATTTGAAATCTTGATTACCTTGTGGAAGTGCTTATCAAAATACTATGTTCCATCTATTTTTTAATATTTTCTAATTTCATTATCATTAGTATTAGAGTAAGCATATTACAGTTTTAATGCTTTCAACCTAAATATTTAGTCTTCACATGTAATTTGTTCCTGATTAATTTCTTATTCTATCATAAATAACCTTTCTCTCTGATGTAATCAGATATTTCTCTTTATGTACTCTTTTAATTCCAGAGAACAAATTTTATTTAATAAAACTACATCTGACCTTTAGTTATAGCCCATGAATTCAGCTTATGTTACATCAAATAAAATGTGCCATTAAACAGTTGATTAAAAAGTATTGTTCAGGGGATCCCTGGGTGGCTCAGCGGTTTGGCATCTCCCTTTGGCCCAGGTTGCGATCCTGGAGTCCCGGGATTGAGTCCCGCATCGGGCTCCTGGCATGGAGCCTGCTTCTCCCTTCTCTCTTTGCCTCTCTCTCTCTGTCTCTCTCTCTATCATGAATGAATGAATGAATGAATGAATGAATGAATGAATAAATAAATAAATAAATAAATAAATAAATAAATAAATCTTTAAAAAAATATATTATTCAGCTTTCCATTAAGGAATTAAAAGGCCAATGACTATTACTAGTAGTAATAGTCATTAATATAATGTCAAATAGTGCTTATATTTGCCAAAAACTTGGGTTTGTTGATGGAATTGGTATCTGTGTTGGGTAGTGTAGGATAACAATGTTTGTTATTTAGAGATTATGCTTTTCTAAGAGAAATGAAGAGACTTTTCATTATGATCTGAGTCTAAAATACCTGGCTGTATATTTTCATGTATTTTCACAGAGGTACTGAAGATGCACTGTTAAAAAACCAGAGACGAGCACAACGATTGCTTGAAGAAATTCATGCTATGAAGGTAAGGCCTTGTGTGAGTGTGTGTATATATATATGTGTGTGTTTCTGTGTTTCCTCTCAGCCTGCTGTGTGTGTGTGTGTGTGTGTGTGTGTGTGTGTGTGTGATATTGGTTATTTGAATATTATTGCCAGTTGACTGACACTTATTTTTATGGGTCTATTTGGTGAAGAATGTAGCACATTTAGAAAATAGTAGTATGTTTAAGGTTGCATTTTTCCATGTTTTTTACTGAATTTGTTTAAAGTACTATAATAATTTACATAGAACCTATGCCAAAGTAAACTCATCTACGCTTAATAATGCCTCATGCCTGAAATTTTAATTTTCACTCTAACTTTACACATAGTTGACATTAAGTTCAAGAATTAAAGCATTTGTGCTGTTTGGTAATGCAGATGGTAATATTGGTGGCTGACATCATGCTTTGCCTATTGCCAGCTCAATAAATTTTTGTGTGGTGATGTCAGCATTTTATTCAGCTCTGTAGTAACTTGAAATAAAATTAGTGTTGGACAAAAATGATCTGTATTTTCATTTCTTTCAGCCAGACTCTTCACTAGCATAATTTTTAGGTCTTCTCACTGCTCTTACTTTGTGGAAACTTTCATTTACCAAATGACATACTATTAAATGTCTGGGAGACTGTTTTATTGCAGAACTTAAAAACAACATTTGGTACCAACAATTATCTTAATTGCAGGGTCATTTTGCATGTATGTTTGACTATTATATTTTGGTATAACTTCAACTTTTGAGACAGATAAAAGAGCAAGAGAATTCTCTAACAATATTTTAATTGAGTTAGATCATCAAAGCTTCACACCATTTTTTCCTTTGGAAGGAGTGGTAAAGTGTTTTATAGGACAAAGTTATCACAGTTAATCCGAGTAGAAATAGTGGTGGGGCATGGTGGTTCTTTGACTATGTTTTTTGTGGGGTATTTTTAATTGGTTTTATATTCACAAGTCTACAAAATTCATAGAATCCATTCACTGTATCTTTTCTTTCTCAAAATTTTAATCCTCTTTTATCTAATCATTTAGCTAAATATTCTCTATGTGAGTCCATATTATTGTTTGTGTCAATATGGATCACACATGTAGGCTTTTTCATGTGCCTTTTTTCCCATGAAATTCCTCCAAGAATTAAAATCTGTAGTTTTTTTAGTGTAGCACTAAGATGAGAAATTGTGATTTATCCACTTTTCTCTTTCACTTTCTCTTAACCAAGATCCTTACTAAATTACATTCCTTACCTAAATTTTTCCCTGTAATTTCTTCTGAATAGTCATTTTTGTAGTCCTAAATTATTCAGATGCTTTAAACGGCTGTTTAACTGCTGCTTTTATTTTACCCTGGAAAAGATATATACAATAAGTTTATATGCAGTGTGTAAAGAGTTTGAGATCAAAATATATTTATTAATCTTTCTGTAGCTCTCAATAGTAAATTTATTTTAATTAGAAAGAAAAGTCCTATTTGATCTGTATGTGAACGTTATTTTCTGTTATTCTTCAAGTTCATCAGCTATAGGAAATCAGACTCAGTGATAATTAAAGTTTATAGGTTTATGAGATTGCAGTGTTGTGACCTTGTTTCTTTGATTTCCTGGTTTACTATGATTATTAAGGACCACTGTGGGATTGTTGCTTCATAGAAAGCTAAAATTCATAGCCTATATATTCCTTGCATTTGTAAAATGAATAGTATGTATATTCTTCAAATTCTTAGTAGTAGTGGTCTAGATTCGGTACTCTGACATCGACTTCTTTCATAATGTTATGTAAAAACTGGATTACATTGAAATGTAAAAACCAGAATAAAAAGTATACTAGAAAGAGTGTATGCTTTTCCCACATTTGAAATTTTATTTCTTGTTCATAATTCTTTTTACAAAAGTAGGGTACTTTTCTAAAAGAACCAAATGTACAGAGGATTTTTTTTTTTAATTGAAACGTCATTTGTGAGTTCTTCAGGAAGTGTTCATCATCTACATGGGAGTATCAAAGAAATAGTCACAAAACAGAAAACTTACAGTCTCAATTAAATTTGGAGAAAAGCCTCTACGTAATTTGTTTTTCCAGATGAATTTTTCTTTGGTTTATATACCACTATATTTTTATAGACTTATTCGTGACATATTGTCCTATACTTGCCTTCTATGATAATAGGGTATTTTGTTACAAGCTCACTTCCTCAAGAAACCTGAGATATTTTTAGAAATGGGAGTTTGTGTTTTCTGGCCAAGAAAAAAAATGGCCTGATCTTTATGATACTATAAAATCATAGGTTCTAATTTTATGGACTATAATGTATGAATACCAAGTCTTTGCTGCCTTTTCTAATAGTATTCATGCCTTTACCTTTGATGTTAGTAAAGTACTGTCTTCTGAAAGAGTTCCTTTTCTTTGGATATTAAAGTAGCTTATCAACTTTTACAGATGCCTGTTAGTTAGCTAGAGAAGGAGATGGTAGAATTAATACATATACTGAAATCAATCAAAATGTTCAAGAAATTCCTTCTTAAATAGCAAAGGTAATGCCTGGCTTTTATTAAGCATTTACTATATGCCAGATACTACATTGTGTCTTTTATATTCACTGTCTTATGAGGTTGATATCATTCTTGTCCTAATCTTACAGAATATTAAACTGAAGCTTAGAGAAGTCAAGCAGCTTTCCTAAGGTCAAAAAGCTATTAGGTGGATGGTAATGAAGTGATTAGGAATGGATTATGAAGTGAATGGAGGTAGCTGCTTAATTGTGCTGCTTCAATTAGACAAGAACTTCCTGAAATATATCTAGATTCCACTTTCCTAGAGATTCGATGAGGATATATAATAAACATGATACTCATCTTCATGTAGGAAACAAAGACCCAAAGATGTGCAACATATTTTCAGATTCTTTAATTCCTCACAGTTAAATGTGAGCACAGCTCTCTATGCTTATTTTTTCTTACTTGTTCCTCGCTGAGATTGTTACCTTTCTGTAAGCTGAGTATTCCTGTACACAGAGAACATGCAAGTTCTGTGAGACTTTGCTGTGCCTGCTACCCTTACTTCTCTATTTTAAAACTTTCTAATTTTGTTTCATTCTTCCTCTCTTTGGACGTTCTCGAGTCTCCCACTCAGACCAACCTTGGAGCTTGCATCAGCTGTTAGGATTGCCTGGTCTCCTGCTTCTTCATAGCCTGTTTCTAAGTGGTTGGCATTCGTAGGACCACAAATAGGAAAAATGGTGTAGATTATGATAATATTTATATCCTGTCATTTGATTTTCACCACAGCTCTGTAAATGACGCAGATTCTTATTTCACAGGACATGTTTAGAAGAGTTCTGGGTTGTGTACACTCACTGGCTTACAGGTTTATCATGATATATTTTCATATATTAGCATTTTGTGATATTTCTAGTTATGTTTGCTTTTTAAAAATTTGTTGAGAAGTTTCTCGGTAATTTTATATATTTTTGGTTGTTTTCTCCTTTAAGTTCGTAGGGTAAAAAATGCCTTATTTTTCCTGTGAGGATAGTGTGTTCATTATCTGTATCAAATTAACATTTAGTTCACTTATCCTACTAAAGTAGTAGTATTAATTAAAGTTAGTCTTTGATCATAATTATTTTTGATCTTTTGCCTGTCAGCCAATACAAAGAATCCAATCAGACACATGTTAGAGATCTTAGCTAGAGTCCAGCTTTACTCATAGTTTCAAAGACATGCAGTCAAAGGCATGTGAAGCAAGGAGACAGATCTGGGACTGGGTATGCCACATGTCCTTCCTTTCTACGTCAGACAGGTACTTTGTGGCCCAGAGTAGACAAGATTTCTAAATGAGGAAGTGTAGTTATTACCTCATAGCAAAATGCATTTAGATTTTGAAATTTCTCCACTCTAGTCCCCAGGGTTGGATAGCTTAAGTGATTTTCTCCATTGGACCATGACTTATAAATCTATAGGTTTTGGGGTTTGTTTACTATAAGCGCCCTTTAACAAGAGATAGCCTGCTAAGAACATTATTCAGGTGAGGACTTTCCTCCTAACAAAAATCATTAGCCTGCTTACTAGGAGGACCAGTTAACAGTATATTATTAGCAAGTATGCTAAACTTCTTTATCTACTTTTCCTACAGTTTCTTCCTGATAAAGAGTGAATGGATCCCAGGACAACTGCTTTCATTCTTCCTTGATATATAATACTCAAAATTTTAACTTTTATTCTTTGTCTGTGTTTCCCTCCAACTGTTTGAAAAATACTTCAAACCTAATGAAAAATTGTAATTGTATAGTATAAAAAGAATAATACTACATTGTGTCATATCCATGCTTGTCCCTTTACTAGTGATGCTGAACCCTAGTCAGTGGGTTTGGATGTTGTCTGCCAGATTTCTCCATTGTAAAGCCACCTTTTTCTGTTTGCAGTTATTAAGTAATTTGTGAGATAATAACTTTGAGACTTTGTGAATATCCTCTAGTCTTTTATCCAGTGATAGATATTCTCTGGCTGAATCAGTTAACAGTTTTTTAATATTTCTCTCTCTTTGCTGGGATTTTTTATTTCTCTGATAAGATCATAACTCATTAAGGAGAATTTTTACAGATATATGCATGTATGAATCATTGAGGATATTGGTAATAGCCATTTTTGCCTACAGAGAAGGAAAGTGTTTCTGTTTCCTGGTTCTTCATATACTATGTCCTTCTGGATTTTACCCTGGACATTATAGAAGTTAAGTAATAGAGATTCTGGGTTTTATTATTTTTCTACCAGGAGTGGTTGTCTTAGCAGTTAATGTTTTAGTTTAGGCTTTACCCACAAACGTTTTGTAGATAGCTCCACCCTCACTTCACATATTTTTTGTTTCTCTGACCTGCTTTGAATCAGTTCTTTGTACGAGTGCTCCAGGTTTAGAAATCTCTTGAGTGTTTTTTTTCCTTTCTGGGTTTCCCCTACTCCCTTAGTGAGTCCTGTATTCTGGCTGTACCCTGCCCTGCGACAGTTAACTTCTGCCACAACTCTTGAACCATGCAGACCACAGTTAGTCCTCAGCTGCGCTCTAAAGAGATGGTAACTGACTTTCATAGGTTCCCATCTTGACATAAGGCTTAGCCAGCTGAGACTCCCCCAGAGTCTTTCTCCATTCCCTTCAGGCAGGGCTTTTCCTAGAGTGTCCAGGTTTTGTGGTTATTGCCGGGGAAGTCAGAACAAGATGACCAGTATGATATGTTAATATCTAACCCAGAAAAGTGGGTTAGATATATTAATATCTAGCCCAGAAAAAGTGTCTGAAGTTGGAAATAACTCTAAGTAGCCAAGGAAAGAGGCATGACCATTCCAAGACACTGTGGACTTCAATCTCAGAGAGATGGGGAAGAATAAGTCAAAGAGACTGAAGAAAGGTAGCCAGGGGAGGAGAAAGAGCCAAGGAAGTTTAGAATCTAGGAAACCAAGAGACTGTTTCAAGAAGGGAGTGATAAAGTGGTTTTGGTAGTGGTGGTGTTTTCAAAGTTAGCAGTATTATTTTCATTGTGTAAAACCCTTTATTTGATCATAATTATTGATGGATTTTTGAAGTTGTAGTTCCTCCATGGCCTAGCTGACTTTGCAGAACTAACTGTGCTAATAGAACCAAAATGGTTTTTGTTCTCACTCATGGGTTCCTAAGCTTGCCTTCCCTCCTCATCACCATCTATCTCTAAGAAGATGTCTGACAAATGCTGAAGGCTGAATTTGTTTCAAAGTCCTGTTTTCAGTGTATGTTCTCATTCATTTGGGGAATATAAATAATAGTGAAAGGGAATATAAAGGAAGGGAGAAGAAATGTTGGGAAATATCAGGAAGGGAGACAGAACATAAAGACTCCTAACTCGGGGAAACGAACTACGGGTGGTGGAAGGGGGGAGGAGGGCGGGTGTTGGAGGGGAATGGGTGACGGGCACTGAGGTGGACACTTGACGGGATGAGCACTGGGTATTTTTCTGTATGTTGGTAAATTGAACACCAATAAAAATTAATTTAAAAAAAAAAAAAAAAGTCCTGTTTTCATTCTTCAGCTCTGAAACCTAAAAGCTACAGACACTGGTCCAAGTATGGAAGAAGTGTAATATTTCTCATTCTCGTTTACTTCCCAAATTCCTTGAGCATATATGTTTATTATGATTTTTTATGGCTACAGCATCTGCAACAATCTGTACTGTGGCTTATAAGTCCCTTTCGTAAATCTGTACTCTTTATTTGGATTATTTTTCTCTAGTGCATTAAAGAAATCAAGTAGTAAATAATTTCTTGAAACCTTAGGTTAACTTTAAAGATCTCCAATAAAAACTCAGTATGATATTTTTACCAAGAGGGAGACAAGGCACCCAAGAGCATGGTTCTGCCTATGTAACTATTGAATTTTTTTCCTTTATTTCTATTTGTCCTATCACATTTTCTCTTCTTTTTTTGTTTGCTTTTCTCTTACTGTAGTTACTGATAATACCTTTATTAAATAGATAACTCCTATAACAGGAAGGGATAGGCTGAGCAATGTAAAACATCGTCTCTTGGACTAAGGGCGTCACTACATGGACAGGCAGTCTTATTCACTGTTGGTGGGCATAAAAGGTCATACATACATACCCTTTTGACACAGACACTTGGCAACGTGCGTAATGTGTTTATCTGTTAATTACAAAGCCACAGTTGACATGTTTTTGTATATTGTTATAATACTATTTACACTCCTTAAATATTTACTAAATTGGCAATTACTTAACTTATTTTGTATTTTTGGTAGAGCCAGGCCTTTTGTAGACATTTAGCCTTTTAACATCTAACATTTTATGATGGCAGTCATTGTTTTAGATATGATCTTCCTTGTATTTTGGTATTTAAAAAGTGGCATATGATGAAACTCTAAAGTTTCTTATGAGTCTTTGTTTCTTCTAAAAGGAACCCTAGACTGATAGTTTGTTCTTATTGGACTTGGCTGGTGTGAGGGAGGGGTGCGGAGGAGTTAGTTTTTCTTTTCTCCTTCTGTTCAGGGCCAGTCACTCTTAATTTGCCATGTCCCTTTCTTTTATTACGTATTTTATTGATTGCTTCTGACTCTCCCTCTATCTGAATGTAACTCAGTTAAACTTGTTTAGTTTGTACCTGAACACTCATCATCCTTTCTTTTTTTTTCTTTTTTTTTTTTTTTTATAATTTATTTGAGAGAGAGAGAGAACAAGTGGTGGAGAGGAACAAAGGGGAAGAGAGAGAAGCCTCCCCACTGAGCAGGGAGCCCTCTGCGGGGGGGCTCCATCCCAGAACCCTGGAGGTCATGACCTGAGCCAGAGGCAGGCACTTAACCCACTGAGCCACCCAGTCATCCCCATCATCCTCCTTTAACTGCTTCTCACTGTCTTCTTTTCCTTATCAGAATAACATCTTTGCTCCTAATAGTATAGCCATTGTGATCCTGACCTGCTACCTTCCCATTACCTCACAGCCACTGAGTTTAGCTCCTCCCTACCTATTCATCAGTTTCCTTGAATAGGATTCTGACCTGTACTCTGGTGTTCCCCTTCAGTTCTTTCTTTAGCTTCTGACACTACACTCTCTAGCCTGACTAGCAAGTTTAACTACTGTCACTATTCTGGACCCTATAATCTCTCTCTGATGCAAATCTTTCCTGTAAGATGTACACTCTCATATTTAGCTCCCTTTGGTGTTTGGACATGCACCTGAACCTCAGCATTTTACATGACTCACTGAGCTAAGCTACAAAGGCCTTTTATTAGGATTGTGGCATTTCTTAAGAAGTCTAAGGGCAAGAACTCAGTTTCACCTTGCAGGGGACTATGGTCAGGATCTAGAGAGCTCTCAGAAACTGAGCTGGTTCGTGTATGTATTTCCTTCTTGCCCCTTTTCCCTCCATTTTGTGCTCATCTCTGCCTTTCCTCAATTTCCACCCCACTTCTCTTCTCCCTCCTTTTCTCTCCCAATTCTCCAGACAGCTTTCATTCTCTGGATGTGACCAGGGTTTCAGGTGCCACCCTGAAAGGTGGCAGCCTCGACTACAGAATCCTTACAACTCCTGTCCAAAGGAAGAACCTCTGCTGGCTCCAGTCCTCAACCCATACTGGATTAGAGGTCCATCGCTGGTCTTTTACCTGGGGCTCTGGGTGAAAGGGGATGGGGTCATGTGATGTATGATAGAGAAGAGAGAGTGAATGAGCAGATATTCCAAAAGATGTCAGGATCTGAATTTTGGCCCTAACATTTTGTAACTCACCACTACTCTCTTTTTTAGATATTCTTTTCTTGTATTCCTGATTTTGGTTTCGACACTATCATCTAGTTTCCTAAGCTCAAAAGCTAGGAATCCGTATATATTGCCTTCTTTCTTAGCTATCTATTACTCTCAAATCTTGTTCTTTGCCAAATCTGTTGATTCTCTCTTCTAAATATGTAACTATTTTAAGTTTAGGTGCTTATTCTTTCTCACTTAGACTTCCTGCTTCTCATCTCCCCCCCTTCAAATCACATTCTGTGCTGTGACCAGTGACCTCTCTAAAATGCCGATCTGATTAGGAGTCTCTCCAGCATGGCACACAAGCCCTGTGTGATCTGTATTCTCCTTCTCTTCCTCTTCTCTCTTTTATCTACGCTGTACTTTCTGGGCCAGCTATACCAAACCCCAGACCTATCAATCTAATTCTTTTTATGTCTATCACCTGAATAAAGACTCACTCTTTACTTCAACCCCTACGTCTTAGGTTACTTGCTTTCGGAAACTGTCCCTCATACCACCACTCTGACCCCAAAATTGTTCCCCACCTCCTCTCTGCAGTCCCTTACCTTGCATTTATTTCTGCTATCACATAGTGGTCTCCCTGCATGCCGTTGCTACTATTTAGACCTTCTAAAGAAAATTGGTGGTTTTACTCAATAGTCTGTCCCTAGTACCTAGTAATGTGTCAGGTACATAGTGGATGTTGTCTAGTTAGCTGACTGAATTTTATATAAAAGTTTTTATTTTTATTGGCATTATTTAGAATGTCAAGGTTGCTCTGCATCTTCATAGATAAGTAGAATACTGACCTGTTAGTGATTGAGAAGAGTCTAAAACTAGTCATCGTTCTCAATATTAAGTCAGCAACTGGAGATGAATAGGCTCCTCATTTCTCACTCACCGTAGCGTTGCTCCTAGACCATTTGCCTTCTGATTTCATTTTTTTAGGGGCAGAACTTCTATTGCTTCTAGAGCAGAGTAGGATGCCGTGATTTAATAGCCTTCTGTACTCAACTTATGACATTTGAAATTATAAACAGGAAGTTCTAGTGCTTTTTTAAAAGATCAGTATATACTGCTCTCCTCACACCCATGAAACAGCATTTAGAAACAGATCAGCACATTGGAATTTCAGTTTGCTTCCTGGCATGTGGTTTCTGCGGCTTTAAGACAGCATTCTGAATAAGTCCTATTCCTGAAACCCTTAACAGTGTTTCATTATTGAGCTGTGTTGATAAGAAGATATTTTATCAAGTCTCTGATGGCCTTAAAATATTTTTATTTTTCAAGTAAGAGATTTGTAGCAGATAAAAGTGGTACCCATCTTCGCCTTGAACCTGCTTGTTTCTATATAAAAACAAAAGATAGGTTAGAGGTCCTTGTTGGCAAAAGTGATGAAAAAGTGATTAGCATTTACTGAGTCATTACACACACCTAATTTTAAAATAAAAAACTGACTTTGGAATTGCTTCATTTAAGATCAGCCTAGTTCAAAGACAAGTGAGTATGTCCACAGGATTGAAGGATAGAAGTAAAAAAGGAGTATCACATGGCCTTTTAAAAAATATTTCTTATTTCCTTTTGTATTGCTTTTATTTAATTTTTTAAGTCTTGTAATTCTGGAAATTTGAACTTACAACCTTTGCAGAACATTCCAACTAACTGTGAAAGTACCCAAAGCCCTTTTCAACTGCTAATTTTAAAAATTTGGACAACCAATACCACTATCATAATTCCTGTGCGAAATAATGTGGTGTTTGAGAAAAGAGGCAAATATTACGACATACTTTGTCAGAAATCCACAGGGGGAGAGAACGGGCCCTAGGAAAAAGCAGCAAAAACAACAGAAAATAACTGGTCTTGCAAAATAGGATTTTCTTTTTTAACTGGATGTCACCTGAATTTTGGTTAAATGAAGACAAATTAATTCAAACATTACACTCATTCACTTGAACACATATCCCTCATTGTTAGATTGCTATTGTAATGGAAACTGTATGCTTTCTGTTCTTTACAGTATGTTGGAATAACTCGTATTAGTGTTTCAATTACTAAAAGAATTAATATTTTATGACAAATATTACCAAATTCTGTTAAGATTCAGTATATTAAAAATAGATATATTTTAATTTAGGACCTGCTACTGTGTATACAGATGAATAGATTTCTCCTGTCAAGGAACATATTGTTCTATGGGAATCAAGCAACAAGCATGAGAGTCTGTTAAGGATATGTACTATACCAGTATTATGACTACAGAGCAATAAAAATCCAGAAGGGGATCAGTTAATTTACTTATAGGACTTAGGGAAGACTTAATGAATGGGGAATACTGAGTTGCAGCTCTAAAAGTAGATATGATATACTTTGGAAAAGGCAGTCTCAGTAAAAAGAGTGCACCAAGAACAAAGTATACAGGTCTGAAAGTACATGGTGTGATTGGGAAGAAGTGCTCAGTTCTCTTTTTCTTTGATAGTATTTAGAACACTGAACCATTATTATTTCTTTATATGTCACCTTTTTAGAGAATAGGATATTACCCAGTGCTAGTCCACTAATTGGCAAAATCAGTTTCAGCAAGTATTTCCTCAGTGAAGTAATGTCCTGGATAGAATATGGTATGAATGGAATCACAAACAGTAAAATGGTAGATGAAATTACAGTTTAAAGCCTTTTAGGAAATGTGGATGGACAAAGGTTTTTGAGTAATCATATTTGTTTTCTGGAAAGATAAATCTGAAGGACCATGGAAGATTGCTATAGAGGGAAAAGAGATTGGAGGCAAGATAACTAGATAGAAAGCATTTACTGACTTAATTTCTTCATGCACGTTTATGAAACCTGTCTACAGAAGGTCATATGCCATGTAATCCATTGTTCCTGCTCTGCAAAAATCTGACACTATGAGAGAAAGAAGCTGGTATACACAGTTTTAAAAACCACCTAAGTGAGGATAGGTGCTTTGAAAATTTGAAGAGAGCAAGAGATTGCTTTTAACCAGTAATGAAGGAGGGTTTCCTGGGAAGGGTGACCAATTTAATAAAAAATATCAATGTTACTTATTTACCAAATTGACCATTTCCTTGATGTTCTTTAGTTGAATTTAAGTTAGATAGTGGAATACAGTGCAACAACTTCACATCCCAGACTTACATATTATTTCTAGCATGAGGAAGTTCAGCTTCAGATATAAGAATACTGCTGCTCATAAATGGAATAATAATTTTAGTGGTTGTTGAGTGCCTCTTCTGTACCAGGCGCTTTGCTACAGCCTACGCATATTAGTTCTGATCTGCATAGGAGCTCTCCAAGGTTCCTCTTTAGCTCCGTTTTCCTGACGTGTAAACTGGGGGTTTAAGGGATAATTGCTTTGCTTAAAGTCAAACACGCTTCAGAATTCAGTCCAAATCTGTCTGAATCAGTGGTAATATTCTTAACACTTTACTAACCTTAACCCCTTTAAGTATTAAGTGTATAATTTTATCAAGAATAACAAGATATTATAAAGAAATGTACTTTTGAATTATTTTAATGGTTACTATTAATAGAAAAGTGAAAATAATGATGAAATAGTATATCGTCAGTGCTTCTGAGGGAAAAAATAGAATCTGTTTTTAATTTGTTATAATTAGAATTGTTGGGCCTTTCTAAAAGACAAAGAGTGCCTTATCTATAGAAGATTTTGTGTGATTTTAACACTTAGAAATATTATCTGGAAACTAAATATCAAAATAATTCCTTTGAGACCATGAATTAGTAGCAATGATGAGGTTTCAAAAAATTTTTGTTTCTTGCCAAGTTTAGTATTCTATTTTAAGCACATTTGAATGTAACATGATTCTAATATTAATTAATATGGGCTTTTTTTTTTAAGATTTTATTTATTCATGAGAGACATGGAGAGAGAGAGAGAGGCAGAGACATAGACAAAGGGAGAAGCAGGCTTCTTGAAGGGAGCCCGATGTCAGACTGGATCCCAGGACTCCAGGACCATGCCCTGAGCCAGAGGCAGACACAACCACTGAGCCACCCAGGCATCCCTGATCTGGGCTTTTTAAACTGTTAACACACACACACACACACACACACACACACACACACAAAACTGTTAACACGTGGGAATATTATTAAGAAATGAACATGGATTTTATTATCATACACCCTTGAAAAAGAGTATAGAAACTTGTTTCTAGAGAAAATACTTGGAAGTAATAACAAATAGTTTGACTTCCTCGAGACTTTGAAAGATTTTTCCCTTAGTTTTTTTTTTTTTTTTAAGGCCACTGTCAGCACATTCCTATATTCCTTTTAGCACATCCTTATATCTTAGTCATAATCCTGAAATTATAGAAAAACTGGCTCAGTCACTTCCCAAGGCTTTTTGATGAATTCCTGATTTGATGAATTCCTGACTGTGATGATGGGGAAAATGGGGGAATGTGCTGTAGGCTTAGGTAATTGTCTACTAAGTTTGAGGTTTTGTTTCTGGTTGTGATAGAGAAAACTAGCAAATATATGTAGATGAGATATTTTGGGAATAAAAATGCAAATATAGTATGTTCAGACCAAACTGTAATTTTGTCCTCTTTTTATTAATGTACTGAGTAATAAATGTAATACCTCTATACCTGTCACCTTGGTTCTTAACATGTTACCTGACAAGACATAAAATTTAAGTAGTTCTAAGTATTTCACTTCTTATAAATTTGCCACAATATGTTCCTTTAAGCAAATATTTAGAGTACACTTTAGATACAGTAAACATTTCTCCCAAGGCCAGCTATTTTGTTAGAAGAAAGTCTCTAGAATGAGGAAATCTATCTCCGCTGACTTACTAGAATGCAAAAGAGCTCTCAGAATCTTCGGGTTGAGGTAATGCTGGACCTTATATCTGCCTACCCTCTTTGTACATGATAGAAGTGAATAATTTTATGTGACAGGAACAGTGTAGATATTTTTTTGGTCACAAAAAGTAATCCAGTTTAATCTCTTGGGTTAAGCGAGCAATTTTGTCTTATTTTCTAAAAGGTATTTCTACTCTGAGAGGTAGGATTGTATAATGACACAATGGTTTTGGAGCTTCATTTGGCTAAATTATTTGACATCCCCTATGAGATGAAAGGCTACTTAGAAATACTGAATTATACAAGTTGTTTTCAGTGTTTGCCCAGTTAAGATTATAATCATTTTCATGTCATTAATTATTTTCATATTTTGATGAAAATAATTTGTAGTTGAAAGATGAATGCAATTCAGTTTTTAGAATATGAAGATGTAATTTAAACATAAAAATCAACTTGGAACTGAAGTGAGACAGTACTATTTGTAGACATTTAGTAATTCTTTAACTGGCTGCCAGCAAAAACCTGACGCTAATAAAATTTCCTAGTGCTAAAACTACTTTGTTTTATTCTATCACTCTCCTGCTCAAGAACCTAAATTAGCTTCCTATTGTTTCCCACACCCAGTCTAATTCCTCATGGGTATTAAAAGCTTTTTTGTCAATTGGCCTCCTATTGATCAGCTTTCTCTTTCATCCTTATTTCTGTCTGCATACTACAGGCAACATATTTCCCACATGTACTTTGGGCATTCTTGTTTTTATGATTCTCTAGCTCTGATTAGGCAGTAGTCACCACCACTTCATATACACTCTTAAAAAACTAGAATGAATCATTGTCATAGCCTTCATGAACCTCTCAAATAGTGGTTTTGTTGGGGGTTGCAGGGGGGAAATGCATGAGGATTCATGCCTAGGGATGTAAATCATAATGGATGGGAGGTATGTGCAATTGGAGAAAAGTCCCACAGTCATTTTTGTTGTTCTCACCATTGAGAACTACAGCATGAATCAGAAGTGGTCCTGCTTATTAACTTTATCTTCGTATCCATAAATACTTAGCTGATGACTTTTTAACAGTCCATTGCATTGTATCTTCCTTTGTGCTGCTAGGAAGATTATTTTAAAAATTATACTCTTTTTGGTTGTCTTTTATTTTTTTAATTGAAGTATAGTTGACATGACATTATCTTAGTTTCAGGTTTACAACAGAGAGATTCAACATTTGTATACATTATGAAATGATCACCATGGTAAATCTAGTTACCGTCTCTTGTCCTAACAAAATTCTTACAAGTTCATTGGCTATATTTCCGATGTTATACTTTTTTGTCCCTGTGACTACTTTATTGTATAACTGGAAATTTATACCTCTTAGTGTCCCTCAACTGTTTTACCCGTCCTTCCACTACCCTCCTTCCCTCTGGCAGCTAGCAGCTTATTCTCTGTATTTATGATTCTGTTTCAGTTTCGTTTGTTCATTTACTTGGTTTTTTAGAGTCCACATATAAGTGAAGTAATATGGTATTTGTCTTTTTCTCTGTGTCTTCTTTCACTTAGCATAATCCCCTATAGATGATTCTGTGTTGTTGCAAATGGCAATATCTCATTCTTTTTTATGGCTGAATAATATTGTGTATGTGTATGTATGTGTATACTGCCCACATGTTTTATTCTAAGCATCTTAGGGTTTCAGGTCTTCCATTTAGGGCATGAATGCATTTTGAGTTTTCGTTTTGTTTTGCTTATGATGTAAGGAAGTGGTCCACTTTCATTCTTTTACATGTAGCTGCCCGGTTGTCCCAACATCATTTATAGAAGAGGCTGTCTCTTCCCCACTGTACATTCTTTCCTCCTTTGTTGTAAGTTAATTAACCATACAAGCATGGGTTTATTTCTGAACTCTGTTCTTTGATTTACCTACTTTTGTGCCACAACCATACTATTTTTGATTACTGTAGCTTTTTAGTATTGTTTGAAATCTAGAAGTCTGATACCTCCTACTTTTTGTTTTGAGTCAAGGTTGCTTTGGCTCTTTGGGTCTTTTGTGGTTCCATACAAATCTTAGAATTATTTGTTCTAGTCCTGTGAAATATGCTATCTGTATTTGAATAAGGATTACATTGAATCTTGGATTACTTTGGGTAGTATAGACATTTTAACAGTATTAATTCTTCCAATCCATGAGCATGGTACAACTTCCTTTTTATTTGTGCCATCTTCCATTTTCTTCATCAGTGTCCTAGTTTTCGGAGAAGGTTATTCACTTCCATGGTTAAATTCATTCTTAGGTATTTTATTCTTTTTGGTGCAATTGTGAATGGGATGGTTTTCTTTTTCTTCCTTATGGTTCATTATTAGTGTGTAGAAAGGCAACAGATTTTTTATATAGGCATACCTTGTTTTATTGTTCTTCTTTTTATTGCATTTCACAGTTCTGCATTTTTTTTTTTTTTTTACAAATTGAAGTTTTATAGTAAACTTGTGTTGAGCAAATCTATTGGCAGCATTTTCCAATAGCAATTTCTCATTACATGTCTCTATGTCACATGTTGATAATTCTTATAATATTTCAAATTTTTCATTATTATATTTGTGATCTGTGTTCCAGTGAATGCAACTTGCTAAAAGCTTAGATAATGATTAGCATTTTTTAGCAATTTTTCTAAATTAAGCTCTACACATTGTTTTTTAGACGTGATCCTGTTGCATACTTAATCACAGTATTGTATAAACATAACTTTTATATGCTCTGAAAAACTAAACCACTTATTTGACTCACTTTATTGTGATACTCGTTTTATTTCAATAGTCTGGAACCAAACCCACAATATCTCCAAGGTATGCCTATATTGGTCTTGTATCCTGCAATTTTACTGACTTCATTCATTAGCAGTATTTATTTCAGACTTTAAAACAACAACTATAAGAAGAGAAAAAAGGATATTACATACCGATAAAGGGTTCAACCCAACAAGAAGAGAGAACTCTTGTAAATATTTATGCACCCAACATAGGAGCTCCTAAATATATAAATCAAACATTAATACACAAAAGGGAAAAATTGACGATAATGTGATACTAGTAGGGGACTTTAATACCTCACTTACATCAGTGGATAGATAATCCAGACAGAAAATTATTAGGGAAACATTGGCCTAGAATGACACATTAGAGCAGATGGACTTAATAGATAAATCAGAACATTCCATCCAAAACGGCAGAGTTCACATTCTTCTTAAGTGCGCATAGAACATGCTCCAGGACAGATTGTATGTTAGGCCACAAAACAAGTCCCAATTAATTCAAGAGAATGAAATCATATCAAGCATCTCTTTGAACTACAGTGATATAAAACTACAAATAAGTACATGAAGAAAACTAGAGAAAAACACAAATATATGGAAAATAGATAACATGCTGCTAAACAATCACTGGGTCAACCAAGAAATCAATTCATTTCATTCAAACAAATGAAAATGGAAACACAATGTTCCAAAATCCATAGGATGCCAGGAAAGCAGTTTTAAGAGGGAAGCTGATAGGACAGTCCTACCTCAAGAAACAAGGAAAATCTCAAAAATGGTAACTTTACACCTAAAGTACTAAGAAGAAACAAAGTCTAGATAGAGTTAGTAGAAGGAAGGAAATAATAAGGATCAGAGTGGAAATAAACAAAATAGAGACTTGGAAAAAAGAACACAGTAGAAAAGATTAATGAAACTGAAAGGTGGTTCTTTCAAAAGATAAATAAAATGGAGAAATCATTAGCAAGACTCATCAAAGAAAAGGACAGCACCCAAGTTAATAGATCAAAAATGAAAGAGAAGTTTAAAATACAAAAGATCATAAGACTATTTCAAATAATTCTATGCCAACAAGTTGGACAACCTGTAGGAGATGAGTAAGTTCCTAGAAACATAAAATCTTCTAAGACTGAACCAGGAAGAAATAGAATATCTGAATAGACCAATTGCGAGGAATGGAATTGAATTAGTAATCAAAACTTCCAACAAACGAAAGTCCAGATGGCTTCACAGGTGAGTTCTAAACATTTAGAGAAGAGTTCATTCCTATGTTCCTCAAACTATTCTAAGAAATTGAAGAGAAAGGAACTCTTCCAAAATCATTCTGCAAGACCAGCATTACCCTGATACCTGAAACAAAGATACTATTAAAAAAACATACTTATAGGCCAATATCCCTGATGAAAGAAATCCTCAGTTCAAAATATTAGGCAACTGAATTCAATAGTACAGTGAAAGGATTATACATCATGGTCATGTGGGATTTATTCAGGGGATGAAAGGATGGTTCAATATCTGTAAATCATTCAACATGATATACTACATAAATAAAGAATAAAAATCTTATGATCATCTCAAGACATGCACAAAAAGCATTTGACAAAATTCAGTATCCACTTACCATAAAAACTCAGGTGGGTAAAGAGGAAATGTACCTCAACATAATAAAAGCCATATGTGACAAATCCACAACTAACATCACACTCAGTGGTGAAAATTTGAAACCTTTTCCTCTAAGATTAGGAAAAAGACAAGGATACCCACTCTCAGCACTTTTATTCAACATAGCACTGGAACTCCATATAATCATGAGAGGCCAAAAAAAAAAAAAAAGAGAGAGAGAGAGAGAAAGGCATCGAAACTGAAAAGGAATAAGTAAAACTGTCATTGTTGTTGCCATGATACTATATGTAGAAGACCCTAAAGCCACCAGTCTTTGCTTTAAAGCCTGTTTTATCTAAGTTTTGCTACCCCAGCTTGCTTTTCATTTCTGTTTGCATGGATTATGTTTTCCCATCCGTTTCCACTCCCATCTGTGTGTCTTTAGGTCTGAAATGAGTCTCTCCTAGGCAGCTAATAGGTAGGTCTTACTTTTTTATCCATTCATTTATCCTGTCTTTTGATGGGAGCATTTAGGCTATTTACATTTAAAATAATTATTGGTATGTATATACTATCAATAATTTTTTGGGATGCCTAGGTGGCTCAGAGTTTGAGCACCTGCCTTCAGCCCAGGGTGTGATCCTGGAGTCCCAGGATCAAGTCCTGCATTGGGCTCCCCGTGGGGAGCCTGCTTCTCCCTCTGCCATGTCTCTGCCTCCTCTCCGTATCTCTCATAAATAAGTGAATAAAATCTAAAATAGATCACATATTTTAGATTTTATATATTTTATATATATATATATATATATATACACACACATAATTGGTTGTCTTTTTACACAGTGCAGTGCCTGGTGTTCTGCACAATAGAAAGCTCTCAGTAACATGTTTCAAATATTAATATGCACATCTATTATAAATAGGTTTTTGAAGAGGTTATGTAGCAAAGAACCATTTACATTTTTCTAATCGGATTAAGGATAAATCTTTATCATAGTTGTTAGTGAATCTTTTTAGTTTCCTTTTTTTTTTTTTTTTTTTAATCCTTCATCTAGTGATAATGCTTCAGACTTTGTTGTTTATTTTTCATTTCCGGTTTAAGAATTTGAATTTCAAAATAGTTCAGCAGTGTATTGATAAGATGTAGAAAAGTATAATTTAAAAAGCAAAAGACAGACATTTCCTTTGGTTTTGCTTAATCCTGTAATTTGCTAGAAAATTTCACACACTTTTATAATCTCATCTCAGGGCTATTCTTATGACCAGAGCTCTTCATTTCAAATCAACAAAAATGTATTAGGTCTATACTTATATGCCAAATGCCTCTGCTGCTTTTATACAAATATAGAAATTAATAAGATGTTTACCCCTGAGAAGTGTATAAAGAAATGAACATGTGAACAGAATATTAGTAAAATGCATAAAACACTGATAGACCTTTCAGAAGAGGACCACTTAGTACAGCTTTGAGAATTCAAGGAATGCTTTCTGTAGCATGAAGCTGAGCCTTAAAATCATAAATTATGATTTATTGGTGTAATTGTCCTTCTCAACACCCAAATTTAACCAGTAGTATCCCATCTCAGCTGGCTTCTATGACTTTTTGAGAGAATCCAATTAGTTCCTCCTTTTCTGACATAATAAAATGTTTCAGGGATTATGGATTTCCTGTTTCAGATTTCTAATCAACCATTTCCATAAGAAGCCCTGCTGCTTTTCAGTGGTATTTAGAAACCAATAGTTTTCATTAGGGACAAAAAAAATATAAAAGGTAGGTGACCAATTATTATTTGGCATCCCACAAATAAAAATTTAAAAAATAGTTTACCAAAAATAGGTAAGAGAAAAAGGAAATTTATTTAGGAGATGTGAATAAAACTGGATTGCATATCAGACTCCTGGAAGGAGTCTATGGTAATACTAAAGCAGGAAGATCTATTGAGAACAGGTAGTGAAAGGATTTGAACATCAGACATCTTTGACTTTGTTCTATATTCAGGACATTGCCACAGTGGACCTTGGAGTTGCTGATCCTGGAGTCAGGAAAACTAGTTAGGTTGTTTTAATCCACACAATCCATAATGGAATCCTGAACCTATGGTAAGATAATGGTAGTCCAAAGGAGGGAACCAAATTCAACAGTTAGAATAGTAGAGTAAAACGGGGATAGGAACATAACAGAAGCATGATGAAGAGGCCCGCAGTGTCAGATGACTCTGAGCTCAGATGACTCTCAGCAGCAGAGGCTGGAGATGCCATTAATTACAATAGGGAACACAGGAATAGGTGAAGGAGGAAGACAGAGATACTTTATTTGGAAAAAATCCCTTGGCAGTATGATGACAGAGTATAGCTTATTGAAGTTCCATCTGGTAGAACTGTATTTAGGAAACAGTAGAACAGTATTTAGGAACAAAGTTTTTTGTTGTCACCGAAGGGTACCTGTAATGAGATTTCCATCTGTAGAAAAGCATGAAGATTTGGATGTCAGTAGCTCTCTCATGAGTTATTTCAGATTCTGTATATTAGAGAATGTATTTCTTCTTGCCTATTTTCCAAATATACCAGAAAAACTCTAAGAATTCAGACTTCTCTTGCCATGCTTTCTTTGTATCTAGTATTAGGCCCTCATAACCTAAACATACTC
Organism: Vulpes lagopus; assembly: GCF_018345385.1. Classification (NCBI taxonomy): domain Eukaryota; kingdom Metazoa; phylum Chordata; class Mammalia; order Carnivora; family Canidae; genus Vulpes; species Vulpes lagopus. Next base: position 120,334,941 of record NC_054830.1, on the reverse strand, counting down.
CAGTTTTAATCACATTTTGGAAAATACAAATGGGTTCTATATTTTATTAAGTTAAAAGCCCAATCTTAGTGGGAGCCTGTTGGAATTAAAAATGTTGGCATGGTTACTGCCTCTAAGTGATTTTTCTGTTGACTCAATCTCCCTCCCCACAGCCTGATATAGGACAGTTTGATTACAAACATACTTTGCCCACTGAATCAGAGACAACACTAAAGTGGTTATCTAGTTATGAGTCAGAAGTTACAAATCTCAAAACCCTCTAGAAAGAAGTAGGACAAGAAAGTAGCCCAATAACCAAAATTGGGATTACTAATTCCATTTAAATTCGCTATTTTGATTATAAGCAAAGCATCTGGCATAATGTGAAATAAGGGAACTGGAATATTCTCATGAGTCTTGTTATTGGATAACTACTTTTAATGTAGGAAATTTGAACAACTTTAGTTGAGTATGATAAAAGAATGAAAACTATTTCTTATTTATTACCACTGACAACAGAATATGGCAAAAAGCAAAATGTGGAGATTCCAAGCTCAGCCCTGTTGTAATACCTTGAATGGATCTCTTTAACTTTGTTGGGCTGACTTCCTCTTAGGCTCATTGATTCACTGGAAGGATTCACAATATTTAAAAAAAAAAAAAAAAATCTTTTAAGACAGCAAAAGGAAAAGGCAAATGAGGGGAAAGTCCAGAAGACACCAGGCATAAGTTTGCATCTTGCTTCCTCTCCCAGTATAGTCATATGGACATACCCCCAGCAGTGATGAGTGACAACACTTGCAGAGTGTTGCCAACTAGGAAAGCTCACTTGAGCCTTGGTGCTCAGGGTTTTTATTGGGAGCCAGTCACGTAGACATGAATTACATGAATGACTGTCCTCATCACCAACTCTGACTTAGGCCTCCTAGAGTATAGTCATAGCCACCATAAGTCACATTGTTAGCATAAACCATCCCATCAAATTGGTATCGTATGTTCAAAGGGTTCAGAACTTATTCCAGGAGCTGGCCAATGGCCAGTCCTGAAAATACACCTTTTTCAATTATGTGCAGAGTTTGAGCAGCCTAGGCCTGCTGAGTTAACCCTTTCCTACATTGGTACAGAATTACATAATAGCTTAAGTCTCTTACAATTCTAATGTTTTAATGGATTACCTCCTTTCATAAATCGTAAAGAATGAAATGCTTTATTTCATCTATGAGATGGATTGGATAATTTTAATCATTTGAAAGATTAAAGAAATAAATCATACTAATGCTAGAAAATTCAAGTTGGACTGAATGTCTAAGAATGAAAGAAGGTGTCTTACACAAGTCAACACAGAGCCCTGCTCACTGATGAATAAACTTGCAAATGAATAAAATCCTAAAATTCAGTGTAAGGAAATCTAAGGAAAAGAAACTACTTCTGCCCAGTTTCAGAAGCTTACTTAGCATTTGGTTAGTAAATTACTGATTTTTTTTATTTCCCTTGCATTGGTGATAAATTTGAACTTTTTTTTAACGAAAATCCTTTATAGGATTTCTCTTCAGTTGACTAAAATTGCTCAAGTTTGATTTGTCTAATTTAGTATGAGTCTCTCTTGCACTCATTTTAAAAGTTGTTTGGTATTGTGGTATTCCATATTTGGTATACCAAATGTATTCTGTATTTCTCACCTTTAATGTAACCTTGGTATCTTTATTTTCCTATTTATCCTTGATGGTTTTCTAGTTGAGAACAGCTTTGTGTTTTTGCTACTTGTGGGTGTTTATGTTTTTTTGTTCTTTTTGTTTTTTTTGTTTTGGTTACTTATGTGTTTTCTCGTATTTATTGGATTTTAAAATGTTAAAAAATTTTGTTTCCTAAACTGAAATGTATCTAGGTATTTTTCCCATGTCCATAATGTATGTGTATAAAATTTGCAAATTACCATATGAAATAATGCATTTTGTTCTACTTTTGAAATTGTTGCATATTTGAGATGGGTATATTCATTTTAAAATAGAGAAAAACCTTTCTAAAACTTAGAATATTTTTATCTGAAAAAAGGCTTTGAAAGTAATTCTGTATAAAAAGAAAACTAATTGTTCTTATCAAGCTAGTCATTTTATTTAGAATAATTTGTATTAGAATATAATGTTCAAAATAAATCCATAAGACAGATATACCCTATTAATTATGTTAAGACTTTCTAATGTTTTTTCCTCTATTTTGAGCTTTCTTGAATGTTGTATGAAAGTCTTCTGTTAGTAGAACGTTTTTATTTTTCCGTATCTTACAAGTCCTGCTATGTCTCATTTCACTTTTCTTTACCTGAATTATTCCTCTGATGCATGATGTCAACTCCTCCCTTCTAATTGTTCCTCTTTGCCTCATATCTTGGTGAAGTCCTTTATTTTTAGCCTTTTTGAAACACTGTGTTTTTTGTGTGCCATATATATAGCATAGACTTAGATTTTGCTCTTTGATCCATTCTGGACATCTTTTTCTTCTAGTAGGTACATTAAACTAATTCATATTAAATTCTATTCCTTATATTTGCTCTGAATTCCATCATACTATTTTACATTCTAATTATTGGGTATTTTATGTTGCATTTATTGTGTTTTTCTACTAAATGTCCTTTTTTTTGCAATTTTTAAGAAGTTTTTTGTATTTAGAAAGATATTTTTATTTCCTGATTATCTTTGTGTTTATATATTTAATTGTGCCCTTACTTTCCCATTATCTAATATAATATTTTACTTTCCAGTCCATTTTAAATGCTGTCCTTTGGCTCCAGTCTATTATATAAACAATAGTCAAATATTTTATTCTCTCCCTTTCTCCCCTACTTTTTCAGTTGCATTTTTTTTACTTAGTCAAAATATTTAAAGTTTACATTCAGTTCTTTATCCAGTGCCCCCACATTCGTTTTCATTCTAGCTCTGCAAATATGTATTCATCATCAGCATCAGTCCTTTTACCTGAGTTACTTCTTTTTGCCTGAGGCTCCTCCTCCAGAAGATTGCCCCAAAGGGGCACATGTGTCCAATATTCCCTGAATTTTTGTGGGGTGAAAACTTCTCTCTATAGACTTGATAATTGTTGAACGGCTTAACTAGGTATAAAATCCTTGTCTTGTATTTATCTTAAAAATGCTACTCCAGACTTGCTTTGTATATTATTCTTGATGTCTTTGATAACAGCCTTATTTTCATAATCTCAGGTTTATGAGACTGAGCCTTGGGTAGAGCCCCACACTCAGCAGAAAGTCTACTTCTGATTCTCTCCCTCTCCCTCTGCTCCCTCCCACCCACTCTCCCCTGAGTATAGAGTTCTACCCAGGGCTTAGTCTCATGACTCTGGGATCATGACCTAAGCTGAAATCAAATCATACTCAACGGACTGACTCACCCAAGCACCCCTCAGATAAAATATTTTTATTTACATTTTCTGTTTTCCTTTACCTGAATTTTTATATGAATTCATTTGGTGTTTTTTGTTTGTTTTTAATACTTACCATTTGGTAGTCAGGGTCCACCTCATGTAAGTTTGGCAAAGGGTATTTTTTTTTTAACAGGTGTTGATAAGGAGGAATTGATTTACATGTCTTTTCTTTTATCTTCATAGGGCCCTTAATTTCTCTCTTTCTTCTTTACCTTCATCATTATATATGAAAGGAGAGACACAACCCCCATTTATGATTCTCCCCAGAGCCTACTTCTTGAGACCACATGCTTTTTCAGAACCACTTGCTTTCAAGCCCTTCTCTATGTTCAGTGCTATGAATTACCAAGTCTCAGACTTAAATCCACTTTGACTCTTTGTGGTAGTTTCTGCTTTCTCATGATGCTTTTTGTCTTGACTTATATATGTCCTTCACTCCACTCACCTTTTTATTTTCCCAGCATCTTAATCTTCTATTCCCTAGCTTTCAGTATGTGCAAGCTTGCAATTCAGGGAGTGCTCTGTTGAATTGGTATTAGTTTTTCAACTTGGAGATATTTTGAAATTTATTGTATCCTCTGTCTCCCAATAATGATGAAGGCTTGGTTCATGTAGTCCTTGTTGAATTTATTCTTCCCGAGGGAGTATGTGGATGAGTTGAAATGTAAGCAACGTTATCCTCTGCATGTATTATGTTCATACACAATAACATTTAACTGATTTTCTCTTGAGATTGATTTTTTTACTTACAGAGTAGAAAAAGATACAGCCAGCCAACAAAAAATTTTGGATTTTTTTAAACTATAAATAGTTTTACTGACTTTAAACTGACAGGGAAGCCATCTTTCAAATTAGTTCATCAGTTTCTAAAGACATATTATACACACACACACACACACACACTTAAAAGAATCTATTATTTTTGTGCTCTTTATATAGATTTGTTTTACATACACATTTTTTACAGTTGTGTTAGTGTATATATGAAATAAAATTGAGTATTCTCAAGAACTGCACTTTCTGATCTTTTTGGCATTGGACCATTATTATCAGTGTTTCTTTTTTTTCCCCCATTCTACTCTTTTTCCAAAAGTATGGTATAGGTCTTTACTACAGAGTATGTGGCAATTTTTCAGGAGTTACACAAATCAATATGTATAAAGGTAATTGCTCCATTCTTATTTATAAAAAGATTTTAAAAATCAGAAAATATATTAATGTCCGTATATTAATTTGGTCAAACAAATAAGGGCAGTGATGTAACAGAATGAAAAGAAAATGGTTAGACATTTGCCATGTCATTAAATGATAAAACTAGTTTACGAAATGCAATGGTCTGTTTTTAAAGATTGATTGATGGGTTAATTTGAGAGAGAGAGCATGCGAGTGTACAGAGTGTACAGTGGGGAAAGGGAGAGAGAAAGATGCAGACTTCCCACTAAGCATGGAGTCCCAGGCAGGGCTCCGTCTCATGACCCTGAGATCATGGCCTGCGCTGAAGTCAAGACTTGGAGGCTAAACAAATTGAACCACCCAGGCACTCTAGTCCTATTTTTGTTTAAAATATAATTTAGGGGCACCTGGGTGGCATAGTTGGTTAAAGCCTCTGACTCTTGGTTTTGACTCAGGTCATTATCTCAGGCTCCTGAAATCAAGCCTTGCATTAAGCTCTGTGCTCAGTGTGGAGTCTGCTTCAGACTCTCAATCTCTCTCTCTCTCTCTCTCTCTCAAATAAATAGGTAAATCTGAAAAATATGTATATAATTCAAATAATTTTATAGAATAATACCTGTATGGTTTTTACCATATCACACTTCTCTTACTGTCACTCAATATTGTTTTAAAACTATCTGATTTTATTTAGCTTTCCTCCAAATACTATAAAAAATTGCGAAAATGTTCATTGTATTTTTTCATGCACAGTAGAATAACTTGATAACTGCTACAAGAAATTTCATTTTTGTATGATCTAAAGTCATCATTCCTTAATGAAATGTATATCAAACTTAATTCTCTTTAAAACGTAGGTGTACAGTAAAATTATAACCATGTAAATATTGCTAGTAATTTTATTTTTTCTCTGCTTTTCTGATTTTTAATTTTCTAAAGTAAATTTAGATTAATGCCTTGTATAACATAAAAGTATTTTGTAGCTTAGATTTTTAATCATTAAAATTAGGTATTTCTCTATAATCTTTACACTTCTCTATAGAATGATGTAATTGCTATTGTCCTGAAATGTCATTAAAATAGGTAATAATTTCTTTGAACTTTAGAAGTCTGAAATTAATATTTTGAGTTATTTCAATCTTATTTCAATTAAAGAACTGTTATTAAGCTGGAGATTTTATAGCACGTGGAATTATCTGGCTTCCATGAAATGAGTGTAATTAGCATTAGCTCTTAAATTCATTTTGCTGTGGTTTTTCATAGCATGATACTCTGTTAGGAGTTATTCTCCTCTAAATATTAAGAACTTATTTAATATCAGATTACTTAAATAAAACAAAACTTGGAAAGAAATGTACCTCATAATAATGAGTGATGCTTTAAAATTAGACTCATAACTGGGGAGCCTGGGTGGCTCAGTCAGTTAAGCATCCTACTCTTGATTTCAGCTCAGATCGTGATCTCAAGGTCATGAGATCCAGCCTTACATCAAGCTCTGGTGTGGGATTGAGCCTGTTTAAGATTCTTTCTCTTCTCTCTCTCCCTCCCGCCCTCACCCAAAAAAAGTAAATTAGACTTATAATCAAAATTCCTTTTTTTTTTTTTTTTACAGGAATTGAAACCTGATATAGTAACTAAATCTGCTCTTGGTGATGATATCAACTTTGAAAAAGTCTGCAAAAAGGTATATTCTGCAATGGATTGTCTTTGTTTTAAGAAAAGTTGCTTATTTATGTGGTTGACTTACTTTTCCTTGTCACCATTTTCCTTGAAGAAAAAACTTACCAATAAGCCAGTTACTATTAGTATATAATGATTTTTCCCTACTTGAGTTCCATTATTGCCACCAAAATAATATTTCTTATGGTGATTTATGAATTTTGCTTTACTTCTGATATCATACCTTCATGGTCCTTAAAGGCATGCTGAACTTAAGGTGGCATTTATGTGTTAGATAACAATTAGTCTGTTAATCTTACTAATCAGGACAAAGATTATTTTTCTTTTTTCCAAATAATTTTTATGACTCATTTAATCTCTTTTATTTACTACCCCGTGAAAAATTTGTTTTTACCCCCATTTACAAATGAAAAAAACAAAGGTCAGAACGAATAAAGTGAGCTGAGTACAGTATACCACTGTTAAATGGGACTTTCACTCAGTTCTCCTGCTCCTTACTATTTCCCCTTTTTCATTTTTGCCTGCTTTGCTAATGTTTACATGAGACATTTCCAGCCTGAGAACAGATTTTGCATTAACAGATGTTTCTGTGTTGTTTTCTGTTTTCTCTTCCATTGGCATTTGCTCTAATGTATATTATTTCATGTTTCTTACTTTTATGTCCACTTTGTTCTTTTGCTAGTTTTTTAATGTGGAAGCTTTGGTTAGCAGTTTTAGACCTTTCTTCTTTTATAACAAGCATTTGGTGTTACAGAGATGCCTTTTTTAAGCATTCCTTTAGCTGCACCCTTAAATTTAATATGTAGTTCTTATTTTCATTGAGTTCACAGTGTTTCAAATTTCCTTTGAAACTTATATTAATTTTGAACAGTTAGAGGGTCTCCCAGGTATCTCTTCAGTACTCTTTCCTTTATGATCTATGAGCAGACTTTTTATGATTTTTATTTGTGGTCCAGAATATGGCTTATCTTGGTGAATATTTCATATGCACTTGAAAACAGTTGTTTTCTCTGGGAATTAGTTTCCTAAAAATGTCAAGTAGGTCACATTAACTATTGGTGTTGCTCAGGTGATTTATGTCTTTACTGATTTTCTGTCCACTTGTTTTATTACCCAGAGTCGTATGTTGGAATCTCCAACTATAGATGTCAGTTTGCCTCTTCTGGCCCTTAGGAAGAAATGTTCTGTTTATATAGACTAGCAGTGACTTTCCTGCAAGTAATATGAGACATGCTAAATTTTAAAGCATTTTTAGGAAAGGCAGAATATGAAAGTTTTTTGTTTGTTTGAGGGGAGAGAGAATTTTTTTGTTGTCATTGTCCTGATAAGAGCAACACTAAATCTATGAAGACAATTTTACAACAGGCTTTTATTTTGTAGTAGCATAATTTTACAGTAAATATTCTTATTTCATAGAATTTTTTCACAAAGAGAGGTAAAAAATTATTATAGTTTTAAATTAAACTGTGGTTTGGTCTGTATCTCAGAAAAAATAATGACGTTAAATAGAGTAGTGGTAATTGAATAAAAATGTTATAGAATTTATTTTTGTTTTCTCTTGAGAGCTTAAAAAAATAATCATTTTCCAGAATAAATTTTTTGAGCTTTCTGGTAGCTGAATTCTAAAAGTATTCATTAATGTTTAATTTACAGTGAAAGTAAAAAGGATCTTCTCTGGCTAGATTCTTTTCACTTTGGAAAACTAATATTAGTATATGTGTAATATTTGTAAAATCAGTGTAATATTTGTAAAATCAGTTTCTTATCCTCTTCTATTTACAACCCTTCATTCAACTTCATACAGTGTGTGAAATGTCATTTATCAAAAAAAAAATGAGGCAACAAACATCTATATTAGCTTATTGTTATTTTGTATTAATAAATTCACTTGCATATGACAAGATTTGTAGTCATGAAATTATTTAAAAATTTATTTATTTTAGAGAGCATGTTTGTGCATGAGTGGGGGGGGTGGTGAACAGAGGGACAAGCAGACTCCCTGCTGAGCACAGAGCCCAGAAGTGGCCATGGTGCTAGATCTCACAACCCTGAGGTCATGACCTAAGCTGAAATCAGGAGTCAGATGCTTAACTGACTGAGCCACCCAAGTGCTCCTGTAGTCAGGAGATTCACTACTAAATCAGATAAAAAGCTTAGGATCTCACTGTCAAGGGTCAGGTGAAATCTGATTACATTTCTGCTCTGTTTATACCTTCCTCCAAAAAAAAGCAAGGAAAGAAGGGAAAGTGTAGAGGGAGGAAGAAGAAACATATATATTTCATCCAAGTTCTTGATAGAACCCTGGAGGGATTTAAAGCCAAGGGAAACTGCCCTGCTTAAGACATCATTTCAGGTTCCTCCCAAGCTATTTAATTTCACCTATTTTGTTAGTGTTTTATTCCATTTGCAATATTCTTCCATTGGATTCAAGTTCTTCTGTTTGAAAATCTGTTAATAAATTAAACCTCTAAAAATGAGGCAGGCAGCACTGTTGTGGAGAGAGCATTGATTGTTCTTCAGTCCTGGGTAGTGAGCTCAGTGAAAGGTAACCTCACGGGAATGAAGTCCGATACATAAAGCTCTGCACATTTGAGGTTATCTGACCATCATAGCAGAGCAAACTAATTTATGTAATATCTTACAGCTTGCACAATTCTTCCACATCACTCTTATCTCAATTGATCTCACAACAGTGATCTCATGTAGAAAGCATTCAGCTGCACACGTGCACCCACGTGTGTGTGTGTGTGTGTGTGTGTGTGTGTGTGTAGTAATAGTAGTGTCTTCATTTTTCAAATGCAGAAAAGGGGTAGAAGGGTTAAGTAGGCAGTATATGATGAAAGTTTAAAGCTAGAGAGTTGAAGGATGAAAATTTTGACATTTTCAGAGAGCTGGTGCCAGGATTTCAGGAGCTTCTCAATTCAAAACATATGTTGCATGCAAAGCAATCAGCAAGGCAGTGTGGAAGAAAGGAAGGGAATAGGAAACAGTATTTTCTAGAGGAATATATAATCTAGTAAGGAGTTAAAAAAACAGGTATATTAAGTACAGGATAAGGGGAAGCAAATTATTATCTGTTACCATCTGTTAACAGTTGCTGACTCATTAGGTGCTTTATATATGTTAGCTTTCTCAGGAAAGATGATAACTCCATTTAACGAAGGGACAAATGGGCCTGGAAAGGTAAAAATATACCTGTTGTCAGTCCTTAGCAGATGGCAGGTCCAAGGTCTAAACCCTGGTCTCTGCCTACAAAATAAAAGTTCAGGAGAAAAAGTTTGGTATGGGTCCTATTTGCAAGACTGCATTTTAGAATCATGGTGTCCCAGGGATTGTTAGAGTTAAACAAATGCAGAAAGGTCTCCTCTTGTATTCAGTGTGGACTCTAAGCCTTAGGATTGCTACAGTTCTTCTGTTCCAGCTGAATGGACTGTTCCTTATTACCCCCCTACATGTTTTTAATAAATGCAAAGAATATAACTTCAGGTGAAACCTGGAAATGAAGTCTAATTAATATTATTAAGAATATTGCTAATCAGCATTCTACCTCTGCCAGTTCACTCAGTTTGTTATAGGCAGCATTTCGCAAGAATGAACGTTGCATGTAAGAGAGCTTTTTCATTTTTAGACTCTTGTTTATATTCACATGTACATTCTCAAAATTCCTTTCAGAATTGAACACCAAATGCTTGTGTTCATAATAAATACCCATATGCCAAAATAAAATTTTTCCATAAAAAGATGAGGTGTTTTCCCCTTTTTTATTGAATTTATTTGAAATGGAAGAAACTGGAGGTGTGTGAAAACCGCAGTTTCCTGAGAATTTTCCATGGCAAATGTTGTGTCAACATTAAATAAGGAAAGCTGTGGTTCCTTCATACCCTCTAATATTATGAAGTCTTTCTTCATGCAGGTGTAAAAACTGTTCATAGAGAATACTTAGCCTTTTAAGCTTCAAAATAAGTTTGTGTACATTTAAGGTATACGACTGTATTCGAATTTCTTCTGTAAACCTCCATAACATTTTTCATCTCTTCAGTGAAATTTATCACATTCTGTCTTGGATGAATTAGTTGTTCATTTGTCTTAACCTTTAATATTAAAGCAAGATTGTGAGCCTCAAAAGATGGTGTTTGTGTCCTTATGTGTAAGATCATGCCTTCACATATTGAGGCATGCTTATATAAGTATAAATATAAGTAAACATATGAAGAGGGATAAAGCAAGTGAGGAAGGAAGATGGACGGTAGTGAAATAAGAGATAAAGGATTTGAAAGGTCTCCTAATAGGTCCTTCCCTGCTTACTCCAGCAAGTTCTTCCCCTTAGCTCAGGGACTTTAGCCAAAGCTTTGAAACTTTGCCTACTTACTTTACAAGCCTCTTTTTTATGCTTATATTTAATTTGTATCCAAAAAGATTTGATGGGGGCTTGAAAATGTCAGAAAATGAGTGAAAGTTATCTCAAGTGGTTTAGAATAAAACTGAGAATACTAGACTGAATTAAAAAACCTGACTGTGAGTTCCTAACTGGCTAAGTAATCTTGAAATCAAATCAACACTGTTAGTCTAATTATTGGATAAAATAAGTGATCTATATTTCCTGTACCACTTGTTAAAATTAGAATTCAAAAATGCATTGAATGATTTCAAATTGCTTTGTTAACAATAAGATTAAACAGGAGTTTAAAATGTTAAATTTGACATTTTTTACTTAGGAGAAATAAAATTTAAATGATTGCTGTCATTTTTAAAATGTGATCATTTTAACTAAGACTTTATTTAAATCAAACATTTTAAGAAATACCATGTGTCCCTTTTTTTATTGGTCTTTGAAGAATGAAAGCTGAAATCCTTAGTATTTATAAAACGTGCACCTATGCATATGCCATTAACAATTTTTCCATTTGCAGTTTTTCCCCATTAGAATATTTTTTCTACTCCCCAAATCATAAGCTACTCAGATTTGCAAATTAACAGATCATCAAGAACATATATAAATTAATTAAAAACAACTAACAACCAAAGGTAAGGAAGTTTGAAGTACTAACTATACCTTAAGGAGATCCATACAATGTAATCTCTTTGCAAAGATTGCTGGTTAGCAAAGGGAAGAGGCTTAAATTTCTAGGAGTTTCTGTAGTCTAACCAGTGTTGCTTTGCCATTCATGCAGTTCACTTACTGTCTGGCTCTTGTTTTTTTTTTTGTTTTGTTTTTGTTTTTTTTTCCCCTTCATTTCTCTAATAAACCCTTCCAGATCCCACATTCTGGTAATGCATTTTTGATGCCCTTCAAAGGCCTAATTGCATCAGATGTAAAAATGCCAGGCCTTACCTTCTCAGTGTTGTTTTGTTTTGCCAAAAAAAAATTAAATGTTTTGTGCACCCTCACATACTCAGCAAGAGTTTTATGGCATTTCTACACTGCATTATCTTTTGATGTTTAAGTATTCTTAAATAACTGACATTTTCATATTTCAGTATAACAAGAGTGGTTTGTTCTCTAAGATATTTAGTGATGATATTATGTAGCCAACTTTAACAAAATTGCCCATTTATAAAACTTAGAAGCAATAGGACATACTAAAATGTGTATTCGCAAATATTATGGTACAAAGTAGGTTTATCACATACCTACAAGACCACATTATTGATAAGTAGATTTCCAGTTAAATGAATGAGAAGTTGAGAAGCTATTTCTTTTCTTTTTGCCTAAAGATGCTGATACATTAACTTCAAATATTTTGGTAAAAATTTTTGTATTTTTTTATTCTAGCTTTATTGAGATATAATTGACATATAACAAACACTGTATAGGTTTAAGTTATACAACTTGAAGGTTTGATACGCATATATATTATGAAAAATTACCATAAGATGGTTAATTATCATGTCCGTCACCTTATGTAATTACAGTTTTGTGTGTGTTGCATGCATTTAAGATTTACTCCTTTAGAAACTTTAAAGTGAAATAAAAAAAGAAACTTTAAAGTGTATAATGTTGTTGTCTGTAACCACCAGCTAAATATCAGATCTGTAGAACTTACTCATCTTTTAATTGGAAGTTTATACCCTTTGACCAAAATCTCCCTGTTTCCTCCATTGCCACCACAAGTCTGTGGTAACCAACAGTCTGTTATTGCCTCTGTAAGTTTCTTTTTTAAGATTCCACATATAAGTTATACTATGCAGCCTTTGTCTTTCTCTGTATGATTTCTTTCACTCGTTGTAATGCCTACCAGGTTCATCCATATTGTTGTAGATAGAAGGATTTTCTTCTTTCTCATAACTAAATAATAATTCCATTTTGTGTAGATAGATGTATATATAGATATCTCATTTCTGTATATATACATCTATCTACACATACACACACACCATGTTTTCTGTATTCATTTCATTTGTCAGTGGACTCTTGGTTGTTTCCTTGTCTTGGTTGTCATGACTGATACTTCAGTGAATACAGTATCTCTTTGAGATAGTGATTTCATTTGCTTCAAGTGTATAGCTGGAGTGGGATTGCTGGATCATATGGTAGCTCTAGTACTAATTTGTTGAGGAACCTCATCTGTTTTCCCTAGTGTCTGTACCAGTTTGCATTCTTACCAGCAGTGCTCCAGGGTTCCCTTTTCTCCACAGACTTGCCAGCACTTGTTAGTTCTTTTTTTTTTTTTTTTTTTTTTTTTTTTTTGATACTGACCATTCTGACAAGTGTGAAGTGATATCTCATTGTGGTTTTGATTTACATTTCCCCCAGTGATTATTAGTGTTGAGCTTCTTTTCATGTACCTCTCAGCTACTTTTTCTTTGGAAAAATATTTGTTCAAGTCCTCTGCCCATTTTTTAGTCAGATTTTTATTTTATTTATTTACTGTTGCATTGTATGAGTTCCTTCCATACTATGGATATTAGCCCCTTGTCTGAGATACAGTTTGCAAACATTTTCTCTGATACTGTAGATTGCCTTTTCATTTTGTTGATTGTTTCTTTTGTTTTGCAGTAAATTTGTAGTTTGATGTAGCCCCACTTGTTTATTTTTGCTTTTGTTGCTTGGGCTGTTGATGTCACATCCAAAAACTCATTGCCAAGACCAGAGTCAAGGAAGTTTTTTCCATACGTGTTCCTAGGAGTCTTGACAGTCTCAGGTTTCACATTTAAGTCTTTTTAGTCCAATTCAAGTTAATTTTTATGAGTCATGTAAGATATGGGTCTAGTTTCAATCTTTAGCATATGAATATCCAGTTTTTCCATATCATTTTTTGAAAAGACTGTCTTTTCCCCTGTCAGGTATTCTTGGCTTTCTTGTCAAATAGCAATTTACTGTATGTACATTCTCAATTCTCTTCCATTGCTATATGTATCTGTTTTAATGTCAGTGCCATACTGTTTTTATTTTTGCAGCTTTGTATTGTAGTTTGAAATTAGAAAGCATAATGCCTCCATCTTTGTTCTTCTTTCTCAAGATTGTTATGGCTCGTGGGGATCTTTTGAAGTTCCATACCAATTTTAGGAATTTTATTTTCCTATGAAAAATGCCACTGAGATTTTGATAGGGATTACATTGAATTTATAGATAGCTTTGAGTACTATGGATATTTTAACAATATTAGTTTTTCCAATCCATAATAATGAGATATTTTTCCAATTTTTTGTGTCCTCTTCAGTTTCTGTCATTTAAGTCTTAGAATCTTCAATATACAGATCTTTCACTTTCTTTGTTGTACTTATTCCCAAGCATTTGATTATTTTTGATGGTATTATAAATAGGATTGTTTTATTTATCTTTCAGATATTTCATAGGAATGCAACTGGATTTTTGTACATTGGTGTTCTATCCAGTAACTTTCCTGAAGTTATTTATTAGTTTTGTTTTTTGGAGTTTTTAGGATTTTCTTTATATAACCACATACCACATAAACAGAGACCATTTTACTTTTTTCTAACTTGGATGCTTTTTATTTCTTTTTCTCACGTAATTGCTCTGGCTAGGGTTTCTAGTGCCATATTGAAAAAAAAAATAGCAAGAATGGGCTCCCTTGTTTCTGACTTCAGAGGAAAAGCTTTCAGTTTTTTACTGTTGAATTTATTAGCTCTAGGTTTGTTATATATGACTTTTATTATGTTGAAATAGGCTTTTTATACCCTCTTTTAGAGCTTTTATTATGAAAGATTGTTGAATTTTCTCTTTCTGCATCTAGAGAGAAAATCATATGATTTTTACTCTGCTGGTGTAATGCATAATGTAAATTGACTTGCATATGTTGAACCATGCTTGCATTTCAATGATTCCAACTTTTTATTGTGTTACAGAGTTTGATTTGCTAGAATTTTGTCTAGAATTTTTACATATATTTATCAGGGATATAGAACTGTAGTTTTCTTTTTTTGTAGTATTCTTATCTGGTTTTGATATCACAGTCTTAATGACTTTTTAAAGTGAGTTTAGGATTATTCCATCTACAGTTTTTTGAGAGTTTGAAAAGAGTTCATATTAATTCAAGAAGTCACTTATTTTCAACATGTTGTTCTTACTACATTCATTTTTTTTTTTTATGATAGTCACACAGAGAGAGGGAGGCAGAAGAGACATAGGCAGAGGGAGAAGCAGGCTCCATGCACCGGGAGCCCCACGCGGGACTCGATTCCGGGTCTCCAGGATCGCGCCCTGGGCCAAAGGCAGGCGCTAAACCGCTGCGCCACCCAGGGATCCCCTTTACTACATTCTTTTAAACAGAATTACATTCCTACCTGTTTATCTTAGCCACTGTTAACATGGACACTACCTCATAGTATAAATTGGAGCTCACATTTATAGCTATTCAAAACTTTCCCAGGGGCATAAAATGTATTCTCTGGTGTGGAATGATAACAGGAAGCTAAATGCCCACACCTCATACATTTCCTAAATAAGCCACATAGTCAGTACATATTAGTTGCCAAACTTAAGAAACATAAAGGATGAGAATATGTTTTATATAATATTTAAAAGTAACTACTTTTGTCAATAAAATACTTTTGACAGGATAGTATTTTTATTTACTGATGGCATTTACTGTTTAAAAAAACACAAATTCCATATAATTACAGAAGTGAGGCTGTGGTATATATAATTCTACATACTAAGTTGTTAAGTAATCATACCTGATTAGTGACTATTATTTATATATATCTGTATACCTTGTAGACTCAAGCCTTTTATATTCTTTAAACTCACTGCTAGGGCAGCCCTTATGGCCCAGTGGTTTAGCGCCGACTTCAGCCCAGGGTGTGACTTTAGAGACCTGGGATCAAGTCCCACGTTGGGTTCCCTGCATGGAGCCTGCTTCTCCCTGCCTGTGTCTCTGCCTCTTTCTCTCTGTGTGTCTCTCTGAATAAATAAATAAAATCTTTAAATAAATAAATAAGCTCACTGCTATTCCATATGGATGCATAGGCTCTACCCTCCACTCTCCCAATGTGATGGCACCCCTGGTATTATGCAGTGCAGTTGCCTTTTAAAAAATCAGTCTTAACTTCTTGCTAACCTGATATTCTCTTCAAGTATGCCCTCCACAAAGGTTGTGATATAAAAGTACAGTTATAGGGGAAGACATACATAAGAATAATAAGATCTTCATTTATTAGAGTAATACATAATTTATGATTATAAATCCTATTATAGAGCTTTTTTTTAAAAAATAAAATTTACTAAAATCAGATCACTGAATCACAGTTACTCTGGGATATTTCCAGGGCATTGCTGAGTAAGCTCAGTGATATGATGATCCTTAATAAAATAGTTTTTACTTGGAGTCAGCACTAAACATGCAAGTATTATCAGTGGTCTTCTAAAACTTGTTATATAGCTAAGTTGGTGGGATGTAATTAGCTCTGGAATAAAAGAATACCCAGTTCATCAGAGCTTTTAGCAAGTTGTCAAAGCAGGAGTTTGGAATAGTAGCAGATATGTTTTTGAACAATTCTGTATGAACACATTTAGTCAAAATTTATATAGGATTCCTTTAGCTTCTTAACTAAAACAGTTGAAATTAACTCGTGTAATTAGAACAGTTATTTCCTAGTTTATCTGTTTTACAAATACAGATGTTCATATATTGAGGACTACCTTTGAAGTGAGTTATTAGCAGCTACAAGGTGGAAATACAGTGAAAGAAGCAGTTATGGAGTAACAGCTCCTGCTGGAGGGTCTTCTATTTTCTTGTAGAGAGAGAGAACAGGCTTCTGGCCTGTGTGTATTTCTCAGAACTGATTGGTTTCGTTCTCAATTTTTTTACATTCAGTTGTACTGAGATAAGTCCTGCCTATTAAAACATGCTGCTTTTTCACTAAATACCAGATTGTCCCCACTAAGCCAGAATCTTAAATTACATCACCATTCAGGGAAACAATGCATTTAAAGTTGTAATTTGTTGCTTTGATTTGGCAACAAAAGTCTGTCACAATAGTGTTTTTGTTTTATTTTTATATATTTTTTAAAGGATTTCATTCATTCATTCATTCTTTCATTTAGAATGAGGCGCGGGCTAGGGTCAGAGAGAGCAAGAGTGAAAATCTCAAGCAGACTCTGCATGGAACACAGAGCCTGACACAGTGCTTGGTCTCATGCCAAGATCATGACCTGAGCCAAAATCAAGAGTCAGACATTCAACTGACCAAGCCACCCTGGTGCCCCTGTTTTTGTTTTAAATTGGACTTTTGAATATCATGAACCTGCTAAAAAAATTTTTTTATTCCTAACTTTTTAGTTTGCCCCCACCAGGGATTCTACTTGCATATTATTAGAGCAGTTGTCACTTTTTCTGTAAAAAGTATTTTAGACTTTACATTCTCTGTTACAACTACTCAATTCTGCCACATGATATAGCAGAGCTATGGATAGTATGTAAATGAATGAATTTTGCTCTGTTTTCTTAAAACTTTATTTTTTTTTTTTTTGAGAGGCAGCAGTTTAGAACTGGCCCATAATCCAGTTTGCCAACCACCAGTTTTGAGAATCAAGTACTTCTCCAAAACTATTTTATGAAAAGGACAGTTTTCCAGGAGTCCTTCCAGACATTCAACTTTAGTTGGTTTTTAGGGAATTTACCCTATACATCAGTATGTGTATTAGTATGTTTTAAGTATTGGCTATTGACTTTAATTGTGGTTTATAAGAATTTAGATCTCTTTCCTCCTTCAGCCCCTGTGTCATATATGTACCCTCCTTAACTTCCATCCTTCTAAGGCACTTGGGTCAAATTTAGAGTAGATGTACATTTAGTGATTCTTTTATTTTGACTGTGAGTCATGTAGTGAGTAATTATCATTTTTCCTTTTTCTGCATAATATTTCTATTTCCTACAGTTTATTTTTTCATGTTAGTTTCCTATCTTCTTTCTAGTGTAATACCAAACTCTAGTATAATACCAAAATCTCTCAAGATGTTTAAATACACTAGGAGCCCCTGGGAGGCTCAATAGGGTAAGCATTTGACTTTGACTCAGGCCATAATTTTGGGGTCCTGGGATCAAGCCCCTAATCTGGCTCTGCACTCAATGGGGAGTGTCTCCCTCTCCTCTGCCCCTCCCCCTGCCCATGCTCTCTCTCAAATAAATAAAATCAAATAAATAAAGTAAGCTTAATGCACCAGGTATCTCCTGCCACCATCCTGAAAATGCCTTTGGCCTGCATCTCCCATCTGTTATATCCCATACATACCTCTTTCTTTGTATCCTTCTTCATTTTAGTGGAGCTTAGTACCTTCTAGGGAGAAAAGTTCAAGAGATGTAACCTCTTTTAAACCTTGCGTGCTGGGAAGTAGTTTTATTCTTATCTAATTTCGGTATCATTTTCCTACAAAATTTTTATTCTATGGTCTTTGACCTCCAATTTTGATTCCTGATTTGTATGGGGGGGGCAGGGGGGTGTAATGTGTTTTTTTTTCCTCTGGAAGCCTGTAGACTCCAGGATTCTGATATGACTCTCAAAATCATGCCCCTCATCAAGGGGTTCTGTCTTACAGCTTTTAATATACAACCTATAAAACTAAATCAAGCATATTCTATATGTTTAGCAACTCATCTTGTTGCCAAGTGACTCAGGATACCAGCAATAGGTTTTCTTCCCAGATACTCTCATACATCTCCACTGGCAGATAAAATGGGTAAGAAGTCCTATCTATATTGGACTTCAGGAAATCCAGCAAGGTGTTGAAGCAAAGGATTATTTTAACACTGTACTTAGTGAATAGTTTCCAAATGGACTACCATTTCTTAGACAAGGTTGAACAGAGGCGATATCTAAGAGTCTGTGAGAATCAAAGTTTTTTACCCTAAGGCTGCTCTAGCAAAGTACCACAGACTAGGTGCTTAAAACAACAGAAATTTATTCTGTCATGTTTCAGGAGGCTAGAAACCTGAAATTAAGGTGGCAGTAGGGCTAAGATCCTCAAAAGTTTCTAGGGAAGAACCCTTCCTTGCTTCTTCCAACTTGTGCCTCTGGCCTTCCTTGTACTATGACAGGATAACTGCAGTCTCTGCCTCTGCCTTCTTCCGTGTCTTTCTGTGCCTCTATCCAAATGTCCCCCTTATGAGGACATCAGTCATAGTAGATTGAAGGCCACCCTAATCCAGCATAATCACCTTTTAATTATATCTGCAAAGACTCTGTGTTTCCAAATAAGTTCACATTCTGAGTTTGTAGTTGGACATAAATTTTAGGGGGATATTCAACCCAATATACAAGATAAGTAGATGACAGATACAATTTAAAGAAATTATTTTCTGAGTAATATTGCTTAGATAAGTCCTCCAAACACAGTAGACTTCAGATAGCCATCATCTTGTGTTTACTAATGTACTCATATATTTGTATTACTAAGAGGGAAAAAAAAGCTTTATAGTGGGCTATTAACAATGAAGAGAAAATTAAAGACTTTGAGGCTGACAGCTCTAATTTGACGCACTAGTGAAATGTATTCATTTACCCTATGGGATGTTTATTGAATGCAAACTGTTAGCAGTTACTGTTCTAAGCACTAGGTCTATAGCAATGAGAAAAACAGAGCCGCTGCCTCAGAGATGTGAAAATATCAACCCTGGCATGCAATGTTAAGTAATATGAAGTAGATAGTTATGGGAAGTGTTGCTCAGATAACGTTAGAGCAGATAGGTGAATAATAAGAGATAATCAGCCATGTATATATTTAGGAGTTTAGTATTCCAGGTAAAGAAGAGCTTGCAATGGAATAGCCTAAGCTGAATCAGAAGGCAGTAAAGTTTAAAGAAGAACAAATAGGGGCATATTGTGATCTAGCTACCTTTTTAAAAGCTCACTGTGACACTCTGTGGAAAATCAGGAGTCAGGGAGCAAGTGATCAGGTTTGAGCATATCACATTGGTACAGCAGTTAAGTGTTAGTGAATTGATCAGAAGTATGAAGAGTAGAAATGATGAGAAGTGATGGGTCCTGAATATATTTTGCATTTAGAAACCACAGGATGAAAAAAAAAAAAAAAGAAACCACAGGATGTGCTAAAGGATTAACTGTGAGCTATGAAGGAAGGAGAAATGTGATAGAAGAATTCTTTAAGTTTTAGCCCTAACCAACCAGCAAAAGTATAATTACATATAATAGGTAATTATATATAATAAGGAAAGATTGAAGAAGTAGATTTGAGAAGGCTATCAATTCTTGTGGGTCCTGGTGGGTGATTCAGTAGGTTAAGCATCCAACTCTTGATCTCAGTTCAGGTCTTGATCTCTGGGTCATGAGTTCAAGCCTCATGGGTGTGGAGCCTACTTTTAAAAAAAAAGAATTTTCTCTTCATATGTCAGGTAGGAGGTTCATAGATGAGTCTCAAGCTCAAGTTAGAATAGCAGTTAGAAATTTGGAAGTTGTCATCCCACAGACGATATTTAAAGAATTATCCCCAATCATGAATTTTCTAACTTTATTATGTTAAATATATAATCAGTTCCAATTCAGTCATTGTCAGATATTTATGAAGTGTTGGCTCTTAGCCAAGCAGTGGTAGAAGGTTATGAGAATATAGTAGAGAGGCTAGACATTCAAACTACAAATATTTAGCATCATATAATTTTTACATCTCTATTAACTGGAATATCAAATATAAACAATAGTTATAAATTATATCACCGAGCTTATCACTAATATGTTATTTGATTCTTTCATATTAATTTAGTCTTTTTAATTAGGTCTCTTACCCTCTTTGAAAGTAGAAGCTATATTGCATATTTTTAATATCACACAGAATGCCTACCAGAGTTCTGGAAATATATTAAGTTCTCAAAGAATATTTGTTAGTTGATTACATATTAATTTTATTTGTTGCGGGGGCAGTTGTATTTTGTCATCATGAGTTTTATATTTTTTATCAAATTATACAAGTGACTTCTATAATGAGAATACTAACAAATTCCTGTTTCCTCTCATTTTAAAAAATTATGATACATTTTCTTTTATGCACTTCTTAAGAGTACTGTCTTGTTTTTATTCCCATGTTTGTTGTTTAAATTTGCAGCCTGATTCTACTGCAACTGAAAGAGCAGTTGCCAGACTAGCTATGCATCCTATTCTGAAGAAAAAAATAGATGTGCTAAAAGGTATGAATCAGATGACTTTTAAGCCATGTACTTAAATGCACTCGTATATATGATTTTGAATAAATTACTTCATTTATTTCTATGGGTTTTTTGTTTTGTTTTGAGGGCCTTTTATAAACATCTTCTTCAAATATTTTTAAATGTAGGAAGGTGCCTGAAAATATGGAAGTTATCTGATGTCTAATTAAATCTGTATTTTTTCCTAAATTCTAACATATGAATACATTTATATTAATATATAACATATTCATGGTAACATTAAATACAATTGATTTGCTAAATATTGATGTTACTTTTGATGTTGCCACTTAGTCACATAATTTTCGTTTTATGTGTGTATTATAAATTGTGTTGAAAGAATTCAGTGTTGTCCCAGATTAGATGTTTATTTTTATGTCTGAAAACACAATTTATAATGCACCACCACCATATCAACACATTATTGCTAAAGAAATTAAAGTTGGCATTTTATTTTATTTATTTGTACTTAGTGAAGTTTTTTACTATTTTTTGTAGTTCCAAGGCCTGAAAAGATGATTAATTTTAAGAGTTTTAAACTGAATACCTCTGAGCATTTCAAGTTTGGTTTTTAAGGTCATTAACGTTTTTTTGTGATTTCAGACCCATTAAATATGTTTAACATAATTGCAGTTGTCCTCTTAAGTGTTTCCAAATAATGTAAGAAATACTGTACTGGGGCAGCCCCGGTGGCTCAGCGGTTTAGCACCGCCTTCAGCCCAGTGTGATCTGGGGACCCGGGATTCTGGGGACGTCAGGCTCCCTACATGGAGCCTGCTTCTCCCTCTGCCTGTGTCTCCGCCTCTCTCTCTCTCTCTCTCTCTCTCTCTCTCTCTCTCTCTCTCTCTGTGTGTGTGTCTCTCATGAATAAATGAATAAAATCTTTGAAAAATATATTAAAAAAAGAAATACTGTACTGAAACGGTGATGTTTTATATTACTTGTTTTAATGATGAAATAAATCATGTGCTATTTCTGTTGTAGCTGCTGTCAAAGCCTTTAAAGATGCAAGACAAAATGTTGTTGAAGTTAAATCATCAGAGAATGCTTCAGAAGAAAATCATTCCAAGGACACTTTGTGTTCAAATGATGATGCCAGTAAGTTACAGCATGAAGGAACTATTATCAGTGAACAGAAAGAAAAAGAAGCCAAAATATTGGCAAAGAAACCAGTAAATTCAAAAGAAAAAAGAACCAAGATGGAACATGGACCCAATGCTATAGACATTCCAAATACTCCATCAAAGCCTTCTGAAAGGGCTGGTATAGTTCCTTCTGATCCCCGGAAGACACCTGCTGACCCAAAAATGAAAACCTTAAGTAAAACAAAAAAAGGAAAGGAGTCCAAAAGCTTACTTGGTGGAAATAGTGATGGAGAAGAATTACAAGAAGAAGAAAAAGAGTATTTTGATGATAGCACAGAAGAAAGGTTTTACAAACAGTCTTCCATGTCTGAGGATAGTGACAGTGGTGATGACTTCTTCATTGGGAAAGTCAGGCGGACTCGAAAGAAGGAAAGTAATTGCCATTTTTCAGTTAAGGAACAAACCCCCCCAAAAAAAGTATTGTTACCGGAGGAAGATAAACATGAAAGTCATCAGAGTATAAGAAATGACATAACCAAGCCAAGCATGGAATTAAGGAAGTTTGAGTCTGTATTTTTCCATTCTTTATCTGGATCTAAAGGCTCTAGAAGGTAAGAGTATTTTTTCTATCCTAAAATAGTTATTCTTTCTTAATTATTTTTTAAAGATATGAAATATCTGCACATCCTAGCAATGACAGAAGAGAATCTCTCCCCCTACGTACATGTAGTTTACACAGTACATCCTGTAGATGTACAGTAGACTTGGCCCTTTCAAACTTTATCCTTGGATAATATATGCAAATGCATATACAGTAGTGCCATATCTGTCCTGCAGCCAAATAATGTGTCTAGCTAGTTTCAGTTTATCCTTTCGAGTATCAGAGTTTTTAAACTTTGAGTTTCCTTTCAATGGAAACCTTTTGAAAATGTCTCATATCTTAGAACTTTCTGAAAAGAATGGTGGTTTTGTTTTGTTTTTGATAACCCAGGGCCATTATTGTAAATATCAGTCATTTTCTCTTACATTACTATTTCAGTAGATACAGGTATTTGCTCTAACCCCCAGACTGCTTCATATGTGGTAATGTTGGCCTCTCTCCCTGCTGTCAACCACCACTTTGCATAGCTCTTCTGTTATCAATAAGTTGCATTTCATTTGTAATTCTGTCAGGGCATATCTTCACGTTTTTGGATAAATATCATGGTTAGCTAATTTTCTCAGTAACAGCTACCTTCCTCAGAAGACTCTATTTATGCATAAGTCAGGAATAATTTTTAATAGAATAGAAACATGAAAAACACATGATGTTACCATTTTCCAAAGAAGTAAGAGTATGGAAAAGACACAAACTGTATTTGAAACCTTGGAACCAATTAAAATATTATTTATCTCTCCCAAACCTGCCTCCAAAGACGCCGTTTTTTTCCTCACTTGAGAATAGCACACTGCTATGCTGTCCATCTCCCACAAAAATAATTTTTGTAATATGTGACTCATCCCCTCTATAAGAAGACTTTTGAAATTCTTTATTTGCATAGTCCTCAAGAGTAGACACAGGTGACCAAGATGGGATATTTTATGTCCAGAAGTCCGTGTAAATGATGGTGAGAGGGAAACTCCCATGTTTATGTAGTAATATTGGGGTCTAACAAACTTTGATATAGTTAAAACCTGGGGTTTTCTCATTTTTTTTTATTGATTGCTGGTACAATGAGGGAGTAGTACAGTAGTCTTTCAAGTGAGTTTTTTATGCCTAGTTTATTTAGGTCATTTATCTTTTTTGAGTTCTAATGGTCTTTTTCTTCTTTTAGAAATTCCAGAGAACAGGCTCCAAAAAGCAAAACCCCAGGTATGTATGAATGGCTGCCTGACCATGATATGAAATTGACTAATGCTTTGCCAGAGTAGAAGGATGAAAAGTTCCAGTTGCTTAATAGCCTGAATAAATTACGTACCTACAGGAAGGGGAACAAGAATATCTTTTAATTACCAGTATAATTTTTTCAATTTTAATTGTTTTTACCTATCTGCTACCAGTTTGAAAGATATATAAATGAAACTTGACAGGAAATATTGGGTCTATTTGATTTATCTTGAACATTCTTTAAATTGTCATGTAAGTTATATCTTAGCATCATGCCATTAAACGTTCAGTAATAAGTATGTTACTAGGTTCAGAGTAAAATCAGAGTATTTTCACATTAATTTATAGCAAGTCAAGTTACATGTATTTGTTTAGGCTGACTCCTGTACATAATTCTAAACTCTCACTGGCTTAAAATAATAAAAATCTATTTTCACTCACATCACAGTCCACTTTGAATTGGCAGAGGGGCTGTGTTATATATAGTAATTCAAGAGTCAGACTCCTTTCATCTTTTCACTCCTTCCGCCTGCAGTTTTCCAGGTATTCCTCCAGAAGGGAAGAGTACATGGAGAAATTTTGCAGGACATTTTCATGCACCAGGTCTGAAAGTGGCAAGAATCCGTTCTCACATTTCATTAGCCAGAATTCAATTATATGACACCATCTAACCACAAGGGAGCTAAGAAATGAGATCTAATTATGTGATTAGGAGGAAAAAGGAAGTGGAATTTCTTAACACATAACTGTCTGCTGCTGACTATCCTTACTCTCACAAGATGCTCATTTCACTGTCTCTCCCGCACATAGAGCACACTTTATCCCCCTTCCCAAGGAAGCCAGCTCAGAGTCCCACCCAGTCCCTACATCCAAGCTCAAAGCCCAGCATCGTCCACCAGTGATGCATTACTTTCCATCTGGCTTCATGGAAATGACTGCTCCAAATTTGGTGACCTGGTCACTAAAAGACAGACTGCCTGTCCCCAGTTCATACCAAATATTTAGTGGCAGATCAGGGATAAGGTAACCACAGTACAAAATCCCAGTGAGTTAAGGGAAAATTGGGAGGCACATAACATGTCTGGTACCTAAACAAAAATTGTGAAGGATCTCGAGGAACTTCCTTATCCATTGTACTTGATGGTTTCTGTGTTCTGGAAAGGTCTGTGTTCCATGGCCACATCTGAAGTGGACATCTAGTATAATTTCCTTGTGAGTTGCCCCAAGTGACTGGTAGAAATACATGATCCTGAAGACATTTCAAAATCTAACATTCAAGAGTTTTTCAGCCCAGACATAGGATTTCTTTCACAACACAGATCCCTCAAGAAACATAGAGGCTTTCTGACGTCCTGGTTTCTAGTTAGTCCATCCATGAGCTAATCACCCCAGCAACAGTGTTCCCCTAGAGCTAAGTTGTCAAACTTGCCTTATTTATAAGTTTGAGGCAATTTTTTCCCACCCGCACCATCATTCACTGTGTGCTGTATTGAGATTTCTCATATTTGGTTGAGAAGGCTCTACTTGACTCTTAACTTTGCTATGGGGCTGAATCTCCACAGACTTTTACTGCCTAAATTCTTTGTTTCATGTCTTACCGTTTGAAGTCCAAAGGCTTTTCTAAACCCTAAGTTCCCAAATATCTGGACACTCTGTTCCCTTTAGTTTCTGCTGTGAGCTGGCCAGTTCTTTCCCTCTTCTGTAGTCTGTGGCCAAAGAGCCAGCAGTGTGCTAATTTTTTTATTTGTTCCACCCACTTACCCTGGTGCTGCAAACTCCTTAGGCCTGTAGCCTGCTTCCCAAGTTCTCAGTGGCCACAGTTTTACCCACTTCATTAGCTTAGGAAGCATATGCACTTTTTAACCTTGGGTATCCCATTTCCTTATCAGCTACCATTGAATTACGAAGCCACTGCCAAATATGCATGCTCTTTTAATGGGTGTATCCTCCATCTGAGTACCGCTTTGGTTACAATTTGTAGTAGACTGCTGGCTATCACTAGTAACTACCAAATTGTGGTGATTCATTTCTCATTCATCACCACCTGTGTGCTGCTGGCAGCCCTTTCCTTCTTGTGCCTCCAGGACCTCTCTGTGTTCACTGGGAGCAGAGAGAGAATTAAAAGATCAAGCATGAGGTTTCTATGGTTAGGCCTTATGTTCATATGCTGTTGGCTGTGACTCAGTTACATGGCCTCATTTAACTATAATCAGGATGGGGAGTGCATCATGCATGTGCCCCTAACACGAAAAGAAAATGAGATTTGGCAAACAAATGGCGGTGTGCCTCAGTGACCTCAGATTCATCAGCAGGATAACTGTAAAGTCCAGACATTGCCGTAGTTTCCCTGGGAGGAGACCCAAGCTAAAAGGGTTCCTGTTTTTTGCATAGCTTATATATTTACGCTATTCAGTTTATCAGTTTGTTTACACATATAAATTTTTTTACATAGTTATATAAAATATATATTAGTTTAGAATACTGTCTTATTTAAATCTCATTTTTTATTAAAGTTTTATATAACATTTAAATTCTCTGTTCTTCATTATAGAGCCACTCTTAGTATTATATCAGATTTTTAGACCACATGTGATTTGTACAAGATTTGGGATGTTTTGAATTCTTTGTACAATAATATTTTAGAAATGTGAGCCCAAACTGTGTGCATTTGTTTGTGTAACATTATGACATTTGCTTCTTAAGAAGATCTTCAGGAGGCTTTTGACCTAACTCGTAGAGGAGAAATTACACCTTCCTAGGAGTACTTTAAAAAAAAAAATCCGTATTATATTTTTGTCTCCCTTTTTTCCCCCCTGATTCTATAAACATGCACTGATTTGTGTTTTCTGACTGCTATGTCTCCCCCACACACTATTTGTTGTTCAAACTAATGTAGTTTAAGTATCTTATAAGAGGCTGTGAAACAACTTGCCATCCCCTTAATCTGGTGTATAATTATA
Organism: Vulpes lagopus; assembly: GCF_018345385.1. Taxonomy (NCBI): domain Eukaryota; kingdom Metazoa; phylum Chordata; class Mammalia; order Carnivora; family Canidae; genus Vulpes; species Vulpes lagopus. The sequence goes on along the minus strand of NC_054830.1, from coordinate 120,308,150 downwards.
TGCTTTGAGAAGAACCTTGTCTTATATTTGAGCAAATTCAGTAATTTATTTTATAATTTATTTTATTTATTTTATAATAATTTTATGTTCAGTAGTAGAAGGGAATAGAATCAATTAATAGCCCTTTAAAAACATCCCTCCCATCAACATTGTTAAATCCAATATCTTAGTAAATCCATGTGAATTTTCTGGCTACATCTGCTCCGTATACAGTAATCACAAACAAATGATATTCCTTTGAAAATATAAGATGCCCTTTTTGATTTGGGGTTTGGGGGGGGGAGGGTTGTTTTGTTGGGGGATGGGTTTTGGCCTTCCATGTTGTCTACTTTCTTCCCTTCCTTACTGCCAATGTAACTGAGACAGCACAACATATATTAGGAGACATACAGTAAACATCCGTGTAAGACATTAGAAAAAATAAGATTAGAAAGCACGTGTCCCAGAATTGCCTGTTCATATGTATATTTCAATTTCATACTGTTTACCATTGGACTTAGATTTTAAACTGTGATGTATTCCATTGAAGTAAAACTAAATTCCTTCCTTAAATACTGATGTGAGAAAATGAACACTCTGTTGTATGCTGTTTAGGTATCTGGTTATTCCTCACTATTTTTGCTTTCTCCTCCTAGGTTTTCAGCAAAATGAATCTCAACTCAAGAATCTGTTTAATAGGAGCGCGCAAAGAGGATTTGAAAGTTCAAAACAGCAATCACAGCTGCCTCTTCATCCTTCATGGGAAGCAAGCAGGAGGAGAAAAGAACAGCAATCTAAAATTGCTGTGTTTCAGGGGAAAAAAATTACATTTGATGATTGATTAGTACCTCTGTTTGTAAACCAGCCCATTATTAAAGTTCTGTTTACATAAGCCTACCACACATCATGTACATACTTAAATTGATTTTTAATAATATACTCACATTATTCCCTCTGAAAGAATTTCAAGATTATAGCTATCTCAGACTTTTTCATTTGTGCTTATTCATGAAGAGTATTTTGCAGGTTTAGCTGTGTGTCTTGCCTTGAAAATAAATTTTGGGAAGATATATTTAAAATAATAATGGAAAATATGAGGAAATTGTAATTATTTAAAAGAGATCACCTTTGCTAAAAGTTGTCCTTAGCAAAACTAAGATAGTAACTTTTATTATGGGTATAAAGATAATAAATTATACAAATATTTTTATTATACTTGTAATTATTTGTGATCTACTTTTTGACTATTTTAAAATAGTTTCTAGGGCAGTTTTTGATTTCTGAATCTCAGTTTTTTAGGCAGCATATGTGTTTAAATGTAGTAAACAACCAAAAATTTGTTTTATATCTCACTGCATAGAAATATTTGTTTAAATCAAGAATGTATATAATATGTAGTTGCTTGACCATGAACTTTAATGTAAACATATTTTGTGGAATCATGGATTAGAATTCATAAGGACAAACTCTAAAGGAGGTATGATTAAAGAAGCATTTCCAGATAACTAAGTGCAATGATGAAGTGACTCACTGAGGAAGAAACTACTCTCTATGGAGTACGGTTATTTCAAAGGAAAATGGGATTTTAGAAATCCTTTCAAATGTTTCACTTCTGCTTCTCTGGAAGAAATTAAAGGTTCTTGGTTAACTAAATAAAGATAACTAAATTCCTTGTTACTGTTAATAGCAGGGAAAGCCCCCTGCTTAGCAGGAATTGATAAGCTCTGGAGAGTCATTTCTATAATTTTTTTAAGCTCTATTAAGAGCTTAAGAATTTAGATAACTAAAGCAATGGAATTCAAGAGATTGTACAGAAAAAAATTATTTTCTCTGTGCTGAATGCAAAATTTGTTTTTTTCTACTTGTTTAAATTTTTATATTGACATGTCAATTACGCAAAATTGAAATTAATTTCAGTTGAAATTTTAATTATGAAAATTTTGCAGGAAAAATGAAAGAAATAGGTCTCCAAGGCTACCCAGATTTAGCCATACTGGAAGGCTGAGAGCTGTCCTCCAGACTACTAAGTCTGGCCAAGACTTCTTAGCCTACCACAAGGAGTTAGGGTCCAGCTACAGAGTTAGAAGAAAGAGCCCACACAAGACCATACTTACCTCTGACAACAACTGCAGGTTGTGGGGGGGTTAATGGGAGGGGGGTTCCCCAAACATCCTCAGGTTCAAATATTTGCTAGAAAAACTCCCAGAACTTACTGAAGCCTGTTTATACACACACACACACACACACACACACACACACACACACACTGAAACCTACTGAAAGTTATTTTTTATTACAGGGAAAAGGTACAAATTAGAACCTGTCAAAGGAAAGGAAGAGATACATAGGACCATGTCTGTGAGGATTCTAACAAAGCTAGATTGTCCCTAGGATGTATTGCCATCCTGGCATCAATGTGCATAGAGTATTGCCCATCTAAGAAGCTCACTGAAGCTTTGGTGTGCAGATTCTTTGTTGTGGCTGCAGTACATAAGTGTCATCAGTTGATTGCCTCAGTGATTGTTCCAGATGACTGATACCACATGACCCCAAATCCCCCATCCTGGGTTACATGGTTGTCTATTTTAGTGTAGCTAGCTGCTGCCCTAAACAAATGTACTTCTATAGATATTACATAGATTGCCTCCAAGAAGCTAAAGGCAAAGGCAGTTCTCTTTGGGCAAAGCCACGTTGTTTACCATGCAATATCCTTCACCCTGGTTTCCCAAATAATAACATTTTACCACATTTGCTTTATCCTCAGCCCTCATCCTCTTACCCATCCTCCTCATCTTCATCTTCCTCATCTCTTTTTTCCCTTCTCTCTTTGCTGTTGTTTTTATTGTAACATTACATATGTCTTATCATGTTCAGATTTTTCTTACTTCCTTGAACATACAGAATGTTAGTAGCTGTTTTAAAGCTTTTGTCTGCAGTGATTCACCATGTAGGGCAGTTTTACCCTTAGGGAACATTTGGCACTGTCTGCAGATACATTGTGTCACATCTAGTGGATATAGGCCAGGGATGCTACTAAACATTCTGCATTATATACAACAAAGAATTATCAAGCCCAAAATGTCAACAGTGCTGAGATTGAGAAAGCTTGGCCTACGGCTCATTTGGCTCCAGAGGCATTAACATTCTAAGCACCCTGCTTAATACTTTTTCTACTAGCAAAACTTTGTTATATCTGGTGAGGTGAGAACACAAACTATACCTGGCCCAGTGTAAGTTGCTTCACAAACTCCTTTCTAGTGAAATTTTCCCTGGCCTTGGTATATTCTTCATACACATTGCCCAGTCTTATGCCATAGACTTGAGGGGATCCTTCCAAAGATCTCCAGAGTACTTCTTTCTGTTCATTTCATACTCTCTTGTATTTTGCCTCACAAATTCTAGTCACAGTAGCTTACGTAAACCCTAAACTGTCTTTTCAAGAAGGCCACTGAGTTACCTGGGATTCCTTCCCCACGTGGTATAGTTTGGAAACTTCATGAATGAGCTAAAGCACTCAACTGGTTTGTTTTCACTCTCTCAGGTATCACTATTGCCGTATTTCTTTTTGCCCATTGTCTGGAAAACCTGCCTGAAAATGTTTTATTTTATCCAGTGTTCAAGTTATTTAATGTACAATAGCAAATCTGATTCCTGTGACTACAGAAGTAGGAATCCATTATTTATTTTGATGCTCAAATTGTCCTTAATTTGGCTAATGGGAGCCTACTCAGGCTGTCTTGTGTCTTTTTGCCATCTCCCAGTGAGAAAGATGGTTCCCGTTATCCACAGTATACTCATTTCCTGAATCGAAGAATATGCAGAACTTAGTTTCACGGTTGCTAACTGATACCTCTGGAAAAATACAAGTCTACTAGCCAAAATTCAGTATATGTTTAGAGTTCTTTTTTGTTTGGCTTAAGGGTATATGGTCTCAAAACTAAGACCTAGGATGATGCCTGCAAAAATGATGGAGTAAAGATACACAGAAATTATTTTCCCCATAAAAAGCAGTTAGAAAACTATTATCTGAATCAACCACAGATTTATTGCAATCCAAGGAATATTTTTCAAGAAAAAAGTGGATAAATCTTCATAGGAACAGTAATCTTTGTGATATTTTAACTTCTGGTATTTGCATCTTTCACTCCTCAGATCCATGATAGTTTTGAAAACCAACAGCCCACAATTACAGTGAAAACCAGCAGCCTGGCAGCCACTGGAAGAAACAACAGGGTTGGAGCTTCTTTAACAATATATTCACTGAGAATTGTTATTTGACCAATGTGGTAGTTCCCTGGAAGACCCTACTTGAAAGTCTGTCTTGACTAAGAACTTGCTCAGTGTGAAAGACTTTTTCCTGATACACTTTTCAAAAACAATCAGAGGTAATTGTTTAACATCACATTTGTACGAGGCAGTGATTAACAGGTGAGGAAAACAAATTTGTCAAAAAGCTTAAAAGGAAATCTGGAGAATTCAGTATCTTTAGGGACTTTGATAAGTTCTCCTATATTTCTTGAAATCAAGCAAGTCATGTGCATGTATAGTGCTGTGTGTATGTTCAGGAAAGAGCTGAGAAAGCCCTAAGCTCTCACTTGTAGCTGACCTAGAGGTTTTGCTAAAGCAGGAAATGAAGGCTCAGGTGGAATTGTCAATTTCTTGACTAAGTGTTGAAGGTGTGCCCCAGCGCAGACACACACAAAATCTCTTAGCAAATTAGAGAAGTATTAATTCCAGGCATTTAAGGAAATATCTGTCTAGTTATTAGTATACCACTAAACTAATGAAGCAGAAACTTTAATGGCCACACACAACAAAGAATATAGATTTCACAAGTTCAAAACAGTCCACTAAACAACAAGAAAAGTCCTAGGGAGACGAGAATATCTGATTTTTAGATTTGTACCCTTATATTGCTTAAAATGACCAGTTTTCAATAAAACACTATAAAGCATATACAGAAATAAAGTATGCCCTATATGCAGAGGGGAGAAAAGCAAACTGTACCCAAAGAGGTCTAGACTTTGGATTTATTCAACAAAGACATTAAATAAGCTATTTTGAGAATATATGCAAAGAATGAAAGGAAACCGTGTTTAAAGAACTAAAAGAACTGCCTCACCATTTAGAGAATATCAATAATGAGATAGAAATTATAAAGAAGGGACATAAATTTAGGAATAGAAAAGTACAATAACTGATATGAGAAATTCAGCATAAGTTGTCAACAGCAGAGTGGAGCAGTCAGAAGAAAGATTTGGTGAAACTAAAAATAGGTCAGTTGAGATTATCCAGTCTTAGGAACAGGGAAAAGAAAACATGAATGACAACGAACAGATCTCCAGAGACTTGGAAGATACCATCAAGTGTACCAGCATAAGCATAATGAAAGTCTCATATTACCTACATTTTTACTAATAGCTGTAGACCCTAAAAGAATTAAAAACCTATACCAAAAGAAACTTGACCATGAATGTTCATAGTAGCATTATTCATAATAGCCAAAAATAACAAACAAACCATAAATCTATCAATTGGTGACTGGACAAGCAATAATGATATATACATGCAATGGAATATTATTCAGCCAAAAAAGGAATGAAGTATTGATATGTAGTATGACAAGAAAGAACTTAGAAAAGATTAGGTTAATGAAGCCAAACACAAAATATGATTTCACTTATATGAAATCTCCAGAATAGGTAAATCCATAGAGACCAATTAGTAAATCAGTGATTGCTAAGTATGAGGGAAGGGAGGAAGAGTGACTGCTAATGATATGGATGGCATTCTTTTTTGGATTGATGAATGTGTTCTGGAATTGGATGGTAATGTTGGTGAACAAACAAAAATCCACTCAATTATGTACTTTAAAAGGGTGAATATTATGGTATGTGAATTATATATCAATTTTTAGAATAATAAAAAGTGACCTTGGGTTAGTACATTTTCCCTGCCTTCCTTTCATGTAGTACTTCATTTGAAATGCACTTTAATTCACATTTCTGATATGTTATGTAAAGCATTTTTCTTCCATCCTTGGTAATTTTATTTACATTTTTTTCTTTATGTGTGTGAAATGTGAACATTATTCCATAAGGCAGAGCTGGACAAAATGATATACTTTGAGAGGCAGCAACTCCTGCTTTCAATTATTTCTTTTTTTTGTCTCATTCCCACCCATCCCCTGTAGATAATCCATCCCATTAGTCCCTGGCATATGCTTTCTGTGTTTCTGTTTGCACAGATGGATAAATGTATATATATTTATATCCCACACTTACTGCAAAAATTAACATTCTTAGATGATATTTATAAACTTTACTTTTTTTTCAAGGCACATGGATGGCTCCATTGGTTGAGCATCTGACTCTTGATTTCACCTCAGGTCATGATCTCAGGATCATGGGAATGGAGCCCTGCATCAGGCTGCACACTGAGCTTGGAGCCTGCTTAAGATTCTCTTTCCCCCTCTCATTCAGCACTTCACCCTCACTGTGTTCTCTCTCTCTGTTTCTCAAAAAAAAAAAAAAAAAAAAAAGAGCAAAACAAAAACACTTTTTCATTTAAAACTATATCCCAGAAATCACTGCACAGTTGTCCATAAAGATTTTCCTCATTTAAAACAAACAACAAAAAACTTTCTAGTACCCCATTAGGTAGACCCGCCAATTTATTCAGCCATTCATCTGTGTCTATGCATACAAATTACTTTCCATATCTTACAGTTACAAAAAATATTGCAAAGAAACTATGAACAACAGTATGTGTTATCATATTATTGAAGTTATATCCTTGGGGGTAAGTTCCCAGAGTAAGAATGTTAAGCCAAAAGGTAAGTACATATGTAATTTTTGCTTGAAACATGCCAAATTTTCCACCATGAAGCTTGTGCTAAACACCAGCAACCTGAGTCCTGTTTTCCCACAACCTTTCCAATACAGTAAGGTGTTCTATATTTTGAATTCTGTACACTGGATAGGTGAAAAATGTTACCTTGGGGTAGTTTTACTATCCACTTTTCTTATTAGGGGTATTGTGTAATAGTTTTTAAAAATTCTTAAGTGCCTTTTTTCATATGGATTTTTGTGAATTTTTTCATGTCTTGCCCATTTTTCCACAGGTGAATTGTGGTTTTGTTTTTGTTTTTGTTTTTTTACTTTTTCCCCATAATTTTTAAGGTTTACTTATACATTGCATATACTATACCTTTAACTGTTACGTGTGTTACAAATATTTTTTCCCAATTTGTCAGTTGTCTTGATTTTATTAACTTTTTTACCACACTGTTTTTCTGTCACTTACCGTATATAGTCAGATGCTTCTGGTTTTTTCCTTTGTATTTCATTTTTGCATATTAATTTGAAATCATAGTTTGAAAATCTTTCCCTACTATTGTTTGCTTTCTACTTGATCTGACATCAGTGTTGCTGTCCTTGCTTTTTTAGTGTTCCCATTTGCCTGGGATACATTTGACCATCCCTTTATTTTTAGCCTTTCTGAATCAGTCTGTTTTAGATATGTTTCTTGAATAGAGTATATGGTTAGAACTTTATGAGCCAAGTTGAAAATCTTTCCATTTAACTGACAGATTCGACCCTTGCACATTTGTTGATAAAGTGAATATGTTTGCTTTCAGTTCTGTTGGATTATCTATGCTGTAATTATTGCATTTATTATATTTACTGTTTCTCTTCAAACTGTATTTGCCATGCTGTCTTTGTAAAAAAAAAAAAAAAAGTTTATATTTGGTGTGTAGGAAAGTTAATATTTCTGTTCTAATGGTTTTACCATATTTGATGCCCATTGTCCTTGATTTTCTTACCTTTTAATGACATTCTCATTCACCTAAATTACATTTTTTAAAAGTTTTTTTTATTTATTAGAGAGAGAGCACACAAGTGGGGGAAGGGGCAGAGGGAGAGAATCTTAAAGCGGAGTCTCCACAGCATGGAGCCCAAGGCTGGGCAACATCCCACAACCCATGAGATCATGACCTGAGCTGAAACCAAGAGTTGGATGCTCAGCCAACTGAGCCACCCAAGCAGCCTTCACCTAAGGCTTTTTTTTTTCATTCTTTTTTACATTGAATGAGTTCATTCTACGTCTCTCGTTTCATTGAGTTTATTCTCCTCCCATTTTTAGTGCCATTATTTTATTTTTACTTTATGGAAACATAGAACACATAAAGAGCAGGTTACCTAACATTGTTCTCTCCTTTGCACCTTAGTTTCCATCTTAGATTTTCAATGAAGTATCTATTAAAGCTGAATTGCTTAAGTTTTCCCAGTCATTTTTTGCTTGAATGAGGTTTATTCTCTTGTAGATTCCTCAAAAAAGAACTCATGGAGAGAGTTCTTTGAGTTCTTGATGTTCAGCATCTTTTCTAAGATGTTTCTAAGTCTCTAAGTATATTTTCATACTTAAGAGACTATGGGTGGATCCAGCGATGTTGTTGCTGTTCTTTGTGGCAGCTAAACTCTTCATTGTACCTTTGGTACGCATCTCCTTTGGAAGACTTTCTTGCCCCTCCCCAAGTTAGGAGATCTGTCTCATAGTCTGGGCACAGGATAGCTTCCTTACCTTTCCCAGCGATATAGTTTTTGGATTTTTGTGAGTTGTTTGTTTCCATTTACCCTTTTCCAAGCCACAATGAGAATTTAAATGTGCCTACTTGACAGTGTTTGATGACCTTACAGTGATCTAGAGTGACAGGCTTTTTTTCAGTAGGGAACAAGAGCCCTCGTAGGTACTTGTGTCTCCTGCAGCACTAATGTCTCCTTTCAGGTGTGTACCATCAATGAAAACTTTATCTCTGCTCTATCCCCCATCTGTCTCCTGAATGCCCAGTGTAGGCCCATGGAGCCCCCATACTCTCTAAAGTTCCTGACATAGTTCTTCTCTTTTTTCCTCTACGACTTTTTATACGTTTATGTTATATCTAGCCTTTAATCTATTTGGAACTTGCCCTATATACTCTGACAGATTGGCAAACTTCTTAATTCAATTAATACACAACCAATCTGTATTTCTCAGCATCACTTGAAGTTAGATTGGGGTCCTGTGACTTAAGAATTTTTTAGTGGAATGTGGGTGAAAATGCTGTTAACTACTTCCAAGTCTAGCTCATAAAATCCTCTCTATCATCCACTCTTCTTGTGTCCCTTGGCTGGATGTCAATTCCCAGCAAGCCATTAGAAGACCCTCTTCTTAAGATGTAGGAGTAACCATCAGCCTGGGAACCTAAATAACCATGAGAATCATTGTCATCTACATATTCCTTCACTTGAACCAATTGGATTTAAGTTATCATAACAAACACCTATCATGTTAAACCAATGAAAATTAGGGATTTTTTTGTTAGAGGTGTTATTACTCTGATTCAGAAATTGGTGATGGAAAGAGGATGATACTGTAAAAATAAATCCATAGTACATGGCATTCATTGGTCCAGCAGTCAATCAAGATGAAAACTAATATCCAATATTATAAAATGAGGTTTGTGTAATGCAGTGATGAAAGAGGTTTTAAAAAGGTCACTTGCAAATACTTGGATTGTGAACCACATGTCCTTGGACCCATAGCTCTAGGGAAAGGCTAGAAAATATAATGTTGGTAGTGAGTGTTGACCCTTAACTACCTGCATTTATCAAGATAATAAAAGAAGAGATGGGATATGACAAGAATTTTTTACCTTGCAAGTATAAAAAAACAAAAAAGGATGGAAAAACCATTGCTTCTAGTCCTAAGTGATAAGAGATTATGCACATTATGACTTCTGGCTCCAGCACAGATCTGAGTAAAATTGTGGTATTTCCTCCTAAACAAGATTTCTTTAATATAAGGAGCAAAGGACAAAAAAATAAGTCAACCTTGAGAATTATATTTAGGAAATAACTTTGTGAGATGCTATTAGCATATGTAGCTGAAGAGATACCTTTCTCTCAAAAGCAAACATCTGCTTATTTATAATGCAAAAAAAAAAATCACAAGCCTTTTCTTTAGCAGCTTTTGGATGTTCTGTCATTAGAAGTATTTGGGGGCTCCTAAACTTGCTCAGGGGGAATATGGATTGCAAAAGTTTAAAAGTCTCTGAGGACGGTCATTCTCCATTATTTATATTTCAAATGTGCTAATGGACAAAACAGCTGCTAAAGAGTAGATCCAGAGCTATGAAGAACATTGAAGAAGTAGTTCCTCCCAGGTAGCAAAGTTGAAATCAAGGATATATTCTTACTGCCAGGTTAAAAGGACCTCAAAATTCCTGCCAGAAGCTTATCATAACTATTATAGACCAGTGCCTTCCACATGTTTCTTTACTAGGTACAGTTTATTACAAATTTTATCCCTGCTTGACTATAATATGTTGGGCCAGGTGGCAGTAGGAAGACTTCTATGACTTGTGTTGTTTGTGCAAGTATCACTGAATATCAAGGAACTATATCCAGAACTGATGGAAAAAACCATGTTATCACTCAGGGTTTGGACTTGAAGCTGGTTACAATAACTGGATGGAATTTGGGGTTTTCTCACTTGGCGAGTAAAGAAGTATGCTCTACTTATAGTAGGATACTTGGTAACCAGAAAGATGTACTGTACTAGATATTAGCTGAGTGCTCACTTCGTCTATTTCTTCTTTCCCTCAGGTACATGGCTGATACCTAACTTAGTTTGCCAGCCTTCTTGGAATTAGGCAAATGCTAGCCAATGGAATATGGGTAAAATGATTACATGATGTTCACCTCCCCACAAAATGTTCTAGGCCATCTTCCACATTTCTTCCCTTGTTTTCCAGCAGGAGGTTGACATCCTGGGCTCCCTTACAAGACATCTTTTGAAGATGAAGTTTCTGTCAGCCAGAGTCCTTGCGAGATTGCATGGAGAAGATCCCCTCAACCCATCCCACCACCTGTTGAGCTTTACATGAGCAAGAAGTAAGTGAGTATTCCGTTATATCATTGAAATTTAGGATGGTTATCTGTTACTGAGCTAGGGTTATTTTAATACATGTATGATATGTGGTGGTGAGCTACCTATTTTATTTTTTCCAGTATGTATATTGTGCTAATACTACTTTTAGTAGTTGGGTCATCCTTTCTCTACTAATTTGAAATGTCACCATGTAACCACAGGGATGTTCCTAGGTTCTCTTTTCCTCTATTTCAATGATCCAATATAAACATTCTCAATTATTATAGCTGATGAATGGACAAAAAAGATATAGTAGAAAAATAAAAAAATAAAAAAAAAAGATATAGTAGAATATTACTGATCCATAAAAAATAATAAAATCCTGTGAAATGCAATGACATGGATGGAGGCAGAGAGTATTACACTAAGTACAGTAAGTCAATCAGAAAAAGACAAATACTATATGATTTCACTCCTAAGTGGAATTTAAGAAACAAATCATAGGGGGAAAAAGAGCAAGACACACATACCAAGAAGCAGACTCTTAATAATAGAGAACAAACTGATGGTTATCAGAGAGGAGGTGGGTGGGAGATGGGCTAGATGGGTGATGGGTGTTAAAAAGGGCACTTGTTAGGATGAGCACTGAGTGTTAGATATAAGTGATGGATCACTAAATTCTATACCTGAAACTAATATTACACTGCATGTTAACTAACTGGAATTCAAATAAACCCAATAAATAAATAAATAATCAATCAATCAACCAGGCAAGCAAGCTTTATATTTTCCTTCGATACCCAGTAGCCTGGTTTACTCATAAGTCTTTTTTTTTTTTTTTTCAAAATTTTCTTGGCTATTCTTAGGTCTTTTCTTTATAAACAGATTTTAAAATTGGCTAGCAAATTTTAAAAAATATGTTGGAATATTGATTTTGGTTACTTTGAGAAATTATTTGTGACCTGGGAAGTACTTGTTTCTCTCACCAAGTTGCATAGAATGATAGGTCTTCTTCCATGAATAGGCCTAAATTTTAGAATTGTAGAAGAAATGATACATACAGGAGCATGTTCAGTAGCCTAAGTATGACGTCATTGTGCAGAAATTAAGTAGCCTTAAGTCAGACTCTGGAATGTTGTTTGTACTTTGGACATGTGTTTCTCTTCAAGGGAAAACTTGTTTTGAAAGAAAGTCATTCTCCATGTTGTTTTCAGGATTAAATTAAAAGGATGTTTTTTAGTAAAGACAGCCAAAATTTAGAGGGTGAGTGAAGGAAGGAGGGTTATTTGTGTTTATTTTTAAACTAAGCATGGTATAAAAATTCAGTCTTTGGCTTAACTCTCCCTATTATGGACAAAAGTTCAAGGTCCTCACATATACCAACAACAACCAATGTATTTTATGTATAAAATAGATGTGGACTAGTTCTGATCTTTTTTTTTTTTTTTTTAGCATTGGCACCCTCTTTATTAAAGAAGAGATTTTTCAGGCCTTATCAAATGTTTTAAGATTTTGTAAGCACTATAATCATACTATTAGTGCATAGAATTTACTTTATTTAGTATTTAAATTCATGCTGCCCACTTTGATATCCACATTGCTCCATACTTCAGCTTCATAGGTCTCTGCTCAAATGTCTTTCTGTCAGGGTGAGCAAGGAAAGCTTCTCTGACCTCCCTTCAAAAACATTAGCTGGTTATTCCTTCCTCCTTGCTTGGTTTTTCTTCTTTGACATTCACTACCTGACATATATTTATATAACTATATCAGCCTTCCCATCTAAAATATAAGCTTTGAATGCAGAGACTCGGTTTCCTTCTCTGCCATGTCCCAGACTTGAACACTGCTTAGTGTATAGTAGGTGCTCAGGTAAATATTTGCCTTTTGAATACATATGCTATAAATATTTGAATAAGTGTTAGTTTGAATAAATAATCATGGATATATATAAGTTTTCTCAGTTTATTAATGACTCCTATAATTGAATAGCTCCAGCTCCCAGTTAGGAATCTCTTAGAATAATCCTAGTGAGAGACAGGATGGCTTGGACTTGGGTAGCAGTGGAGAATAAGAATGGGAAAGAAGGGGATCCCTGGGTGGCGCAGCGGTTTGGCGCCTGCCTTTGGCCCAGGGCGCGATCCTGGAGACCCGGGATCGAGTCCCACGTCGGGCTCCCGGTGCCTGGAGCCTGCTTCTCCCTCTGCCTCTCTCTCTCTCTCTCTCTCTCTCTCTCTCTCTCTGTGTGTGTGTGTGTGTGACTATCATGGATAGATGAAGATTAAAAAAAAAAAATCTGCTACTTTATTAAAAAAAAAAAAAAAAAGAATGGGAAAGAAGGTAATGTCTGATTATAGAGGAGAAGGTATGGTATGGTATGAATTCATCTTCTATGAATAACTGAAGTAAGAAACTGGTATGAGTCCTGGACAGCATCGGAAGTCCATTCAGAGTTCATTGTCATTAATTCAAAGTGAGAACAGCACAGCATTCTGAATTTTCTTTTCTGGGACCTGTTTTTTGGTCATATTTATTTGGGGCTCTTAGTGTTTTTGTTACTGACTTGTAGGAGCTCTTCGTACATTAGGGCAACAAGCCCTTTGCCGACAATGATTTGCAGAAATTTTCATTTTATCATTTGTATTTTGACTTTGTTAGATTTTTCTCCCAAACAGAATATTTTATTTTATTCATGTTATAAATTATATCTGATCTTTAACCTTCTAAATGAATATGGTGGGCATATGTAAAGACTGTTAATGTTTGTATATCATCAGTTTCCCCAAGCACATTATCAAATTCTCATTGTTTTTAATAGTTACTCCATTATTTCTCTTCCATTTTTCCAGGTTTAGGATTATATCATCTTCATAAAGTGATCATTTACTTGCTCTTAATTTTTATAACTCTCTTTCTCTTACCTAATTAGAATGGCCACTATCTCCAGTACAACATAAAAAAAAATAGCACCTGCTGTCTATTCCTGACATTAATAGTACTACTTCTGGTGCTTCCCCTTAAGCAGGAAGCTGACTTGACTGATATGCATCTACCTACATAGATATATTAAGATCTATCCCTCTTACTTAGGTATATTTTTGTAATCCAAGAATAGATATAGAATTTTATCAAATACCTTTTAAGCATTTGTGAAAATGACCTCTGTGATTTTTCTCTTTTGTTCTTCAAAGATTTTGTGGAATAACTCTGAAAAAATATGATAGCTTCTTGCATTGTGATAACTTTCTCTGTCTTTTCTGTATTAATTCATTTAGATTTTCACCCAAACTCTCTCTCTATATATAATATATATGTAATGTATATATAACATATATATTATATATATCATTTTAATAACCATTTCATTCATGATATATTTTATTTGCAATGTGAAACAATGTAACCTCTTGACTCAAAATTACATCTGCAAGTTTAGGGTGTTTCACCTTCAACTTTTAGAAGTAGAAAAGTCAGTTATTTTACCAGTGAAATGGGTTTACTGGGGAATAACAGAAGAATTACAATTCAGGATACCCAAGCTATGGCAAACCATAGGCAAGTCCAGAGATGAAAGGAGAGGGATGTTACTTTACAGAGAAAGGGAGAAAATTGGGAGGGCCTGCTTTGTACACAAGTTCATTGGAGGAAAGTGAGAATTCAGGATGGTGATGGCTTCTCACTGACTGAATTACTGTGTGAACTTGTTACTGGGTAAAAAGAGAAATCCTTCCTTCCTCCTGCTAGAGCAATAAAGTAGGCTTCTTCCTGTGGGAAATGCAAGGTAGGTCTCCTGTTGGGAGTTTGCAATTGAGGACAAGTGGTAGAGCATGAGAGCTCCCCCTTCTGTCCTGCATCTTAAATGAGGTTTCTTTTATTCAGTTGCATAAATTTTTTGTCTTATTTTGCATATTTACACTTTTTTTTTTTAGATTACATAGTTAATGACGCATCTCAGTAAGACACATAGTTTTTCCTTTGTGTTCTCTTTTAACCATATCCCATAGATTCAGATACATTGTGAATTCTATGATACTGGTTTTCTCTCTTTCTACCTTTTAGTCAATTGCATTTCAAATGATTTTCCTATTTTCCTTCTCTGCTATTTTGGAATTTCTTTTGGCAATTACCTCTTAAATTTTAAAGTGAACATTTTCTTAAAATATAAATTAATTTCAGTAAGTCTTCCTGACAACACATAGACTTCATGCCTATCAATTCACTATTTTATCTTTCATGCATTTGTGTCAAATATCTTAGTTCTGCTGTTTAATTTTATCTCCAAATTAGACAGTTTCATTACTGTTTTATACAGTGTTTACATAGATCTCCTCACATGCTCCTTTGTTCATCAATTTTTCTTTGTTTCTGACCGTATTTCTGATATGATTTTCCTACTTCTGAAATACATTTTTTTAACATTGTATTATTGAAGATCTGTTAGTGGTATACTTTTTAAATCTTTGTCAGAATAATATCTTTATTTTAATCTCAGGCTCAAATGATAATCTAGTAGGGTAACTAAACTTGAATAATTATTTTCTTCTATTACTGTGAAAATATATCATTGTTCTCTGACTTAATTTCCATTGAAAAGCTGGCTGTCAATCACATTGTCATTCTTTCTGAGCAACTTCTATGTTGGTGATTTTTTAAATAATATGAAGTAATTGTATTTTTTAATAGAGGTTACCTTTATACTGGTAATTATATATACTGTACTTAATATTCTATTGCAATAGAGCAGGTATCCTCAAACATTTTCTGCAACAGGCAAGACAGTGAATATTCCAGGCTTTCCAGATTATCTCTGGCAGCTTCTTGGCTTAGTGTTGTAGCACAAAAACAGCCATAGATAATATGTAAACAAGCAGCTGTGTTCATTAAACTTTATCTACCAAAACAGATGGTGTGCCTGATTTCACCATTGGTTCTTATGTGTTGACCCCTGCTTTAGACAGTCTGTTCTGAATAATGATTACATTTTTTCTCCCTATTTCTCAGGGCACCTGGGTGACTCAGTGGTTGAGCATCTGCCTTTGGCTCAGGTCATGATCCCAGGGTCCTGGGATCTAGTCCCACATTGGGCTCCCCACAGAGAGCCTGCTTCTCCCTCTGCCTGTCTCTCTAACTCTCTCTGTGTGTCTCTCATGAATAAATAAATAAAATCTTTAAAAAGATAATAAATTAACCTATTTCTTCTTCCTCTCAATATTCTTTCCTCAAATGCCAAATATTAGCTTAGGGTTTATCTTCATAGTAATAAAGCTAAAAATAGGCAGATGGATATATCTATCAACTTTAAATTACATATTTTGACCGGAACTATAAAAATATAAGAAGTAGCAAACTTACCTTTTGTTTTCCATCCCTTCTCAATTCTTAATTGTCCCATTTTAACCTTGACATTCTGTTCTGTCACCCTTATCCTTGTCAGTCAGATGACTCTTTGAAGGTCATGCAGCAAATAAGTTGTCAAAGGCAGGATACTCAGTGAACCCTTTGACAGTGAACTTAGCTGGCCATGTTGTTAACAACTACATCATGCTGCCATGGTTTTTCCAAAGCCTACCTAATCTTCATACTAAACCAAACAAAAATTATAGGGTTGGTAAAAGGAGCCAAATCACTTATAAATGTGCTTCTGAAAATGTCATTCTTGCAAACCATATTCTCTGTATTTTTAAAGTTGTTCAGCATTACCATGGTTAATTACATTTTAGGAACAGAATTTGATCATAATAAACATCACTCCCATGAGACCAATATAAGTAAATCTTTTTTCACCCCAATAAGAAACTTGAAAACTCAATCTATCCATTGCTAAGCAAAGCATTCAAAAAATCTAGGAATAGCAGGCTAACTCCTAAACATGAAAATGGATATCTTAGACTAATAGCCAACATTGTATCTAATGAAGAAATATTAAAATTTAGAAACAAAAACAAGTTAGAAACAATACTTGCTCTTGTTATTACATCATTAGTACATTTTTACTTAACAGAGTACTGAAAGTTGAAGCCATTACAGTTTGAAACAAAAGAATTGTGGCAGGTATAACCAACTGGAAAGAAAGAAAATTAACATTGTTTTTTACCACTACCTCATAGGTAGGGAGGTTCCCCATTGATTTTATTCAGTTCCAGTTTGATTGTGATTACAGTAAGAGTTTTGTTTGATTTGCTTTTTCAGTGCCACCATCTTCTCATAAAAGATCCAAGTTCCCTTATCCTTTCTTTCAGAAGAAACCACAAGTGTCCAGGGTTTGTGAGGTTATCCATAGGTGAAAAATCAGAAAACCTTTCACTCTGTTCCATGAACCTCTGAAGGTTTTTGTCCTTTGTCCTTCTAACCATTTCCTTCTCCATTTTGACTTCCCACTCTACTCTGTGTCTTTCTTTTTTCCAATTCCAGTTTTATTTGTTCTTTTGGGATCAGAGAAAACAGCCCTCCAAGTATGCCTATTAGAACTCACCTGGCATCTTAGGTCTACATTTTTTAAAATCTTGGTTCCTGAGTGAATGTGAACTGAGACTAGAGTGATGACCCCCTGAGTGTAAGAGAGAGAAAGAAGAGAGAATGAGAAATACCCCCAAATACCACAAAATAAACACTAAGACGTGGTTTTGCCACATTTGCACATAGGATTCTTTGACAAGCACTCAGTGAATATTAGCTATTAATACTTGAAAAACTCATCTGCCTGCCGAGTAATCATTTCTAACCCTTCTTAGTCTTTTAGTAACTGCTTATAATTAAAATTCTATGGTGAAAGTGTCTTTTAATCCATCTAGGGTGGGACCAGGAGCTATCTATTGTTTGGTGTTGGACACCATGATTAACAGGGTCATGTGAGGGAGGTATTACCCCAAGAGGAGTTATGGTGCTCATTTCTTTTAAAAAGCATGAACACAAGGTGCTAGCCAAGATAGAGTAGCTGTCCACTGGAAGTCTAGTAAGAGAGCATGCATATGTGTGAATATACAAAGAAGGTGTTTACCTTAAGAAATAGGGAGGTAAAGCTCCTGTGTATCCAAAGGGCAAGTACTTTACACCTCAGGGGAACAAAAGGTCTAAGGGGAATAGTCAATTGTCAAGTTTGACTAGAAGGGAAATGCACAAAAATGGTAGGGTATAAAACCGATGAAGTTGGTAAAGGGGCCAGATAAAGGCAAGCATCAAATATTGTTAGGGTTCTTGAGATTTATTTTACAGGAACTTGA
Source organism: Vulpes lagopus (assembly GCF_018345385.1). Lineage (NCBI taxonomy): Eukaryota > Metazoa > Chordata > Mammalia > Carnivora > Canidae > Vulpes > Vulpes lagopus. The sequence goes on along the minus strand of NC_054830.1, from coordinate 120,290,043 downwards.
GAGACCAAATTTGAAATTGAAAAGTCTGAGGAAGAAGAAAGCTATGTAGTTGTGTAGAGATTTAAAGTATGTAATGTATCTACCTTGCCAAATGTCCTTAGCTTTCTTGTGTTTCCAGTAATCTCTTTGAAAATGTTCTAGGTCAGAGTTTTCCCATGATATTTCAAATCAACAGATCATTTGTGTAAGGCTAAAATTACACTTGACAGTAATGGAGGAAAAATACACACACACGATAAAAACAGCTCCAAAAACAACGTTTTGGCTTTTCTTGTGAAAGAGCACAGCACCTTAAGTGTCTTTTATAAGATTCCAAAATTATCTCAAATTACTAAAAGGAGGGAGAAAAAAGAAAGGTCAGTTATCAAGTTTCATTTTAAATGTTATTTAATTCAATAAAATACGTTAATGAAAGAAACAAGTAGTTCATTCCAAATGAAAAACCATATATGCCATTATGGAATACTCTCAACTCTTCAAAAAAAAATTAGTGATTCTGATAATTTGAGAGTGGATCTGACAGTGATCATTAATGGCTGCTAAAATGAGTAGGTAGGAAGATGTAGCTGGGAAATTTTACAGTGGATGGATCAGATGGACAACCCTGAACCCACTGATCAATCTTCACATAACAAAAAGACAGAGATAGCTGGAGACATCTTGGTATGAAAGACGTACCATCACCTAGCAAGTCTTCATGCTCTCCTGTATCAAACCTAACCTGTATCTAGTCAAGCCTCTAGGTCCGAGTTTTATAGGAAATACAAGGAACAGAGGAGTGGATTAAATGATACCACCAGGATATAGTCTCCAAAATCTAGAATATGGAAAATTCTGAAACAACAGGTATCCTATAAAAATCCCTATTTTTTATACAATTAATAGCAAGCAAAGGAAAAATGATAAAAGGAAAATCTATATATATATATTATAAAGCAACTGAAAACACATAATAACCAAATTCAATGTGTGGTCCTTGTTTGATCGTAATTGAAATGAACCAACTAAAAAAATAGTTATGAAACACTTTCTGAAGTATGAATACTAATTAGATTTTTGCTGATATTAAAGAACAGTGGTTCTTAGTGGTTACATCAGTGGATATTATTGATTGATGATCACCAACTTAAATGATTTAAGTGGAAATAGGATGAAAATATTGATTTTGAGTAAAGATCCAAAATATTCTGATAGGGTAAAGTACCAGTCTTGGATCTCCCCCCCCCCCCCCCCCGCCCCCGGATTCAAATGAGACCAGTGTCTGAGGTTAAAGCATTCATGATGGCCTCTTGTTGATCACTGAGAAAGAATCCCTGGGGACCCCCTGAAGCTAAATTGTGAAATCCTGTGCATGAGGACAGAGAAAAGAAGACTATGTCATTTTTTTTCCACAGCCCTAATACCCAGAGTATTCTCCTGAGAAAATTGGGGATGTGGGAGCAGGGAATAAAGCTATGTGTGCTTCACTCCTGATGAGCCTTCTCAAACCCTGAAACAATAACAGGATAACTCCCTGGGGACTAAAAGACATCCCTGGTCAGCCTGAATCTTGGGCACAATTTTGGCTTGATAGGGTATTTTCCAGACAGCAGGTTGCCTAAATTAGGGAAGAAGCCACCCCATGTGTATATTTTTTTCCCATCCCTCTGATCTCATCTCCTTAGATCTCTGATCTGCCAAGAAAATTTGGCCAAGTCACCGATGCTCTTGGACTCAGGTTCAGACACCTCTGGAATGAGTTGCATATCTGTACACCACCCCCGCCTCACCCCAGTGTCAACTGCAAGTCAGTTTTCTATACCCTGGATTTAAAAGAATGGTGTGAGCAATAGAATACTGAGAGATGGATGAGCATAGCTGACTGCTAGTTACTCTCACCCAAGGTTCCCATTACCACTTCAGGTGTTCCAGAATACTGAGATTGTGTTGTGTTTTTTTTCTCTGAGTTTTCCCTCTGTCTTTTTTCTACGATTGAACTATAGAGCATGGGTATACCATGCTACAGAGACTGTAAGTGTTTAAAGCACAACGTAACTAATAGAAATAAAGAGTGCAATGCCCCCTCTTCTAGGTATCCCTGCCAGAGAGAGCCTCTCATGGATGCTCAAAAATTAACAACAGGATAGAAGCATGGGGGAGGAGTTGACAGAAATGGGTAGCACCTGGACAAACAGAACCTTAAAACAATGCCTTTTCTCTTGTTCTTTTCTCTTTTTCTCTCTGGGTTGATCCTTGTATTTGGATAAGCAAGAACTAAAGTCTTCTTACCAGTAAGGATGAGCTTCCATTCTGAAATGTCCTACTAAGACTTCATGACACAGTAAAGGTGGGTTGAGAGTGAGCCGGCTGTTTAGCCCTGCCAGTAGGAGAGGCAGTAGCACTGAAAGGGAGAGCAGGATGGCACTACTTTCTGGAGGAAAAATCAGCTGTTTGATACTGATAATATGGGGTTTTCTTCACAGAAATCAGTTGAATGAGTAGCTGGAAGGAAAGGTCATGAGTTGGACTTTATAGACATTGATTTTGTTCAACTTTTTGTTAAACGTAAATAGGGTGGCTTGCTGGCTCCCAGTAATCCTCTCATTGACAATGCCCATAATAATTCAATCCCTACTGCTGGAGTAATCATTTTCTTTTCCCTCTCTTTCCTTACACGCCCACCCAAAAAGTCAAAATGCAGCTATTGTTTGGATAGGGGCAGCCATTCTCTTACCTAACCGTGTGTCCTTGACTTTGATGATTGAGTAAGAAAAGTACCTGACTCAATCTAGACCTATCTTAATATCCATATTACTGGGTCTGAGTTTGGCACATGACTGAGTGAGACTATGAAATGCCATCCTCTAGAATTTCAAACTTGAGCTATAGATTAATGCTGTTTTCTTTCTGATCAATAAGCCAGGTAGATGAGCACCCTGATCTTGTTGCTGATCTGTAAGCAACAAGGTTTTCCATTTTCATGGAGAAACTAAACCAAGAGAATGAAGCTGACACACAAATAAACAGAGAAAAGGCAGTAAGAATGTGACCTTGATGGTATTTGATTTCTGATTACAATGGCTCCTTACCTGAACTTTGCCTTTCCTCTTTTTGGTTACATGAGCCTACGAATTCCTTTTTGGACTAAGCAAGTTTAAGATATATATCTGTTACCAGAAACCAAAAAGCCCTAAAACAAAAATGAAGTGATCACAACTACCAGATTGTTGATATATCCATGAATGTTAGCTCCAGCAGCAACCCAACTGTAGATTGCTATAAAAGTTTTTTTTCCCTAATCCCATCCCTCTAAAAAAATAATGTCATTGTAGTAACTAAAAATGATTGACTCTGATGCTTTCTGCCTAACAGTGGTAAAATTAACCTGTTTGCAAATGACTGGTTGCAGTATCGATAATAATATTGGCTTCAAATTTGTCAGGCTCCAAATTTCTGCATTATCTCAATAAAGATAAGTGTAATGAAGATTCAATATTATTTCAATCATTTGCTACAAGGAATTGTTTCTTACCAGTCTCTGTCATTACATCTGTCCTTAATCCTTGTTACATACAGTTGTCACGAAGTCCAGTTTGACCAGTTTAAGAAATTGGGAACTAGCGATGTTCTCCTTCTAACAGTGAGGACATATCCTTGGTCATTGTATTGATGATTCACCTTTTGGTCTGTGCCTTTATATTTTTTTTCTGTCTCCAAATTTGGTGCCTATTACCCATAGTTAAGTAGCAAGTTCTTGGCAGCAAATTATAAATATATGCACATATCCTTCCAAGTCATTCATTTTGAGTCCTGTTTTTCCCTGCCCACTATGAGAAGTTCTAAGATATACTTGAAATTTACTTAAATTATGCTGTTACATGTAACATAAAATCATTTCAGTTATATGAAACGAATGAACCATGAAGAAAATGATTCACTCTGAATGTTATAAACAAGTATCTAGGAGAGGAGAGATTTTAATAAGGATTAAATAAAGCATTCAAGTTATCGGACAGATAGGAAAGATCTATATTTCCTTCTAAAACAGAACATGGTTTAGAGACTAAAATGATTGTTTCCACTGAAGGGATCCTATTTAACCATTAGGTTTTTTATAAAGCAAGGCAAGTGGTAAATTAGTGGGTTTTAGGTGTTTCTGTGTCCCATAGGCCAAATACTTCCACTTCTTCTATTTGTTTTAATTAATTTCTAAATTACCTCATTTTTATGAACTGGTTATTACTTACTATGTCAAATCCCAAATCTTCCAAGATAAGTGGTTTAACAGAATAGCAGTTGTTATTTAAAAAAAAAAAAAAAAAGATTTCTGTGGCAAATCAAGTTTAAGAAACACTGGATAACACAAAGTGGCTTCTTTACTGCAAGGTTTCTGAGATTCTTTAACATGGTAATATGTACCGGGAATCTCCACCATAGTGATAACATCTTCCATACTACTTCTTCTATGGGATTCTTTCTGAGTAACATGTCTTGTGAAAACTGGAATTCTTCTACATGTGCTTTAAGTGATTATTCAACCTCTGTATTAATCCTCTGCTAATAGCAATGGCAAGGATTAGAAATATTAATAAGTAACATGAGGCAGTCAGATTTTCTGAGAAGGAAAGATCCTCCCTCCCCTGTCTTTGCTTCATGAGCTTTTGTTTGAATCAACAGTGCTTGAAACACTGACCACTGATGAGACAAAAGAAATCATATTTTCATTAATAATGAAAGTGTGTTCAGATACTTTGAACAGGTAAGGGAAGCATGAAACTGGCAATGTCCCAGATACCATACAACTCAGATTTACACCACAAGCCTACATCCATTTTACCTGTAGGAGCTTGTGAAAGATGAATTGTTTTTGTGGGTTAGTTTTGCAAATCATGCCCCCAAAGCACTTGTCCACAGTTTGAGGCCTGTTTGTCCTTCCGGGTTACCAGCTTCCAGGCTAATCTGGTCCACATTTAGGTAAGGGTCACTGTAATAGCAATGGTTCTTTTTATAAGTAATTGGTAGCTTGAATTGGATAAGTTCTTGAGTATTTAAGCTCAGATATATTTCTTATAAACCCTAATTAGAGTGCCATTGTTCTCATAATGCCTGCTCTGCATCCTTAGAAGTTGTTGCTAATGGTGATAGAGGCTAGGATCCATTCATGTATGAGTTTCTTTTTAAAACATCGGCTAGGGGCACCTGGGTGGCTCAGTGGTTGAGAATCTGCCTTTGGTTCAGGTCATGATCCCGGCAGGCTCCCTGTGATCCCCTTGGTAATCTCCCTCTGCCTATGTCTCTGCCTCTCTCTCTCTCTCTGTATCTCTCATGAATAAATAAATAAAATCTTAAAAAAAAATAAAACATCAGCTAGGGGGGCACCTGGGTCACTCAGTCAGTAAAGCATCTGACTGTTAATTTAATTTTTGGCTCAGGCTGTGGTCTCAGTGAGATCAAGTCCCAGTCAGGCTCCATGCCCAGCATGCTTAGGATTCTCTCTCTCCATCTCCCTCTTCCCCTCCCCACTCCTTTTCTTTTAAAAAAAAAAAAAAAGAAAGAAAAGAAAAAAGAAACATCAGCTAGATTTTTATCCATCGAAGACAAGTTTCGGGTATGTGAGCTCTTTAAACAGTTTGTTAATAAAAAAGGCAGTTAAGCAAACCACCAACCATAGATATGGTTTTAGGATTTTAACGTAAAATGAAAGTCCTATCATTTATTTACACTTAGCAACAAATGACCACTACAGACACTTGAAATCATTTATTCAAGGCATTTTTACATAATCTTGCAATCATAATATAAGCATATAATAAAAGAATGTGAGAGTGTAAAGAAGACTATAAAGCCAGTGTCTGGGCATTTAAAATAAAATAAGAGCTCTTCAGAAAAAGTTACAAATGTTTTACAAATAGGATACCTGAAAAATTTGGAAGAAATTAAAACTTCATTAAAAACATTACAATACCAGATCACGTGTCGCTTAGTTTGTAGCAAGCATTAATTAAATGTTTATATCCTGTGAGCTACGATTTAATACATTTTACATTCAAGTTGAAGTATTTCAGCACCATTTTGGTTTGAAGGATAAATGAAATGCTTTAAGTGTTCAAAAGTGGCCCAGGACTTTTAGTAGTTAGGAATGAAATCAAGCTGTTGATTGAATATGTTGATTGTGAATATAAATTCTGAACATAAAAAATACAGGAAAAGGGTAATTTTTACCTATCAGTTACCATATGGTTAATATCAAAACAAGGTATTTTTAAAACAAAATATTGTCTGTATTTTCAGAAAGTTTACTGAAGATGAATTCTCAGTGCTGCAATCATTTTAGTGCACTGCATTTCCTCCGGAACCTGAATATTGGGAATGTTTATATATGGGATTATCCTATGAAATTTCAAAGAGAGAAAAAATTGTTCATTATTATGAATAATACCTAATTAGATGGTAGAGATTGTGAATAAAATTACTATGTAAAAATATAAAGATTCCCTGGAAATAGGCAATGGATTCTTATGGATACGTGTGGATTCGTATGTTATGGTACTGCTGGGAAACTGAATCCTAGCTTTAAAGGTCAAGACATCTTTAATCCAGACTGTAGTCTGAATAAGTGTGAGGCCACAAATATGGCATATGGAAGGAATCAATAAATTATTTTCCTATTTAGTTCATTTTTTTAGTCTTTATTAATTTAAAAGCCGGTTTCTTTTCAGTACTCAACAGTTTTAGGATTATTTCTGCTTCCTATTGTAAAAATATTTTATGTGGAGTTTGGTAAGACTGGATTAGGTTTTTTATTTAAATTTTATTAATGGGTGACTTTTACCAGCTAATCATTACAATTTTTGTAGTTACTTAAAGGAGAGATCCCTTGAGGTTCAAAAATATTGAGTGTTAAATCAATATGTGTAAGTTTTTTGAGAGTGTTTAGGGGTAGTGGGAGGAAGGAATATTTACATAAGGAATAAGAAGAATCTTTAGCCTCCTAATTGAAAGTTATTTTAAAAAAAACAACCAAATAGTAGGTGTTATATTTAAGAGGCAGACATTTTAATGATTGAAAACATAGTTTTAATTATTAGTAACACATACATGCATATAACTATTTATTTTAACTTATTTTTTAAAATAAAATATGGTCATGAAAAACAATAGTGCTAAAAATAGAAAAACTTTAGACATACATGTATAGTTGTTAAAAATGAAATAAGGTGAACCTAAAGGGTAATAATGACATTTTTAATACCTATTGAAGTTAGGGGAGAGATTTTTTTTAATATCCCAAGGCCTAGCATGTAAGTGCCTGACACGTATTAGGCCCTCAAATGACAATGGGTGGACAGACAGGTGGAAGGCTCAGTGAATGATTGAAAATGTCTTCTCATATATGTCCAAAGGCCATAATATAATTCTTATAGGGGTAAGATTCTTAATGAAATGATAGGCCTTAATCTGTAGATGCCAGTCTGGCTCAGTATTAATACTGACAGTAGTTTTGTGTGTGTGTGTGTGTGTGTGTGTGTGTGTGTGTGTTTAAAGCAAGTATATTAAAATATCTCTATTAAAAAGATTATAATTTGAAAGGATGGTTCTACAGTCTTAAAACTAACAAAGCAATATAAGGCAAAGAGGTACATCAAAGAAACTATTCCATAGCTCAGATACCAGATCAATAAAAGTTCCTGGTCTCTATCAAGCTGCATTCTCTGTTGGCAGATGAGGATTGCATCCTCATCTCTGGATGACTGTCCATCTTCTAGACCCTCTTGCTGTGCTAGGCACTAGTGAGTGCAGAAAGACTCTTAGTAGTTGGTGTTGATTGACTTTACAACTCTATGACATGTAATACAGGGATCCCAACTCACTTTTAAATTCTACCAAACATGTCCTGGCATTGGAAATCCCTTGCTTGAGATTTTAATATTGGTTAATGCAGGAAGACTTCTGTCTAAGCACCACTAACTTAAAAGTGTCATTTGATTTCTCTCTGCACCTTTTAGAACTAGGAAAAAAAAAGGAATTTTCCAAATTTTGTTATGGCACATGATTTCACAGTTTTAAAATAAAATCACAGCTGTCTCATTATGCAGCACAGTCCTTCAGTTTTATGGAAAGTTTTTTTTTCCCCTTATTCACCAACCCCTCAATTATGTCATGTTATGTGCTTTGCTAATTTGGTTTATACTTCAGATACAGAAAGAAAAAGAAAAAAAAAAAACGTGTTACTGATTCCTTGATGACCTTGATAATGTTCCTATATCCAGATACTATGTTCTATTCTGGATAGTTTAAATTGTTTTTAGCATTCTTCATTTTAAAGCTAAACATTGAAGAAAAATGTAAAAAAGTTGAAAACCTAAGATTTTTTTAATTAATTTTTTAAAGTGAGAGACAATTGTGGTTTGGGGACTTGTTTGTATGATTTGTATGTCAGCCAGGAAAATTTTTAGGCTAATAGTTCTATATATTTAAACACATAGCTAGTATCTCTGAATATATCACATCTGTCATCAGAATGACCTCCCATAGACAAAGCTGTCCTCCATACACCAGTCCCCAGAATGGTGATTTTAAGAATGCCACTTAAAAGGTCTCTGCCTATAGGAAAATTAAAGAATTAAGGCAGCATCAACGAATGTCAGGCAGGAATTGGACAGCTCAGTTACTCATTTTGTTCCAAAACAAAAGCTGACTTAAGTCAGAATGAAATGGTACACTGAACAGAAAGACAGGAGTTTACTAATTTTAAAATGTAAACATAAATTTTATATAGGGATGTAACTATCTGAATACATATATTGCCATTTCTCTGCTATATAGTAATATTGCTCGACACCAATGGTAATCTTTGTTCCTTGCTCAGCACCAAATGTGTCTGTATCTATTTGAACAGTAGGAACCTCCTTTCTGAATTAATCTATACTAAGACAAATACAAGCCAGTTAGTGTTTTGGTTCACTTAAGTTTCAGCACTTAAGAAAATTCTCACTTCCCAGTAATTTTGTTTCATTTTGAAACACTGAAATGTTACTTTCCCTTTTCCACCATAATTTCCAAAGGAGCATAAGAAATTTGGATTTCCTTCAAAGAGCCAAAGTGTGCATCTACAGAATGAAAACACTGTGTTCATTCACAAAGTGATATGAATGATATTAAAAATTTCCCAAATAATGCCAATTTAAATGTTCAAAATCCAGTTATGTGCTATGTTATAAAACAGTCCAAACAAAAGTTCCTTTGCTGTTTTCTGTTCACTCTTTCAAATTATGTAAATCCTACTGAAGTTAATCTATTTTTTTTTCCCACTTCAGAACACCAGGCACTGATTTATCCATTGGGAGTTTTGGCTTGCTTTCTAATACCTAGATTAAGAAAACAAAATAAGACAAATTATTAACTTGATAATATTATGAGTGAGTACAGTAGACAAGTTTAAAGTTGATCTTTAAAAAAAAAAAATCTGTGGCAATTTCCCTCCACCTCTGCAGTAGTCTGCAATAGTCACCTCGTGAAATTACTCATTAATACATTATTTTAATGATGATTTAAAGGAGGGGTGCCTGGGTGGCTCAGTCAGTTAAGCGTCTGCCTTCGGCTGTGTCATGATCCTGTAGTCCTGGGATTGAGTCCTGCATTTGGCTGCTTAGTGGCAAGCCTACTTCTCCCTCTGCCGACACCCTCCCCCCATACTCTGTCTCTCTTTCGCTCACTCTCTCAAATAAATAAATAAATAAAATCTCTAAAAAAAATAATTTAAAGGAAGAGACTATGTTAGTAGCAGAAAGTGTATACCTGACTTAATGTTTAAAGTGAAAAGAAACAGCCTCTGAAGTAACCAAGAGTAAAGCAGGACTTAGAGAACCAACAGCCCTGTCCAGATGAGTTCACTCCATGGAGCAAGCACTGTATGCCCACCTAGAAGCAGTTTCATGGCCTCTGCACTGTCCTACATTACTCCTTTCCCAGCATTGTTTTGGATGTAGACTGATGCCTTAATAGGCAAAGACTGAGTCAAAGCCAACCAAACAAATATGTTGTTTACACTGTGATCATAGGTCCTCATGTAAAGAAATGAAGCATTCCAAATCATAAGCCAGCAATTTCCAGATACTAAGTTTTGTGAGAGAGAACTTAATCATAGTATCATAAAACTGACCTGAACCACAGTCCCTCGGTCCATACATTTTGTTTACAATGGGGAAAAAAAAAAAAAGAGGTGTAGCACCTGGGTTGTTCAGTCGGTTAAGCATCCAGCTCTTGGTTTCAGCTCAGGTCATGATCTCAGGGTCATGAGGTTGAGCCCTGCATTGGGCTTTGCACTTAGTGTGGAGTCTGCTTGAGATTCTCTCTCTCCCTCTGCTCCTCCCCCAGAGCCTGTTCTCTCTCTCTCTCTCTCTCTCTCTCTCTCTCTCTCTCTCTCTCTCTCATAAATAAATTTTTAAAAGATTGAGAGAGAGAGTGGATATATCAAAGGCACACCCTCTCTTCTTGGGTAGTTTTTACCTACCAGTGGAATGTTCTTCGGTATGCGATTAGCATGAAAACAGTGAGATGAAAACAGTGAGGCGAACTGAGAGATGATATGTCTTTCGGAATTAAAAAAGTTCAATAACATTACCAAGGGAATCACAGGCAGGGCTGCTCTCAGAGCCACCAGACTGACCACACTTTAGGTTTAGCAAGTTAGACTCCTTCCTCAAGAACTTCAAAGACTCCCCATGGCCTTTAGAATGAAGTTCAAACTTTTTAGCTTGCTCTTCAATGCTCCCTGGTCCCAATTTACCTTTCCCATCCTTTTCACCCAAATCTTAACTCCTTAATCACACTAGATGACTTGGTTTTCCAAACACGCCTGCAGTTTCTTCCTGCCACAGGGCAGCCAGGATGTTGACCTCTCCTGGCATGCCCTCCCTTAACTGCCCCCAGTGCAATCCTCCTCAGCCTTCAAGGCTCCATTCAAATGCTTCCTAAAGCCATTCCTGAGTCTCAGCCAGAGGAAATCTCTCCTTCCTCTGAATGCTGATCCCTCACAAGGGAGACCAGAAATGAAAGTCAGAATAAAGGAGGCCAGGCATCATTCTCCTGAAGGTAAGGATTCCTCTGTCATGATCTCTGCACAGCTCTCATTATTTTCCACACATAGAGTGGATCTTGTTATTTGATTACAAGTCACTATGGGTCATCACACCGTCTCATATTTCCATCTGATCATTATTGCTTATTAAAATGTTACCTCAACCACTCTTAAAATTTAGTTGTAGTTAGTGACAACTGGTTTAAAAAAAAAAAAGAACAACACTGTGCTGGAGCAATATAATAATTTTTATTTGTTTTAAATACCTGGCAATACCCAATTCAATAGATTCTACTGATGAAAAGTAAGACATATTCTATGCAAAAAGACTCACGTCTCCAGACCTGTTCTCAGTGCAAGGCCAGCAGTTGTACCTGGGAGTCAGCTAGCCTATAGCAGAGGTCCTGCTGTTTCCTCTGCATTTTATTTCACCCCTCTTAGAATTTTCATAGTGTATCTCTGCTACAGTTATATGTGTATTTCTCTTGGCCTTTCAATTCCACATCCTGAAGTCCCTGAAGGAGAGGGTCATTTCTCTATTACTTGAATGTGGAATGAGAGGCTACATGGTGGTAGGCCTGCCCCCGGGGAATCCAGTGGTGGACAAGAGTGTCTAGGTCCCAACCATGTCAGAGTGGGTAGGAGACAAACATTATACAGGAGAGCCACAAGTAATTAATTGCAAATTATTATAATACAGCTAAAGGGGCACAGTAAAGGGTCAGAAATCATATTTATCTTTGTATTACTCTCTAACACCTGATGAAGGACCTCAATAAATACAGAGTGCAAAAGTGAGACTGTCAATGAATATATAGAGAATGAGTGAATAAGGAATGATAAAAAATAAGAGAAATTAATTAAACCATGTATTTTATAATGCTTTATTTTTGCTTAAATTACACTTATGTGCTGAGGATCTTCATTTATACTTTGACCAGCTCCACACAATATGGGCCATAAACCCAGCCAGGTTTTCTGCACTGTGGGCATGTTCAGAAGAATATATTTGATTATCTTATTTTCTGTGCTGTCCCTTTGCTGTTCTAGGCTGCATCTATCTCCAAAGCTGTGATGACACTTGTAAAGCACAGGTTCTGCTCCTTTATGGAATAAGGAAAGGGCTCCCTCCAAGGTGAACGCAACCCAAGACACTATACATTGAACATGCACTGCTCAATAGAAGCCTCACACATCCCCTGGCCAGGAGCCCGGGTGTGGAAGACAACCTGAACAATGAGGTTTAGGGAAGTTAGGAAACCCCTCAAACTACAGATGTATGGGTGGCCAACTGTTGTCCTGGTTTGAGTATCTGGGAGAAATGTTTATTAAGTGTAAGCATAGCTCTTTGACAGGCCTCCACGTGACCCAGAGACATGGGTGCCTCTCCTGCATGGATGCATGTTCAATATCATTCTAATGCTGTTTTTCTGTTGTGATCAGTCACAGGTGGCACAAGTAGTTAGGAAGTTAGCATCACTAACCCAGCAATACTAGAGCAGGTAAGCTTAAGGATGGAGTAGAAGAGAGACAAGCAAATCAAACTACCTAACCTTGGTCCCATTACTTTAATCACAGCACCACCCCTGTTAATATTCATGTGCTGGGATTCCCTCTAAGATTTCATTCACAGAAGGGTTCCAGGGCTTAAGAAAATTACAGAGGAACCTCCACACACCCTTCCTTTTGTAAGGCACTTTTCTAGTACTTGTGGTTTTAGAACTCAAATTTGTAAAATCTTGGGTTTCTATAGAACAGGCAGTCTGACCTCTTCAGTTGGAATACTTTAAGGCAATGATTTTCAAAATGTATTTTAAAGAACTCTAGGAATTTCTTCAGAGCTGCTTCATGGATTCTGGCAAGGAGACAGGAAATCTAACTGTTTGGGATCCCACAAGGTCACCCACACTGCATATTGCATGTTTTACATATTCAGCCGCCACACGGGCTTTTTGGATAAACAGCGTGTTCTGTGTGTATGTCTTGTCTTGGAAGCTAAGCTTTAGCTGAGCTTAGATGAAGATGATAAAAGATGATTAAAAAAAAGATGATAAAGACATGAGTACATTTCCCCACCCCCTTCTCTAGCTCGTCAAAGAAAGATCAGCTCTAATGATGTGATAACATGGACCGTCTTATAAGGAAGCTGCAGTAGTATTAGAAACAGACACTTAGAGGGGCACCTCTAAGTCGATTAAGCATCTGCTTTCAGCTCAGGTCATGACCCCAGGGTTCTGGGATCAAGCCTGAGCCCTGCATCATCAGGCTTTCTGCTCAGAAGGGAGTCTGCTTCTCCCTCTACCTCTCCCCCCACTCATGCTCTCTCTTTTGCTTTCTCTCTCTCTTGCTCTCAAGTAAATAAAAATAAACATCTTTAAAAAATACAAATATATGTTTAATGCCTGTCAGTGAACTAAAACACTTTGAGAAGAGAATTATGAAACTAGGCAAATGGGACTCACGGTGAGATTGTGCAGCCCGAGGCATATGCATGGTGTCCCGTGTAGCGGATTTCACAGCGCACGACATTGTTGGAATAGTCTGATTCAGGCACCAGGTAGCTGGGATTCACACTGACCTAGGCAACATAAACATCATCCATGTTTCAGAATTCATCAGCAGTGTTTGCTGGTTAATCTCTTCCTATTTCCACAGGGCTAGAACAAGGAAATGCTTCAACTAAATCAGGCAGGGAGGGGATTTAAAAAGTTAGGCAAGTGGTAAAGTTCTGGAGAAGTTATAGAAAGAGGCTATATATTTTCCCCCAAAGTTCCTTAAAATTTTCTTTCATATATGTGGGTTGGTCAGAAATATTTCTAGGAGGTGTATAGTTGCTTGCACGATTGTGATTATTTAACAGTGATTCAGAAGGGGAGGCCCCTTGAGTTGCAATCGAAATAAATTTTAGGTTTATATTTTCAAAAGTCTCTACCTTTAGAATATAGTTTCCAGGTTTTACATCTGTAATATCAATCCATTGGCAGTCTATGTCTGCATTGTAGGTATCATAGCAGCCAGGACTCAACCCCTAAAACAAATAAAATTTAAACATTTAAAAAGAGGATAAATGGTCAGAGTATGCTAAAGAATGTGCTTATTATTTGCAAATTAAATTTTAAGTTAGTACTTACAAGAGTTTGACATAAAACTATACTTATATTGCATCTCCTTTGAGAAGTATATATTACTCAGCCTTATAGCACCTCCAGCTAAAAAAAATACAGGACTAATATAAGTAGTAGCACATCTAGCTTCTTAAAAGTGTCATCAATCACCAGCGATAAATACAATCTTAAATTGACAGAACAGGTTTCCATCAAAATTCTAGAATATCACCAGTTCGAGAATAATGGTCATGTAATAATCCACCTAGCTCAAGTGTCATCAGTACAACCCTTCCCACTTTCTCTTGGAAATTACCTTCCCTTATTCTGCCCAGATTTTATAGTGTTTGTCCTCTAATGCTCTGTATTATAACGGTACTGTATAAGAATATATCTAACTAGAGATTATAAACTCCCTGAGGGTGGACTTTTGTTGCATTTTTTGTTATGTTTAACAATTTTAAACATATTACATTTATAAATTCAATATTCACAAGTACATGAGATAGGTGCTATTATTATCTCCATTTTGCAGATGAGGAAAATGAGTCACTTTAAGGTCAATAAAGTCACTCAAGGATATATAGCTAGCAAATGGCTGAGCTGGTTTTGAGTTTAGATGTTTGGGGTCCAGGGTCCCTAGTCTTGACCACCACACTATTCTCTGTCTCATATCCCACTGAAATATTTTATTGAATGAAAAGGATGAATGTATGCCTCAGTTAATGAATATCAGCACATCAGTCCACTTGCTAAGATACTCACTTCTATAAGGAAATGATTGCCTTCTACAGGTAGGAAGGAGAAAAATTCTAATAGATAGGGTCCTTACTCTCCAGAAAGTTACAGTCTGGGAAAATTTGCTTAAATTGAAGTCCATAGGTGGGTTCTTGATTCCATTAGTTCTTCTTGAGAAGCTTGAATTGTTATATTTTCATTCTAATGCTCATCTAAAGTAAATTTAAAATCATATGCTAGAATCATTTTAATTCATTACTGCCATTTAATTTCAGCACCCAAAATTTCTTTGGTCTTAAGAACACTTTGATCACCAAAGAGATGGCAAAACCCGCCAAGCATATTCTATCAATGCCAGTATGGCTATTGCCTAATTTGGGAAGAATGGTGTAGCACCGTGCTTTCATACAGCACACAGTAGTACACACAGGCCAAACTCAAAAGTACCTGTGGCCGCAGCCGGGAGAACCAGATGAAGATTGTTTAGTTTCCGGGCCCGGCACATTTAATTCTGATCCTGGCAGTAGTAGATACTCAGTAAGTGCTAGCTATTGTAATTGTTGCTCTGCTGCTAACTCAGAGTCCCACCCCTACATATTTGTAACACGTCCATTGACTGGATTAGCTATCGATTTAAGACTTTAAAGAATGCTACAGTACTGATCTTACCTTCAAGTGAACAAAAGAGCTTTAAAGAGTGCTGAAGTTGGTACTCCAGCTGGCAGGATTTAAGTTAAGTTTTAACTTTGATTATTTGAACTTGTACACAAATAATAGGAATTTTTAAGACTATTAAAAAAAACAAGCATATCACATATTCACAAACTTTAAAAACAGGTGAAATGTAGAGCTTTCGCCAGTGCTGGCTAAATTAGCTGATTGGTTTTAGCAAAAGAGAACTGTTGGTTACATTAAATTAATGACGTTAATGTAACTGTTTCTAGTTTCATATATGTTGAAAATGTAAATTCGTTATCTAAGAACTTAAGGTTTATATGGAAGTATAGATATAAGGAAGTTATATCTTCTTTTATGTTTGGATACACTTAGACAACATTGTAATACAACTAATCTAAGTCAACACTGGGGCTTTGTGAGAATTTTGTGTGTGTGTGTGCCTTCAAATGAAGTCCATGTTAAAGAAACACCAGTATAGTGAAAAGCACGAATAAACAAATCACTTTCAACGCAAGACATGGTGAACAGTAGTTAAATAGGATATAAACAGAAGATGATTAGTCAGAAAGCTCCCATAGAAAATGAAGTTGGGTCACCCCAGGGAATTGAGAGACTGAAGTACTATATATAGCTATAGACTTAAATTCAAATATTTCAACACACAGCTGTCCATAGTGCCTCTTTTTCTAAATGGAGAGAATAAACTACAGCCACAACACGGGCAGATGGTGACTGTGGATCACTGAGTGTAAAGGGAATCTCTCTGCCCACATATGTGTAATGTGGGTAGGTTGCATCAACTTTTACTTAGAGTAAGTGCATTGCTTCCCCCAGAGCATGGAATTGAATCTTCTCCCTCTGCAATTGCTATGATGTTTTAAGCTCAGAGGAAGAGGCAGTGGTAACATTTGGGTCACTGAAAAGCTTCCTGCCACAGCCCTGGAATTTGCTCCCTGAAATGCCAGCTGCTGATCCCTTGGTGCGTCATGCACATTCACTGCCCCTTGCCAAGATTTCCGCTGGAGTAAAATTATAATGTCCCTTTATAAAAATGAGGGTTTCTTATAGAAATACTGGCTTGGCTTTTAACTGACACACATTTTCCCATTATAAGACATACACACTGTTTAGGTCAGCACGATTTTTAAAAATCCACAAAGGACATCTGACATCAATTATATCGTAGGTTTAACTATATACGTGTGGAAAAAGAAATTATATCCTTCCGCTCTCATTTGCATGCTTTAAAAGAGACTGATTCTGAGGTGCTTTGTAGGAAACTTAGGTTCTCTCTTTGGCTAACCCCAATCACTGTTCTCTCTCTAGCTTAATGGGTGGAGAGAGGAATGGTTTTGAAGGTGAGAAAACAGAAGTGTCTCCTCCACAGTTATTTACCGAGGCAGTTAAAGAGTACAGAATGAGTGCAGATACTGGAAGCCAGTCAGATTTGTTCAGGGACTAAACCACTGCTTTTCACTATGGAACATAGCGATTATGCACATTGACTTTTTGAAATGATGAAAGTCTTTAAAAACTACTTTGAATCTGGGGCACCTGAGTGGCTCAGTCACTTAATTGTCTGGCTCTTGATTTCATCTCAGGTCATGATCTCAGGGTCACGAGTTTGAGCCCCACGTCAGGCTTCATTCTGTGCTTGGAGTCTGCTTGGAATTCCCTGTCTCTCTCTCTCTCCCTCTGCCCATCCCCAACTTTTCTCTCCCTCTAAATAAATAAATAAATAAATAAATAAATAAATAAATAAAATCCTCAAGAGACCAGTTTCCTTTTCCCAGTTATTTTCCATCTTGATCAGATGAACCCCTAAATGAAATAGTTTATAAAAGAGTGGCAGGAGGAAAGAAAAGACCACAGTTTTCTCTCTGAAGCTTTTGGGTTTCTGATGTCAGAGGGCCAACCTACCTGTGTATGTGCTGTACATGCAAATCGCCTGTGGTAGCCATAGTCACAGGATGTGTCCTCAAGACAGAAACTGGCTTTGTGGCCTTCAGCCACTCTCCTCTGGGTACTGGCATCAAGTAGGTCATAGTGGCTGAATTCATCCATGCTGTGGTAATGCCTGATGTCCCACACAACACAGAGACAGATGTCAGTAACATACAGAGAAACAAAGCCATGAGGACTTTAGGTGACTCCCCCACTGCCTCCCACACGTGTTTTCACACTAAAATTGAGATCAAGTTTATCTTCTTAAAGCCAGATTCATGCTAGCCCTTTCTCCTAGGAATAGAGATCTATCAGAATTGTAAGCTTTTAACTTTGCTTCTAGGAATAAAAAATGACTTAGTTTGAATATCTTGTTTCCTATTACACCCTGTTTTATATTTGAATATTAAATAGAAATAGATACTAAATTATCTGAGTTTAAGTAAAACCTGCCATATGCTCTCTAATCTGTTTCCTTTGGCTGCCAGGATTGATGTTTCATTCCAAATAAAAGAAGAGCACATGACTCATGGGAGGTTTCTGTGAGATTTTTAAAAATGCAAAACCATTACTAAAATGCAAAGGAGAAAATAATGGTATGTTTTCCCCACAATTATTATTTAATAAGTATAAACTTTTATTGAGAAATAAAATAATTTTATTTTATCAGAAAATTCGGTGTTTATATCTGTTTTCTCTCATTTCATTTCAGGGAAGGTACTGAGATGTTTATCTTCTCATGTAAGGAAAGAACAAGAAAAAATTGCTCAAATTGCAGAAGGTTTCAGGGCACCCATCAGGATTTCCTGGCATTAAGTACCTGGACAAGTTACCAAGGCAAATCATAGAACCACCTTCTGTAAAGATCTTTAAATTTAGGACAAAGCAGGCTATTACCCTGGCTTTGATACAGGCCTTTTAAAAGACAAGGCAAATCATAGAACCACCTTCTGTAAAGATCTTTAAATTTAGGACAAAGCAGGCTATTACCCTGGCTTTGATACAGGCCTTTTAAAAGACAGAGGTAGGTTCTTCTCAGCTCATGGAGTATATCATGTCTATTTTTCTCTGAGATTGGTATATGAATCCTTCTGATCACCTGTGGACTTTATGAAATGCTGACTAACTGTAGGTGATCTTGGCTAGAACAAGTGTTTTTTTGGAAATCTTACCTATAATACATTGGAATAAAATACTAGGGAAGCCAATGCTGTATCCCTATCAGCAGTTTTAATGAGCTGGACTTAGAATTTTAACGAGCTGGATTTGAATTTCCATTTTAAAAGATAACATGATCTTGTAGCTGATATGTTTCCTTGATGATGTCACATCACACAGAGAAAATTCTGAATGTAATCATAACAGTAATTTTCTCCCTTTTCTGTAAGAAATAAGACTTTGCACTTGTCACATCAAGAACTCTGTGAAAAAAAGGAAAACACAACTCAGAAGAACCTAGGAAGCCCATCCACTTACTGATGACAACTGTGCCATTCCCAGGAATATCTTGGTCGGCTGGGTAAGAAATCTGATGTCCCTTGGTTTTTCACTCTTTGAGGGAATCTTAGCAGCACCCTGTGATCATAATCTCTGACATCTGCCCTGTATGCTGAGCTGTGGTTTTGAAAAAGGAAACATTAGTACTTTCACAGGATACTATCTAAAGATGAATTACAAGCAAAACCCTTTCCATTTTATAATGGCAACTACCTCCCACCTCCAACTAGACTATCAGTTGCAAGAGACCTGGGGAATTTTGCTTATTTTGTTTATTGCTGAATCTCCAGATCCTAGAATGATGCCTGGCAAGTGGTCAGAGTTCAGTGAATATTTGTTGAATCAGTGAATGAATGACCACTAGAAAAACCTGCAGTTAAAAAGTATAATAAAATTAGGATTAAGAGTGTACGTGTGATAAGTAAATTTTGTACTTATAATCAGTTCTTGTTTAGCCACATGAATGAGTAGCAGTTATCTCAAATTTTTTTAAAAAATCATATGTACTTATTAAGAACTTTGAATTTAACAATACATTTCTTCTTAAATAGTTTCCTAAGATGTAAAGTGGGGAAATAATTCTAGAAGCATACACCCAGATTAGATAAATAATTTTGCGATTTCGCTATCTTGAAAACAATGGCATGACTGTAATAACATCCTAGGGAGTGCAAGACTCAAAATGGTTGAGTTCAGCTTTCTTCTCTTCCTTTAGCCTGACAGTTACAATGGGTCAAAGTGGAAGAAGTATACAACTGAACAGATAAACACTACTCTCTTCCTTCTAACATATTTTGTGGGAATATATATTCACATACTGTTGAGTATTTTCATTTTCCACTTGAAAAAATTTTATGAGACCTATCAAAACATCTTTTGCTCCCTCTGCTGGTTTCCCAGCAGCAAAGTCAGAGAATTCCATTCCCCAAATTGCTATGACTTTATTTTAGGACTGATTCAAAAACAAAGCTCTTGATCATGCTCTTATTCTGGCTGAAGTAATACCAAAACAACGAAATTAAATTGTGGCCTCAAACAAAAGAAGAAAACTTAACCTTTGCTGATGAGGGGTGCCACACTGGCAAATTAGCCCTCTATGTTTTAAGGGGTTATTAACAAGCTCTTCCATTACAAAATTTTTTCCATGGCATTGTACAGTTCTTTGATAGAAAGTTATGGGAAACCACTAGCTCCAAAGTCTGAGGGTCTTGGAAAAAGAACGCGAGATCTCAACTCTCCAGGATTAGGGTTTACCCCATCTCCCTGATGTGTGTCACAGTTTGAAAGTCAGAACCCACAGAAATCTTGAAAATGTTAAACTCTCCATCCAGTTCAGCATGCCCAGGAGACCACATTCCACTTCCCAGCTCTTGCCGCATTTCCCAATTCTTGTGTGCATGGAACAAGAGCAGCAGTCAGGAGGACCAGGCACTGGAGCAGCGCCTGACCCGCAGATGGGGCAGCCCGGCCGCGGAGAGCCCGACCAGTACCTGGCCAAGCAGTTCTCCTCCGCAGCGCATCTCAGGTTGTACATGGACATCTTTTGCACGTACGTGGACGCCTGGATGTAGTACGGATCTGGCACCAGGTCCGGGAGACCTAAACGTCAGGAGGCGATGGGGATAGGTAGCTGTGAGCCAGCCCAGCACCCCCTACCCCGGCTCTGGGGCTCTGGGTACCCTCCGTGTCCCTGACCCCTCACCCCTCACCCTTCACCCAGGCGGGCTGCGGGTAGCAGGAAGACGGGGCACGCCAAGGGCTGCAAAGCAAAGTGGAAAGAAAGCAGGAGGGGCCAGGCGCGCGCGGTTTGCACCGGATTCCAGGGCTGCCTCTGCAGGCGCAGGGGGAGGGATCGGAGCCGCGGGGACTCAGGCCTGCCGCGCCCAGGCAGCCACGTTGGGGAGCCACGGAGTGGCGGAAGGGGTGCGCGGCTGCTTCCTGCGACTTGGGGGTGCTTACCGTACTGGAAGTAGCCGGTGCCGTATCCGGGCCGATACCTGCTCCCAGGCCGAGGCCTTTCGTACGTGTCGTAGTAGTTGTAATAGGGGTTGTCGTCGGAGTACTTGTAGGGGTTGTAGGGGTCGTCGCCCACCATGCCATCCACGCGGCTGGGCGGCCGCAGGTTACTGAGCGCCGGGCGCTCTCCCGGCGCGGTCTGGTTGGCGTCGCGGGCCCCGGACGCCGAGTAGCCAGCCTGGAACCAGTGGCGGGCGGCGGGTCTGGGGCGGCCGGCGCCCCCCGCGGTGCCTGCGGCCCGCTCGCGCGCTGCCGCCGTGCGGTTGCGGAGCAGCAGGATCGGCGTGCGCGGCTGCGGGGCCGCGGCGTTGGCCGCGCCCGGGGCGGTGGTGCCCGCGTCCCGTCGGCGCTGCGGCTGGTACTGCGAGCCCAGGCTCAACAGGCTGAACACCTGCCCGTTGTTCTCCCACTGGATCCTCTGGCGCCAGGCGGCCGGAGCCGCGGGCGGCTGGCGAGGGGGCTGCTGCTGGCCGGCGGCCGGCGGGGCGCAGCGCAGGAGCGCGCAGAGCTGCAGCGGCCCGAGCAGAAGCGCGGTCCAGGCGAAGCGCATCGCTCCCGTTGCCTGATTGCTCCCACTCCGGGGGTCGCAGATCGGAGAAGAGAGAAACGGGGCCCGAATCACGTGAGGGAGGGGAGAAATCTTCAACCGGGGAGGCCGGTAACTCAGTCCCTACAAGCAATGCCAAGGGTGGGCTGCGGACCCTTGTGCAGCAACGGCGGCTGCTGGGACGTGGCACCCGCCTGTCTCCTCTTTCCCAGTCCTCCTGGAAGGCGGCGGGGAGCGGCGCGGCGGCCCCGGCGAGCGGGCAGCGTCTGGAGTGAAGGAAGGAGGAGAGATTTTAAACTTTCTGGCACGTTTGCAAAGTTACACAAGCAGTTCTGGCCCGGCGGCCCCTCCGCTATTTGTTCACGTAATGCGATTGGAAACGTGCAAGGCGGACAGCTCCTCGCCTCTGCCCCTCCCTCCCGTCCTGTCCTCCTCCCCCCAGACACGTTGCACAGGGAGCGTTAAGGGGAAAGAACAAAACGGAGCACACATCCTGAGACACACTCGGCTTAATCTGGGGCGAACATGCAGGAATTTCAAAAGACTCAGACAGGCGAAGGCAGCCAGGCCATGGGGCGACGCCAAAATATGCATGAAGAAAAATGCTATTAGGTCACCAGCCCTGGAGAGGCGGGAAGTCGGGAGGTGGGGAGGGTGCTGGGGGCGAGAGTCGGGGAGGAGGGTGGGGGGAGGGATGCTGGTGACTAACGTTTATCCATAAGGAGTTAACCAGACGAATTTCCCAATGCATACTCACTCGCTTTTATGGTAAGCGCCCTCAGCAAATAAACCCCAGGATATCAAATTTTGTTTTTCTGTGTGTAGGTAATATGAGAAATGGGTTACAAACTTGTTTCCTACAGTGAATATTTTAATAACCAAAAGTGAAATTTTACAGGGAACAAAGCCACATCTAACCCTGAAGAGATGGATAAACCTGTCTCTTTTTCAAAACGCAGGCCTGATTTGTACTTCCAGCAGAAGTGGAGAACCATCTTTCATCTGGACAGCATCTACCAGGACATTTCAGTAAAGGGGGGCTACACCAAGTGTGCCCAAGATAGCACTTGGAAGGCAGCTTCAAGGAAGCGTTTTTACATGACTTTTCTCATTCTACATCCGATGTGGAGGTTTGGCTTTGGATTCTTTAAAAAAAGTTAAATCATCATTTGCTAAACTTTGAAAATTCAGTAAAACATCCTATGGTGTTTGGTTGATCTTCCAGTGTAAGCAAAGGGGTTTCTGAAGAAATAGCCTCGGAGTTCAGATTCTGATAAGGACAAAGGAGTAGGAGTAGCCAGACAAGAATGGGTGGCAGATGGGTAGGAGGCAGGTAATGCTGCCTGGAAAGAGATGCTTACTGGACCAGTTACCCAAACATACCATGCAGGGTTTGGGTAGTGTTGGAAGCATCTCAAAGAAAAAAAATCTTTAGGCTGATTTAAAACTGTGACTCAGAACCAGATTTTAATGACTTTTTTTATTAGTCTCATTACTAGGCTGTTGTCTAGATATACTTCATTATTCACCTCTCACTGTCGATCTCTTTCTCTGCAATTTAACCACCGCATTTTGATGATGTGGTGGACAGCTGCTGATTTGAATGCCTAGCATCCATGTTCCTTTCTTTGTTTTTTGTTTTTTTGTTTTTTTCTAGCGAGAACAACTGTATTTTCCTTTGGGAAAACTCCCCTACACTGTTGCATGGTGGGATTGACTGAGCATTCATAAGAGGTTTGCCACTGCAAGCAGTGGCAACAAGATCCGAGCTTAGCTCATCAAACCATCTCCCTACAATTGGAATCATGAGCAGATGGACACAAGGCTCAAAAATGTTGGAGCTCACTCTTGCTGCTACTCAAGAAAGTTACTACGAGTTCTTGCTACACGGATTCCCCTTGAGCTGTTTCAGACCAGTACCTTCCAAGACCTGATCCTTCAGCTTTTCCTTACTTTTCTCCATTGCCTTCCTTTGTGGCTTGACATGGTCAGAGTCAGTTGCTGTTGTCTGCCACTTAAGAACCCTGACTGATACTGAGGGGGATTGTGACTGGTTCTCTCAGCTAATCAGATCTCATGATTCTACATCAAACGTGATGGGTTTCGGGTTTTTATTTTATTTTTTATTCATAAGTGACACACAAAGAGAGGAAGAGACATAAGCTGAGGGAGAATAAGGCTCACTGCAGGGAGCCTGATGTGGAATTCCATCCCAGGACCCTGGGATCATTACCTGAGCCTAAGGCAGACACTCAACCGCTCAACCGCTGAGCTGCCTAGGTACCCTGGGGTTGGCTCTTTTTGAGTCAAATTAGATTTGCTCTGCCTGTGACCACACAGCATCCTTGGTTACAAAGGCTTCAGGTGGAAGCTTGCCAGTGGATTGGCAAGTCCACCATTATATGATGAAGGTGAAAATGCAAGTGCAAATCCCACTGAGAGCAAGTGAACAGTGCCACATCTCTGTCTGAAAGTCAGAGACATTTTATAGACTTGCTGCAGAACTTAAAATTAAACTACTCAGTTTTCCGAACCCACTAAGAGAAGATGGAGCAAAAAGAAGCAGGTGTATACAATTTGGATGGACAGGCTAAATGATAGGGGAAGCAGGAAGGGAGAGAATGTAATTATCTCTCATCTCTCATCTGCCCATGAATGGCTTATTCCCCAGAAACAGAATCCCGTAACTGCTAGTGCTTGACCACACGTGGCTGAGGGAAGATCTCTTCTGTGGAGATGACAGACACTGTCAGATTGGCAGACCAGAGCAGCCCCTAATGGGAGGGTAGAAAGTTTATGCTGGATGTTGTTGAAAATTTTCCATCCTGGTGCTCAAAAAAAAGAAAAGAAAAAAGAAAAGAAAAGAAAAGAAAAAGAAAGAAAGAAAGAAAGAAAGAAAGAAAGAAAGAAAGAAAGAAAAAGCTGTGTATCTTTAAACAGCTGATTTACTTCCCCTGGCTTTTAGTTTTCTGTAGGATAACTGAAAGATTAACCCAAATTCTTTCTAAAGCCTTTATTCCTAGTTTTAAAGCTGCTGATTCTTTGTGTCTAAGTAATTCCAGTGACTTTGCATTTATTCACTATAATGTTGCATTATGAACATTAATATTTCATTAAGTAACTCCTTTATTTGGACTTCAAAACATTTGATATATTTTATGTGTGAGTTAGAGTCTATGGACTACTATTTTCCCATTTTACATATTTCCCTTCAGTGAAATTCAGTGTACATTTTTGCTTTTTACAAATCTCCCTGGATCACATTTATGCTCTGAAGCGTAGTATACCATAAGGTTGATTTACACACATGAACACTCAATGAATGTCAACTGATTCACTCATTTGCAGAATTTATAGCTGAACGAGCTTTATCATTTGTTTCAAATTTGTTCTAACAGACTTAAAAATGTATTATCAGAGTATAAATAGCTAGAACAGTAGTAGTATGCAATATGTATTTTCTTTTAAACACACATACAGTACTTAAGGGTAGAAAACATATTATCCTATGTCACCCTTCCTAATAAGATATTTTTCTGGTTTTCTCTCTCTTCCACTTTCTCTAAAGTCTCTCTGGCTTAAGACTCAGTCAGCTGAAAACAAACATATGGCTACCACGTGGGGGACAATTGAAACTGTGTGCAAGGCCTGTAGGAGACACTGTAGCTATATACCATGCCCTCTTTTCAATGACAAAACTATTATTCTATATAAATGGATTTCTATAATGTATTCTATAAAACTGGATTAACCACACTTTCTTCTAATCGACAATGAAATAACAACAACTATGGCAGATACATCAAAATACCTTTAGCTTTTTAGCTTTGGTAAGGGCCGGAGCTGATTCCACTTTGACCTTGAGACTTTCTTTTAATGGATAATTCTGCAGTATATACCATATGAAGAAGAATGTTGGAATGAGACTAATCCACTTTTTTAGGTTCTAGAACTATTGACATCGAGAATTTTTTAAAATTTTATTTTTAAGTAATCTCTGTATCCAACATGGGACTCAAACTCACAACCCCCAAATTAAGAGTTGCATGCTCTGCCGAAGGAGCCAGCCAGGTAACCATTCCATATCAAGAATTTAAACTGAAACAATGGTTGGTCCATTGACCTAGAAGTGGAATTTGTCATAAGGCTTATATTCATGATATTTGTTAACTATATTTATAGTTATGGGATAATTCATATAAATGGGAAGTAGAATTATGCAGGAAGCCCAAACCACAAAACAATGCCACTTGAATGACCAGGGCCAGAACACTAAAGAATTCCAGGTTGAACATAAATTCTTTTGTTTGGGGATCAGAAAGTTCGTATCAATTTTGTTCATTAGTGAAGATGAATGTTCATATGTGCTTTGGTGCCATGTAGTTTGGAAACATCACAAAGAAAAATAAAGTGGGTAGTAGGAGATGTGGGGGGAGGATATGATTGAGAAAATAGGAAGGTATGACATCAACACAAGAGGAATGACTTAAGAGATGAATAAGGAGCACATTTTTAAAAAGAAATTCAGAAATGGCAACAGAGTGAAACAAAGAACTAGAACTCATCTTACTTGGAGTAAAATGGAGGAGAGGACTGAGTAAGTACTAAAGTCTACAGTGCTCTTGTGTTCCCTTCTTATTCTTGTCTTCTGCCACATAGCATTTCCAGGTACTCATCCAAATATAAAAAGTAGACAGTTGGTACACATTTGTATGTGTGTCAAGAATGGGCTGAAAAAAAATCTGTAAACAGACTGAGTAGAGGAATTCCAGAAATAACAAATTTTAAATATATCTTCTTTGGTTACCCATCCCCTTGGGCCACCTAGGGAATGGAAATGTGGAACTTGACCGTAGGGAATTGAAAAGTATTTCATTCTAGTGTCTTTTCTACATATTCATATGTGATTAAGTAAATAATGGTAGTCATTATAACAAAATGGAAAAATGAGAAGAGATGAATTTATGATAGGAGAATGGCCCTTTGAAATTCACTGAATCAGAGTTCAAAGTAACTTGGTTATATTGACCACAAAAATAAGGGGTCAGCCAGTTGGCAAAACTGCCGAGAAGTAAAGTCCAAGTGACTTGATTGGACTGGACAGACTGTCCAATGACAATGAAGCAAGTGTTCTTCACACCGTGCAGTGTACAAAGGTCATTCCTATTTCCAGTGGATAGCCTAATATGCTCCCTGGTCTACATCCTGGCCTGCCTGGCCTCTCAGCTCTTCCTGGATGGATTCAGCTTCATTTCTTAGAACCATGGATGTTGTTTAAGGTTTAATTTCATATCTCAGACGGTGGGATAGAGGGTAGGAGGGCATTTATGTTGAACTATGGCATCTCCTTCATCTGCCTATCACATGCAGTGACTGTAGCCAACCATTAGTCTTCTCCCTGTTTTGGGGTTTTTAAAAAACATTTTATTTAAATTCAATTTGCCAACATACAGTATAACACCCAGTGCTCATCTCTTCATTAACCCTAGGTGTACTACTTTTTTGGGGGGCCCCAGGAGGAACAAGCCAACAAATTACTAACAACCTAATGCAAATTATTTGGACTTGTGTTTTTTCTTTTTCCTCCCTCCCCTATAAAGGAATAGATCTCAGAACATTTAAGACTGTTATGCGTATTTGGGATAGAGGCAGAGTGGAAGGAAGATGGTGGGGCTATGAAGAGAAACCCTGTTTCCTAACTGTACTTGAGATCAGTCTCGAGAATCTTAATTCTTTTTGGTTTTTTTATTATTGGAATACTACTCATTTAAGCCATCTTACTTCCTCTTGACTATATGGCACTTTGAGTGCAGAATCACAGATTTCTATGTAATGGTTCTTAAAGCAGTGAGAATCTCTTAAAGCAGACCCACTTAGGACATGGTTGTATACATGGGTTTCTTTGCCTTCTACATATATTTTTTACATTTCAATTCTCTCATGGATCATAGTAATTTCTTCCAGAAGGTAGGTGATAAAAAGAGAAAAACTGAGCTCATAAAGTCTTTGGGAACAGTTTTTGTCTCATGACAGTATGACCACTCCTCTGGGCTGCTTATGGGAACAAGATAGGTTTTTCTGCCAATGACATATCTTTTATACTCTATTGTCCATGGTCTGCATAAGATTTTGGAAATAATACGAGAGCCTATAGCAGAATGGAATATTGGAAAATATTAAATGGAAACATTAAATACAAAATGAAAAATCTTGAATGAATGTATACAACTTCAAAATGATCTGCAGCTAAGGAATCACCAATGCCAAAATGATCAAGTTGACTACTTAGGACCTTTCCACACTTGCTAAATTGATCTGTAGTAGAGGAAGGAAATAATAAGGAAATATGCAATAATAAGAAAAGTAAACACCCTCTTTAATAGGGCAATACCTGTCCTTCATTAATAAAACACATTTCTATTTCTTGTCATTTACTGTGTTCTTGGCACAATGCAAATACTTAAGCACATTACCTCATTTTATCCTCACAACACCCCTGTGAAAGTGGTTATTAATACTTTCATTTTATGGATAAAGGAATGAAACTTAGATAAAGCAGCATGCTCAGTTAAAAATTGGCAGAATTAGATCTTGAACCCAGATCTACCCTATTATATACACCATATTAAACTCCTGCCATGTGATGTAGAAGGGAAGTGTTAGGGTTTTTTTTTTTTTTTAATATATTCATGGTTTTAATTATTGGAGAAATTTGGCTGAATGACTCATTAAAGGTCATATGACAAGGAGATTGTGGACAAGACAATTAAATGAGTAGGCTAGCAACAACTACTTACCTAGTACCTCCAGGCAAATGATTTTGGAATAGGTGTGATATACAAGTCAACTGGAAGATGGCATATAGTAGAAAAAATATAGGCGATAGAGACAGACAGTCCATGGAGAAACTCTCACCTCTACTATTTACTAACAGAGAGTTCTTGGACAACTTACTTAACTATTCTGAGACACAAGTTTCTTAATCAAATATAAAGATAGTAAGATCTACCTTGCAGGATTGTTGCTAAGTGTATGGCAGAGAATCTAGCTTATACTAGGCACTAAATAGATGATGATTATTGTTACTACTTGGTATTTGGACATTTGAATTTAAAAGTCAACAATGACTATTTTGTATATAGACAATCATGCAAAAAAGCTTTCTATAAACATAGAAACAGAGACATTTTTGTTTACTTTTTAAAGTGCTGATTTTGTTACATTGAAGCAGGAATATTTTGTGAAAAATAAACGTTATCGAGTTATAATTTACATAAAATAAAATGTGCAATTTTCAAGTGTACAGTTTGAAGAATTTTAGTAAATGTATCTGCCTTTGAAACTGGCACCACAATGAAGACACAGATTATTTCCATATTATTTCACAAAATCCCCATAAGCCTACTCTACTCCTCCCCCAGGAAACCACAGTCTGATTTTTTTTTTTCAGTTAGACTAGTTTTATCCCCTTTAGAAGTTCATGTAAGTGGGAATTATACAGAGGGGACCCTTTTGTGTCTGTTCTTTTGCTCAGCATGTCTGCTAAATTCATACATATTGTTGCTCAATCAGAGGTTCATTTGTTTTTCTTGGTGAGTAGTATTTCATGCTATGAAATTATGTGTTTTCCAGATGGGGCTATTATGAATAAAGCTGCTGTGAGCATTCATCTACAAATTATTCTATGAATGTATTTTTTGGTAAGTACTTAGGGGCAGAATTGCATCTTTAGAATAGGTACATGTTTAATTTCACAAGAAACTGTAAAATCTTTTTATTAATAATTGTATTATTTACCTTCACGCCAGCCACATACAGAGTTCTTGTTGTTCTACATCCTTGCCAAACCCTGAATATTTCAGGGTTTTTTTTTTTCCATTTTAGTCATTGGTTATGAAGTGATATCTCATTGTTGTTTTAATTTGCATTTCTTTAAGGACTAATAATTTTGATCATTCCTGTCATGTGCTATTTTTCATGTGTTACACATTTGTGAAATATATATTCTAATCTTTTGCCCAATTTTTTATTTTGTTATATTCTATTGAGAAGGAAGAGGTTTGTGTACGTTCTGAACACAGACTTATTTATGTGACACATATGCATTACAAATATTTTCTCTGTGGCCTTACCTTTTCATTTTCTTAATGATGTCTTTTGAAGAACAAGATTTTGTAATTTTGATAAAATCTAGTTCACCAGTTTGTCTTCTTTTATGGTTAGTACTTTTTTTTGTCTTGTCAAAGAAATCTTTTTCTAGCTCAAGTTCACAAGATTTCCTTCCACGTTTTCTTCTAAAAGCTTTGTAAGACAGCCTTCTCTATAGGTCTGTGGTCCATTTAACACTATTTTGGGGTATAGTGTGAGATAGGAGTTGGGGTTTATTTGTTTCCACATGGGTATCCAGTTGATACAGCACTATTTGTTGAAAAGACCATTCTTCCTCTAAGATGCCCCTTGGCAGCTATGTCAAAAATCTGTTTACCTTTTATGTATAGAACTCTTTCTGGACTCCATATTATTTTTCACTAATGTATTATTCTTATGCCATTATCACACTGTCTTGATTATTGTAGATAGTAAGTATTGAAATTACATAGTGAAAGTCCTTCAATTTTATATATATATATATATTTTTTTTTTTTTTACTAAAAATATTCTGATAATCTTAGGTTCATTGCATTTCCACATGTACTTCAGAAATAGCCTGTCAATTTCTACCTAAAATACTGCTGGAATTTTCACTAAGTTACATTGAATCTATAGACCATTTGGGTACCATTTACATTTTAATAATATGAATTTTCCAATCCATGAACATGGTATATCACTCCACTTATTCAGATCTTCTTTAATTTCTTACAGCAAGGTTTTGTAATGTTCAGTATAGAAGCAAGGCATCTTTTGTTTTAGATTTATTCATAAGTATTTTATGTGTTTTGAAGTTATTATAAGTGAAAATATTTAAATTTAATTTTCTAGTTTGTTGCTAGTTTATAGAAATACAACTGATTTTATATATTGACTTAATATCCCCTTAAAAACTCTTCTTCATTAATATGTAAAGAGAATTACAAGAGACTGCAAAAGAGGTGTGGTGGATGTAAATAAAAGAGAGAAAAGGTCGAGAAATGCTCACCATGACTGTATGTAAACAATTTTAGAATATAGATAAGGAAAAAAACCCACCATTTCAGTTAACTATTGCTATATAACAAACCATCCCCAAACGTTGGGCTTAAAAGAACCTACTACTGTTATTTTACAATCCTTTGGGTTAGCTGAGTGGTTCCTCTACTATATTAACTTGGGCTCACGCACACAGATACATTCAGTTATATCTTTGTCTCAGAAATATATATATGATACATATTTATCTGTGAATGAATCATTTTATTGGGGAAGATAATTTTGACCATAAAAAAAATCTACTGAAAAGAACATGAATAATTCATTTCATGTAATCACAATATTGGATATAACCAGATATTTTCAAAAATATTCACTTGCTGTTTTTTCTAAGATTTTATTTATTTATTCATGAGAGACACACACACACACACACAGAGAGAGAGAGAGAGAGAGAGAGAGAGAGAGAGGCAGAGACACAGGCAGAGGGAGAAGCAGGCTCCATGCAGGGAGCCTGACATGGGACTTGATCCCGAGTCTCCAGGATCATGCCCTGAGCTGAAGTCAGCACTAAACTGCTGAGCCACCAGGGCTGCTCTCACTTGCTATTTAATCTCAAGAATTAACACTTTGCAACTATTTATGGTAATTCATAAAAATCTAGAAGATAAAAAAAATTATAAGGTATTTTATTTACTTTTTAAATAATTTTAACCCATCACAGAATCAATAAAAGGGTTGCATAAGAGGAGGCAGGAGCAATATTTGTATGTATGAAAGTTATGTTTAAACATGGATAAGAAGGAAATTATTTCTAAATGAATGGTTAATAATACATTAATACATATGCATCTATTCCAAAATTTCTAATATATAATATGCCCAAACATTATTTTTCTGTGCCATAATTTTTCCTTTACTGTCATTTATCTTAGTAACTATAGTCCCAGCTGGCTAGTCCAGAAACTGGGAAGTCATCCCTCAGGTCGCTCAGTCCTTTACCTCAGTATCCAACCCACCAAATGATCCACTGGACCTGCTTAAATTTTTCAGGCATTTTTACTACTCACTAACTTCATTTCACACACTCTGCACATGTCACCAATTATCTCTCTCTTAGGCAATAACTTCCTAAACAATTTCCCCACATTCACCAATGCCCAACATTCACATATTCCATACAGCAGCCAGGATGACTTCTTTACAAACATACTTCTGACCTTGCCATTCCTGTCACTACAACGATTTAAGAGATTCTCACTGCCCTTGAGATAAAATAGAAAGCCCATGCTATGGCCTAATGAACCCTGTTCTTGCCTCCTCTGTAGGTCCGATGGCACCACCATCCCTTTCTCCTCACAGCCCTACCCCCTTACACTGCTACTATTTGTTGCAATGTCCAGACCAAGCTGTCATGCTTTCTCCCATCAGGGCCTTTTTTACATGAACCACTCTTTCCTCTTCTCTTTTGCTAGCCAACTTTATCTATTTCTTCAAGTCTCAGTTTGAAGGTCATTTCTTTCTGGAGACTTTCCCAAAACCCCAAGACAAGATCAGCTCCTTGTCTTTTGCACATACATAGTATACTGAACTTCTTTGTAAAGCTGGCCTTGCTTGTAATTATATGTTCAGTGTTTGTCTTCCCAACTGAACTATCATTTCCATAAGGATATAAATTTCATCAGTATATTCACCCAAGCTGTTTATTTCCATCTGTAAGAATGATGACTTTCTTTATGTATTGTGTGTGGACCAAGTACAATATCTGTTCTCAACACATGTTAATAAGTAGTAATCATAAAAATACTTTGTCCTAGCCTGGTATGGTTTCAACAAACATGTATTACACTCCCAGAATCAGTGTGCCAAATGAAAAGTCACTTCAGTTGTCTCAGCATGGGAACTGAAGTATTTACTCACTTGGGAGAGAAATGGGCATAATTTAACCAGAATAGCAGAGCGTCTGCTCCAGAGGTCTTGGGCTGAGGCAATTGGAACCTTAATCTCACTAAAATGACAGGGTCTTGGCGGAGGTGAATGGGAAATCTTGCCCAATACTTGACCACACCAAACTGGATTTAGTCAGGCTCTCGCATTGACATGTACCAGTATCTACATGTTTCTTAATTTTAAAAGGGTAAGGGGTAACTTAATTGTAAACAAAGCAGTTTTCTAATAGACTAAATAGTTTTAGAGTTATCTTATTTAAATATTCATTTATAAATTGAATAATTTGTTCAAATCAGCTGTTGCTCACGTCTTCTTAGAACTCTGGATATTTTATACACTGTCCTTTGTTGAGAATGGTGTCTGGGCAGTTCAATAATAACTGCATGGTGGATTGTGAATGAGAGGAGAAGGAACTTTAAAATGATCTAACACTAAACTACAAAGTTTACGTGGCAAAATGCAATGCATGAGCATTGAGATAGGGTTCCTAAAAATACTATGACTTGTCCTGGGAAATAACAGAGCCTGCTAAGAGCAACTCCAGCTGCATTCCAAATGGTGATATTTTCATATGTGAAGTGCAAAATGATCATTTAGTGATCTTTTAAGCAAGCCACAGAGGAAATCCGCAAATTACAACAGACTTTGTGTTGACACTTATGTACACAGTCAAATAGGCTTTTCTCTAAGTATCTCCAAGGCTTGCTTTCAAAAAAGAAAAATACCCTCTACAAGTAGCTAGAGGAACAAAGAATAAACATAAATAGAAACTGCTGTTTTCTTTATCAATATATTTTTACTATGCTATAACCTTGTACTAATAACCAGTTTTAAATAAGTGATTGGTGAAAAGTTGACACAGTTTACTCATTTCCTTATAAATAAATAGGTATCATCAAATTGATTATTTCTAGAAAGAAATAATATACCTTACTGATGATACTAAGGGACCACTAAATAAAATACTGCTATAATGTGCCATATTATTCTTAATCACCTATAACAAAAAGACTTATCTGTCATGATCGTACTCCAACTTAATTTCTGAGAATAGAGATTGGCTAGAGATTGAGACTGTACGATGTCTAAAGAGGTTTTAAAAGAAAATTGTCTATATATTCAGTATGTACCCCCTATTTTGGCATTTCCCTTGGAGACAAACTAAATTTCTAATTGCTTACTTGCTATTAGGATGATTGATTATTGTTTAATGAATCAACATCCTGCTGAGTTGTTATGGAGCCTAAATTCTATTTGAGTTACATGTTAGGACTACTTTTCAGACTTTTGAGGCTAGTATACAATAATTGCAAGAACTAAACACTCCATGCCTGCCAAACTATTAACAGAATAGTTATAAGTGAGAAAATTGTCCCCCAAAAAAGTGCCAGTGAGTTTTAGAGTAATACTGAAAACCAATGACATGTTGGGGAGATGTACTGAAACAAAATGTCAATTTTGGGGACAGGGATGCTCTAATGTAGAACTAGATGTATGTAGTAGCATTGTAATGAGGGAATCTATGAGTTTGGTTTTGAAACCATTCTCAACAGATTCTCAATTGCTTGGAAATTTTCTCAATTTCTTGTAGCAATTCCGAAAAGAAAGGAAGACAATAGTAAACGTTATTTTAATGTCTCTACTCATCTTCCAAAAATTTCATGTCTTCAGAACATGGCTTCCACTGAGACATCTGAAGTTAAACATCTTCTGGATTTACCGATACAGGCTACTTGCTACTAGGAATTTGAGAAATTCTTGGGAGGTGTCTCACCAGGAACTCAAGAAATGGAATTTTAGGTGTGGTTAACAAATGACTTGAAACTGCTTTAGTAGCCCTCCTTGGAAACAGAAAAATGTTTTCTATAGGTCTAGTGGGCTTCAAGCGACACAGTGCTTTCCTTTCCATAGTGGACTTCCTCATTGCTCAAGCAGGAGTGTATGGCAGGATGGGGACGTGCTGGAGGCCCTATGTCAAGTTCTTAACTGTGAATGGGTAGAAACTGCTCTTGCATTCATAGAGAAAACCATTGAAATAAGTCATCCTCTAGGGGGCAATAGAGTCTGATATAGGCTCATAATTGCCTGGATCAAGTTCCTGAGGGAAGGATCAATTAGGAAGAATTATCTAACAGTTTTATACTTCAGAATACATGAAGCAGTCTTCAACTTTACTATAATTTCTCAGAATCTCCCTGAATTTTTGTGGTTAGTGAATCTAACTAGGGCTGACGTAGGCCAAGAGATTCCCTGCAGGAGCATTACAGATGGATAAGCCTAAACCCCAGATCTAGGGAGGACTTGAAGAAAAAAGGATGAGGCAAGGCTGACTCAGCCTCTCTAAGTGGGTTGCTTTATTTAAAGTGTGGTTTCTGATGGTGGGGCCCCCCTCCTCTTACCAGGGGAGTGCCAGGTTGGGAAGGGTCCTCATTTAACAACAGTGAATATTTTCAACTAGCAATTCCCTACATTTTATAGTACCTAGAATAGGAGAAAAGTTTTCTGAACCATTTCTGATTCCCCCAAACTTTGGTGGCTCGGCTTGGTCCCATACTGCCTCAATTGTGTTGGTGCAGGTCATCTAGGAGCTAAGTGCCCATGTCAAAGAATTCTCAGTGTGCCCAGGTGGCTCCTGATTAAATGTCCAACTTTTGATCGTGGCTTGGGTGATGATCTCAGGGTTGTGAGATCCAGCCCAGGGTCGGGGTCCGTGCTAGGTGTGGAGCCTG
This sequence comes from Vulpes lagopus, assembly GCF_018345385.1. Lineage (NCBI taxonomy): Eukaryota > Metazoa > Chordata > Mammalia > Carnivora > Canidae > Vulpes > Vulpes lagopus. Next base: position 120,254,652 of record NC_054830.1, on the reverse strand, counting down.
CTTGAGATGCTTTCTTCCTTTCCTCTGCCCCTCCCCCACCTCCACCCCAAACCCCCCCCCACATCTGCATATGTATTCTCTCTCTTTCAAAAAAAAAAAAAAGAAGAAGAAGAAGAATTCTGTGAAATCACCTTCCTTCTCATGTGAGGAGGAGTACCCTCCTGAAATGAGTAATGAAAATGAGTACCCTGGGTGTGCATTAAAATCCTGCAACTGGGATCCCTGGGTGGCGCAGTGGTTTGGCGCTTGCCTTTGGCCCAGGGCGCGATCCTGGAGACTCGGGATTGAATCCCACATCAGGCTCCCGCTGCATGGAGCCTGTTTCTCCCTCTGCCTGTGTCTCTGCCTCTCTCTCTGTCTCTCTGTGACTATCATAAATAAATAAAAATTAAAAAAAAAAAAAATCCTGCAACTGGGGATCCCTGGGTGGCTCAGCGGTTTTGCGCTGCCTTCAGCCCAGGGCCTGACCTGGAGACCCAGAATCGAGTCCCATATCGGGCTCCCTGCATGGAGCCTGCTTCTCCCTCTGCCTGTGTCTCTGCTTCTCTCTCTCTCTCTCTGTATCTCTCACGAATAAATAAATAAAATCTTAAAAAAAAATCCTACAACTGATGCATTTCTTTTCCAATCTTTTAGGAGAAATTTAGATGGACACAGGCATGGTCTACTTTCCACAGTAGGTGGTGGGAGCCTGTCTGACTCAAGCAAAGAGGAAAAACATGTTGGAGTGTGAAGCGTAGGGGTGGTGAGTTGTGCAAACACAGATGGCATTCTCCTCTTGGTAGTGTGAATAAAGATCTAATGAGGCCAAAGGTAATAGAATTACTTTGCAAATATCCATAGCTTCCCTCAACTCTTTGTTTTCTTACAAGGAGAAAGTCTTTCTGGTTGGATCTCATTTTCCTTCTTTTTTTTTTTTTTAAGACTTTATTTATTCATTTGATACAGAGAGAGAGAGAGAGAGATCACAAGTGGAGAGGAGGGTCAGAGGGAGAGGGAGAAGCAGACTCTTCACTGAGCAGGGAGCAGGGAGCCCCACTCGAGCCTTAATCCCAGGACCCTGAGATCATGACCTGAGCTGAAAGCAGACCCTTAACCAACTGAGCCACTCTGGTGCCCCTGGATCTCATTTTCTATGCAGAGATTGAATGATGGGATAATTCTTATGAGAAAAGCTATCAAAACCCAGGGAAAGAGTAAACTTGACAGGGAAAGTCATGCAGCTGAGAGTGTGTCTATAGGCAGCTCTAGCTATTGGTAAGAGGCTGGTGGGAGGGTCCCTCCTCTCCAAGGAGGCAGATGAGAGAGAGGGTGGCAGTGGGAAGATCATGTTAAGGGGCTAAGTTAAGTTTATAAGGAGATGAGGAAAAAAACTGTCCATGAAAAAGAATGTGAAGTCATGTGGCTTGTATTAACAACACACGATCCATTTGTAGGCAAATTTTCCCCCACCAAGAGACTTAGTAAAGATTCCAACTGCTTTTATTTACTATTTGAAAACAGGCCATTTGGGGACAGGGACTCAATTATATTTCAATTATAATTAAATAGTATATTGATTTGGAATACTATTGTCTACTTATTATCCAAAGTTACTTCTTCTAGTTCTTACTTCACTTTATATTTTGATAATACACTTTCCTAAGTAGCAATAAATCTGAGAAATATTTTAGAAATGTATTTTTAAATCAATAAAAAAATAAAGTTCTAGCCGGGTATTACCAGGCTTCCTGCCAAGTACAGTAATTGTTACTTGTGGAATTTTCTTAGAATGGCCAAGGCATTTGACTCAATAACTATAACTCTGGAATGAGTAGCTGGGTGGAGACATTCGTCTGTTGGAAAGTTGGTGGGTAGGTCAAGCCCATATGCTGGAAGAAGAGATTTATGGATAGATTCACTCAGCACATCCAAGAAACAGGGTATATGTTTTCTTCAAATTCACCATTGAATTTGACTCTCTTATGCTCTTTCTTTTAACCATTTCTTTGCACTCCCCCCCCCCCACTTTTCTTTTTTTGTTGTTGTTCTTTATACTTTACCAATACACTGTTTATTAAATTATACTCTTTTGGATATGTAGGTACAAAGACCACACTTAGGTCATGTTAAGAAGGGGAGGTCAGTTTTGTAAGAACACAATGGACTGGAAAGACCCCCAAAGCTGTGAGGAACTCAAGCAGTGATAGGGACCCTAAGGCCACAATACCACTGCTCAACCAAACACTGAATACATGGCTCTCAGTCAGATTTTGACATTGTTCTCTCTGAATTTCTTTGCTCTTCTTTCCAGTTAGGCAGTGTATGGAACAAACCTAAAGAAATACAGAATATAAGTGTAAGCAACTAAATTGCAAATGGTAGACCCTGAGTACCAAAAGTAACTTAAAAAAATTTATTTGTGAATGGGCTGGTTTATCTCCAAAGTCTTAGTTAGGATATGCCCTAATGTAGAGAACAATTCAAGAATGATTTTAAATTTTAAAGACTTTTTTACAGTTGCACCTTTGTGAGGTTCTGAGCATGATTACAATACTTTTGGTTTCCTCCCCTGGTTTATTTCAGTCCATTGAATGTATTTGTGAACAATTCATTTTTGCTTTCAAAAGTCAAACCATTAACCTAAACAATTAAAAAGTATGACTTTTTCTCTTTTTTTATTTGTCCATACTTTAAAAATCCTAAACCACAAGATGCAGTTGTACACATCTCATGTGGGACTTTGCTCATATGTGGCTCCATATCCCAAGGAGCCTGGGGCTGTTAGGGGCTCAGCGTGACTCATTTATTCTATTTTTCCCTTGCACATAAGTCACTTTGATATCTGTTATTTTGGAAAATTACTATACCTCCTCAAGATACTATTTGGCTTCTTTGTCAATTAATGTAGACAAAAAGATCACCACATTTTCTAGGAAACTGGTCAACCAACCAAAAAATGCTCAAGGAGACAATGGTCCTCCCTTACATCTGTAGTATCTGAAATATTCCCTTGCCTCTTCCACTAAGATATATGATGCCTTACCCTCACATCTACTTTAAATAAATTTAAACGTTATTTTTTAAAAAGATTTTATTTATTTATTCATGAGAGACACAGAGAAGGAGAGAGGCAGAGACATGCAGAAGGAGAATCAAGGAGACTTGATTCTAGGACCCTGGGATCATGACCTGAGCTGAAGGCAGACGCTCAACCACTTAGCCACCCAGGTGCCCTAAATTTAAACATTATTTAAAGGCTATTTATAGAACCTTTCAATTCATGAATCACTAGAAGTTAATTTGTTTTGCTTTGGACTCAGCCCTTGACCACATGGAGAAGGAAGCTCAATAAGTAGTACAGGCCTGACAGAATGGCAGCTAGCTGGGAAAAACATGGTGCTTAAGCTAGACTCAGAATGGAGCTTATTAACATTGTGTAACTGTGAAGCATCCAAGAACTACATTTATTACAAATCCAAGAATAAATGAGGTCATTTGTTTCAGGCTTGCTAGAATTTTGCTTTGGGATTTTATGGGGGAGATGGTCCTCCTTGTGAGCCTTCCTGAACTGCTAAGGTAGGACAGCTAACATGTGTACCTTTCAGAGCCCCCTAAAGCTAGGGCTCAAGAATTAGTCTCTGCAATCAGATGGGATGCACAAAACCTGAACCTGAGGCAAGGCAGTTTCTCCTTCTTCCATTTCTGCTGACTTTGCTGGCAAACGTGATTATGTGGGAATTGGGGTTGTCTGCTGCAGAGGTCACAGGATCGATTCTGTAGTTTTGTGGGGCTAGGACTAGCACAGAGCCCAGGGGGGACAAGAGGGCTCTGGAGCTAGCAACTGTACCTTCCAGATCCCTGGACTGCAGCTAAGGTAAGTGTTCCCAGAGCAATAGTTCCAGGGACTGCTTCCAGCTTCCCAGCTTTTCTAAATGTGGTCTAGGTAACAGTTCCTTTGGCGAGCCAGTGTTACAGAATCATTCTGCAACTATTGCTGGAGGCCAGGCTAACATCCAATTCTCCATCTCTTTCAAGGATTTTATAAAGACCTAATTCCCTGATTTAAGGTACTTCCTGCTTAAGCTAGAGCGTTTTCTGTTATCTCTGACTGTATCCTGATTGATAATAGCATTTGAGACATTGGAGTAGACATTTAGCCTACTTGGATTTGAAGGAAATGAGGATTGACTTACTGTAAAATGATGGATTAATAATAATCCATGGCACCTGGAATGCAGTGCCTATAGAAAACATAGCTGTGAGGGGCACCTGGGTGGCTCAGCTGGTTAAGCCTCAGACTTTTTTTTTTTAAGATTTGTATTTATTTATTAATGAGAGACACAACAGAGAGAGAGAGAGGCAGAGACATAAGCAGAGGGAGAGGGAGAAGCAGGCTCCATGGGACTCAATCCTGGGACTCCAGGATCACACCCTGGACCAAAGGCAGGCGCTAAACCGCTGAGCCACCCAGGGATCCCCAGCCTCTGACTCTTGATTTTCAGCTTTGGTTGTGATCTCAGGGCTGTAGGATGGAGCCTCACTTCAGGCCCCATGCTTAGCAACGATCTGCTTAAGATTCTCTCTCCCTTCCCTTCTGTATCTCCCCTCAGTCAAGCGTGCTCTCTCTAAAATAAATGAATAAATAAATCTTAAAAAAAAAAAAAAAGCAAAAGCCACATAGCTTTGATAATTGAATGATAAGGGCCATGGGAGAGTAAATGTGACAAATAGGGGGAAAACTGGCTGCTGAAAACTGTACTGGAGAGATTAAAAAAAGAAATGAGAAATTGAGGGCTTTAAATTTTCCACTCACTACCAGGGAACTAGGACATTTTTAGCCTTACAAGAATTTTCTTTTTTGTGGGTTGTCGGTAGCCAGAAATCAATCACAGAGTCTGACTCAATGGCCTATCAAATTACAGCATAGGTTGAATTCACAGACTTGCCAGATTTCTTATGTGAAAATGCATTGCTTGGGAAGAGGAAAGTTCTAAGAATCATGGATGTGAGCCTTGAGAAAATTCTGCTTATCCAAAACTAAAGCCACTGACCTTCCTGTGACAGCAAATGTAGCTCCTTCTACCTGGTGTACTAATCTTCCTGTGCTTTAAAAACCTGCTGTGACCTTCACTGATGTAGTCCACCTTGTCTGTGAATGCTAATTTGCCTCATCCATCCTCACATCCCATTTTGTGAGTTGGAGTCAACATAGAAGAGGAAAGCTTTTCCTAACCAGTATATGTGGTCTGGGCAGGAAGAGGTGCAATCCAGAGTAGCACCACTGTTCATATGTTGAAGACAATCTTGCAAAGTTCTTGCTTTCTACCTCACTATGACCAGGGGATCCAAAGCTCCAACTGACCAGCTATCAGTCTGTGTCAATGCCCAGTACCAAGCATCAAGTCAACCCAAAACAAATCATTTGAAAATTGGGAAGATAGTAGTTCTCCAAAGGAGTATGTGGATATGATTGCCAGAAGAAGGGAAAGGAATGGGTGGCAAAAACAACTGTTGTGTTGTCCGAGAAGCCACTGCCATATGTATCTCGTATGCCGTCAGAATGCCTGAAAATCTGCCACAAGCAACTTGCTACTGCCATTTAAGATTGGCCCAGTTTAAAAATGGTGAACACTTCTTATTTAGAGTCTTCCCATCATTGTACAGATGAGAGGTTTACTAATCTGTCTAGACTGGTAGAAATGAGACTTGAAATGAGACTAGAAATGAGAGCCGTTTGACCACAAAACCCCTACTCACAGCACATTCTATGAAATTCAAAAGGCACAGTTAAGGGATGTGTTGTGAAAAATAAATTTCTTTTACACCTGTATTCCACAGATACTAGTTTATCTGCCACTTGGGTGACCTGAAGCCTGGTCTGGGTACTCCTAGGGTGCATGTCCCCACAGCCTGCCGTCTTTCTTGTTAGCACCTCAGGGGCACCCCCAAGGCAGAGGACGGAGCTGGAGTGAATACAGCAGAACAGAATGTGGTGAATTCCCTTTCCTACGGCATTGGAGTATCACCCTTGAAGAGAACAGGTGGATGGACTGGTGAAAGGGAAGCCGCATCCCACCCTTTCCCACAGCTAAGCAGCTCTCAGGCCAATGCAATGCCAGGACTTCATCCATGTCCACAAAGAGCTCAGGAGACACACAGGAAAAGTCTGTCTCCTGCATCCGCTTCAACACACTAGCTCTCTGACCACAGAGCAGTCACTTACACCGACTCCTCCAGACACCTGGATTAGGCTTGGGTCAGATTGCTACAGCCCGCAGGAGAGAGCCAGGCAGGGGCTAGTCAGACATGGCTTGCAGCCCCAGAATTCTATCTTTTGTCTTTTCATCTTCTGGGTATTTTCCCCAAGGCTCAACTGGTCTTGAACACTCCTGCCAAGGAATGGCTCCGGCAGCCAGTAACCACATAAAAACCCTTGCTTGTTTTGACACTGGTGGCTCTCAGGAAGAAGGCAACTGTTCAGAAGGATTATATGCACTTGTGAGATTTTCTGTACCTAATCTTTTAAAAATAGGCCTTAGGTTTGCTAAAGCATGTAACGTCACCTAGTTTGAACTGGATGAAGTGTATAAAAGCAATTTTAAAACCTGTGTGGTCTTTGAAGCATAAGCACATGGACAAATTTTTGAGATAATCTACTTGAACCTCCTGAAATTTGTATTTCATCATAGAGAAGCATATACTGTTGTTTCAAGAATTTGATTATTAGATCGTGAAGGACTGTATCTAACAAGATTTTTACCTGCGCTTAAAACTGAAATTAATAGACACACTGCCTTAATATTGATTAATAATAAGATCTCTCAGAAAAATGTATATAGTATTATGTACTCAACCTACTAACACAAGTGCACTTTTTATGGGCAGCCCTGGTGGCCCAGCAGTTTTAGCACCACCTTTGGCCCAGGGAGTGATCCTGGAGTCCCAGGATCGAGTTCCATGTCGGGCTCCCTGCATGGAGCCTGCTTCTCCCTCTGCCTGTGTCTCTGCCTCTTTCTCTCTCTCTGTCATGAATAAATAAATAAAATCTTTTAAAAAACAAACAAGTGCACTTTGTATCATAAGAACTCACCATATTTTCTGGATTTTTATTAGGTGCAATATACAGTTAATTTGCTTTGCTCTCCCTTTCTGCCCTAAATTCAAAAACAGAATTAGGAAAGTAGTTACTGTTGCTATGAATAGAAAATGGCATCTATGTTTCAATATCAGAAAATAATACACACAGTTGAGAAGAGTGGTGGCCACAGTAAGGTTGAGTAATCAGATACAACCTGTGCCATCTCCGCTTCTGCCACTAATGCTCTGCGCTTTGGGATGGTTACTTGACATCTCTGAGACCTTCAGGCTTTTCATGTTACTTCTGTAACATGGGGACAACCAAAGTGATCTTGGAAGATAATTGAAAGGATAATGGCACATAGCAGCCACTCAATAAGGGCTTTGTTTATCATTACTAATAGCATGGACAAAAATTGTCAGCCAGGAGCAAAATGTACTTCCTTTGAATGGTAAAAAAATTAGGTTCCTGAACTACAGTTGGTTACAGTAGCTATCATGTAAATTAAGCCATTATCACTTTGGATTAGTTTGCATTAATTTCGATCAGTTTGGATTTCTTTATATCTAGTAGACAAAAACAATACGGAATTTGCAGACGATTTTATAGTGTGAAATCAGTGCCTCATGGGTAGGAATATTACCCACAAAGTTGGACACATTGCGTGTCCCTGAGCAAGTCCCTCAGCCACACTCTGCCACAGTGTTACTTCTCAAATACTAGAGATGGAGAGCTAGTTTCAGGCTAAAATTAAAAGACATAATGGTTTTGTTTTGGAAAAACCAATTCATCAATATGTTTTTTTCCATGGCTATAAAAAGTATTTGAAAATGAAACAAAATAAAGTAGTAAAAAGTCTTGGTATGTATTTTTTTCCTTGGATCATGAGATGCTCATTCAAGTCCTCTTGGAAAAGATTATTTTGTGCTCTGGTCAAGGAGGCCTACTTTCTTTTTGTGTTGAAGGGCTTTGCAATTAGAACTTATTTGTATTTTCCCAGGGAGTGTCTGCTTTGGGAAGAAAGAAAATTACATACCTGAAGATTATGGTTGGTCAATTTATTGTTGTTTATGTCTGTGCAATACCTAAAAAGAAATACATAGAATTCAGGTTTCTTTTTTGGGGTGGGGGTGGGGGGGCGGTGCAGATATAGCATCCCATTTTGTTTTATGATATAATAATATTATGTCCCCTGTTTTCATGTGTTCAGCAGTGAATTCTTTGAGCTCACAGTCTGAGCCAAACCACATATGTGTGTGTAAGAAATGGGAGGGAGAATAAATCAGATATCCTTCCATACAGGAAGGATAAGTAATAAGTATATTTCCCCTCTTCTGAAAGATTCCTTAAACACATTTTAATTCCTCTAAAGTGTTCATTTTGGGAAACTGTCTCCAAAAATAAATTCTTCCCACTGAAATTATTTTTTACTCATATAGACTTATTTCTGTGCCCTATATGGGGATATGAGAATCTTGGCCACCTGATATATAGTACCGAACTGTCATCAAGAAGAATGTGTAACAATTGTCCTTAGATTAAGAGCAGTTTGCTGTGGACACATGAAATAAATTGATCTGTAAAGTGCAGGTAGTAGAGTCCAAGAGGATGCTGTTTGCTGTTGCCTGGATTTTTTCATTCATTTGTGCTCGGTGCCCTCTCCTGGTCACTGAGAGTAACGTTCAGGAGCTTATTTTCTAGATTCTGCTCTGTTATAAGCGTGTTAGGTCCAACTGCACATGAATGCCTGGCTTCCCATATGAGGAAAGAAACCTGAAGATGAGTGACTTAATTTCACAAGAGTTGGGTTCCTTATTTCCATGCCTCACCCTAGCACTTCTAATCATGAAGCAATGTTTGATTAGCTTTCTGTGGTGGGGTAATTCTTGTGTTACCTTCTGTGCTCTCCTCTTTTTCTCATGACTTCACTGTTGATCCAAGGAGATCTTGCATATGGCCTGTTTGTACATGACAAGAGTGACATGTGGAATAGGCAGCCAGCCTCTGTCCTAAGCATATCAGGAAGTGAATGTCTTCCTATCCCCATGCTCACTCATTCTACCACATTTGTGCCAGCCACAGGAGCTTCAAACCCCAGGGAAAGGGGGAGGGCATCCCAGTCTGATTGTGTGTTAAACTACAATATCTGTGAAGTCGCTGAATTTTACTCATTTTGTCTTAACTTTTTGGCCTCAGGCAGAATGAGGTTCTCAGAACCAGAAATCACATGAAATTTATTACTGAAAAAAACTATCTTCATAAGCCTGTTTAAAAATGGTGATTGAATTAGAAACTCTTATAACTCAACAGGAAAGCACAATTTTCAATCCGAGACCTTAGCATACCAGAGTTGGGAGTGAGTGCAGATGCCCTGTAGTCTAGTTTCTAGTCCAGGACAGAACTGAACTTCCAGTCTCTTCTGAGACAATGAGGTATGTGTATTTCCCCCAGACAAGGAACAGGCTTGCTTACCATTTGTTTAAAAAGTAGTGGCTCAGTTGGTTAAGCTTACAACTCTTGATTTTGGCTCAGGTTGTGATCTGAAGGTCGTGAGATCAAACCCCATATCAGGCTCTACATTCAGCATGGATTGGGCTTGTCCTTCTCCCTCCCCCCACTTGTAGTATCCCTTTCTTTCTCTTTCTCTCTGTCTCCCTCTTACTTGTTCTCTCATAAATAAATAAATAAATAAATAAATAAATAAATAAATAAATAAATACTTTATTTAAAAAATAGTGGATTTTCCAAGTTCATTGTTCTTTAGCAGTGATGCAAACCCACTGTATGCACTGAACATAGTGAGCATATTGGGTCATGCTGGGGAACCTGGGGGCAGGGGAGCCAGTATAAATATGCTGAAGCTCATGCTGCTTGTTGTGCCATGAGCCAAAGAGTCCTGTATTTTTGCAGGATCTCAAATCTTCAGCCAGCGTTCATGAAATGAAACAGCAACAGGCTCATTTATTACTGTGTAAGTGGGGGTAAAATCAAATCCCAGACCTGACAATAGCTTCCTCACCAAATTATAAATATTTTTACACTGTACTATTCTACAATTAATATTTTCACCTTCTTTATGTTAGCAGGCCAGTGCCAAAAGCTAATTAATTTATCTTATCAACTTGTCCCACTTTGATAAGAAGCTATTTATAGACATTAATTTGAAAGTAATGTGAAAATATGATAATCTTATAAAAAGTATATTTCCTATTAGAAGCCAAATGTTGGGAAAATTGTGATAAGGCATTCTGTACACCTTATTCTTCCAATAGAAAAATAGATAAAATCCAGCACAGATTTAACAAATATCTATTTCTCACACTAAGATTTTGAAAATACATCTATTTATTTACCACAGATAACCCTAGTGCCTACCACACTGCTACTGGTACACAGGAGGTATTCCATTTATATTTGTTAAATGAATTTTGAACAGAAATACTCTGAAGTTTGTTAACTCTGTGATAATGAGCCCAAGATAATTTTTCCAATTACCGTAAAAATAAATACCATAAGTAAATTATAAATAATGACAGCAGATGTGGCTATGGGAAAGCAGATGTGGCTCATTATTTTAGGATCGGTTGCATTTTAACTGAATACAAGCTATTCCAATGATCTTTTCTTTTCCATTTTAAGAAAATGAATTAGAAGTGTAAGTAGGAAAAAAAAAAAAAAAAAAAAAAAAAGAAGTGTAAGTAGGATTATGCCTGAAGTAAAATCAAAAAAATGGAAGAGGAAAAAATCTTTCTCTTGTGGAAAATTTAAAACATCAATAAAAGTAGAATAATAGGATGAGCTCCCAAGCACCCACATCCAATGTCAGCATTTACTAAACATGGCCAGTCTCACTACATCTATGGCCCCCACTCCTTTAATGGGTTATTTCAAAGCCACCTCGTGAGTACATATCTACTTATCTTACAAATATTTGAGAACAAACACACTTTTTAATGAAAAATACAAGATTTTCCATAAAGGATAATTATCATGAACTTAGTATTTCTAGTCAAGTGAAGCATGAGCAGAAGTGGTATTTCACCCTAAAAAGTACTATTAGATCTTTGATACAATCAGCTCTAACTTCTACTCAAATAGAGAGAAATTCTAAAGCTCCCATTACTCTTTTTTTTCTTCTCACTTATATCACTGAATTTAGAATATATGGATGATTTCATTAGATCGAGGCTGTTAATGAACCCCAAATTAAACCATTTCAAAAAAAAACCATTTCAATTTTAAAGTTTTCCATCAGAAGCAAGAATATGTTCTAATTATCACCACTCTCAGAGTAGAATTGTTAATATTGGACCTCTATGATGGGAAATCTAAAAATAATTATTTTTATATACTTAAATGGCCATATTGACTTTTTTTTAACAACTCCTAATGTTACAATTTGCCAATAGAAACAATTCTGGGGAGTGACGTTAGTGTGGGTATATATTTGTATGCTTATGTATATATAAAATGAAAGTGCCTTAGAATTGTAAGAAGGTTCTGTAGTCTGTTAGCTTATATTCACTCAGCACATATAACTTTTTGCTATAGTTGATAAAATATTAAGATGCTTGTAGGTGCATAGCTGCTGTTGTAAGCCTCTCGACTGTGTTCCTGCTGCCTCTGACTCGGATCTCCCCGTGACCCAGGAACTAAAAGGTTGAAATGTAGTCCAGCAGAGAGTCTGTATGACCCTCTCCTAGCATTAAGCAATCCCCTAATCTGATGGCTGGGTGCCCCTGCCTCACCAACTGTAAACATTTTGAAAAACTCAAGTTTAGAAGATGGAATAGGGCTGATCCAGGCAGTAGATAAAAATGTGGGGAAAATCTTGGCAGGAAAACTAGGAAAGTCCCAGAAAAGCAGGATGGAGATAACTCAGAAAGCTCAGCTAAGAGCTCCCTATGTACATACAAGAAGCAGAACTTACTCATTATTTCAAAGGAGAAGACCAGGTGGGAAAGAGATTATAGAGACAATAATAAAAAAGTCACAGTAGCATTGTAGGAAGAGTACCTGTTCTGAACAGTACAAAGCAAGTAAATAAAAGCCCAGTTGACTTTGTTAACAAAGATTGCTGCTGGTGGACACTGTTAAAAAATTGCTTATGTGGGATCCCTGGGTGGCTCAGCGGTTTGGCACCTGCCTTTGGCCCAGGGCACGATCCTGGAGTCCCGGGATCAAGTCCTGCATCGGGCTCCCTGCGTAGAGCCTGCTTGTGTCTCTGCCTCTCTCTCTCTCTCTCTCTCTCTCTCTCTATGTATGTGTGTATCATGAATAAATAAATAAAATCTTTTTAAAAAATTGCTTATGTAATGCAATGTAAGTTTACCAAGAATGGTTTTGTAAAAAACTTTATTAGTTTATGACTACTTCATCCAGGGGCTATACTAACCAGTGTTTTACCTTCCTCTGTGTAAAGCACACTCATCAGTGCCCATGACTTACTGAATGTTTACTAACAGCAGGCTTTTCTCTGTCTACCAAGCTCCTACCTGCCAAGGTAAGCTTTTACCCGTAAACAATAGTTGTATTTGTTCTCCAGTCTGTTTTGTCAGCTGTACTTACAACCTTAACTTATAAATTATTACATAAATTAATTAAAGTAAAAAAAGGGAAATCATTGTTCATATGAAAATTAAGTTGAAAACTTAAAACACTTGATAGAGATAAATCACTAAGAATTGCTGTTGAATTACATGTAGACAATTAGGGTAAAAAAATGGAAGAGGAGAGAATCATTTTACTCTGGAAGGCTTTTACACTCAGATTGCTTTACAAGCATCTTCAAAATCTCAATCAACCTAAAAAAAAAGAAAAATTGGAAACTATAGATGATGCATGATGAAGTGGGTTATTAAAAAAACAGCATGTATTCCATCATTTGACCTATTGGCTATACATCAAAGGATTGTAAATAAATCTGCATGCTTTTTCATAAACAGTGAATACATTTCTATTTTTAATTTGAAATATAAGTTTAAAGGTTAAGTATAATTTTTATAAATAAGTGTTTGAACTGAATTCTTAAATGAATAAACAACTGTTGATCTAGACTGCATCAGGATTTCTACTGTATGGGACAGAACCAACTAGAAGCCAAAAATTAAGTGTGCATTTTGTTATTTTCATAAATATCCTATATAGAATTTTTATAAGACTAACAGAAGGGACTAGACTTCCATAAACTTTCTTTGTGTCTTTCATGTATGCTATTCATGTTTGAAGAGGAAACAGAGTAAGAGTCTAGTTCTTTTGTCCTCTCCTATGTGGGAGAAAGTGTGAGAAGAAGGTGAACTGATCAAACAAAGGGCATTGTGAGCTGTGTTTACTTGTTCCAGGAGATTCTTATTATGCCCAAGGCAGCAACATCAGTTGCTCAGAGAGGGGAGTAGCCTTGGTGCTCTAGGCTCTGGCTCTAGGTTCTGACTTCAGGAGACTGGGGAATCTGAGTCACCCTCGAGAACCAGGCTTTCTCTGGAGAACTTTGCCCCAAAGATGATCACTAACAGTTAGGCATGTATTATGCAGTGAGGGAAGGGACTGAAAAGTACACACCAAGATTCAAATCTACAACAAATGTAGTTTCTTTGTTCTTTAAAATTCTCATCTTGCCTTGGCAACCCTAATCCTGCTGATGCCAGAAAAATAATTGCACTTGCCAATTAAAGGCACATTATTCTCTTAACATTCAAACATGTTTGTCCAGACTAACTTTCACTTTCAAGATTTCTTTTCCCTTTCTTTCTGCCCACAATGACATCTGGATATAAGGGGAAGCTAATGCAGCCTTTGAACCATGGAGGAGGACAGTCTTTCTCAATAGCATTTGTTCAGATGCCTTCATGTTTGCCTGCCTTCTGCAAACCTCACTGCAGGGTGCAAGATTCTGTGAGTTTGCCCAAAGCACCTCCCTCAGTTATTGCTACTGACTTCATGCATCTCTATCAAGTGTCAGTCACAAAGTAGCTTTAATAATGTCTTCTTGGTCTTGTTTGCCCATTAAAGTATAGACAAAGAAAACAGTTCCACAGATGGGTGTTTCCTCATTTAATGTGACAGTCATTTCCTTGGGTCTTTTCCAAAGAGAAATTGACAGAAGCATGCGTGAGCCAGCATTCTCTCAATCACACAGACACCATGAAGCCAAAAAGATGATGAGGAATATCTATCAGCATATTGCCTGACACTGAGAGAACTGCTAGCAAAGAAAATAAAGGAGGGGGAACCTGGGTGCCTCAGTTAGTTAGGCATCTGACTTCAGCTCAGGTCATGGTCTCAGGGTCCAGGGATCAAGCCCCACATCAGCCCCAGCTGCCTGCTCAGCATGAAGTCTGCTTGTCACTTTTCCTCTGCTCCCTGCCACACCCCCCATGCTCTCTTGTCTCCCTCTCAAGTGAATAAATAAAATCTTTTAAAAAAAGAAAGTAAAGGGACTTGGGTTTTCTTATAATAATAGTTTAGGTGACCCTAGACTTCATTTTCAAACTGCAAAATTTTAAAAGTGAAAAGGAGTTTATTAGTAATTAGCTCAAAACTATGTGTCATAACCAGGAATGTCCCAGTCAAACAAGGACAGATAGTTTCCTCAACAATGACACAGAAGTTATGCTCTGAGATGTGGTCAACACCAGCAAGAAAAAGGTTTCTTCAGCTCATAGATGCTGTTCACTGAGGATGAAGAAACATTTGATGCCCTTCCTTGGATGCTTAGTAATGACTCATCACACATTTCCTCTAAGAGTCAGTTGTACACATGAGGATTCTAACTGGCAGCTCCAAGAAACTCAACAAATCTCATCACAAAAAACATGATGAAAACCACATAATCATAATCATAGCCAAATTGCACAAAAATCTGTGATAAGAACTCTTTCTGAGAGCCAGACAAAGAAACTTTACCTGCATAGGAACAAAGACCAGGTCTTAATGAAACAATGCAAGTAAGAAGACAATGGAACATCTGTGAGGTTCTGGAAGAAAAAAACCCTTCCAATTTAGAATTCTATACTCAGTCAAAATAGTTTTCAAAAATGAAGGCAAAATAAAGACATTCTTAAATGTATAAGAGCTGAAAAACTTCATCACCAACAGACCTGGATTGTATAAAACTTTACAGCAAGTCCCTCAGAAAGAAAGAAAATTGTAGCACTGGGAACATGGTTATACAAAACAAGAGCACTAGAAAAGGTGCAAATATGTAGAAACAAATATGTAAGATTTAAGAAAATTATTTAAATATCTTTAAAAGGTAATGAGTATTTAAACAAAAATACGTGTGTAAAAAAATGTGTGAACACAATAGTATAAGACCAAAGATGGGGAAATGAAGTATATTATTATAATATTATTAAACTATACACAAAATGGCATAATATCACTTGACAGTGGATTGTGTTAAGTAGAAGGTGCATTCTATTAACCTGAAAGGAACAATTAAAATAACAAAACAAAAAATTTTAAGTAATAAGCAGAAAAAAGGAGTTAAAATTAGAATCAGAAAAATAGTTAATTCCAAAGAAGGCAGAGAAATATTGAAAACAATCAAAAATTTGTGACTACAAAACAAACAATGTATGATCAACTGAATAGACACAGGAAAGTCATCTGAAAATTCCAATATCCATCCCTGATTGAAAAAAATAATAAAAATAAAAATAAAAAAACCCAAAAAATAAAACTCTCAGCATACCAGGTATACAAGGGAACTTCTTCAACCTGAGAAAAAACAAGCAAACAAATAAACTACAGTTAACATCTCACATAAAGGTAAAATAATGAGTTTCCACAAAGACCAAGAAAAAAAACAAGGATGTCTCCTGTCACCATATTGAATCAATATTCAATATGAACTGATTCAAATTGAATCACCATTATACTAATGTATCCAACCAATTCATCAAGGCAAGACAATAAGGACATCCAGTATGGAAAGGAAGAAATAAAACTGTATTCACAGATGATATGATTATCTTTGTAAAAAAACCTCTTGGAATTTTTTTTAAAATTTATGGAAGTAATAAGTGAGTTTAACAAGGCTGCAGGATAATGAATATATGGAAACCAATTGTATTTCTATATGGTAGTAATAATTGATCAAAATTTTATAAAAACAATGTCATTTCCAATATTAGATAACATGAAACACTTAGGGATAAATGTACCAACAAATATACAAGTCCTGAAAACTCTAAAACAGTGTTGAGAGAAGTTAAAGAAGACTGAAATTAATGGAGAGATATTGCTTGATCATGAGTTAAAAGATGTTAAGATATTGTGAAGATGTTAATTCTCCCCATTTGTGTATAGGTCAACTATCCATTCAATCTAAAAAAAGAAAGAGAAAAAAAATCCCAGCAGGCAGTTTTGTAGAAGTGAAGAAGTCAATTCTAAAATTCATATGGAAATGAAAAAGACTTAAAACAGCCACAACAATTTTGAAAAAGAGGATCCAAAGTAGGAGACCAAACACTGCCCAATTTGAAGATTTATAAAGCTGCAGAAAACAAGGCAATATGGTATGGGTTTAAATATAGACAAACTGATCAGTGAAACAGTGTCGAGGGTCCAGATACAAACCCACACATTTATGGTAGGTTTTCAAAAGGATACAAACACAATTCAAATTATCTTCTCAACAGATGGTGCTGGAACAAATGACTATCCATACACAAACAAATAAATTTCAATGTATATCTTACACCACATACAAAAATGAACTCAAATGTATACTCTAGAACTATAAATTTTTTTCAGGAAAGAACACTGGAGAGGCATTTTTTAGATCTTGGTTTAGGCAAAGATATTAGATAAAACACCAAAAGCAGATGCCCCCCCCCTACAAAAATCAGTAAATTGGACTCTATCAAAATTAAAAACCTTTATCTATAGTAGCCAAATTGTGGAAATAGCCCAAATGTCCATCAGCTGATATATGAATAGTGATGTACTGTACACACACACACACACACACACATATATATATACACACACACACAATGGAATATTACTCAGCTATAACATAGAATGAAATCTTGCCATTTGCAACAACATGGATGGAGCTAGAGAGTATTATGTTAAACAAAATGAGTCAGGAAAAGGCAAATGCCATACGATTTCACTCATTTGTGGAGTTTAAGAAACAAAATAAATGAATCACAGGGGTAAAAAAAAAGGAGAGGAAATCCAGGAAACAGACTCTTAACTCTAGAAAACACACTGATGGGTACCAGAGGGGAGGTGGGTGGGGGGATGGTGGAAATAGGTGATGGGGATTAATTAAGGAGGGCACTTGCTGTGATGAGCACTGGGTGTTGTATGGA
Organism: Vulpes lagopus; assembly: GCF_018345385.1. Classification (NCBI taxonomy): domain Eukaryota; kingdom Metazoa; phylum Chordata; class Mammalia; order Carnivora; family Canidae; genus Vulpes; species Vulpes lagopus. Next base: position 120,237,270 of record NC_054830.1, on the reverse strand, counting down.
AGTGTTGAATCACTAAATTATACATGTGGAACTAATATTAGACTGTATGTTAACTAATTAGAATTTAAATAAAAACTTGAAAAAATTAAAAACTTCAAAAGTCACTTTTAGGAGAATTAAGTCATAGACTGGGGGAAATATTTATAAATCATTTATCTGATAAAGCACTACTTGTATCCAAAATTTGTAAGTAACACTCAAAATTTAATAATGGATAAATAATAAAAAATTTTAAATGGAAAAAATATTTTAACAGACTATTATGAAATAATCAGCATCTAAAGAGTGGATATTAGAAAACAGAGAAGAAGGCCTGATTTTTAGCTTGGTGATTGGTGATAAAGTGAAGTAATATTCATTCAAGTATTTGCTGGATTCAGTAGGCTTCCTTCAGGTAGCACTTCAGGTGATTGCTCTGAAACTTCTTATACATGCATCATTTGTTCTTTCTTACATACCCACCAACTCCTCAGTTTTAATAAAAATTAAATTTATTTCCCTCTCATACCACCAGAGTGCTGGACAAATGTCATCTTGCTGCTACTTGCTACCCAAAATGATTTTTTATAAGGAGCTAGGAGTTTTATGCTTTTTTTCCAAATTGCCATCCTAAATTTCTATTTTCAAATCAACAGAAATATATTAAGGCCTATTAGGTATAATCTCTCATGCTAAGTATCATTAGGCAAACAAACAAGTAAATATAAAAAGCAAGACATTTGTCTTCAAGTGTATGAGATGTTGCTGGAGGTAAAGAGTACAAGTTTTAAATAAGAAAATAAATAGAATGTAAACTTAAAATAACTTCATTACAAATGGAAGAGGTACTTCTCATTAGGCAGTGCCTGGTTAAGTGTCCAGTGAACATTCCAGACAATAGTCATGAGAAATTTGAGGTTCATTTTAATCTAGGCTAGTTGGGGAAGCTTTTCTTAAAAGAAGTAGGACTGAAATTTGGGCTTGGAGGGTTGTATAACATGCACCAAATGTTTGGCTAGACCTAGGAAACACACAATTGCTTTTAATAAATTGTTGGGCTGATGTTCTCTGTTCAGAGAGTCAATATGTTCAGGGAATGCACTCTGCCAGTAAAAAGTCAGTCCCTTTCGATGCTGCTGCTGACATCGCTGCCAGCAGATTGCCCTTCTCTCTGGCCAAACACACCAGGTGATTGAGGTCTGAAGGGCTCCTTCAGAAATAGCCCACTTGTCAGGACTGGGATGTGTTTGTGGAAGTACATGTTGAAGCACCTGTGCCCACCCATGTCTGGACATAGCTATTAGTCCTTCGTTTTCTGAAGGGGTAAACTTGTTCACAGATGTTACTGGAGGGAAAGAAAATGCTCAGTGTTTATGCAGCAAATCTGCTCTGAAGAAACCATTATGTTCAACTGAGGAAATGCCATAGTTATTTTGGTATTCCTTTAATTTTGGAAGCCTGTATTATTTGCAGGGCTGACCAAAAGACTTTTTAAAAAATCCACAAATAAACATGAAATTCCTGTTTAATATGGTGGATGTTATTGGTCTTTGAAAAACAAAAGAACAGTCACTCTTGAGCCCAACCAAAAAGCTAAAGGCCTTTCTGCTATTGACAACCCGGAAATCTTATGAACACCTACCTCAAAAAGTAGGATCTGCAGGAAGGCCTTCTCTATTTTGAATGCTTCTGAAACTGGTAACAAGGAGCAGACAGAGAGAACATAAAGCTAAGAGGAAGTTTCCAAATCAATCTCTTATCGTCAGTCAATAAATTTTTCCCCCTCAAAAAAATGATCTCTAGCTCTTTTTAACCTAAGCCTTTCCTGAGCTAGATAAATAGAGAATGCATTTGGGTTTTCTATCCATCTTAATGCCTAATAAAGTATTTATTATCTTTCAGAAAATAAAGACAAAGGAATGGTAATGTATACTTTTTTTCATAGATGTGTAGCCTCTGTCTCGATTAATCAAAATAATCCGGAATCCGGGGATCCCTGGGTGACTCAGCGGTTTAGCGCCTGCCTTTGGCCCAGGGCATGATCCTGGAGTCCTAGGATGAGTCCCACATCAGGCTCCCTGCATGGAGCCTGCTTCTCCCTCTGCCTTTGTCTCTGCCTCTCTCTCTCTGTGCCTCTCATGAATAAATAAATAAAATCTTAAAAAATGATAATAATAATCCAGAATCAGTTAGGATCACCTATGATAGTTCATGCAAACCCCTCTCTGGAGATTCTTACTTGGGGGCAAGTTGGAGATTACCAGGGGATTATCACTAATCTTACCTCTGACTCTGATGAGAGATCTGATTATCTTTGATCTTAAAATCCTACTTCTATTGAATTCTTAATTTCCTCTCATCACAGGTGCGTTATATGACACTGACTTTTGCCTAAATACTACTGACCCAAGGCAGTGTGTAGAGAATTTCTCAAAGATTTGGAACACGCATAAGGGTGGAATCGGATGGAGCACTTCACAGTGAATGGTAGGTGTCTGTGTTTCTAAAAATACTCCAGACATTTCTATAACCAGTAGGCCCTCTTTCCTAAAGTAAGGCCCTAACTTCCTTTCTACAGTGCAGCTTTCACTTCTACTCTTCAGATCTCAAAACCCATTCTTTAAAGTTTTACTGGCCCCCAGTCCAAGATTTCTATCAAGTAGTTCCTCTTTCAAACTGGCCCCAGACCAGCGCTATCTAACAGAACTTTCTGTGATGAGAAATTTCTATAATCTGAGCCAGGTAATATGGTAGCCACATGTGGCTATTGAGTACTTGAAATGAATTAAATGTCACATTTAATTTTAATTAATTTATGTTTATATTCACTTGCTATATGTGGCTAGTGGTTCTTGTATTGTATAGCACAGCTCCAGATCATTCAACATTGACCAAGAGGATACTTTTTCTGAACTGGATAGATTTATTAAAATATATTTCTCAACACAGATATTTAAAAACAGCAATAACTTAAAAAAAACCAAGAGTATAAAAAAACAGGGATTTTTTTTCTACTTGCTAAGTATCTAGTATAGTATGTGTCCATATGCGTGAAATTTAGCCATAAAAATATTGGAGTAAAATGGGAAAATATACAACTCCCAATTTAGTCTTTAATATGTCCTAGCCTCGCTCTTTCAAGTACATCTTTTTGAATATATGCTTATACATTTATTTAATGCCATTGTCCAAATATAAGTGAGCAAGTCATGATTCTCTGTTGAAGTACTCGATAAATAACTTCTTAAGGTAGCCAAACAATTTAAAATATCTAAGCCATGGTTTTAAAATACATAATTTGTGTTTCTAATTTTTAGAATATACTCAAGTTACACATATATATATTTTCTCTTGTCAGGCATCTAAGGGGGGGTTGGCATTCCATATAGTGGGAGCATGTGCATGTTTTTTGGCTTAATATTCTTCCTTCTCAAAAACTGAATATGCCTCTGCTAACGTGCTGTTCTGCATCTAATTGTTATTTCTTTTGGTGTAAGGAATGAGTTTTGAAGCCCTGAAGTTCTTTTAAAGGAAGTATTACTTATCCCAGGAGTGTAGATTTTGTTTCACAATATATATTTGCTTTCCACATTCCTTCCTTTAAAATGTTTATTACAAATGTTAATCTCAAACAGATGGGTTTTGTTTTTGTGATTGACCGTGCATTTAATAGAAGCTGTGAACCCTTCACAAAAAGACTTTTGCTTTTGAGCCAAGGCCTGGCATGGTAATTCCTTTATGAAACACTGCCTGGTTTAGTTATTTGCTTGTTCTACCTTTACATCTCTTCTGCGTTTTTGGCACTCAATAATTCAGGTGTTTCATGTGAAAATTTAGCGTTTCTGGTTAGCAAGATCAGAGAAGACCTACACCTGCCCTAGCATTTCCTACTGTGACTCAAACTGCCACCTTCCAGTTGTGCTTTCCTCTTGGCTTGGGAAGTAATGCAACTGCCTTCATTTAGTTGGATAAAATGAGTTCTGCAAAAGAAACCTTTGTTATTAGATGAGTAATTTATTTTCTATTAGTTTATTACATGAAGTAAAATGTCTACTTTTATCCAGTCAATAGCAGTTTCCAGTCTTAGAACAGTAAGTTTTAAACTTTCAACTATAACAGTTACTCAGACTCTTGTTACCCAGAATACATAATTGGCATGTGAAGTCACAATATCTTTGTTACATACTTTAATTGTAAAAGTAACATAAACCCATGAATTTACATTGCAGGCTCAAGAAGAAAATAACCCAGGGTCAACCATTCTAATGTGATCATTCTTTTTATTTTTTTTCACATGCATGTTTTCGTATAGTTAAAATAATGATGTCTGTACAGTTTAGTGTCTTACTTTGTAATTAGTTATGGCATGTTTTGTATATGGTTTTTCTATGTTGTGATAGTCTCCTCAGCCATCTTTTTTTTTTTAAACACCATTTCAATTGGCTACATATTATTCCATTCAGGTGCCACACTATAATTTATTTAAATAATCCCCTAATGCTGAGCATTTGGAATACATCTGATATTTAAGTCTGATAAACAAGATGCCTAGGAGCATCTTTGTGTTTATTGAGTTTTACATATTTTGTTTAACCTAACTGTGGAATTATTTATTTATTTATAGATAATGTATCACTCTGCCCAGATCCATGTCTGAGAGAATAAATCTATCCATATCTATTATTACTTTACTGAGATAGTTAAATTTTGTTTTTTTTTGTTTTGTTTTGTTTTTTATAATTTTTTTTAAATTTTTTTTTTTATTTATTTATGATAGTCACAGAGAGAGAGAGAGAGAGGCAGAGACACAGGCAGAGGGAGAAGCAGGCTCCATGCACCGGGAGCCCGATGTGGGATTCGATCCCGGGTCTCCAGGATCGCGCCCTGGGCCAAAGGCAGGCGCCAAACGGCTGCGCCACCCAGGGATCCCCGAGATAGTTAAATTTTGAAACCCTAACACCAGGCAAGGGTACAACCAGTTAGTATATGGAGAAGAGACAATTTCTACAATGTTAAGTATATTAATTAATTTATTCAAAGTATCCTTTTGAAAGCGAAGTCAAATACTGTTCCTGGCATACTAAGAAGGCAGCAATTACCATTCCTGTCTTGATGAAGCTTTCTTCAGTAGAGGTGTACAGACCAGGATACAGAGTGGTCAGTACTTTGAATGGGGAAATGGATGTCCTACAGACATACATACATAGGGCTCAACCCTTACTCCCAGAGTTGTAGGACTTCCTAGAAAACATAGCATTTAAATAAATCCTAAAGAAAAAGGAAATAGCAAAAACATAAGATGGTAGGGAAAGAAGGTAAGTATACTTTAGGCAGAGCTAATGACATGTTGAAAGACCACAAAGCAAAGAAGCACGTGTGCACCCAAAAAGAGAAGAAAGTAGTGTGCCTGGAGAGGGGATTATGTGTAAGAATATTTGAACATTTCTTTTGCATTTTGCTTAGCATTCATCAACAGTTGGATTTAATCCTTTATTTATCTGTGGAGTTGATAATCTAAGCTTTCTTTCCTGAAAAGTATGCCTGTCCTAATACAAGGCAATGATTTAGAAGTCATTTAAACTGCATCTTTGCCAGCATTGGATGGTATCAGTTAGGTTATTGTAACAGCAGAAGAATTTAAAAAGGTATTGTTTATGTTTATAGTGATCATTTCAAAGTTTATGGAGTGATTTGAGAGAAACCCCCCGGGGAAGTTCTATTAAAAGAGATCTCCCATCATTCTTTTCCCCAAGACTGAAATTCTTCTTGTTCCTTTCTCTTTTGGCTTAAAATATTTGAAAGCGCTTGTTAATTTGTAAATTTATTAGTGGAAAGGATTGCACATTCTATTCCTTTAGCTGTGAACACTTTGTAATAATTTTTTCAAAGAGTGGTGTCCTTAAAGAATGGATCACAGTAGAGTTAAATTCTGATTGTGAATTTTGAGACTAAAACCATACCTTATAAGAGTTTCTTTTTGGAATGTGAAAACTCAGGTGTGGGTATTAGACTTCTGGAAGCCTTAAGAAGCAGGGGTGGGGAGTGGAAAGAAAACATTAGCCGTGGAGTGCCTGGGTGGCTCAATTGGTTCAGTGCCTGACTCTTAATCTCAGCTCAGGTCTTGACCTCACGGTCATGAATTCATGTCCCACACTTGGCTCCACACTGGATGTGGTGCCTACTTTAAAAAAGAAGAGGATATTAGCCACAAAAGATGATGAAATAGTTCCAAATCATACTCTGTACAAATTTTCCTAATCCCAGCCCTGTGCACATTAGCCATTCTAGAGGAAAGTAGAAAATACCTTTGAAATATAACTTCTTTTAAACATAAATGTGAGACCTTATTTGATACATAGCTCATTTGTCAGTATAATGTAGACCAACAGAATCATGGTTTCCTTTATGCTACTAGGCTATGTATTAGGAGACACACCCTATATCTTAGAGTCATGGAGAGTTGCACTAGGTGGGGACAGTAGTGGTTAATGTATTTGCTGGCACCAAAATGAGGTGGAGTGATTCATTTTCAATTTGGTTATAGCAATCATCATGACTAATATTTCCAGTTCTATCATATGACATTTGCAATCTACTCTTTAAGTACTGTGGCAGTCATTTGACTGTTTATATGTGTTCTGATTCTCTTCCTCGGGGTATGTTGCAGTTATTTCACTCCCAGCTTCCTTAAGATTATGACTTACTTTGGCCAATGAAATGGGAAGGAAAACGATCTATGTCTCTTTCAGACAGAAGCCTTAACCAGTGGAAGAAGGGATCAAATGGGCTTGAACCACACAGATTTAGTAGCCATTGGGAAGTGTGGAATTGTGAGGACTACTGAATGAAGAATAAAATCTCATAAGAGTCAAAGCAAGAATTAAAATGGACAGTTACACATCAGGATTTTTTCTGGCCATGCTCCACTTGTTAGGTGGAAAAGCCAGCATCTGTCAAATTCTTCCAAAGTAGTCCTAAAAGTTGTCAGGAAACTCTTGCCATGTTTTGCAGCCAAATCTTTTGACTTCAATGTGCCATCTGTGATCTCTTTTGATCCAAATCACTATGGCAATGACAATGAACAAAGAAGTAACTCTTTCGACAGTGCACATCAGTAGTTTTCCTGCCACCATACTGCAATCACTAAATCAGAATGTGATGCCATATGCCCAGGAGAGTGGCACCTAAACCAAAGCTCTGACTGTTAATGGTTATTGCAAATGCCCCCTCTCATTGTTATGGAAGCTTCTAGTATGGATATAGAAATGCCATGAACTCCCCCAAAACCTTGTTCAGATTAGTTTTTATTCGTTTTTTCATTGTAGTCCTCTTAGTACAAATATGAGGTCATAGTAGCTAGACCAGAGTAACAGACAGGGGACTATGCTGCAAATTATCCTTACCTCTGTCCTAGCACTGAGTACTCTAATAAACCAGGCATCTAAAAGGACAATAATTGGGGCTATTTTTTTTAAATCATTGTTTTGGAAAGACAATCACAAACCCTCTGAGCCAATTAACCAATGCATCTGACAAAGACTGTGTGTCTCTCAAATGCATTCTTCACTTCTATTTTTTGTAGCAAAATTTGAGTTTTACCTGGTGCATGGTCCTTAAAGTCCTACATGGCTTTTAATGGGAGGGACATCTCTTCCATTTCCTCTTTTCCCTTTATATCTGGTTGGATTAGAGATATAATGGTGGGAACTTGAGCAGCCACCTCAGACAATGAAGCAGAGAAGCTCCATGATGAAGCAGCAACAAGATATAAGAAGCTTGAGTCCTTGACACTGTGAAAATGCTTCTCTGTCTTGAAATGTTTTCACTCAGACTATTAAATGAGACATAAATACATTTCTATCTAAGTAAGACTATTTTTCTCTTTTCTTTTTTTTTCTCTTTCTTTTTCTCTTTCTTTCTTTCTTTCTTTCTTTCTTTCTTTCTTTCTTTCTTTCTTTCTTTCTTTCTTTCTTTCTTTCTTTCTTTCTTCCTTTCTTTTTACAGCAAATAAGTTTTGTAGCCTAACTACTACAATGAGAAAATCGAGACAGTGCAAAGAAAGCTACCAAAGATTTAGAGAGAACTGGAAATATCAGAGTTCTTTGGGGGTAAAAGAAGGTAAGGTAAAGCTTTACTAAGGTAAAGCAAGAAATTGAAAATGCATTGTTGGCAAAGTTACACCACGCCATGTTTGTTAAGTAATCGGAGAAGCAAGTGTGCCCCGCCCCCCAAATACACATTAGTTAACTCTTAATTCTGCAACCCACATCCTCAGTATGGAGCATCAAAGTATGCCTTTGAGTGTCAATGAATTTCAACAGTTAACTTCACTTTCTGAGCCCAACCATCGGAAATAACTGATTCTCTCATTCCTCAGAAACGTTTCATTAGAAGAATAAGACAGTAAAAGAAACACTTCAGCATCTTTCGTATCTCTACATTCCCCCATTCCCTACCTCAGTGCCAGAGGCTAAAAACCAACTTGCTATAATCTTCAGACTAAATTTTCATTCTGGCAACACATAAGTGAATTTCTTTCCTCCTAGAAGACTTATAGCCTAAATTCCAGTACCTCAGGCCCTGTGACTCTCAGCAGGCCCCAGGCTATAAAAAATGGGATCTATCTCTGGGCTGATTGATTAAAATGCAGTTCTGAATGGATCACCTTATTTTATATAATAACTGTTTGGTTGCAGTTAACAAAAAACATGACAAATGGTGACTTAAGCCATCATAATATTTATTATTCCAGTAAAATAAGAAGTCTAGGAGTAGGAGGTTTCAAAGTGACTCAACTTCAGTGGCATTATGACACTATCTTTTTTTTAAACTATTTTATTTATTTATTCATGAGAGACAGAGACAGAGATAGAGAGACAGAGAGAAGCAGAGACACAGGCAGAGGGAGAAGCAGGCTCCATGCAGGGAGCCCAATGTGGGACTTGATCCCAGGACTCCAGGATCATGCCCTGGGCTGAAGGCAGGCGCTAAACTGCTAAGCCACCCAGGGGTCCCACATTATGACATTATCAAACACCTAGATGCTTTCCATTCTTCTCCTTTGCTATTCTCAGCATTGGCTTCCATTCCTCTTCAGTACAAGATGGCTGACATAGTCCCATACTCACATCCCTCTCCAATCCTATTTGAAAGCTGGAAGCTGCAGGAAGTACAGGAAGCAGCTTTTTCCTTGTACACTTCTGGCAAAATCAAGGAAGAAAATCCTTGCTGGAAGCCCTCTAATACCTTGCTACTCAAATTGTGGTTCTCAGGTCACAGCATCTTCACTCACCTGGGAACTAATTAAAATGCAATGTCCCAAGGCCCATCCTGATTACTAATTCAGAGTCTGTAGATTAACAAGATCAGGTGATTCGTATATACTGTTAAATTTAAGAAGAACTGCTCTAATAAACTTTTTTCTTGTGTCTTTTTTAGCCAGACCTTAATGACATGGCTATCCCCAGGTGGAAGGGAGAAAGGGAAAGTAATTTTTTTTTTTAAAGAAATAGGAAAGAGCAAATGAGGTAAGGAATGTCTTTCAGTAGGATAACTCCTGGGATCTGTCATGGTGTTTCTCCAGGGACTGGGTGGTATAGAACACCATGCTCCCGGCAGTTCATTACTACTCACTGTGGCTCTCTGCATTCATGTAGCCTATGAAACCTGCCCACAGCATGAAGCACTGGCCCAACAGCAGTATTTTTAACAGCAGGTTGAGACTTTACCCATGTGATTTTGGAAGGTTTCTTGTTTTTATGATCTTGAGGTTTTAAGAGTGCTTTGTAACCCAGGAGAATTCAAAGGAAAAACATTAAAGCTAGCATAATTGGAGGGAAGGTGAAAATTGTAAAAGAGAACATTTTTTTTCAGTTGTTTTAAAATATTTTTTACTAGGGCAGCTAATGAAATCTATTTTCACCTACATCTTTCTCTGCTTTGCATTGGTTTTCTGGCCTTACCAAAAATTTACTAGGAAGTAAATTTCTAATAGGAAGTAACTGGCTTTGAGGATTTTGGTCTAATTTTAAAAAGAAAAATTGTACTGTTTTAAGGTTTAGCCATTGCATTGATAAGCTAAGGCTTCTTCAGTATTTTATAAAGTAAAATTCTAAAAAGCTTTTCAATAATAGAAAGTTATATGACACAAGGATAAAATGGGATATAGAAAAAATCAGAAAATAAAGGAACAATGTGGGGGGCACTTCTCAATCTTGGGGCAAGGACCTTGAAGATGCCAATTTTAGGCAATTTCAGTTTGACTTCCTGGTGATGATGTGATGATTTACATATGGTAGCATAAACATAACAGATGTCTCTTTTTGTCTCACCATACCTCTGTACATTTATTTAAAACCTCCTAAATCAGTGCTCTTTTCCACTGGTGACTTAAAGGGCATTTTGAGAATGGGCTTGGGCTACCTTCCAATCTCTTCCCAACCAAATCTTTACTTATTTAATTCAATGTAAAATGTATGCTCCTAATGAACTTACTTTTCTGTTGTCTTACCTTTTGATACAATAGAGCATATTGAGTGTTACTCCAGAGAAAAATAAATCTTTGCAGGGAAAAACCAGAGTAAATTCCAATATAGAAAGCTGTTTGACTTCAGAAATGCTGCAAATACACGCTAAAACAAAAGTGTCCCTAAAACAAAAGTGCAAATGAATCAGTGGTCCTATGCAAGCAAGCTAGCAAGCAAAGAGCTGGAGGACGTGTCACACCTTACAACATTTGGCATGTTTTAAGTGCACATAATTCTCATCGAATTGGCTGGGAGGCCCCTACAGAGATCTGCTGGCAGACCATGGTGCCCACTAAAACAACTGTGACTTTCAATAAAAATTCATACCATGGGTGCCAAAGCAAACTTGTGAAAATTGTCCACTTTTAGGCAACCCGGACAAAAGCCTTAGGAGGGCTGAAGTCACTATTTAAAAGGGTCTCCATAAGAGCCAAGAGAAATGTATCCCTGATTTATTTGAATACAGATTCTTGTAAATGGTAAAGCTGTAGTGAGCCAAATTTGCATTTCATACCTGGAACCTGGATTTGGCCCAACCTGACCTGGCTAGTGAAAACAATGAGGTTCCTTTTGGTCCTCATTTTTGGAGACGCTAAGTGGAGATGTCAAGTAGATGGTGTAACTGGATCTTAAATTTAGCAATTTGGTGATGAATTGGGGATTTGGGGGAGTACTGTTTTTATTCTTTCAGATCAACTGTGTTCATTGAACTGGAAGGAAAATAATATTTTCAACAAAGCAAGAAAGCAAGTTCAATTACGAAACTGGAAGCCTTAAGAAAATATTTTTTTTTCCTTTTTGGTATTTGAGTTCCAGATTCTCGTCAAATGTGAGTTGTGTCCAGTCTGCTTAGTGGTAAATCAGAATGTCACCACTTGACCTTGGCAAAGTTACCTGGTAATGAGGATGAAAGGTGTATGGAACAATTTGTGTCTATCTGAGTCACTGAGTTTTCCTTCAACAGCACAAATGTGTCATCTGTTTTGTCATGGCTCATCTTGAGCAATAGAAGCTGCTGTGGTCATAGAGAGGAATGGGAAGGGCACCCGCCTTCGGATCCTGAGGCAGTATTCACACGTAGGTATATAACTGTCAATGCATAGGCTTTCTGGAAGGAAGCACAAGAAATTGATAGTACAGGTTGCTACTGGGATAGGTCCTGGAGTGGGTACCTGGTGAGTCAGAGGTGGGAAAAGAATTTACTCTTTCATGTGTGCTCTTTTGTCATCTCTCATATATATAGATGCATCTCCCATTCAAGAAAGCATATATATATTGCATACACATGTGTGTGAATGTATACATGCATATATATATATATATATATATATATTGTTCATTGAAAAAAAAATCAATGTATCAAAAGACTGAGCAAACAAAAACCATATTCTTTTTGGCTCTATATTACACTGGATGGATAATTTTCTCCCTCTGAACCTTAAATGACTCTTCTAAAATGAAGTGGGATAAATTTAGACTACAGAAAAGGCTAACATTTATTAAAGCAGGGACTCCCCAGTTTTAGAAAGTAAATGTACTCATTTTGAGTCTGATATTGGAGATACTGTATTGTTAACAATATGAACCCCAAGCAGTATCTTACTAGCCAAAAAGTTCAAAATTCAGTGGTCCTGTTTGAGCAGCTGCTCTGTCTGTGAAGAAGCATTAGGGAAGAGGCAGAGACTTGCCAGGAGTGGAAGCTATGGGGGACAATGGGGCAGAGTGGCTAAAGGTTCATGGGGCATAACGAACACAGCACATTCAAAGGTAAAACTTGGTCATGACCATGTTCACCTGACTGGGACCATCACCTCTCAAGAGCCTCTGCCAGTCTGTGCTTTATCTAGGAGTGAATTTTGGTATGGCTGTCCTTGACCAGCCCAGGTAAACTTGTCTCAATATTTTCCTGTAACTGGGCTCTGGCCTCATACCTTAGTGTATGCACTTCCCCATACTTCACACAGCTCACAGCTCCTAGCTGTATTCCTGTCCACTCTGATTCCATTACAGCTTTCATAGGAGAAGACTCATCTCACTTTTCTGTCTTTGCACTTTCTCGAACTGGCTTTTACATTACAGAAGTGATTTTACACTTAGTCACACACAACTGAATGTCTGCCACCTAGCTGCTTGGGGTAGGTGATGTGGACAAGAGTATAGGCTTTGAAGTCAGTCAGGCAGGGCTGACTGGTATGCATTTCCAAGGTATCCTCACTTGTTGGCTGCAGAAACATGACTAAGCTACTTAGACTTTCTGTGCCTGCTGCTTCATTTATAATGTAATCCCTTAGTTATGCACCATGAGTCTGAAAAAGAGCCTGTTGACACTGCCTATTCTGGAAAGAAAGCATTCTCATCTGAATGCACAGAGAGTCTAGAGCACAAGGCTCAACCCTGGCACTATGACAGTTCAAGCCAGGTAATTCTTTCCTGTGAAGGGCTATGTTGTGCGTTATAGAATGTTTGGCTGCATCCCTGACTTCTACGTATTAGCACGTCAGTAGCACTCCCATTACCCCATATGTGACAACCCAGAATAACTCTAGACATTGCCAAATGTCCCTGGAGTGAAGGGAGGAATCATTACCATTTAAGAAGTACTGATTCAGAGGATGATTTTCCTATCCATTTTTAATTTGGTTCATATAGTCAGACTGGAGTTGTTATCTGGACAATGTTTTCTTTTCCTGGTGTCCCTCACCATGTATTCTGCTAGGGCAATGGGGACATGGTCCACCATGCTCTGAAAGTTTACAACTTCATCTTGAGGCGTTATCTGCCTCTACCATGAGCCTGTACAAGGCAAACAAACTTGGTCTTGCTGATATTGATCAATTCTTTGGAAAAGCTTTTGTGAGTTACACTCTACCTAAGTTTCTGTCTAAGCAAAGATCTATAGGAAATCAGGGAGTGAAGATAGACAGAAAACTCCATCCTATCATTGCAGAGAGACAACTCAGTAGCATATTGCCTGGCACAAGACATGATATACAACAAGAGTGACCTCCTTTCTTTCTTTCTAGGTCTCAGAATACAGCATTCCTTATGGCCATCTGACCAGCTGCCATGTCTGTCCCCACTAATCTAGGAACTATGGGTCATGACTTAGGCTTTGCACTATTTACTTCTTGACTGGATTGTATTTATATTCATCAACTCTTAAAGTTAGTCTGAGGTATGTATATTTTTTTTTAGCCAATAGGGTGGTTAAAAGGACAGATATTCTAATGGTGGGAGGGTGACCATGTTAACTACATCAAAGTCACCAAGAGTGATAGAAAGTGGAAAAACTCTTCAATGAGTTGATTGGTATGCCATTGGTGATATTCTAAGAAGATGCTTCAGACAGAAAAGGGGACAGAAATCAGCTGATAGGCCAAGAGGAGGTAAAAACTGAAGGAAGCCGTAAGAAGAGAGACAGTGACTTGAACCACTTTTGATCAGGAAAAGGGTAGAACCACTAATTCTTGTCTTTTAAGACAGAGGACATTGGAGACTTCCTGAAGTCTACAGGGAAGAAGCCCGTAGAAGAGAAGAAATTAAAGGTGCTAGAGAGAAGGGATTAACATAGGGAAGCCAACTACCAGAGAAGAAACATGCCTCCATCTGAAACCTACAGAAAAAATGAGAATAAGAGGGAATTCCCTTACAACTTACTGTTTTCAATTAAGAGTTTGAAATGCCCTTCATAAAATGCACATGGAAAGGTAAAATATTAGACTGTTATCAGCCATGAACACTCTAATTTAAACCAGCTTTAGAAATCTGTGGGCAATAAACTGGTGATTAAGTATTTATTAAATATTTATTGTTCACATGCCATAAGGCATTGGACTTCTGCCAGTTGTCTGAAAAGAGAAGCAAAATCATTTCAAAATGTTTATGTTATATAAAGTAGAAAACTTTAAGGATTAATCTGGTCTTAGCATCTTGTAACTTTTAATTATCTTCAACCAAGCTAGTCACATTATCTTTTTTTAAAAGAAAGATGTGTACCCAGCTTAGTGGGTAAATATTTGTAGGTACCTACTATGTACAAGTTCTGTGTTTGGCTGGGTTTATAGAGTGCCAAAAAAGAGAAAGAGAAGCAAGATGGAGAGCTGTGCCAGTACACTCTGGAGAGCCAGAACTTGTGAAGAGTTATCCAGATTCACAACAGATATTTAAGACCTAGAATCACGGGCCTTGGAAAAAGGAGGATTTACACACAGTATATCACAAAATATTTTATTATCAGTGGAGCATCTAAATATATTACTGAAAAAACATCCCCCATCCACAGGAAAGGAGATCAAAAGAAAGAAATGCTTTTCTCTGCCCTGACAATGTTTTTCACTATGCCAAGGATAAAGCAAGAGCGTCCTTTAACATTTTTTTTTTATTGGAGTCTGAGTTTGAAATTTGTGGCACATAAACAAATAACTTAATGTCCTCTGCCTCATCAATTTAAAAAAATCAGGCCAATTCTGTATTTTTCCTGAAGACAGTTGGCTGGACTAGAGGCTATCTTAAAGCCCACTTCAGCTCCAAGAGTTCTGGTTCTATGGTAAACCACTCAAGTGCATAGAAAATATCATACACTTACTGGCCTTCACAAACAAATCCATTTTTCTCTTGAACACAGTTGTAGGACAATTTGCTGTGCTTTTTGTTTTGGCAGTTTAGGAAGGTTTCCATGGTTTCTGTGTCCCCTTGGTCATCTTTTCTGTGTATCAACTTGACCATAGATTATCTGAGGCCAACATTGTCAGCTCTTTGGATGTATGTCCCTCAGGCATGCATTCCATGGAGGCAGTACAAATTGGTTTGGGGGTGACATAATTTTAGATAATACATTGGTTTATGATTCACCAGGGGCCACTGTGCATAAACAGATATAAAGTTTATCTGTGGTATTGAAATTTCCTGGCTGGGAGTGATTAGAAAATATACATATTTAAAGTGATCTGAAGAGAGAGCAATGATGAAAAAAAAGAAAAAGGTTGAGGAACACTGTCCTGGGGCAAGGAGTCCTTTAAGATGTGTTGGGCAAGAGTCCTGTGCCTCAAATATACTTTATTTTTTTAAGTTTTGAAAGTCTGCATGTAAAGCATTTCCTCTGCCTTTTCCAATCTACCACAGGACATTTTCTGCAAATGCTTAAATGCAGCATATAAAACTCTTTCCTTGTGACGAAAGGCATATCTTGGAAAACGAGTCTCTCTTTTGAGATCAGACTGTTCTGTGTGGCAATCTGGCAGTGAGGTCTTGCAGGAGTCCACGAAAGGGGTGTCCTTGAACACCAGAAAGACACATATTTCAGTCTCAGACTTGCTTTTGGTTAGCCTGGCAACCAGGGGCAATCGCTCGAAGCCTCTAAACCCATTTCCTCATCTGTCAAACAAGGATACTCATGCTTCACCTTGCAGGGTTGTTGGATGTTTTGAGATAACCAGCACTTGCTGTTTCTGAGTCAGGCAGAAGGCAAAGTAAACAATAACTGGGTAGAAAAGAACAAGACGCCCAGTGAACCTATTTTGCCAAACTTCACAAACATCCTGTTTGAGTTCCTGCCGTTGCCATTAAAAAAAAAAAAAAAATCTTGCAAGCAGAATCGAGCCCCTGCCCAGTTTAAAGAATGAAGTATTCAAAAGTATTATAAGGAGCTTTCAGAATGAGACTTGGATTTTGCATCAGTGAAGGGACATAAAGATCATTGGAGAATCCGGCAAGGAGCTGTATTTCTCCTGCGCCATAAAAATCACCATGATTTATTCCTTTAATGAAAAAGTCGGGGGCTTGTGCAGGCACAACAGCTGTGATTTTATGAAGGGAACATATGCCAGAATTCCCGGTGATGGGGTTGTTGCCACAAGGGGTCAGATCCCGATTATTGGTGGAGCCTGGCATCATCCCACAAAGACACAAAGATGATTGGACAGCAAAGAGCTTGAAATGACTCTCACTTGTTTGTGCTGAGAAGAGCTCATGCAACACCAAACCAGACTCTGTTTAAGTAATGACTTTGGTGTCTTTGATCTGAGGTTGAGCTCAGTGTCTGGAGAGGGAAAAGAATATAGAACACAGTTACCTTGAACCTTAAACTGGTCGCCGGTTGTCCACTCAACACATGTGAGCACTTTAGCTGTTGCCACGAATCAAGGGCTCTTCTACTCAATGTTAAATATAGGGATGGGTAAATATTTTAGATTCATCGGCCTCCAAGTATTCTTCAGATGTTTTAGGTTCAAGCAAACAGAATACATCGTGCTGAGCACATTCTCCCTTGATTTTTTTTTTTTAAGGACCGTGTGTGATTTATAGAAAATGGAATCCATATGTTTCTGCTTCATTTACACTTAAGTCATCAAAAAGTTGTGTTGTAAGAGTTATTTGATGTCCAAGATGGCTTGTGAGCTAGATCTTCTTTGTTGTTTAATTATAAACTGCTTAAAAGTGTTGATCCCTTTAAGAGGCAGAGAAAGAGACAGAGCAGGACAGAGAGGACCTAGGAAGATTCTTGTCTTTTAAGACAGAGGATACCAGAGACTTTCTGAAGAGAGACATAAGAAGGCCTGTTTGGCCAAGATGAAATAGATTTGAATACCAGGAAGTTCACTTTAAGCTGAAACTACAGACCCATGAATTTCAAATGAGCCCAGAATTTGCAAGAAAACAAAGGCTCCTCTGCAGTCAGTTTTCAGAAGCAGCTCTGATAAATGCAAAAAAGCAGCTGGCAAGTCAGCAACTCCTCCAAGGAGGAGAGTGCTGTGAATGAGTTCTTAGCTGCCCACTTAGCATGTGCCCACTGCTGGAGGAGCTATTGTTTTCAGGCCTCTCGAGAGCAGTCTTTCCAGTTCAGATAAAGCACTCTTTGCCCAAGCATGGCAGTATCTGCTCTCCATGTTTTCCTGGGACTATCCTGCCCTAGGCCTGAGTTTCCTATCTGTTCTTCTGCCATCTGGCCCAAATGGTGGGTCGCTGAATGTAATACTGTGGGTGCATTTGGGATGGTGTTTATTTATTGGGCAATATCTTTAGAGAAATATCTCAGTTAGCTCACAGTAGGGCCAAGAAAACATGGAGTTTGGGCAAAGTACAAAATAGGTTAACTAGGGACCCACAAATTAGTAAAAAGCCCAATGTAAAACGAAGTTTTCTGGATCCCACTCCTAGAGTAGCTCTTAGGCATGCTTCATCATTTATCTGTTTATCTGGCATTTTATAAAAGGTTTCAGAAGAAACACATCCAAACTGGAACTGCTTTAGGTGGTAATATAACTGAAATACCATTAAATCTCTCTATATAAATAATCATCGTTAGAGCATTATAAAATGTTAGGATGTGAAATTTCATTATCTGGCAGGATCTTTAGACAAAAATTCAATAGAATTCAGTCCTGTGAATGACCTATATATCCCAAATCAGTTATCTGGGGATAAGAGATAGGGTTGTAGAATCTCAGAGGTTAGGGCTTTCCCCCCTCCCCCAACTCCTAATCTTCAGAAACATTTAGTAGAATGTTTTCAACATCATCATCCAGTAGCCACTACTGTTAACATCTTGGTGTATGCGCTTTGAGTTAAAGCACATGCATGTACCTACACACGTACACATACTCAGAGTTTGATGAGATTGTAGCATTTATTCTGTTTGGGAGCTTCTCTTTCCAAAGATATACTGTGGACTTTCCCCAAGTTAATGAAATGTTTCACCTCACAAGCCTTAGTGCATGCAGAGTATTCATCACAGGAATGTACCACAATTAGCTTAATGTCTCAGAGTATTTTTAAATATGGGACTTAAAAGAATAAGTCTTTCAGATGCATTTTCAAATGTTGATCTTAGTTCTTAAAGTTGTTTGCTGTAACTTAGGAAACATTGGAAAATAAACTACCTGTAATGTCCACATCTTAGATGTGCTTCTACATCTACCCTTTGAGAACCATGGAGAATCTCCATCTGTTGCCCTAAGAGGCCAAGCTTCCTCACTATAGATGATGCTTTCCAAAGACCTAAGAAAAGATCAGTAAGACAGTAAATTGTTTCTTTTTCTTCCTTAGAAGAAGAAAAAGCTGGTTCCACTCCCATTTCCACCCTGAGAAGAGTCTTGTGACTTAAATTCATGCATGTCTCCTTTTTTGGTGCTCAGTCCATTGGCAAAGTTCCCAGAGTCAACTTAAAAGAAAGCTGAAACTCATACCTATTTGACTGTTGGTTTCTGAGTTCCTTCACCCCTTGTTTTGGATTTTTCCAATCCGTTACCAGAGAACTCTGTCCTTTCCCTTTTGTTGACAGGTTGCCAGGATACCTCTAGGCGACATAGGCTGTGGTTCCTCTTCCCAGCAGCCACATGTACTGTAAGAACTCCTGCAGGAGGCATGTGAATCCTGGAGCTCCCAGACCAATCTTCTGCTCCTGTTTCCACCAGCCCCCTCCCTGAGGGGCTCAGCAGGCCATTAGAAAAGCTGAAGCCAAAAGGTGACAACAGATGTTATCAGGTGAGACTCTCTCAGAAGCCATGCATCTCCTTTGTTGTCTAATCAATTAGTCTCCTACCTTACCTTTCAACTAATAATAGGTTCTTATTTTATCTTGATCTTGATTTCCTCCATCACTTCTATCTCACTAGTACGTCATAAATACTTTCTCACTATAGAAAAGGACTCCAAAATAAAATGACTCATTAAGTAAAAACCCTCAAGTACCACTAAACAAAATAAGCAGTAGCATTTTATTTTATGGGATGATGCTGGCAATAGTGTGAACCATGGATTCAGTGTTTTAGGGGCTAAAAGAGAACCAAATTCCTTTTGAAGGGATTTTATTTATTTGTTTTAGAGAGAGAGAGAGAGTGAGCAGAGAGAGGGGCAGAGGTTGAGGAAGAGAGAGAGAATCTCAAGCAGACTCTACACTAAGCACGGAGCTGACTCAGGGCTACATCTCTTGACCCTGAGAACATGACCTGAGCAGAAACCAAGAGTCGGACACTCAACCAACTGAGCTACCCAGGCACCCCAAGAATAATGTGATTTAAATGTATAATTATTTAAAAATAATTGTCTTCAAAGAAAGGTAAAGTATATCTTACATTAATCTAGGATTATACGTTTATTAACCAACTTATCCTTGAAAGATAAAAGGTTGATAAAGACTATAGTTACTCAATTGACTTGACCTCTTTTTTTCATTAATGGAGATAAAATGTACATGTGGAAATGTAACTGACTTTAAGTTCTTAAATTCAAGTTCCTAAAACCAGTGAGTTTGACAGATCTATATAACCATGTAAGCCATCACCTTAATCAAGACATAGGATATTCCTATCATCCAGAAAGTTTCCTCATATCCTTTCCAGTCTATCATCCTTCTGAGAACAACCACTGTTCTGATTTTTATCACTAGAGAATAATTTGTGAACTTCATAGGAATAGACTCACATAGTATATATTCTTGTATCTGACTTGGGCTCAGCAGGATGTTTTTGGATTATTCCATATTACCATGTATGTTACTAGTTCAATTCTTTTGTTAGACGAGTGTTATTGCATTATGGGATTATTCCACATTTGTTTCTCTTCTCCTACTCATTGGTATTTGGCTTGTTTCCAATTTGGGTCTCTTACAATTAAGGCTGCTGTAAACCACTTTTTTACAAGTCTTTCGGTAAACATATGTTTTCATGTATCTTAGGTTCAGACCTGGCATTGAAATCGATGGTATATATAGGTTTAACAATATACTGGGTATGAAATAATATGTCACTGTGGTTGCATTTCCCTGAGTAATGAAGTTGAGCATTTTTATAGGAGTTGGTTGGAGATTGGTAACTTGCTTTTATTAAGTATCTGTTTATATTTTTTGTTTATTTTGGATGCTTCTTTTCTTGTTTATATCATCTTCACTGATATATAATTCATATCCAGTAAAATGCACACATTTTAAGTGCTTGGTTTGATGAGTTTTGATAAATGATTACAAATGATTACTGATGTTATCAATATAAGAACATGTCAATTAGCCTTTATAGGACATTCTCTACCCACCCAGCCACCCACAAGCAAGATCTACTTTCTGTAGATCTACTTGCAGACTAGCTTTTCCTGTTCTGGGGTTTCATAGATAGAATAATTCAGCATATACTCTTCATATATGATTTTTTTAATTCAACAAAATATTTTTAATGGGATCTATATCACTATATCAGAAACTGGTTCATTTTTATTGTGGGGTAATAGTCTATCCCATGAATTTGCTTACTCATTTACCTGTTGATGTGCCCTTGTGTTGTTTCTTAAATTTTTCACTATTAAGAATAAAAGCTGCCATAAATATTTGTAGATATCTTTTGTGGACATATGTTTTCATTTCTCCTGGGTAATTATTTAACGATAGAATGCCTAGGTAGATGTAGGTTTAACGTTGTGAGAGTCTGCCAAACTGTTCTCCAGAGTGTTTATATATTTCACACTCTCACCAGGCATGTGTGAGTGTTCCAGTTTTCCACATCCTCACTAACACTTGATATTAGCAACCTTTCTAATTTTAGCCATCCTAGTGTGTGTGGTATCTCTGGCTCTAGTTTGCATTTTGCTGATGACTAACAGCTAATGATGTTGAATTTTATTTCATGAACTTACTCCATGACTATACTTTTTTGACTATACTTTTTCTGTTGTACATAATCTATTCAAAGTGTTTGCCTTTTTAAAAAATTAGGTTGTTTGAATTATGACTAAACATATATGGTATAAATCCTTTTCAGATATATGTCTTATAAACATTTTTTTCCAATCTATGGCTTAGCTTTTAATTTTCTTGAGGGTGGTTTTTATTTTTACATTTTTAAAAAGATTTAATTCATTTATTATTTGAGCGAAAGAGAGAGAGAGAAGAAGCAAAGGGAGAGGGACAAACAGACACTGCACCAAGCACCAAGCCTGACGGTAGGACTCGATGCCAGGCCTCTGAGATCATGACCTGAGCCAAAATCAAGAGTCGAATGCTTTACTGACTGAACCACCCAGGCGCTCCTTGATGGTGGCTTTTTAAAAAAATATTTTTATTTATTTATTTGAGAGAGAGAGATAACAAGAGAGAGTGCCAGTGGGGTGGAGGGGCAAAGGAAGAAGAGAAGCAGGCTCCTTGCTGATCAGGGAGCCTGATGCAGGGCTGGATCCCAAGACTCTGGGTTCATGACCTGAGTCAAAGGCAGACCCTTAACTAACTGAGCCACTCAGGTATTTCTTGAGGGTGGCTTTTAAAGAATGGAGGTTTCTAATTTAAATGAAAGGAAAAAATTAAATTCTTTTTAAGTTTAGTGCTTTTCTTGTGTTTTGTCTGAGAAGTCTCTGTATCTATTGAAGTCATAAAGGTAATCCATGTTTGCTTCTAGAAGCTTTATAGTTTTTGTATTTGTACATTTAGTATATTATAGTTTTTATTTTTAGTTCTATAATCCACTTTGAATTAAAGTTTCATGTGTGGCGAAAGTAGAGTTAATATTAACTTTTCCCCTACATTCCCTTTCATTTGTTTTAAAAGGTTTTCTTCCCTCCATTATATTGTCTTTGCATCTTGGTCAAAAATGAATTGACTGCACATGTGAATCAACCATGTATTTCTGGACTCTTTTCTATTACATGAACATATTTATCTATCTTTATTGGCATTGTTAATTTTTAATAACACAGCTTATCTTGGCTAGTAAGTAGCCCAGCAAGTATTAAAAACAAATATATAAGTGGAGTCCCTCCATGACTTCTTGCCAGTAGAACTATGCACAACAGTTTGAATTAGGTTGGACATTTTTTTCTTGCATGTTGTCCAAATTTCTCCCTAGGCAACAATCTGATTTTAAGTGATTCTGTAACAAACAAGCCCCCAAAATATCTAGTTGGACATGAATTCAAGAATGATAATCCCAGCAAAAGAGATGCATTTTTCAAATGCATTTATACAGAATGATATGTGAGCTTAATTTTCATTCATTCATTCAGTAATTTATTGAGTGCCTACTATATTCCAGGCACTATTTTTGACAAAGAAAGAAGGAAGGAGAATATTTCTTGGTTCATAATTTTTGCAAGGAAGCATTATTTATAATCTCCACTTTGTTGTCTCTTTGACAATGTATTCCTCACAATTATAGAGAAAAAAAATCTGTATCTGGTAAAATAAACACCAGGTTCAACGTCTTTATACATCCTTGTAAATTGACAGAAAATTATCAACACTCAAGCGTCTACTAAAGAACATTTCCTCAGGCTTTCCAAGTTCTGCTATTGCCGTCAAAAAACATCCATTCCTCTAAGCTTCAGAATGTAAACTATAATTTCTTTCAGTTGCAGTTTTCATCTTATTTTAGAATTTGAATTTCATATGATATTTCTAAGAGAAATCTCTTTATAAATTTGGACATTAACATGGCTGTTTCTTCTCTGTGTCTGTATAATTTAAGTTTATATATAATATCATCTTAAATCATTTTCCCAACTTCTCTGGTGAATGAAACGTTTTCAAGAATATATACAATTCAAAACAAACAAACAAACAAACAAAAACCTCCCTGATGAATGTGAACTGTTGCAAAACACCCTTCCTGAGGAAGCAGGTGGTGATTCCTGTGGAGTCTTAAAAACACAGCAGCATTTTCTAAATATCAGAGCATACAAGTATGGCACTACATATAGTGTACACCGTATTGGGGCAGCAAGGAGGGAGAATGTACAGAAGGCAAGCTGTTAAGAGATTCAAGTGATGACAAGCTGCAAATGGAATGTCCAGAGTGCAACGCAGCAAGAGTTTTATGAGGTTTTTGTTGTTACTGTTTTTGTTCTTGTTGTTGTTTGAGAGAGGACTATGAGGAGCTTGATGGAGTCCCATGCAAGCAAAACTTGGTAGAATTCTCGTGTTGTTGAGCACTACTTTATAAATTCTCGTTGATTTATAATTGGATGTTTCACTATTAAAATAAAATGGGGTTTCATTTGTATGCTTTAATTCAGGAGTCCTCAAACTTTTCCTATTAAATGCCCAGATAATAAATAATTTAGGCCTTATGGGCCATATGCTCTGCAGTTGTAGGGCAAAAGCAGCCAAAGATAAATACATAAATGAATAAGCGTGACTTGGTCCAGTAAACCCTTATTTACAGAAAGAAGCAGACAGTTGGCCAGATTTGACTAGTGAGCTATGGTTTTCTGACACTTGTCTAATCTTCAGTTCTGATGAAATGCCTTCCAATTTTATACATTAACATTTAAAGGCCCATGGCTATGAAGCTCTTCTTTCTCTGAATGCCTAGTCCTTTGGGGTTCTCTTCAAAAGAGATATGACTTCCAAGGAGAATTAACCTTTGGAAGTCATCTGCACTCAGAATGCATGTAATCAAGAGAAACAACTTTTGAATAAGTTCAGTGCAGGAAAGCTAACTTCTTGGATCCTTCTTCAGCTTTCTGCCTTGTCGTACAGCACCCAGTGTCTTACCTAGCTAATCATATGTCACCTCTGGTGTGCCTATTATCCCTAATCTTGGGGAGAAGCTCCAGGCTATAGATGCTTGTTGCTCATTACTTGATAAACTGTCTTTACCATGAGGGTTTGGTCCAAGACATAGTCCTTGGCTAGATTCTCATTTCTCTCAGATTTGGTAGAGTTAGACTTCTAAAGCTAACATACTAATTCCTAATTGCTTAAGGATTATAAGGAACATGGTTTAGATGCTCAGGTACCCAAAAGACCTGGGAAAATGCCACAAAGCTGGCTGTTAACTGTTCCTTTCCAAAAGTCCTGTTATGTTTTTATTCCTCTATTTCAATAAAGGAATTGATTTCTATTTAAAATTATTAATATAAAATTAAGCTAATCTCAGTGAGTTCATTCAACATTCAGTTTGTTAGGACCTAGTATGTGCCTAGCACTAGGGATACAGTTATGTGGAGAGAAAACAAGCCCTTAATGTCTTGGAGTTTACATCCAAGTGGAAGAGACAAACATTATACATACATACATACATACATACATACATACATACATAAGACAAAAATATAGTAAGTGCTATGAAGAAAACAGAGTAATGTCACTGTCATAGTGACTGTGTCGATGGTGGTAGCAGTGGTACATGTGTGCATGTATGCGTATGTGCATTTGTGAGTGTGCATGATGTGCATTTCTGCATGTGTGTATTTGTATGTGTATGCACACATGTATCTCTGCATGTAGGTGTGTCTTTGTGCTCCTCTGTGTGTCAGTATGTGTGTTTGAGAGAGAGAGAAAGTACTGGAAGAAGTGTAATCAGAAAGATTCTCTTTAAATTGATGATGTTTAGAGAGAGAAAATATGAGAAAACTTTGCAAAGAACTAGGGGAAGATTCCTGGCCATGGCAAGAGCATGTGCAAAGCTTCTTGCCAGTTCCTCCCCTAACCTACCCTGGAGTGAGAAGGCCTTTGGGTTCTTTGAGGACCTGAAAGGATTAAGCTTAGGACTGGCAGGAGGGAGAGTAAAGGAAGACAAAGGAAGAAACTTAAAGAAAAACAAGGATACAGAGGCCTTTGTGGAAAGAGTTTGGGTTTTACTTGAGAGTGGTGGGACAATCATGGGACACTTAATCCAGGTACGTTTAGGACCTATTTTGTGATTTAAGGAGTTGAATATGACTGCTCCAAAAAAGACAGAAGCTCGGGAGTGGATATTCACCTACTACCACTGTAACAGCACATGGTAGTGAGTCGTGTCCATTCACCTGCCTGACAACAAACTTAAGAGGGCAGGCCAGACATCCAAAAGGAATAACTGGCCACATCAATAATACATGTCAATTAATGTAATATCATATGGGGTTCTCAATTATCACAGGGGTAGAACTGAGACAGGTATGAAAGTATGTAGGAAAAAGATGCATGAAGATTCTCAGATGAGAAGGTGAGCAGAAGGTAGAAAATGAGCAGAGTGTTTTCTTCTCTGCCAAATCATTAACAGGTGATCATACAGAGAATAAAAAGACATCAGATGTTCTAGTGTCTAATAAAGTAGTGCCTTTTACCTTTCCTCTAGCTCTCTTCTCCCCAACCCCTCATCTCCCATGCAGGCCCACACTAAGATCAAGAATCTCGTGGGAGAGCTAGGCAAAGGAACACATGATCATCTTAGCCTGAACTCACCACCACTGTGACTTCTTCCCAGCCCAGAGGTATGGTCAATGGTTATTTTAGTAAAATTACTGTGAAATGACCAAAGAGCAAAATGAGAAGTAATGAGGATGGGGGAAGAAATAAACAATTGCAGATAGAGTCAGAATTCAATTTTCAGCCAATAATTGTCCTTATTAGTACCATCTGACCTGATTATAATCCAACAAATCATTACCAAATAAGTGTTAGATAGACCCTGGCATGGATTCATTGCTAAGTGAAGATTATGACAATGATTCTCAATATATTCTCCGACCTAGAGGGAATATGTGTAGAGATGTGTGTGTGTGTGTGTGTGTGTGTGTGTGTGTGTGTGTGTTCTTGTTTGCCAGCATTTAGAAGCAGAGTGTTAAGTGATGTGATAATAAATATAGGTAATAAAATTCCAGCCTCTTGCTAAGCAAGTATATATATTCATTGGAAGGATAGAAATACGTATATTTAATTTGTAACAAGCTATTTACATTATGGATAATTTTAAAACCATAAATGTGTAATAAGAAATTAGGGTTTGCATTATTTGAATCAGTTCATGGCTTTTCCCTTCAAAAATACCAAATGATATGCAACATTAGAATAAGATAAATCTTGGATTGCTTTATCTATTCAGTTCCAAGTGAACCGTCTTATATATGAAACACATGAGATTTTAACAAACAAAAATTAGAACCACATTTTCCTCTTCAGTTAGCCTATTTCCTATGTCAAATACTATGTCAAGTGGAGTTTAATTATTTTAGCTATTACCATATTTATGGGTGATGAGAAACTTGCAAATAAATTTTCAACATAGGCTCTCAGGAGAAGCTTATTGATAAGTAGCATTGGAATACTGCTGTAGCTAAAATTACTTAATTGGACACTATCTACTGTTTTCCTAAATAAAATAGGTTCTGTTGTGATTCACCAACAATTTAAATATCTTTAATGTGATGGGATCTCTTTCAATGTTGATTTGTAACTGAAATTTCACAATTAACCAAAAAGGACTGAGTTTTGTAGCCTAAAATCGTCATCTTTCCATGCAACATTTGCAGGATAGATTCTAAATTTATGCATCTTCAGGGATCCCTGGGTGGCGCAGCGGTTTGGCGCCTGCCTTTGGCCCAGGGCGCGATCCTGGAGACCCGGGATCGAATCCCACGTCGGGCTCCCGATGCATGGAGCCTGCTTCTCCCTCCGCCTGTGTCTCTGCCTCTCTCTCTCTCTCTGTGACTATCATAAATAAATTAAAAAAATAAATAAACATTTTGAAAAAAAAAATAAAATAAAATAAAAAAAATAAATTTATGCATCTTCAAAAGTTGATTCCATAGCATCTTGAAATATGATATCCTGTTATATATATATATATGATATATATTATGATATATATATGATATATATTATATATTATAAGATCCTAGTGATTTGAAAAGTAGGAACATGATGGTATGAACACATAAATGAAAACTAGTTTAAAACATTTAAAAGAAACCTCCTGGAAGAAAAGAAGAGTGGGGGTAGGGTGGGTAAAACACTGAAAAATTGTCAAAGCTCACTGGAAGCAAATGGAGATTTCACTAAGTGTATCTCTGCTGTAGGTACCCACCTCAGGATCCAAGGTAACAAAAGAGTTCTCAGGGCAGTGAAGAAGGGAGAACATTTTTAGGCAGCTTAGGAAGCACATGACAGATTTGCTGTTTTGTATTTTGGTGAAATAGTATTTGTAGGTAGGACTTCTGGGCATGAAAACTCAGGAAAGGAAAAGGAGGAAAGAAGAAGTAAGAGGATGTTTGTGACGCCCATTTTTCATGTCCTGTGGATATCGGGTGATGGAATTCTCTAAAATGGTTCCTGGGAGCTGGGCCAGCCACAAACCATCACAAAAAACCTATATAGGAGAAGAGCTCAACTAGACCCTAGGAGCAGGGACCCTAAGATTAGCCTATCTGTTCTGTAGGAAGACAGGAAAATGACATGATTTAAATAATACTGTAGTACTAGTGCAACAGTTACATCCATGAGGGGAAAGCCAAGGCCATCACTGAAGCATGGGTAATATCGAGCCTCTGATGACCTCCAGACTTCTTACTTTGATAAAAAGATATGCCTTTATTTCGTGAAATGACTGGATAGGATTTTCGCTATTTGTAGTGACGTAAAATCTCAACAATACATAACTGAGTAAACATATTGTAAAAATTAGCCTTTTAACTCATGATTGGAAGAGTTGGAAGAAATTTGGAAATATCTTTAAGGAATAATGTGTTGGTGGTGGTGGTGGAGGCAATGGGAACTCGAAAATTATGTCACAAAATTTCTGTTCTGGACTCTACTGCCAGAGGCAGCATTCCAGGCTGGCCTTCTTACCATATTCAAGTGCTTCAGACAGTGGGCCATTTATGAGAAGGATACATGTGCATGGAAGTACAGGGGAATCTAAAAACTAGACCTCTGAAAACATAAGACCTACGTGTCCCAGGGGAATTCTTAGCCAGAGAGTTGAGTAGACTCTGTTCTCTGGCCCAGACACCAAAATAATTTATAGGCACTTTTTCATAAAGTTTCAGATTTCTAGAAGAAAATCTAAGGAACTTCTCAGCCAAGCTCTTTTTATTTCTGCTGAGTAGAGCATTAAGAACCAGATATTACCCCCCATTGGTTTTCAAGCCTATGTTCATGAGGTCTCTTTCTCAAATTGTTGAAAAGTCTGAAGAGAACTAGAGACCATAGTCTGCTTCACTTTTTAAGAGAGCTGGTGACAGAGGCCTGTCCACAGCCAAGTTCCGTGAACCTGACCTGGTCACCACTTTTCCACCTGTGAGGCAATTGCTTCCTCTTTCATACCTGACATGATTGACAGTGATAACATCCAAATCAGGTTTTCATTTATTTGTGACATGGTGACAAAAGCTGCTTCTTGTTTCTGGTAGGAGTATCATGACATTATAGGAGCACAGATATTCTCTAAACCCAAAGTAATATGTAAAGACTGAAGAACATCACATTCTTCTGTCCCCAAGTAGCAGTGGCAGCTCCAGGTGTCCTGTCATCAGCTTGTCCCACCAGCTCTACTCTGTTTCTCCCATGGCCACTCCTGTTCCCTCTGTTCTGCCTTCCTCCAACTCATCACTTATTTGCTGGGATGTGTCAGCTCTCTCTCAGTGTCCTCTCTTGGCTTAGGTGACCATTACTCTTCTTTTCCCAGAGGAAGGAACATAATGAACCAGTTCTTATCATGTTAGGCCATGGGTTGGCCACATTTTGCCCAGCACCCAGTTCTGTTCCAAGGATCCCAGATTGGGGACAGGTAGTAGAGTGATACATTTCATACTGATTCAGTTTGACACCTTTAGAAAATGTACTCCTTTATCTCCTAACTTTTCAGTTGTCTTTTTTAGGACTGCAGGTTGGAATGTGTTTCCATAAAATATGTTTTTGGGTGCCTGGGTGACTCAGTAGGTTAAGCGTCTAACTCTTGGTTTTGGCTCGGGTCATGATCTCAGGATTGTGAGATTGAGCCCCACAACAGGCTCTTTCTCCTCAAACAAACAAACAAATAAATAAATAAAATCTTAAAAGTAAAATAAAATAAAATTTGATTTGAGTTAGCCAAAGAATGAAAATTTTGAATCCCTCAGAATATTTTACCAAAAGAGAATAATTACAGAAATCTATAGTTAGTCTCCTAATTACATTTTCCCACCTGCGGGGTTTATGAAAATATGGAGAACACAGACATTAAAGCCTCATAGTGACAATGATGATAACATACATACTTAACATACTTACCTACCAAACAGCGTGCTCAGCATTTTGTCTTAAACCTCACAATCACTATGCAAGGTATTATTATCTCACTAAACCTAAGATGAAACTGAGACATCCAGAAGTTATATATCCTAAGATTCCACAACTGATAAGCATTTTGGAGCTAGCATTTCAAGTAGGTCTCAATTTATAGAAGTAGCATGCAAAAAGTACTTCAGAGTGGAGACTAACAAGAGTATAACTTGAATCTTTGCTATAAGCTATTTTTTTCTGCTTTTACTTAGCAAATTAGAGCTTACCAGTGGATTTCATGGTTGGCTTGAACTTTGACTTTTTTTTCCCCAGATATGACAGTTCAAACTTAAAATCTGAGTGACCTGATACCAGGCCACACAGAAAGGGGAATGGGAGTTGGTTTAGCATCCAAAGTGAAGATGCTTTTGAAACAAATTCTTTCATTTTCTAAAGTTCTGTCTAAATGCCGCAAAATTCTACAGCAGAATTTGCTTTCTGGTCCAGAAGTATTTGTCAGGATTTTTAACAAAAATATTTAGACATGTGTCAGCTACTAGTAATATAAGATGGGACATGGAGGCAACTGTCTGAAACAACATTAAACAGATCCTGAGAACTGGAAGAAACATATAAGTTTGGCTTTGTGTAGTACACATAGTCTCAAGAAGTTAGGTACAAATTACATTTTGTAGATTGGGGTGATCTATTTTCCCACTAAATGTTTGCTTTTTAGAGAAAATTCTGCAATGGATCCTTTTAGGAAACTAAAGAACTTCCTTTGTGTAGTCCTTAGACGTAAAATGTTGATATTCTCCAGATTTCATTACTCAAGATCTTTTTTCAATTACATGTTGCATGTGTTATAAGAAAATCTATAAAGGTTCCTCATTTCCTATAAGGCAATCAGATTTCCTGAAAGTAGCTATAGTGCTCTTCATAATTTGTTTTCAGATTGCCTTCCCTGGTAATCTGTTATTCTTCACTCTTTTCCCTCTGCCATTTCACCCACATCTTACTACCTGTCCACAGATACACACACACACACACACACACACACACACACACACACACATTTATATCCATTTACAACTTGTATCCATTTATATATACACAGCCTTCTACACACTCACAATCATCTATTCACACCTACCCACACACCTCAATCACTCATACTCATCTAAACACACATTTACTCACTTTCATATACACACTGTACTTAATTCACATCCATTCACACACTCACATCCATGTCTTCACTCACATCACACCTATCCATTTCTTTACTCATACATATGCATCCATTCACTCACCGTCAACCCATACTCATTCACTTGTATCCATCTACACACTCAAATACATACACTCACTCAATTACACACACTCATACACTCATACACATTTCCAACTGTTAATCTCAACCATCTACTCACATCCATCCTCACACACCCACCAACTACTATCCATTGACGCACTCACATTCATGTACCACTCACCCATACACATACTTATCCACTTATATCCATCTGCTCACATCTAATTACATACCCATCTCCTTATAGGCATACACACTCAAACACCCACAAACTTTCACATACACCATATACGCACCTGTCCTTCCTGCCACAAACCAAAGCCCCACATTTTTCAAGCACATCATGCTCTTTTAGGTTCTCACACCTCTGCATTTGCTGTTGTCTGTTTCAGCTGAAAATGTCTTTCTCCCTATATAACTTCTATTCTTCTTTCAAGAACCAGCCCAAATGACATTGTTATTTTACAGACAAATGTTTATAGTAACTTTATTTGTAATAGTCAAACTGTAATCAGCCTGATTGTTCTTGAACAAGTAAAACAAATTACCACAGAATAGTACTTGCCCATTAAAAGCAGCTAATTATTGAAACATACAACAACTTAGATATGTCATTAGGGAATTGTGCTGAGAAAAAAGCCAATCCCAAAAGGTTGTGTACAGCATGATCCTATTTATAGAACATTTTGAAATAAAAAAAATTATAGAAATGGAGGACAGATTAATGATGTCTAGGAGTAAGAGATGGAGACTTGAAGGAGGCAGTGGGAGTGAGAGAGGTGGGTGCAAATTGGTGACATGAGACATCATATGGTGTTGGAACTGTTCAGTATCTTAACTGTAGTGGTGCATATGTTTGTAGTTAGTAAAATTATATAAAGCTTAATACACACATACATAAATACAGATAAAACTGGATTGTGTCAATATCAATATTTTGGTTGAGATATCATACTTTTATACAATGTTACTTTGGGAGAAAATGGACAGGGGCACAAGGAATCTATATTTTTTCTTAGAACTGCATGTGAATCTACAATTATCTTAATAAAAATTGTAATTAAGAATATAATCATCTTGTCATCTTCAGACCTAAGACATTAATTCTTAATATCTAGATAACAAGACATATCTTAAAGGATCATGATGAGATAAAACCAAATGGGATGAAATGAACCTAGGAAAATGTAAGCTTCTACAATTAGATCCAAACAGTCGATCACATTAAGTGTAGACTGAGGGAGACAGCTCAGCAGCAGATCACATGGCTGCAACTAAAATCTGGGAACAAAATGATAAAGCAAACCAACCATTCACCAGTACTTTAAGCAACATACTCTGAAGTTGAATTACCAAGTAGGTCTTTGTGAGGAGCACACAGACAGGGAAACATGAAGGGGTGTTCCATATTTGAGATGGCTACATCATGTTAATACAGTGATTTATCTAGTGTGACCTTCCTCTATTTATAAAGAAATTCCAAATATGACTCAGTTATTGACAAAATAGTCTCACCTCTGTATTAAAATCAAATCTACCTCTTTTTTTCTGAGCACTACAGGCAATATTTCTGATGTTCTTGTGCTGTTTGTACAGAATATTCCAAATTTTGTTTTTGCTTTTCTCGTGTTTATATAACACATATACATTGGGTATGAAATGGCTGAACTGTAATGATCATGAACTATTGATGCCATCCAATGTGGTTGCACAGAGTGAATCATTGGCACAGCATGTTGAGGGATCCTTTTTATACTAGGGCTCTGCAGGGGAGGAAAAAGTTTCTAATCTTTTTTGGTTCGGTGGTTGGATCTACAGAATACACTAAAGACAGATAATCAAGAGAAAAATAGTGTATTAACAAGTGCTTCACACATACACACAGGAGGACTCAGTGATGAGAAACTCTCAGGATGGTCAGAATTCAAGGTTTATATTGCATCTTAACAAAGAACAATAAATTAGTGTAGAAGTGACAAGACAAATGGATTTAGGCTTTCAGGGGTGGCAAAATATAGTAAGGTAAATATATGGGGGAAACTAATAGAAGATATGGGTTATTTAGTGATGTTTTTTTGTAGCTTCCTCTTGGTGCTTGGCTCTGAGCTGACAAGAGTCTAGAGTTGTCTTTGAGTTTCCCTTCTTGGTTTGGGAAAGAGAGACATCTTTTCAAATTTATGTCTTACTTTTAGGCAAATAGGGGGAGAGCGGAAAGCTTTCCTTGTATCTGCTTCTCCCAATTGCCTTCAACTCAAAATAATCCTTATGCAAAGTGGCATAATCTGATACACTACAATTCCAAATAGGAAACCACTCCACAAAACAGAAAAGGCTTTTCAACTCAGAATCCAAAATGGTAATGACCTTTCCACCTAGGAAGGGTTTCAATATCCAGCTCCAAATGTTTGAGAAGGATGCTTGTGGTCCTGACAACGCAGTTAAAGAAAGAGAAGGGGACACTTGTCCTGCACATGGCACACCACTTAAGAAGTAGTGGAGTCAGTTAGCCATGAGCATTTTCTGAAGAAAACAGTCAATAAAGACTCTACCTGATGTAAAAATGTAGATGCCAAGACAAGGAATACAGTCAAAGAGGAAAGGGGAATAAACGCTTGACATGTGGACAAGAAAGCTGTATAGACCACACTGAGGAGAATGAAAAATCTGAAAGGATTATTTCCTGAGCCACACTGGTTAGGGTCCTCACCAGAGCTACAAAGAGAGACTGGTTTCTGCTGTATAATATTATGTAAATATTTATGCCTTTGTTACAATAGGGAGAATTGTACTATAATTTTCATTCTACAGGGCTGCCTGGGATGTCTTATCATGACCCCTGGGATAGAGTTGCCCCGGTGGTGTTTCCAGTGGAAACAAGAGCTAGGTGACTGTGAACTATTAAAATCCAGAGTACAAAATGGGTAAAACCAGCTGAGCAACATTTTTGCAGAAGTCTGCATTCATTATGCTGATCTTTTTCTGTTGGGGCATTTTAGTTTTCTATGCCTGCTGTAGCAAAATACAATAAAATTAGCAGGTTAAAGTAACCCAAATTCATTGTCTATGGTTCTCTGTGTTAAAAGTCCAACATGAGGGTCTCTTGAGGCTAAAATCGGTATCAGCCAAGCTGTGTTCATTTGTAGGAGCCCTTTTTGAAAGCCCCATGTGTCCTTGGTCTTCCCAACTTCTAGATGCCTTACATGGTCCTTAGCACATAGCTCCTTTCCTCCATCTTCAAGGCAGCCATAGGTCCCTTTCTTCTTCAGTTGTCCCACCTCTTTCAGTGGAAAGCTGTCCACTTTTGAGTACTCATGTGATTATATTTGGCTTATCATTTTTCATCCTGCTTCCTCCAGAATATAATAGAGTTAAATTATAAACCACACTTTTCCAGTGGTGAGCTAGTCAGCTTTGCCTTTAAGGCTCAGAGGGCAAATTAGCAGTGGAGTCAACCACAGGTGCCCTTCCTAATGGCACTTTCTCCTTATTGCATTGGGTTGTCCTTCCAGATCTAAGGCTGAGACAGATAGTGGAGCCAATGAAAGAAAATGCAAGAGACAGCACAGAAGGTGGGAAAGGAGCCTGTTGAAACCACAAGACAATGGAAAAATCAACATCCACACAATTTATTTTAAATTGAATTCTTATCAAATATCCTGATCTTTCTGATCCTAGGTATGACTTAAAATTGCACACAGATCTTCTTTGTGTTTACTAAAGGAAAACAGAACAAAGCAGTTGACACTCATTGACTTTCTTGCTATCTGATAGTTATCAGGCATGGGGTGGAAGAAGGTTTTCAGTAAATTTTAAACTACAAAAGAAAGTAAACTACAAGCTAAGAAGATTTGCAAATAAAGAGGTATACCACATTTCATGTTCAGCCTGTGCTCTGGGGACAGAGAGGATGAACACGTTCCTCCTAAACACTAGGAGATGCCTTCTAGTGGTTTTCTTCAGCAGTGGATATCCATGTAAGATTCCTGAGCAATGAAAGGATGTTGTAGGGAGGACTCTGAACCATCAGGGATCTCAGACCATCTGGCCTGTGAAAGAGAGCCTTGTTCACAAGAATCAGATGTGTCAAAGGGAATGACAATAGTTTGTTGATGACTTATTTACATTGGAGGACCAGAGTTGTGGGGAGAACAGCAACAAAGAGCCCACGTTCAGAAACAGGCATCAGTATGTAGCCGTACATAAACTCTCAGGTCTCCAGAGCCACCATCAGGGAAGTCATGCTGAGCAGATCAGAAAATAGAGGCACATTCATTACACACACAGCAGAAATGCAGCCTCATGGGCTCAGCCCGGTTTTTGACTTTCTTCCCAGGGATTTTCCTCAGAAACAGCTTTGGGTGGAGAGAGCATTAACAAAGGGTGTTGATGTCTGCAATGAATGGTAATGAAGATCAATTTAAGTGTCAGCCAGGCTCTGGGAGGCACCGACCTCCCGGAGGTGGGTAGCCCTAAGGCACGATTTTGAGGCTGTTGTCTGGTAAGTAGATGATGTGGTTAAGAAAAGGTTCCTCCAGGATACAGTGAGGCCCATCTCTCATTGGCCAATCTCTCCTGGTCAGGCAGTTCCCTTCAAAGGCAGCTATATTCTTCTTTCTGTTTGCTTCCACCTGGACACACTAATCCAGTGACTATCCTTCTGATACTACCACCCTGTGGTTTGTAAGTCTTTGCCAAAGATACCATAGTGAGGTAGCATGCTGAGACAATAAATCATGAGCAGGAAGACAGTGGGAACTCTCTGCAAACATATCACATAATGGGGGCTAGGAAACACATGCATCTATTCATAATTTTAAAATTCTAAAATTGTTTCTATCCTTCCCCCACTGTTTTATCATAATACATCACCTGTAGACACCTGATACCTCATTCTAGCTTGAGAAGGAATCACTATGCTGTTCTTGTACATTTGCGATTCAAACTAATTTATAGGTGGTACTTGACAAAATGGCCAGTTTGTCAGAAAGAAAAAGTGCACCAGATTCTGTAATCCATACAAGGAAGCATAATTCTCTTAGGAAGTATTTCCAGCCCAAATCTTGGAATTCTAACAATATATTGTTAATGGTCTGTTGATGTTCTTTTGACTGACTGATTCTTTCTTTAGATTAATAACTTAAACAATTCAACATTCTTCATGTGAGGAATCATTTAATGGAAAATCAAGAACCCTTGGCTTAAGCAGAAGAGTAGTTTTTGTTATATCAGTGGTAACTAAATAATTATGGGCAGGCCTCCAAAAAGTTCAGATGGGCTCCAAACACATTTCTTTTTGTGTTTTTTCCTTTCCATATTTCTTTTTTTTTCTTTCATTCTTTCCTTTTTTTTTTTTTTTCATTCTATCATCTCTCTTGTGGCTGATCTAAACACTGACTGCTAGATTTTTTTTCTCTCTTAAATTAGATGCATCATTTCCTGTTACCTTCCATTAATGTATGAAAATTCCTCCTCAGGTCACTGGTTCTTTTCCCTTTGGATATTTCCTTCCTTCCTAGAAATAAGTCTTTCAGTCTCACTCTGCTGTCATTAAAAGTTTTGTTTCTAAATTTTTGCCAATAACTCTGTCAGGCTTTTAGTAAATATCTCCCCTAGAAAAACCTTCATCTGGATTCCCCGTTGACTGAGAGTGAGTGCTCCTTGAAGTGGTATTCAAATATTTAAACTGAGGAGAAAAATTTAAATATTTCATTGAGGAGAAGAACACTTTAAAGTGTTTAAACACTTTAATTATTTATTAAAATATTTATAATTTAAACATTTAATTGAGGAGAAAAACACTTTTAAGGGTTTTAAAAACACTTTTAATGTTTAAAGAGAGGGTTACAAATGGTCAGGAGCTCAAATGCCTTTGAGAATCAAGAATGAACTACAAATGAATAAAGCAAAAGACTGAGGAGAAACTTTGGAAGTGTAAAGATTGGCTGGCTCACCTATAGGCACAGACTTTATTCCGTATCAGTTTATGTGGGTTGTTGCTGCATTGGAAGGTGTACTCTGTATGGCCAGCTCTCCCACTTTCTCACAAGAAACCCAAATTCTGCTTTTGTGTGATAGCTCCCAACTTTGAAGTAATGGCACCTAATTCAGACTTTTTTTAAAGATATATTTATTTATTTTAAAGAGACAGAGGGCGAGTCAGTGTGCGGAGAGGCAGAGGGAGAGAATCTTCAAGCTGACTCCCCACTAAGGATGGAGCCTGACATGGGGCTTAATCCAAAGGCCCATGAGATCATGACCTGAGCCGAAACCAAGAACTGGGTACTTAACCAACTGAGCCACCCAGGCACCCCTAAACTGTTTTTTTTAAGTAGATTCCATGCCCAGCATGGAGCCTAATGGGGGGCCTGAACTCATGACCCTGAGATCAAGATCAGAGCTGAGATCAAGAGTCAGGAACCCAATTGAATGAGCCACCCAGGTGCCTCAAAACATCTTTAACTCTAGGAAGGCCAAAAAGAACTTATCGATGGGCCAAATTTGTCCTATCAACCACTGCTTTAAAGTCTTGAGAAAGAACTATTTAGAATAGAGCTTTTTTAATGGAATAGTAGTATCCCAGATGTTAGCAAAGATGGTTTATATACTTGTTTATGATTCAACAGCCTGACTTCCCCACTTTTTATTGTGTCTACACTTTGAATTTCTATACATGATAGGATTCTAATGTGCTTATACTGATGGTTTCCATAACCAGTTCTCCACCACTCCAAATGTCATTGTTACAATTACATGGTCATACCTGTGTGGCATTCATGACTCTTGAGTACTCTGTGATTTGGAAGCTCAATATAGAGTGAAAATTACAGACTCAGTCTAACAATAGCCTTTACAGGGTGATATTATGAGCTCTAACAACATAAAATGTCCTTACCGAAAGTTCTACTTAGAAGTGTAAAGAGTACATTTCTCTCGTGTTCTGTTTGCATGGCTTTCCTAACACTATAGACTACTATGTCTACACCTGACAATTAGATTGAATGAAGGTGGAAAAACTGACTTCTTGGCTTAAAATTCTCCACCGTGAAGGAAAGATGAGGAAGGATAATAAATTTTCATTAGTTATTCAAAATCAGCCTGGAAATGCCAGCAGGGACAGCCAGATTCCCTTGAAGCCATTTGCCTCAGGCTAAGTGGATTTTCTGAATATATTTTTATTTTTTACCTTACAGAAAATGCTCCTGTCTTTTCCAAACCAGACCATTTCCAGTTCCTGGTTGCTCTCTTCTGGCCTTTTGTCACTCTCATTAGAATTGTTGAGGACTGCAAGTGCTACTGGCCCACGGGCAACACATAAGGGAATGCAGAGAACCAGCCAGAGTGAGCTGGACCACTCTCCTCAGCAGTCCCTCATCAGCCTTGATCTAGGAATGGGATCACTTTAAATTGACTCCCTATGTGACAGTGGTGGCCTTATGGTTCAGTGGTCAGCTATAGAAGGGAATCATATAAAAAATGAAGGAAAATATGAATATGCCTAAAACAGCAGGTTTCCTTTTTTGGTTTAATTCAGTTACAAAGGGTCAAACAACATTGTCTAGTTCTTGAAGCATGATGATGGTATAAAATTACAAAAATATGTTTTCAGTGGTCTGAATGAGTTGAGAATTCAATGTTAAGATAAACACTATATTATTTTCTAAGATGCTATTAAATAATTCATTTGAGTTTATATTTATTGCAATACTGAGGTCATGTGCAGCTGAATAGCATAGATTTTTATTACTTACATTCTGAGGGTGGTTGTATCAGTTAGGAGATAGAACCCATACCAATTATTTAATTACAATTTCATATGAAGAGTTGTTAACCAGGAAAGAAGTTGTCACGTAGGTAGTAACTAGCAGGATAAAAAGAGAACATAACTATATGAGGGAGGCAGCAGATACCATTCCTAGGGCTGAAGTATCAAAGGGAAGAGGTTTGGATTATCAAAACCTAGAAACTTTGGAGAAGTGCTTTATGGAGTTGAAAATCAAATCTTCAAGGAAGAGACAGACACAGACTGGCTGATGATGTTGTTTGGAGAGGGAAAAGGAATGAATCTTGTTTGGAAGTGTTGGAAACACTGTAAACTGGTTTCAGGGGCTCCCAGAGGAAGCCACTCCTGTCAGGATGAAGAAGTGTTGCTGGGGTTGATGTTCATAGGAACCACAAGCAGACAGGAAACCTTTAAAAAGGAGCAAGACGAGGTGCACCTGGGTGGCTCCCTTGGTTAAGTGTCTGCCTTTGGCTCAGCTCAGAATCACAGGGTCCTGGGATGGAGCCCAGAGTTAAGATTCCTGCTCAGCGGGGAGTCTGCTTCTCCTTCTCCCTCTGCCCCTCCCCCAACCCCATCCCTACCCCTGCTCCTGTACTTTCTCTCTCTCAAATAAGTAAATAAATAAAATCTTTAAAGAAGGAAAAGGAGCAAGACTTCTCTTTCTGATCCAATCTTGTATCCTCCTTCCTTACCACAGTTCACAGAGCATCATGCAGAGAAAGCCTGCTGGCAAAGCAGAAGTGAAGCGTCTGGAATTCCAGAACATCATAAAACTGAATACAGAAAACAGCATTTGGAATACACAGACACTGTTAATAATTGTAACAACAATGATGCCTTCATGTTCTTTCAAAAGCATATGGAAAAAAATAAGTTTTTATTTTCCTGAAGCAAAGCATGTTATTTGAATTTGTTCCCAAAAAAAGGAATTCTAGGAAAGGAAGACTGTGAATCAATGTGTTAAGGACCATTGGTTCATGTTTAGTTTCAATTTATTTTTGATTTTTAGAAAAAAAGCATATATTTAATAAGTCATTTTTTACCTCAAATATGCACTCTTTCAAAAAAAATTCACTCATCAAAAAAGAAGATCCTGATGCTTGAAATATCACTGTTAAAATTCATTTTGTGCTAAGCCAATGGCAGCTATTAAAATACAACTGCATCTCATTAGAACTAGGCCTTACGGATAGGTTTCATGCAAGGAAAAGACTCCTTGAAAGTGGCTAAAATACAATTAGATATTTATTTATCTTACGTAAATAAAGGCCAAGAGTGACACTTGAGAGCCTGTATGGTGACTTCACCTTTTTTAGGGACTCAAGTCCATCTAAATTTCTGCTCCATCACATTAGGGGTCACATGAATATAGTCTGGTCCATGATGGCTGCTAAAGCTCCAGCTATCACATCCATCCATCACATCCAGCTTTAAACATCAGTATCAAGGAAGGGAAGAGGAACAGGTTGCAGACATGTCTTACACAGTCCTGCAAATAGGCTTGCAGCCTTTTAGTTGGGAAATCATGTGCCTAGCTAAAAATTGGGGCTCTCTTAATTTGAGGAAGTTGGGCAGAATAACTACTGGTGGGGAACTAGTTGTCTCTGCCAGACGCTGGGAGGGATATTACCTCATCAATCCTAAGGCTTGGTGCGAGTAAGTCTATCAGCTCCTTTTTGAAAGCGAGATTTCAAAAGTAAGGAAGACTGGCTGGCAAGCATATGAGGACGCCAGGCGGGGGAGAATGGAGCCTGCTGGATGGGGTGGATAGAGGATATTAAAGACAAACCTTCTGTATTTTATAATTTTCCTCAGAGCCAGCATCTCCATCTTTCTTATTTATTCATTTGTCCATTTAAAGACTTTGGATGCTATACTAACAGGGAAGGGGTCATATATCACTTCTATCTATTTTGTTTCAAAAGACTAAATTTTTTTTTAAGATTTAATCCTTTGGTTGTGCTCTGTCCCCTTACCCCTTTTTATAGGGAAACACCTTCTCATGCCAACATGGGTTTGGATTTCCATGGTTATTATATTCATCTTTTGAGTGTCTTTTCCTTCTCATGAACCCCAAAGGGCATGGGAAAAAAAAGGCATCATATTGATAAAATGTGATGCCTTCTAAGACATTCTTTAAACATCCTTTGTGCAAATATCGTCAAAATGAATAATTCAGACCAATTGGAGTGAATGTTTCTCCACGGTTGCTTGGGGTAAAGCTGACTGGCTTTGAAAAAAGATGAATGGATAAAGAAGATGTGGTTTATGTATACAATGGAATATTACTCAGCAATTAGAAACGACAAATACCCACCATTTGCTTCAACGTGGATGGAACTGGAGGGTATTATGCTGAGTGAAATAAGTCAATCGGAGAAGGACAAACAGTGTATGTTCTCATTCATTTGGGGAATATAAATAATAGTGAAAGGGAATATAAAGGAAGGGAGAAGAAATGTTGGGAAATATCAGGAAGGGAGACAGAACATAAAGACTCCTAACTCGGGGGAACGAACTAGGGGTGGTGGAAGGGGGGAGGAGGGCGGGTGTTGGAGGGGAATGGGTGACGGGCACTGAGGTGGACACTTGACGGGATGAGCACTGGGTGTTTTTCTGTATGTTGGTAAATTGAACACCAATAAAAATTAATTAAAAAAAAAAAGAAAAGTAGTTCTCTTTATAAGCTTGCAACGTTGCTTTATGATGTGTCTGAGTGGCAAGCCAATTTCTTAAGTGATTTAACTATATGTATTTCATATTTTCCAGTAGTTTTGCTTGTAGAATTAACCTATAGGAGAGAGCTGCTTAGGCCTTGTCAGAATTGTTGGTGGAAAGAAACATGGTAAGGCTCTCCATGAGACACTGAAGTTCCCCAAAATTTCACTTCTTCCAGGTATTTCATCTTTCATCTTTTGATAGCTTTAAGCAACTTCAGGAGAAGATTGAAGGAGGAAAAAGATGGTAGAAAAAAGGTTGAAGTTACAATTAGGAATATGATGACACTCTCATGTTTGCTGCAGAGAAAGTATCTACAGCACAAAAATGCCTGTATGCACGAAGATCCATCCCTAATCAAAGTGGTGAGGTCAGTGCAAAGGGAAGATCATCTGGCCTTTCGGAGCTGCCTTGGCTTTCACCCTGCACCCCAATTCCCCCTCGCCTGTCCCCTCTCCTGGATAGTAATGTAGATTTCTCTCAGGTTGTTGTTGAGATCAGGAAAAGAACCCTTATTGCACACGATGCCAGAGCCACTTCCAGCAAAATAGAATGAGTCCTGTTGCTTCAGGAAAGATGCTGTCTCCAGTATTCCCAGTTTGTCTCTCCTGCTTTTTCCATCTCAGAGACTTATCTCCTCCTGCGCCCTGTTTCCCTCTTCCCTTTCTCCCCTTTCTTCTCAAGGGCAGTGTAAAAGCTGGTGGGAGCTTAGTTACCTTCAGGTGAGGCAGATGAATCATGCATTAAAACAGGGATAAAAACTAAAGAGAAGAAGCTCTGTCAGTGGAATTTGAGGCAGAATGAATCATGGAAAGAGCTGACTGACTCTTAGAGCCAAAGAGAGTTGGAATTGGTTTTCAGTTTTGTCATTTAAAAACTGACTAGTTTTTAAGTTGGGCAAGTTATGTGTCTTCTGACTCATAGTGTCTTCATTTATAAAACTGAAACAATCATATTGGCCTTCGTTTGAGAATTAATTGAAATTGTGTACATAAAAAATTAGTACAATACCTGATACATAGTTGGGGTTCAGTAAATATTAGTCTTCTTACCTGATCCTAAGGGAGATAGGAGTTGCTGAGGCAAGTTATGGGGCCTCTCCCAGTATTCTGATCAGCTGGGAGCAGTGTGTGTGTGTGTGTGTGTGTGTGTGTGTGTGTGTATGTGTGTGTAAGAGAAACTGTGATCAAGTTTAGGGGAAGTAAGATTATTTATATGCATTGATTTTTCCTGTCTTCTTAAGTCCTTTTGTTTTTTTTTTAAAATAAATTAATTTTTTATTGGTGTTCAATTTACCAACATACAGAATAACACCCAGTGCTCATCCCGTCAAGTGTCCCCCTCAGTGCCCATCACCCATTCACCCCCACCCCCCGCCCTCCTCCCCCTCCACCACCCCTAGTTCATTTCCCAGAGTTAGGAGTCTTTAGGTTCTGTCTCTCTTTCTGATATTTCCCACACATTTCCTCTCCCTTCCCTTACATTCCTTTGACTATTATTTATATTCCCCAAATGAATGAGAACATACACTGTTTGTCCTTAAGTCCTTTTGTTATCTGCAACTTCCTGGTATGAAGGAAAGTGGGAAAGGAAAACAAAGATCCTTGGTAAACAAGATGCGAAAAACAACAAAGCAGAGTGATTTGGGGTTATTTCCCTTATGTACCAATAAAAACCTAATGAAATCAGTTTACTTAATTCCTTCTGTTTTGTAGATCCACTTTCTCTTTTGGATGGTGCCAGCCAGGTGATACATTTTGTTTCTGTGAGCTTAATTTTCTGTGCTAGCTACCCTGGGGCCAATGCATTCTTTTGTCACATGTATTAATATCACTGTCTTAGGATCTGTCAAAATGAAGAATCACTTCCTCTTCTGTGCCAGAACTGATCTGATAGTCTTATTTGCAAAGATTCAGACCTTCCTCAGCACCAAAATATACAGGAACTAGGCATGGATCTTACGGCTCTTTTGTCCCTTATCAAATGTAATGCCCAGTGTTTTGAAATTATCAGCAGGCTGTCCTTGTACTGCCCGAACTCAGGTGTCTGCTGTGGTCCACAGTCTAACCTCAGATCAGGCGCTGCTCCCTTTGTGATTGGGCGCGAGTGATACAGAGCCTCCCATCCAGACCTGAGTGTCCCTTCAGGGAATGAAGAAGGCCTTAAGACTTCTGACAATAATCTTTCTTGAGGCCTAGACAATAATCTTCACCCTGGATGAAATTCACTTATGCCTCTCCCCAAGGTAAAAACTCCCTGGCCTTCTGCCCATAACTGGATTTTATCAGCTAGCCTTTCTTGTTTGTTTGGAAAATCATGAGCCATGTTTTTAAAAAAATTATTTGAAAGATAGATAGATAGTATCTACTATATTATGTAGTATATAATATAATTATATGTGATTAAATATAATAATATATTAATAATTTATTATTGATAATTAAAGTAATTTAAAATAATACATTATAAATATAATATATAGCAATATATAATATATAAATATAAAGTATATTTTTATATGACAGATATCTATCTTATATTTTATAGTAATATATAATAATATGTAATATATAACTATACTTATAAATAGATCATATTTATCCAATTGTATATTATTTGAATTATCCAATATTTAACTAGTATCTATATTCTCTAGCTGTATAGATGTAGGTACAGATAGAGATAATACAAAGAATTTAGTACAATAGCTATATAAAAACATCAAGTAAAATCTGAGCATCCTCATCTCTGGAGATATCTACAGATATTTTACCAGGAATAGTATTGGCTGGGGTTGCACTCTTAGCTTTGGGGCCAAAATAAATTT
Organism: Vulpes lagopus; assembly: GCF_018345385.1. Taxonomy (NCBI): domain Eukaryota; kingdom Metazoa; phylum Chordata; class Mammalia; order Carnivora; family Canidae; genus Vulpes; species Vulpes lagopus. The sequence goes on along the minus strand of NC_054830.1, from coordinate 120,193,188 downwards.
ATGGCCCCAATTTATTCATACTCCACTCCCATAAAAAAAAGTGGATACATGGTAGGTTATATGAAGTTTACCCTCTCTGTGGGGTTTCCTGACAATCCTCATTATATTCACTATTGAATTCCTTCTGCAGGGGCTTTTAACTTTAGGCTAAGGGGCATTCATTAGGTATGGCATATTACTATAACTCGAATAAAATATATATTGCAACTAAAGATATTTGATTAACTATTTCAATTAAATTAGTTTCACTTGTGATAGTAAGATTTTTATTGTTTACCTTTAAAATAATAGGCTTCAGAGAACTGTCAAAAGGATCATGGCACTAAAAGGCTAGGAAACAAACTGAAGGTTGTTGGAGGGGAGGTCAGCAGGGGGACAGGTAACTGGATGATGGGCATTAAGGAGGGCACGTGATGTAATAATGACCACCAAGTGTTATATAAGACTGAGGGATCACTGTCCTCTACTTCTGAAACCAATAATACATTATGTTAATTAATTGAATTTAAATTAAAAAAAATTTTTAAAGCTAAGAATCCCTAAGGGAATGGAAAAAGGTCTTTTTAGGGATCCCTGGGTGGTTCAGTGGTTTAGCTCCTGCCTTTGGCCCGGGGCGTGATCCTGAGGTCCTGGGATCAAGTCCCACATCAGGCTCCCTGCATGGAGCCTGCTTCTCCCTCTGCCTGTGTCTCTGCCTCTCTCTCTCTCTCTCTCTCTCTCTCTCATGAATAAATAAATAATTTTTTTTTAAAAAAAGGAAGAAGGTCTTTTGACATTATCTGCAGTTTTATTAATCTCATTGTCATAGTTTCTAGTTCTGTCTTCTGTGATCTTACCACCATGCCTCTGTAAGTTTATGCCGCATGTGTCTATGATATACTGTAATTGTCGATCTTTCTTTGGGCAGAACACGACTTTAAATATAGTAATAGTGCAATTCATAGTGGAAATTTTTTTCACGTTTATTTCAACATTTGCTGAAAAAATTTTATGTGCTAGTTACTATCTAGCCAAAGGGGATACTAGGTCAAAAAAAGAAAATGACTGTTCTTTATCAACTTACAATCTAAAAAGTGTGTGTGTGTGTGTGTGTGTGTGTGTGTGTGTGTGTGTGTGTAATAAGTTCTTAATTTATGTTTCCCCCACAGATCTTGGAGACATCTGAGGTTTAATGAGGACTTTCCAGCATTCCAGACTGCTGCCCTGCAATGAAGCTCTGAGTCATGGTCTTTGGGTCTAAGGAGTTGGCAACAATGTGGAACCCCAGGACAGCCAACCTGACTAACCTTCATTCTGAGCAGAATCCCAAAAGGAATCTGGCCTGAAATCAGAGCAAGCATAGAGAAAGACTTGCTTGTTAATGGAAACAGGAAAGGAGAAAAGGGTTTGCAACAAATTGCAACAGACTTTCCACCATTCTAAAGAACCCACCTTCCTTATCAACCAAGCCATTCTATGTAGTGACTCCCATTCTAGCCTTTTGCCAGAAACAGAGCATGTCAGTCTTGCTAGAAAAATAAAGACAGGACCTCAGAAAATGAGACCTGGAACAGTGATACTCTCAAAACGGTCTAGTTGGAGAATTATGTCAGAAGGTCAGCCCAGCCCCCCAGTGATCCCCTCCCGCAGGCCTGGATTCCGGGTGTGCTATATCTGTGGCCGAGAATTTGGGTCACAATCAATTGCCATTCATGAACCTCAGTGCTTGGAGAAGTGGCGGATTGAAAATAGCAAATTGCCCAAGCACCTGAGAAGGCCAGAACCCTCCAAACCACAGCCTCTTGGGGGCACTGGGTCCTATAATCTTCAGGCAGTGAATGAGGCAGCATACCATAGTTTCCAAGCTCAGCTGCTGCCCTGCGAATCCTGTGGCCGCACATTCTTGCCAGATAGCCTTCTTGTTCACCAGAGAAGCTGCAAGCTAAAGGTTGATAGGCCCAGAGCACCAAACCCCACCAGTTCTGATGATCCTGCTGGTCCCAAGAAAGCTTCTAGTGGCATCCCAGCTCGACCAAAGACTCTCATCTGCTACATTTGTGGTAGGGAATTTGGCACTCTGTCCCTTCCCATTCATGAGCCCAAATGCCTGGAAAAGTGGAAAGTAGAAAATGACCGGCTCCCCAGGGAGCATCGCCGACCACTCCCACAGAAGCCCCAGCAACTTTCAACTGGACTGTCCAACCAAGAAGGGTCAACTCAAGCACAGCTGGTGCCCTGTCCAAATTGCCGCCGGACCTTTGCCCCAGACCGCCTTCCAGTACACCAGAGAAGCTGTAAAGCTCAACCTAGTGGGCAAAAAATTCAGAATTTGACTTTAGGGAGTAAAGGTGGCCTAAAAGAGTCCACTAATTCCAAGCAACCAAGGAATATGGCAGCACCCACTGTGACTGATAAGGTAATTCATGCCACATGAGATGCATTGGGTGGACCTGGGGGTACATTCTACCTCCAAGGGATTGAGAGAAAACTATCCCCAGACTCAGCTACCTCCACCCCTAAGATGGTTTCTTTCAATGCCAAATGTCTGCCTCATTGCAGCCTATCCAAGCTGACCCCTGTTGGGCCCTATATCTCTGTTGACAAAGTAGATATAAGAACATCCCTGCCTGGTAGGTTTATTGCCATCTTCTATTCTGCTGTCTAAAAGAGAGATGGACGTCTTTCTTCCCTGATTCCTCATACCAATAATCCTTGGGAGAGAGTCTGTTATTTGAAAATGAGTCATTAATGCTGTGTCTACATTGCAGAGATATAATTCCCATTCCAACAGCCAATATTTATTACCAGTTTATTTTAGTCATCTACCTTAGGAATTCATTTTTGGCAACACCACGTTATGCTGAGTTTATCTTACTAAAATAGAATCTATGTCAAAAACCCCAAATGACTTTATCAACAATTAAGCAGTAGAGCGCTTACAGAAATAGATGTGCTCTTCAGATACAGCATGTTTTCTTTTAACACTTCCATGATTATGATATGTGGGAGATTAGCCCCGGGGCATACTCCAAAGCAAAGAGGTGCAGATTCATGGTTTTGGGCAGCACTCAGAACTGTTGCTCTGTGCCCTGTGTTTGGTTTGGACCCGAGGCGCTGCTCCCCACTTGGGCACCTGTGAATAAGCATGACTCCATGGGTCTCCAACTGGTATGGTGAAGTATTGTTTACCTGAAGGTTCACCATCAACTACAACTGGGGAAGAATGCTTATGAGGGTGGCTATCCACACGATGTGGTCCATGTGCTTTGTCCTGCCAAGAAGCACAGGACGTGGATGCACTGTTTTGTGTCATTCCTTACAGAATGTCAAATCATGAGAAATAGGAAGTGGTCAAAATCTTTTCTCTATGGTTGGCTATCTAAAGCAAATCCTGTAGGGATTCTTTTTCTTTCTTTCTTTTCTTTTTTTTTTTAGAGTAGGTGCCATTCCCGATGTGGGTCTCGAACTCACGATCCTGAGATTGAGTCACATTCTTTCCTGACTGAGCCAACCAGGCGCCCCTGCCTTTAAATGGACTGCTTGGGGAAACTGAAGTTACCCAAGCCATTCTAAAAGAGCTAACCAGAAGGACTAAGTTTGGGGAACAGGAAGCAGCCTTTATTTTTAATGCAACTTTTCTTCCTTGCTTTTTTGTTGCATTACATTGGCAAACTTCTAGTACTTTTTCCTAACTTTCATGTTTAAAATGAAATGACTAGAAATGTACTGGTTTAGAAGATTCCAAGACAATGATCCTAAAGCCAAAGAATCAGACTGAGAGATACTGGGCAAGTTTTCTGATGCACACTGAAGCAAGAATGGCTAGTTTCTGTGCTAAAATCAAAACCCAAACTCTTAAATGTGGCATGAGCTGCAGGCTGGTCTCATAAACATGATCTGTTTTTCCCATCTTCTGGCTGTTGCTTTTCTTCCAAAACGTGTGGGGTCTGGATTCAGAGAACACAAGACTCCATGGCTCGGAGCCGCAAATCAGCAAGTCCGTTAGCTCTCTGACTTGCCGCCCTGTTTCCTGATTGTATGCATTTGCTTCACATGTTCTAAGTACAGATCTCGAGATAGGGAAGAGTGTGGTCAGGATTCTTGTGCTTTTTGTTATAACACATACTTTGTGCCAGCAGGCTGAGCACGGCGTGTTCCCACTCAGTCACGACTGCTAAAGAAGGCTGGCCTGGGCCCCTGGCTTCACAGGAAGACACTTCCTGACTCACCCAGGCATCTGGAGGGGAGATGTCAGAGGGAGAGGTCAGCGATGGCCCTCGGTGACTTGGGCATTTAGATCAAAGTAGTGGACTTCTATCAGAACAGGGGCATCTAGGGGACGTGGCTCTGTCACAGCACAACCAACCCTGCTCCCAGGCCTGGGAAGGCGCATGTCAGTGAGAAACTGGCTCTCAGTGCTGTTGGATATGTGCTGGCCTGTTTGGGGATCACACAGGCTTTCGTGGAGGGCCTAGGAAGGTCATCCAATATAGGGTCCCTTTAGCTGCCAGACTTAAAGCAAGCTTGCATTAATTAAAATGGACAACAGTGGCAGGCATCAGAGAGGCATGGACTTTATTTCTTCCCTAGGAAAGATATTTGCCATTCCATAGTGTTTTCAGCAGGAAACCTCTCCCAGGTAGTATGGTTTTCTCTTTCAGTAACCATTTGATCTATGGCTGTTTTTCTTTGTGTCATTTAAAATTTAGGTAGTACAATTTATTTGTATCATTCAAAGTTTAGACACTATGGGAAATAATCCACTTCTCATGAAGATCTCTGCTTTGTGCACTATTAGATTTCAATATTTCATCTGCCTGTGACAGCCAACTTTTGGCTAGGACACACAGCCATTCTTTTCACAGCTCAGATATATGCTTCTTCTCTTGTCAATCAGAGCAATTTCCTTCTAGAATCCTTGATCGGAATCACCAATCATGCCTAATGCTCTCGGGGGTTCAATCTCGTAGAGAATTCAGGTGAGGAAAAGTATTTTCAGAACCATGATCATAGTGCTTGGAAAACAATTCACTCCAGTTGGGCAACAATGACTAAGTCTTGCTGGCAGAGTGAATTGCCCTCCCCACTCAGAATGTTCCTCCAACATAGACTGGCTCATTCTCTTATGACACAGGGGCTCCTGTTACCCTTCAATCAAATCTGCACACAAATAAATACCTCCTGAGACAAGTTCTTCTCCGAGACATCTGTGGGCATTTTGCTTTCACTCTGCTTTGCCCAATGAACCACCGTATGCGCTCGAATTATCCTGTTGCTTCTCTTCCAGAATATAGGCCTGAATGTACCCTTTCTGATCTCGCAGGCAAGCTGTGAAGGATGCTAAGCAGAGGAAGTGAAGATCTTTATTTCAAAGGTGTGACTGCCCTGGGGTCACTGCATCTGCATTAGATAGTATCAGGAGCTGAATCATTCTTTCTTTCCTCCAAAAAAAGGGAAAACCTGTGTAAGCAATATCCACCTAAGCAAGAATTTAAAAGTAGTGATAAGGGACACCTAGGTGGCTCAGTGGTTGAGCGTCAGCCTTCAGCTCAGGGTGTAATCCCAGGATCCTGGGATGGAGTCCCATACCCAGCCTCCTCGCGAGGAGCCTGTGTCTCCCTCTGCCTATGTCTCTGCCTCTCTCTGTCTCTCATGAATAAATAAATATTTTTCTAAATAAATAAAAGTGGTGATAAGTCCAGAGGAAATTTGGATGCATAATACAGGTATGCACAGATTAACATTTTAAGTGTTAATATTGCATTTATGTAATCTATTAAATTCTAGTCTCTTTAGTAAGCCTACTATTTCAGTAAACATTTTAATAAACAATTGCCTAAGTGATGCTCAGGAGTATAGTAATAAAGGGCATTATTACTCCTTATCTTGATATGAGTGAATAAATTTTAATGCCTGCATTTAATATTTGGGGAAAATGTTGCCCTTTCCTATAAGCCAATCATCTTTTATTCTTGGATTTCAGGTCATTTCTGGCTAATTGGAACACAGATCAGTAGTTAATTAAATGTAATGACAAACCAAAATGAAGCTTTGTCTCATTACCTTTTATTAGATAATGCATGTGGTTATTTTCTTGGAATTTTGCTTATACAATGTGAAACATTGTTCCTAAAAATCCCATACTATATTACAAAGCAGGCATGTTTTTATTTAGGGAAATTATCTTTTTTTTTTTTTATAAATGATTCTCTCTGAATCTAGTTTTAAGTTACCTTTGGCATCCTAGATGTTTAGATTTGAGCTAAAAAAATCCCACCAGACACATCTCTAGCATCTGGTGCTGCCATCTACTGTTTTCTTTTAAAGTATGGTCTGTATGCTGTCAAAAATCTCCTGTTACCTCCAAATATATTTGAGAAAGTGCCCATATAATACACACTGCAGTTATTTAGATCGACAGCTATATATTTGCTTTAACATTGTTAATGCTGTTCTGTGGCTAAGTAACTTATTCTCTAAAGGCAAAACTCTAAATGGGCATGTCACCATCAGAAAGACTCAGAAGGGAAGGATGCATGTTCTCACCTTTTCAAGTGTGTTTGCACATTTGTATCTATGGGGTCAAAAGTATTTAGAGTTTATAAGAAGGCATGGAAGAAAGGAAACTGATTTTTTTTGTTGTTGAGTTCCCTTATGATCAGCACTATATGTGCATGATCTCATTTTAATATTCCATAATATTGCCATAACAGATAAAATTTTCCCACTTTCTATCTGTGGAGATTGAGGTTAAACAACATAGTGAGTTTGGTAGTGGGTGTCAGAACCAGATCTAATTCCAAAGACCCTATCATTTCAAGTCTAAGAGACATGGCATGTGTGGGATACAAAAAGAGTATAAGTGTTAAGAAGACAGAGGACAGAAGTGTATTTATTCAGCAAATATTTATTGTTAGGTATTCGACTGAGTACTATATATAGAGTCATAAAGAAGATACACTTCCTGATCTTATGGAGTTTTTATTCTTATGGAGGAAATAGGAAATATAAATAAATATAGAATTCCAAATTTGATATGATAGTGTCTAATGATGAGAGGTTGACATTCAGGATCTTAGTTAGAGAAAACCTCTGGAAGGAAGTGACATTGCAGCTGAGATGTGATGGGTAAGAAAGAATTAACCAAGAGTAAAGATGTGGGGAGAAGGGAATGGTAAGAGGAAGAGACATTCTGGCCAAAGATAGGTTAGTCAGAGCCTGATGAAGGGGGTGACAGGCACACAAGATGTGGCTGAAGAAACAACATAGTCCCTGAAGCTGCCCAGTGGATGTAGGTTATCAGTTGTGTGATTCTTGCAGGCATCCAGCTGAAAACAGATGAAAGCTTGGCCAAGGATGTTGGTAGCAAAGACAGAGATGAGGAATATTGGACAGAATTTGGTGGTAGTTGGGATGTGAAGTTGTGAGGAGAGGAAGAGCATGACTCTCAGACTTCTAGCTCGAGCAAGTGCTCTGGTGTCATTTTCTAAGATGGCAAGAATGGAGACAGAGGAAGATCTTGGAGGTTAAGACCAGTAGTTCCTTCATACACACAGCAAATTCAAAGTGCTGATGAGATATCTAAGTGGTTAAGTCAGGCTGAATATATAAGTCTGGGTCTCAAAAGAGAAGATTGGACTGGGACATATATTTGTGCATTATTAATATATACATAAAGTCATCAGAATGAGTACTGGGTTGGAAAAGGGACACAGGCTGAGCCCTAAGGCATTACATGATTTAGCGGTTAGAGGAGGAGGAGCTGGAGAATGAGAGCCTGGAAACACTGCAGAAAATGTCACACACAAGAGTGTAGAAAGCAGTGTGGGATACTGGGAGGTGGAGTAGGATAAAGGTAAAAAAAAATACCTATTCAACTTGTCAATGTGGATTGAGTTTCATAACCTTGGAAAGGACACATTCTGTGTAGTGGTGGCAGTTCCGCAATGTGTGGATGATGAAAATCATGTCCAGTATTTTTGCCATGAGTATCTTTGCCACAGACATCTTTGCCCCAAGCATTTTGCTGCAAACGTTCTTACTACATAACTAATTGGCTGTAAAAGACAAAATAACTGGTTAATAGTTTGGTTTCATTTCTTCCTTGACAAAGTTCCAATTTTTATATTACATAAATCTTACCTAGCCCTCATAAAACTCTGTATGGTGACGAATAGATGTGATGATCTTAAAATAGTGAATAACAACACCATATGTAGACTTGATAGAAAATAGGGTGATAAAACTTATTTGAAGTGTGAAAGAAGAGAGTGTGAAGCCAGACTGTGCATTATACCATACCAGAAAATGATAATGTATCAGTGACAATAATAACAAACCCAGCAACAAATGCATCAGAGTGTTAGCATTTCTTCCATGTTTCCCATAGAACTTTGGAACATCTATAGACAGACTATGTGACAATATACCAAGAATGAACAGTATAGAAGGCTTTCACAATGCAATGCAAAGCTCAGTTTCAAATATGCATCCTCGTATTTGGAAAACTGATACCTTTTTTAATGAAGGAAGAAATGAATAATTTTATTACTTTTTATGCTTCATTATGTCCATTTTACTGTTTCTTCTTTTGTTTTTCATTATTTTATCTCTTATGGCAAAATTGTCTTACAGCCAATTAGTTATGCAGCAAAAAATATATGCTTGCAAAAAATACTTACGGTGAAACTACCTAGAACCAATAACAGTAGGATGTGTTTTGAGAAGTTTGGCTTTGAAGACCAGGAGAGAAATAATGAGTAAGTTAGAAATAGAGATGTTGGGTTAAGAGAGGCTTCTTTAGAAGATGGGAACCTCCAGATCATATGTGAGTGTTTAGAATCCTGATTCAGTGCAGCGAGGGAGGTTGAAGAAACAGGAGAGGTCATAGGGCAAAGTGTGAAGCCTGGAGAAGAAACACACAGCAGTGGGTGGGATCCTAGCACACTGGGAGGGCGGGATTTCATACCTGCACAATGTCCAGAGGAGGTTGCATGCAGATAAGGCAAGTTTTAGGCTGTTAATGGGAAGATGAGCCAACTTTGATCTGTTTACTTATACCTCATATGTTCTTAATGAAATGCCAGTCAAGCTTATCAAGCCTATCTGATAGAAAAGAGAGGCATAGGGAGAAAAAGGTTATTTTTAAGTCTACTTGGTCATTTGTGTCTTCATCAAGACACAAATCAAGACTAAAGCTCCTGGAACCATTTGCCTCTATGATTCCCAAACACAAGACTGGCTTGGAAGTCTTTGGAGATGGTAGATAGAACATTCAGTGGGATCCTTCTGGGGGTTCTCACTTTTATAATCCCTTTCAGTGGGCCCAATTCACCTCAGCTGTGTTGATGTCATGAGACCAGTATTGACCTCACAAACTGCCCCCTGATGATGCTGACATTTGAACTACTAATGTCCAGCTCCGTGTGCCATGTCTTCATCTTTCCTTGGTGCCAACCATGCCTGCATATCAGGGAAGCATGCTTGGATCCCATGGCTCTCAGGTGTACCAAGCACAACTGTAAGGTAACCACACCAGTTCTCTTCTGCATTCTTGGTTCTAGAAGCCAGCCCAAAGGCATTTGTGCGTGTATATTGCCTGTGTGGACTATGTGTGTAGTGTGTGTGTGTGAGGGGAGTAGTTACAAATTTTAGAGCAACTGCATCACCAGTGAAATTGATGTATCACTTCCAAATATGAAAATGTGAAGAGTAATGCTCCTCTGTACAAATGACAGTTTAACATAATTATTTTTTTAAATCAGCTTCAAATCGCAATTGTATATGTGATAGGAGAGAACATGACAGAGTTACCTCCTTCAGAGTCCCAAGACCAAAGCAATATTAGATAGTCATTGCACTGGTGCTCCAATATGTGGCTTTCTGCTCCTATAGAAACAGATATACTGACTATAACTTTTGTGAGAGGAGAGTATCACATATAATAAATTCCAATATTTTTCAGGCCTAAAATGAACAAAGCTACAAGATGCCACAGTCTCAAAGAATTATTAATACAGCTTAAATAATTTCATTTGTCTTCATGTTCTTGTTTCTCCCTGTCCCTCCACTCCCTGCTTCCAGCCCCAAGCAGATATTCATGTTTTCTAGCTGCAAAAACTTAGTAAATCTTTGAGTAATGACTGAATGGATGTACCCAGTTCTCAGAAATCCAAATTCCAAGGTCAACAACTAAGATCTCCCCCAAGATTCTTAGAACTTCACTGAAGGCAATACAACCTGTGAATAGAAGTTCAACCTATATAGAGCTTCAAGAGGGTCTGACTTAGGACTCTGTCTCTTGCTTTCCCTTTATATTACATAATTCATCTCCTTCTTACATCTACTTCCCTTTCAAATTTTTACCTCAGAGCACCTGGGTGGCTCAGTAGGTTAAGCGTCTGCCTTTAGCTCAGGTAATGATCCTGGGGTCCTGGAATCAAGTCCCACATCAGGCTCTGCTCAGCTGGGAGGCTGCTTTCCCCTCTTCCTCTGTGATCTCTCTCACTTTCACTCTCTCAAATAAATAATCTTTAAAAAAATGTTAACTCTTTGAGGTTGTCATACAAGGAAGAAATGTCCTAGAAATTGAAGAAGGGTCTAATATACCCAGGAACTCAGTAAGTTTGCAATATTTCAATATATCAATATTCTAATATTCTTCTTTGGCCTCTCCTCTGAGCTGGGGGGCCCTTTAGCATATAAGTTGGAGACAAATCAAGCATTGGAAATAGCATAAATTCCAAGTTTTAGGTCGGAGAGTTTCTAAGCTATGCTTTTTTTTTTCTCTCTCTCTAACTATAAAAGCTGGAAAAACTAAGTGGTTTTCTCAGTTTGTAAGTTTTTCCTCTCTTGCTCTACCTTGATGTTTCATTTTACCTGTGACCTGAAAGTCATCTGATGGCCACGAGGTCAGGCATTATGCCAAACAGAGAAGCCCAGAACCAAACACCAGGGACATCCTCCCACCATTTTCTTCAAGGAAGGTAATTCTTAACACTAATTTGGCAAGTCTCACCTTCCAACCAATCTCCTTCAAAACACTGAGGGCAAAAGAATATTTATCTCAAATGTGAGAAAAAGGGGGTAGGGGAACGACCTCAGCTAAGAAATTATATTCCTTTTGGGAGCAGAAACCAATGTGGAATTTATTCTTTAACTTACATTTTTCAGCCTTGTATCTCAGGATGAGCAATTCAATAATTCAAATGCCAAGCATATAATCCAAATACTAAGTAGCTAGTTTTTAAAAGTCAGGTACGTGAAGATACTTGAATATTAGCAGCATTTCCAAATGATTGTCTGAGTCTTTCTTATCATTAAAAGCCGCAAAACAGGGATCCCTGGGTGGCGCAGCGGTTTGGCGCCTGTCTTTGGCCCAGGGCGCGATCCTGGAGACCCGGGATCGAATCCCACATCAGGCTCCCGGTGCATGGAGCCTGCTTCTCCCTCTGCCTGTGTCTCTGCGTCTCTCTCTCTCTCTCTGTGACTATCATAAATAAATAAAAATTAAAAAAAAAATTTAAAAGCCGCAAAACAAAACTCTACATCATAAGTAACAGACTCTAATAGTTGGCCGATATATAGGCTGGGTCAGAAAATTCCTTAACGTGGCATCCAGTGATTTCCAAAAACAATTCAATTTCAAACAATGATCCTTCCAGATGTGACATTTGGGCAGAATTGTTTGAAAACTCTAGAAGTAAATGTGAAATACCGGTGGTTTCCAGACAATCAAACTACAATTGTTGAGGTTTGAGATTGAGCTGTGCTGTTACTCCTATATATTAAAATGCTATTTATACTTTGTCGGTATGTGTATGACATGCCTGAGGGAATGGAAACTTAATTATACACATTCATTCTCAGTCAAGTTTGTTGAAATTATGCTCTAAATGGCTGCAGGCAAAATTCTGACTTTGGGAAATGAGTCTCCGGTGACCCGGTCTCATATTTTGATCTTGTTCTCCTTTTTAGGCCTTTCTACACCCTGTCTGTCCCTGCCAATCCCACCTCTCTATATTGTTGGAAAGGGGCTGGGAGGATTCTATAAAATACTTCACAGGAAAATCTTTCATAGGACTATTTGCTTTTGGAAAGAGGATCTGAGGGGAGAACAGTGTTCACTCCAAAGGAATGAACATTCAAGGTAGTCAAGAGAATAGACGTAGGAGTGTTGCTGGTTTCTCTCAAATCCCACCCAGTGGCTGACTCTGTGGACAAATAAACTGAGAATGATACTCTGATAACCTTTGGTGACATGGTGACCTTACCTCCGCCTTGTTTCTAGAAACATCAGACAGACCTGGGATCAGATAATAGAGGAACAGTGACGTCACAGGTCTTTGAGCCAACTACTAAAATTTCCAAGCTTCAGTGTACCCACTGTGAAAGGCTGAACGAAAGATCTCCCATATAGTACCCGGGATGGTATCTGACAAATCATCCCTCGTCAACTCCTTCACAGGGGCAGGGGAGGAAGAGCTCCAGTCTGAGTGAAAACAAGTTTTACTAATGACTCACTACTCTGTGCCTTGTGTTCTGATTTGTAAAATGGGGCACTGAGTCCCCCCCGGAGGATTATAATGTGAATTATTGGCATTAAAACCTGTTAAGTGCTTAGTACAAGGCCTGGCACTTAGAAAGTGCCGGGTAATTATTAACTGCTACTTGGTCAGATATTCTCAATATTGGAATGTTCACAAGAATTTCTAAAAGAGATTTTATTCTTTTTCCCACAAGTATGGAGGAGAAAAACTTTTGCTTTTATTTCTCCATCCAAACTTTCTGCCTTCTCTGATATGCCTTGTGCACTTACCACAGACATTTCAATTATTTGGCCCTAATGGAAGGAATCAGGAGTGTGGAAAATCTAAAACAGCAGTGAGGGCCCAACTTCTTTCTGTTTAATTTTGTCATGCAGAAAGAGGAACGCTGTCAATGGTATGACACCCATCCAAAGAGCTGCACAGTCCCTCAGCCTCTGGCAGGACACGCCCTGTTTTTGACAGCCAGCGATCAGGAGTGGGGGAAGCAAAACATCCTCCAGCAAGCAGGCATCTTATGGGTTTGCACCGTTACTGTGCACACGATTGCTAGGCGGTCTTGGAAACCATTTTCAGCCACTAAAGTAGAAACTTCTCTAGACCTATGGATGGGCTTCAAGACTCCTATTGAGTTCCATCAGAACTACCTCAGTGCTAAATTCAAAGAAAGCAGGGGATTCTCACTGGGACAATCTGTTAATTTTCATTGTACGCCCTCTTCTCTAAACATCTCCCCTGCTACCTGGTGAATTTTGAATTCCACAGCCTGAGATTTAGTCCTTTGACTCAATGCACTGATTCTGTAGGACATCCCAGCTACAATGTAAAGATTTCCTAGATTGAAAACAAACCCCCCTCAGCCATTGGCACATTCATGCCAATTAACCATAAGTTCAGCTCATTTCTTAGAAATGAGATATAAGGCAAATGCCTTGTATTGGAGCAATAGCTACTCAGGACCGCAGGCTCAAGTGCTTTCCGGGTTTGGGTAGGCTGCATGTAGGGCAATAGAGTGTAGTAGAGCCTGTGGTATTCTGGAAAAGAAGTCCTACCTAAAGATAGCACATTTAAAGCTTTTAAGAACACTGTGTGCCCGTCAAGTAAAACATGCCTGCCCATTGGCTGAAATTGTCATTGGTCCATCAGGTTACAATCTGAGATCCAGAGTATGAAGCAGAGGGGAGGTAGTTATGGGGGGAATCCTGGGTGAGAAGCTGTGAAGGGGATAGCCTGAGTTGTAAGGAACCTGTGAAGGGATGCACATAGTTGTGTGACAGCTGTGTGCAGGGACCTCTGGCATGCACACTTCATGCCTGAGCACAGAGTAACTCACCCCAGCTGCCAACTGCCATTTGGACTCCGTGGGAGTCCTGGGGACAATGAGGCTATTCTTGTGGGTCAAACATTCAGGCGTCAAACCTTCTAAGAATTTTACAGGGCCACAAAAAGTGCAGGATCCTAGAAAGATCCCACAATCTGGAAAGTGGTTTTCAGAACTTATACTCTGAGTTCCAACATGTTAGTGGGTGGAGAGGTTAAGAAATGCTTCCTCCACTCAGCAGGCCCCTTTGTCACCCTGTCCCTGCTTCTTTTTTTTTAAAAAATTTTTATTTATTTATGATAGTCACACACACACAGAGAGAGAGAGAGAGAGAGAGAGAGGCAGAGACACAGGCAGAAGGAGAAGCAGGCTCCATGCACCAGGAGCCCGATGTGGGATTCGATCCCGGGTCTCCAGGATCGCGCCCTGGGCCAAAGGCAGGCGCCAAACCGCTGCGCCACCCAGGGATCCCCCTGTCCCTGCTTCTTGACTAACTTCACATGCAGTGGGCTCTGTGCATGCCACATAGGGATCTGTCCACCTGACCTACTGTTGCAGAAAAAGAGCTTGGGAAAAAGTGAAAAACCATTTTCTAAATAAAGGTGGGGAAGTAAGTATGGTTATTCCAACTGTTAGGACAAGCTGCTGGTTCTGTACCTAGCAGGGTGCCTGGCACATGGCCTGTAACCAGAAGATTCTTCCTATCTGGACTACACTGAGTCACCTCCTGACAGACAACCCATTCCTCTAGATGCATTTCCACTTAGTGTAGGTCTCAACCTTCCAAAATCCTGAGCTATGCTTTTAGTAGGTGTCTCTGGGTTCTTTCTGCTCAGTGTGCAACTTCAGTATCAATATTTAGAACCTCATTGCTTTACTGGCTTTTGTGAAGTTGAAAAAAATCTCATTTAACCCAGATATTTACAGACTGACCATACTGTGGTCATTACCAGTCACACTCCCAGAAACAAAGTACATGTCAACATACATAAGAATATTAGGAGGCCGAGTCCTGAGACGGAAAGGATTGTCATGTGTATCCCTCCCATGACCATCGCCTTTTAATTTTGCATCTTGTGACTTCTGTCATTACAGACTAATGATTGCAACCAGCTGGTTTGAAAACTGTCTTAAGGCGGGGCACCTTTCTCTTATGTACTCATCAAGGTCATGGTTTACACCAAAGGAGATGGTTTCTTTTTCAGGATGTTCTTAGCTCTGGGTTCCTTGAGTCCTCTTTGACTCTTAGATTAATGAATGTCCCCAAATGAACACAGGACATATGGTTGTTTTAATGCAAGGATATTATGGTACAACTTTAAAAAAAAAGGACAAATAAAACTGTATTTTTGGTTTCATTTCCAAGTTATATGCAAAGCATGTTCCTTGGAAGAAACAGGCAGGCATTTAATTTACATACATATTTGGTAATAAAATGACATCCCTTACGTTTTGATGTGGTTGCTTTGACACAACACCATTGAAATGACCTCCTCAAAAAGAACAGGCCAACCGTTTCCATGACAGCAAAGAAACCCAGCAAACTACTGCCTCCCAGTGTGCAAACCTGGGAGGCTTCCTCTGCTCTCTGGTAACACATAGCTAATTGTACTTGTGGCTTTCCAGAACCAAAGCTCTCAGCACTCTCTCTCTCTCTCCTCCTGAGGGAACTGAGCCAAGAGATGATAACCATAGGCTGGAGGAAGTCAAGGATAAGGCCAGCGAAAATGTAGAGGAATGGATAGTATGAAGCAAAGGGAGACTCTGGATATCCCTGACATCACCTGAGTAAAGTGACTGACCTGACCTCTGTCTTTTGTGCACACACTCACACACACACACACACACACACACACACACACACATATATTAAAAGACTTTGAAGTTCCTTTTACTGGAAGATGAGAAACTGGTGCAAGTGATGTTACAAACAGACCAGATGCCGTGCACATGGGCATGGAGGGATAGCCCTACTTTCAAATTATTCATCTCTGCCCCAGGGCTGGGCTTGACGATCTAGAATTGGGCTTTTCTGAATGAAATTGTATGTGAGTGAGGTTGCTCCTGGTGCATTGTCTCGGGCAGAAATTTTGATGTCCTGGGAAAAAAAAATCTCAATAAAACATTTTCTATTCTCTCTAGTTCTTTTTTCATTTTTTTCCCCATGGTATTTTTTTTTCTGTTTTCAAGAATTTCTTGGGAGACAAGTTAAAGGGTTTCAAATCTACATTGACTTAACAATAGTCTCTAGTGCCCGGCAAAAGTCACTCTAAGATACATCATTTGGTTCTGCAATTTCCTCTGACAGTGTGTGCTTCTGACTTGGAACTGACTGCAGTCCATGAGCACAGCAATGCAAAATACTCCCCTAAACTAGGTCTGCATGAGTGGTTTTTAACCAGCTTTATTGGGAAATGATACACAAACAATAAACTGCACTCATTAAACGTGTGCAATTCAGTGAGTCTTGACAGTTTTATGTACCTGCTACAGCACCACCATAATCAAGATATGGAACGTTTTCATCACCCCGAAGAGTCCTTATAACCTTTATTCTGCTTCCACGTCCAGGCAACCCCTGATTTGATTTTTAAGCACTAGAGCTTAGTGTGGATTTTCTATCCCTGGAATCAGGTGGTAGTGTATTACTTTGCATTTGACTTCTTTCAGCATAACTAGGCTCTGAGTGTTATCCATGTTGGTGCAAGTGGCAATAGCACTTTTCTTATTGCTGAGTGATCGCCCGTGGAATGGTAGGGTTATACTTTGTCTATCCACGGATCTTCCCACTTGTGTCACTGTTTTTCTTATCACTTAAGAGTGCTGTCTACTTCAGGGCAGGCAGAACCAGTCTGCATTTCTTCAACAAGAAAGAAATCAAGAGGTTTTAATATACGAGAATTATGAAGTGTCCCATGTGACCCATTCATTCCTTCATCTGATTCTATCTCAAAGGTATGAGGTCCTCATCCTTATGCTCAGATCTCAGTACAATCATGACACTTTTCATTACTTTTTTCATTGCCCTCTCTCTGTCTGCCCCCCACCACACCCCTCGGCCAACAACACAGCCACAACACAGCTGTGGAGCTGTGGCTGATGCAGTTCTGTCCGCAGAGAAAATACTGGCTGCCAGAATGTTAAGTCAAACCGCTCCCTAGTGCCTGATGTCTGGCTAGCTTCTAATGGCAAGAAAGTGGAGTCTGGGGTCAGGACCAAGGCAGGAAGGTGGCAGGACACTTGGAAGAGGCGCCAACCTTTGAGTGTGTTCTCAAGGACTGACCACTTATTTTGAACACACTACTTCCTTGCTCTCACATGCTTTCTCTCACACCTTCATGACCTCCTTTAACGTTTTCATGTTAACTTACTACAGTAATTGTTGAACAGGTCAAGTGCATTTCCACCTGTGCAGCAGCCCATTATACTGGCTTCTGGTTAAAACCCTTCCTTCCTTCCCACTGTAGGCTCCTGTGGGACTCCGTTTATCACAGCACTTACACATTTTGCCTTCTAAATGAGTAGTTGATATGCTAGTCTCCCTTACCAAGGAAAGCTAAGCTTGGCATTCCGCATGACCTCCAATATGGGGAAGATGCTGTCCTCAATTTAAACAGTTATGCTGGAAGGAGCAGAAGAATAAAGTCACGAGGGCAATAAAACTTGAGGACTGCGGGCTCTAGCTTGGAGTCTGGGGCCGAATTTGGTGTGGCTAATAGACCTGCTTCGTGGGGCTAAGGTTGGCGTGAATGAAGTCAGCATGAAGCGTTTAGCCTTTGTTCTGTAGCCACAGAGAACCACAGAAATTCCGAGTACCACATCAGACAAGCTAAGTCTGCACCGAACATAGTCAAGTGTAGAGAAAAGAAGGGGGCAGCTGGGAGGCTGAAAATTATATGTTGATTTGTCAGTCTAGCCACAAATGGGCAACAGTACCCAGGGGATGATTCAATCCATCCATCCCCCCAGATTATCCCTTTGGCTGCCACTTCTCAGCATAAGATGGCTAATATGATATGGTTTCATTTAGTTATTTCTGAAATCATATTTTGGCTAATGCAGCCAAGCCAGACAAATGAGCCTGAACAAAATTAAAATACCTGAAAGAGTTGTGTTTTGATTATCTTAGGTGGAAACAAATTCATGCTAAATTCTATCTTCAGGGTTTTTTTTTTTTCCAGGTCTTTTTATCACTTTTTAAAGTAACAGGGTGGAATTGTAGGGCCTCAATTAAGTTTCACTATGTAAGCATGTGGATGATGTATATTCAAGTATAAACAGTTGACAAAATAAAATGGTACTCGTGGAACAATGTAATTTAAGATACTGTAAATATTTTCATTTTACATTATAGTTTTATTTTATGCTATGCAAAACTATTCATTGAAACATTAATTCTAGTTCCAATTACTAATTGATAACAATACTAGATTGGATTATATACACAGACTTGATTATCATCTTTTATCAGTTATTTAAGGAATGTTCAGAAAGTAATTTGGGCTCCACTTGATTTTTCCTTTTAGGACTGATCTGATCTGATTACCTAATCCCAACCTAACTTTTGACCCTGGGGTTTATATTTTCTTTATTCTTATAAAAATGACACAATAGAATTTTATTATAAAAATTCAAGCCATTAGGAAAGTACAATGATCAGCATAAAAATTACTCCAAGATCCTTCCAATTTGACTTAAGTGGCTATCACTCCAAACATCTCTCTCCCTGTGCATGGACATATATAAATAAATAGGCATGCAGATGTTTTCATAGGAGCAAGGTTGTCATATCCAAATTATTAATACAGATATCATAAAGGCAAAAACAGAGATATTTAATTTTACTTTAATTTGACAAAATTAAAAAAAGAAATGAAAAGACAAGGTGATAGTATTCCTGAACTTTAGAAAATTATTTCTTCACTACAGAATATTTGTTTTTAGAGGGCCCACTACAGTTAAGAAACAAAGATAAGTTACCAGATTTGGGGGAAAAAATGTAGCAGCCAGGTTTTAATTTTATACAGTTCTAAGTGACAGTTTATCATGACACTAACATTAACATCTTTGTCCCTCACCTTCCTTTGCCAAATTTTGATAGAGTATTTTTAGATGTCAAGATGTCAATTTTTAGATGTCCTTTTTTTTTTAATTCTTTTCTCAAACCCCAAATTTCTAGGGTCATTTTGCTTTAGTTCTAAGCTTAACTCGATCTATTGCTAGTCTTAGAGTCAAAGCTTCAGGATTTCTGAGCTTGTCTGCTTGTTTCGTCTCTGCATTGCTTCTATTTTTTAAATAATGTATCCAAAGGGGATCAGAAATAGAGTGATTACAGAATTTGTTCATCAAAGGGAGACACCTTAAAAAATGCAAGAAGGAGCTATTAATACTTGTCAAGACAACAGGTATCATGGGGACTAGTTTAGGCAAAGTAGGACTTAAGATCACCCTAAAGCCAAAAGTGGTGTTTTATATGTTCTTGCTCCAACTCAGCACTTTTTTGAGGCATTTAAATGGTGCCAAAGAGTTCCTTACACAAAGAAGCACCTATTTGGGGGAAAAAGTTTGATCTAAGTAAAGGTCCAACAGCTCACTTCCAGGGGTTAATGAGTGGGCTCTAGGGAGTCCACCAATCAGTCAAAATCATATCCATATACATGTGCATTTTTCTGGAAAGATGTTCATATAACTCATTTAGATCTTCAAAGGGTCTATTGACCCTTTATGTTTAGAACCTGTACAGATTGTTGAATATCTATATACATAAAAATATATATTATATATGTATATGAAAACCAGGTAGTTATTTGTGTTCAGAAGAAAACAAAACAGAACAAAACACCCTGTCAAATCAAATGATTAAATTATATGTTGCACTGTTAAATATAAATTTTTATGGCTGTGGGGCAGAGTTTCTGTGTATAAATTAGTATGTAAACTCCATATTTACATGGAGTAAATGTAAATCAGAAAAGTTACATTGCTGGATTATGCTCCCCTAACCTCCTAAAAATAATATCATACAAATATAATTTCACATTATTGTTACTTAGTTTTTGTTGTAGGATTAATAGAAGAAATGACCTAATGTAGAGTTTCTGACCTTTTGTAAAATTGCTAGTAATGACTTGGATTTCACTTTTCAGTGTCTCTTTCATGAAGGTTTGTACAATAACACTGAATGTTAGGAATATTTTTCCCCTTCAACCAGCTGTTACACTTCCTTCTATAAGCTCTATGGCAACCAAGTTGTACAGTTCACTGGGGTTACCTTTTAGCCTGAGCTGTCAGGAAGGTCACTGAGGCTATTAAAATAGATATCCTAGTCTAGGATTACTGGAACCATTTCCATTCTTCTTGATAGAAGAATTCCTTGGTTAATACCGAAACATTCTCTTTTTTGGTCCTTATTCTGCTGCCATTGCTTAGATGGTGGTATTACACAGCTATTTTTATTTTTTTATTTTATTATTTTATTTTAATTCCAGTATAACTAACATATGGTGTTACATTAGTTTCAAGTGCACATTATAGTGATTCAGCACTCCCCTAAGTCACCTAGTGCTCATCACAGCAAGTGCCCTCCTTAATCCCCAACACCTTTCACCCACCCCACTAACCATTTCCCCTCTGGCCACCATCATTGTGTTCTTTAGGCTTAGGAGTCTATTTCTTGGTTTCTCTCTCTCTCTTTTTTCTCATGTTCTTTTGTTTTTCTTAAATTTCACTTATGAGTGAAATCATATGGTATTTGCCTTTCTCTGACTGCCTTACTTCACTGAGTATTATACTCTCTAGCTCCATCCACACACTTGCAGATGGCAAGATTTCATTCTTTTTATGGCTGAATAATATTCCACTGTATACATGTGCCACATCTTTATCCATTTATCTATCAATGGGCCCCTGGGCTGCTTCCATAGTTTGGCTATTGTAGAAAATGATGCTATAAACATGGGGTGCATATATCCCTTTGAATTAGTGTTTTTGTGTTCTTTGGGTAAAACACCCAGTAGTGTGATTCCTGGATCATAGAATAGTTCTGTTTTTAACTTTTTTGAGGAACCTCCATACTCTTTTGCAGAGTGGCTACACCAGTTTGCATTCCCACCAACAGTGTACGAGGGTTCCCCCTTCTCCGCATCCTCTCCAATACTTGTGACAGTTACTTATTTTCAGTTGTAAAAGTGAGTAGGTGGATGACTGCTCATGACACTGACTAGGAGAAAAGTTGTTAAATGTCCTCTTTCCTTTGCCATGCACAGTCCTGGCCCAGAAGATTAAACATGAAGTGTTCCTGAAGGAGAAAAGACATTAGTAAAAAGGAGGAAAAAACTGCTGCGTGGAAAATAAAATGATAATGCCAATAGTGGCCAGCAAAATGATTGGAAACATATGAAAGTTAGTGGATTCAAGTTAAAAGAAATACACACATCTGAAAGCTTTCCCTGAAGTGCTCAACCCCCTCTGTCCAGATCCAGCCTCAGTAGACTTTCCCAGGAAATCAGGAAGCAAAAGCAAATTTGTGATGAGCCCTAACAAAAGTTTATTAGGGGGCATTTAGCTGCCCCGCCCCATGAAACAGTTCACACCTGAAAGAGCCCTTATGTAGATTGGGGGATTAAGTTCTTAAAGAATGTTATACCTTGATGTTAAAAAAAAAAAAAGTAATGCCTCACCCCAGAATATCTGAAACATTGACAGGAGAACTGTTGATCTAACCATTTGCTCTGCAGGAACTTTAGACTTATCAGCTTCCTCTTTGCCTTCCTTTTGATTACAGTTTCCTGGAATCCATGGCCCTGGCAAGGCCCCAGGTAGTCAGCCCCATGCTGCAGGGCAAAGCTTCACTGGCGCTTGCCTTGCTGGGCTGGGGCTGTGCCGAGTCACAGTAGCGCCTTAGCCAAGAAAGGGTCTTCTACCTTTTTGCTGGGGCACGCACCTCGTCTTTTACTTCCTCTCCAACTTCCCCACACCCACATCCATCTCAAAACACCAGAGAAAGAGGCTGAAGAGCAAACCCGTGGCAAGGAACCACGAGATGGAGATCGTTCAGCTCTCTGCAAGTTTCAGATTGACAATCCTGAAACTAATGAAAAATAAAGAGGTTCTCTTATCTCCATTCAGACCAGCAGGGATGCATTTTTCTCTTCCCTGGTGTCTGGGTTGCTTGCTTGCACTTCCCTAGAGCAGGCTTAGGAGTAAAATGTTTAAAACCTAAGAATATGGAGTGTGTTGCAGGTTCAACGGCAGTTCAACCACAAGTAGAGCATGGAGCAGGCTTTGGAAAATATAATATAGAACATCTTAGCCTTTTTATGGTATTAATTTTCTCCCACATCCCTTTAAGTTATTTTGTGCATGTCTTCTGGCCTCTACGTCTGTCTGCTTTCTTCTAATTTTTCCTTCCAAAAGAAACCTTCTGACATTGTGACATGAATGTCTTCATTAATGACCCGTGCCATTTATTTTGCTTATATGCTTGGTTAAATACTGGATTTGGCTCATACTTTTCATATGGAATATTAATATTCATTATTCTCAAAGTAGAAAGACAAGCTTCTCATGTTAAACTAAAAAAACCTGTATTTAATTAATCTTCGAGTAAATGAACATGTAAAAAACAGTAAGAAATTGTTGGATGTTTTGAAAATTATTGCTTCTGCTTTAGCCTTTCTCTTAGGTCTTGAATTCCCCAAATATTTTTAAAGTCACTTTTCAGGCATTATTAGATCCTGTTACATGGCTAATAAAAAAGAAGGCTAAAACCTATTCAGTCATTTTTTGATGAATGTGGTTTATTGGCATAATTCAGCATAAAATAAGAGAAGAAAAACATTCTGCTTCAAATAATGTGCCTTTGAAAAAATTATTCTTTTAGGGCACCTGGGAGGCTCAGTCAGTTAAGTATCAGACTCTTGATTTTAGCTCAGGTCATGATGTCAGGGTTGTGAAATCAAGCCCCAAACTGGGCTCTGCACTCAGCTTGGAGTCTCTCTCTCTCTCTCTCTTCCTCTGCCCCTCTCCCCTCTCACATGCTCTAGGTAAATATATAAATAAAATATTTTAAAAATTATTTTTTAATTATTGAAGTATAGTTGATATATGTTAAATTAGTTTCAGGTATAAAACATAGTGATCTGACAATTCTGTTTATTCCCAATGCTCATCCCACTAAGTATAGTTACCATCTGCTACAATGTTATTACAATATTATTGACCATATTCCCCATCTGTCTCATTTCAGTGACTTACTTATTTTATAACTGGAAGTTAGTACCTCTTAATCCCATTTACCTTATTTTACCCATCCCGCATCCACTTCCCCTCTAATAAATAATGTGTCGGTTTTTTCAACTGGATCATCTCAGGAGTAACTCCACTTTCCATTTATGCTTCGTGTGTGTCAGTGGCTTTACTCACCTAGAATCTTGTCATATCTGCTTGGGTATGCAGAAACCAGAAACGTGTTTCCTTCTTATTTTGATTTTGCTCTTTCCACTGCAGGTGTAACCCCCATTAGCCTTAGCGAAAAGCTGGCTGACTCTCCAACATGCACACATTTTACCCTTTTATATATATACCCAAAGGAAACCACACCACCAACTTAATTTGTTTCTGTTTTCATGCCACCCAGTGCTACTTACACACTTATTGGAAAAGGTCATTTCATTCCACTGAAGTTTCGTGCAGCTCAGCTTAACTGGGTCTTCCCATTATTCGGTGAGTATTTTTCCTTAATTCAGTTACTATCATGTTCTCTGCAGTGCTAAGAGAATCCCAGATTTTTTTTTCAAAAATCTCAGTAATTTTTGCTATTCTAATTCCCAGAATCCAAATCTTTTCATTGTCTGAAGATGGTTTGCCTCATACTTAGAAGACTAAATTCATCCTGTAGGAGCTCCACTTATGCCTCCCTTCTTGATCATCCATCTCTCTTTCACTTTTTCTCTATGTCCTTGGAGGCTAACATCTCCAGTTACATCCCGGGATCCCATCTCCTCATACCTCCTCTGAGACCTCGTTCTCTTACTTATTATCCCTCTTCTCTGAGTCCTAACAGGCTGTCTCTACCTCAGACACTTCCACCCCTAAAACAGCAACAAAACAGACCTTTTTTTTAAGATTTATTTATTTATTTGAGAGAGAGAGAGAGAGAGAGAGAGAGCAGGGGAGAGGAACCAGGGAATGAGAGAATCTCTGGTGAGTGTAGAACCCGATGCTGGGCTCAATCTCATCATGACCCTGAGATCAGGGCCTGAGTGGAAACCAAGAGTCAGAGGCTTAACCAAGTCAACCAGCGAGGCACCTCAAAAATGGATCTTTCTTCAACTCTACCTCTCAAATTTCCTTTCTGCAAACTTTTTGAAAGTGGATTTCTGTTCTCCATGACCTAATCCTTAACTTCTAGCAGTTTAGTTGTTATCCATATCTGTCCATTGGAGCTAAACTCTCAAAAGTTACTGGTATATAATCTGTCGGCAACCAAATCTAGTGACTTTCCTCAACCTCCCCATTACTTAGTGTGCCATTGGACAGAACTATTGACACCACATTTCTGGAAACCAGAAGTGTGTCCAGAATTCTGAGTGGAGTCTTTTGTCTTCATGCCCTTTTTAATTGTGAACTTGAACCTTTATCTTTTTAGGCTGTGATTTCCCTTGACCAGTCTCTTTACTGTAGACATGCTTTCAGGACTTTACCTTCATACATTCTCTATATACTCCTTTTCTGGAATTTTCATGGTTTTAAACATCTTCTTTATGTGCATAGCTCTGAAATCCATGAATTCTGAATAGCAGGCCTCTATTTGCTATTTCAGCTGGACTATGTTTGAATTCTACTAGGTTATCAAATTTAACAGGTCCAGAACAGAATCCATTTTTTCTCCTTCCCCAACTTGCCTTTCTGTTTCCTTACCCCAGAGCCACATGGACGCTCAAGCTCTCATAGATATGGTGCCAAGACATGGTGCCAAGACAGCCCTTGATATACATTATCGGCAGACTAATTTTTTTGAAGTACATTTATAAGTTAGTCCCCTATGTAACAGTTTCATATCATTTACAAGACAAAATCCAGATTTTAAAAAATATATTTTATTTATTTATTCATGACAGACATAGAGAGAGAGAGAGAGAGAGAGGCAGAGACACAGGCAGAGGGAGAAGCAGGCTCTATGCAGGAGTCTGACATGGGACTTGATCCCTGGTCTCCAGGATCACACCCTGGGCTGACGGTGGCACTAAACCACTGGGCCACCAGGGCTGCCCCAGATCTTAACATGGCATTCACGGTTGTTCATAGCATGGCTGCAGCTGAATCATCTGTTTCTAGTTCTCAAGGCTACACTGATCGCCAGGCAACTATTTGTTATTATTAATAAAAATATTTTATGTTAGTTGCTTTTCTCTGTATTCACCTTCAGGTTTTCATCCCTGAGGCTTCACTCACGCTGTTTTCCATCTACTGTGGATGGACAGGTGGAGGTGGGGGGCTCTTGGAGCATGGCTTGGTGGAGAAGTGGCTACTATCAACCAATTCCCAAATGCGATTGATTAACCATCCTGCCTGGGGGTGGAGCCTGGTCCATATCAAAAAAAGCCTAGAATCACAGGAAGTTGTTCAGGTGGTATACAGTGTCAGTTCTAAACTCTCCAATGACACGTGGGACTCTACTTTTCAGGAATATTGGCATACTAGACCCCGACTTTATTGAAAGGATACCTGATTTATTTCCGTAGTCTCTGCCAGTGTTGAGAATAGCCAGAAAATAAGTGATCAATAATTATTAAATGAGAAAACACATTTTATAAAGTACCAATTTGTAGAATTCTGGTGATCTCTTTATTTCCTATTATCCTCCCAAACCATCCTTACTCCCACCCCAATCACTCAGATGGTTTATTATCTTAATTGCCAAAAAAGTTCAATTTATCTGGTGGTTGGAATTTTTTTAATGTGATTGTCTAGTTAATTTGAATGTATTATAATTTTAAAGTATAATTTCTACACCTGAACTTTATCTAACAGATATTTTATATTACTTGTAGCCAACAATGATAAGGCGTCCACCAACAGTTGTTTGCTACATTTGTGGTCGTGAATATGGAACAAAATCTATTGCCATCCATGAACCACAATGTCTGAAAAAGTGGCATAATGAAAACAACTTGTTACCTAAAGAGTTAAGGAGATCAGAACCTAAAAAACCAGAAGTCAGGACCATTACTGGTAAGTTTTTGAAAAAACAAAAACAAAAACAAAAAACTTGACTGTATAAGGGGAGACTTTTCTCGCTAAACTTATAAGAGGACAGATATTCCTTTCTTAGTTATTCAAATAACTGAAATCAGCAACCTACTTCCCATTGTTACCATTAAGAAATTTAGCCCAATGTGGGCATATTTTTCAATAACACAAAAGAAACAAGAAATCCAGAAATCGATAGGCAATGCCCAGATCATTGAAATTTTGCAACTAATATTTTGTAAAGCACCGCACAAGGCAAATAAAACTCCATAAGCTGCTGTGTGTGTGGCCTCCTAACAGAGCCTTTGCTTGCTCATTTAGGGCGAGAACAAAGTAGTTCAGAGAATGTTTGCCAGGCAAACTAGGGCTTGCTCATCTTATTTCTACCATTGTCACTTTCTCAGTGGATCCCCTCAAAGGAAAATCATTCTTGGTCTTAAGAAAAGTATTATCTAATTCATTAATCCTCCTTATGTAACTAGATTTGTATAACTGGAGGGTACTCCAAGTCTTTTAGTATAAATGAGTCCTAAGTACCTTGTTAGAGATGTGACCCAAGAGAGTTCTCTAACAACCTAGAGTGGAATCTAGATTGTCATGATAAAGTTCTAAAGGCTGCTAGAACCTGACTATTCATAATCCTTGCCAAAAGTAGGAGGACTCATCATTCAGATGGGAAAAGAGCCCAAGATGAGGGGCCCCTGGGTGGCTCAGTGGTTGAGTGTTTGCCTTTGGCTCAGGTCATGAGCCTGGAGTCCTAGGATCGAGTCCCACATCATGCTCCCCACAGGGAACCTGCATCTCCCTCTGCTTCTCTCTGTCTCTAATGAATAAGTAAATAAAATCTTAAAAAAAAAAAAAAGCCCAAGATGAAAACATCCATCCATAGAAATTAGAGCATTTGCCCACAAAGAAGTTTACTTTGCTGAAACTCTCTTCCTAGACATTCTCTGTGGGATCAAAAATCTGTTTTCTGCACTTCTGACTATATCAGCTTCTCTGCCTGAGTATAATGATCATGAGTCTAGAAAAGGAGAGAGAAACAACTGGTTTGAAGGGGGGTTCATTAGTCTGTTATTGCCCACAAGTGGAAATGGGAGGCCCTATAGCCTCACTTCCCCACAGTTTTGCTCTGGGCCCCTTGCTGTTTTTGTTTCTAAAGGCATTCTTCATCTGGAAGCAGAGAGAATTCCCATCCCATTTCCCACTCCATGACTTACTGTGGTCATGGAGTCCAAACAACCCTTCCTCCGGATCCAAAGGCAAAGCCCTACTCCCAACATTTGTAACCATGTTACAAAATCATCCCCAATGAGACTCAATACTGTGGAATGTTTGAATCCATATTACCATGGATGAGTAAGGAGAAAGTCCGTGCTGTTCTTTTTTCGATAATTTTCAAAGCTCTCAAAATACGTATCGTATCCTGCAATGGAAAGTGATACTGAGTTTGTCCGAGGTTGTATTGGGGTTCATTTCCCGTGGAGCGAAATAAAGAACCTGAGGAGTAGCAGGATGGGAATCTAAAGTTTGCTATGCTTGTGTGAACCATTAGGATGAAGTCATAGGAGAATTGCCTGGGCTTTAATGAAGAAATATTTGCTGTGAAAATGACAAAAAGAAAAGTATGCGATTTATGTTTGAGTGCCTGGCTACACTTAGGGGGGGCCTATTTGGGGCGATATGAAGACACAGTCAATTTAATGTACTAAAGCCATTCTATTTAAATAAGGTTTATTAAAGCTAAATCCCACACTGTTTTTCTAAAATAAAGCCATATGCCTTTTCTCGTACTCTCTGCCAGTGAAGATTATACATCTTTCGATGTCTTCCTTGTTTTCTTAAGGACACTTCTCTTCATCCGATTAACTATTCTGTTTGCATTCTTCACTTAAATTATTTAAAGAATCTTCAAGTCTATGGCCATGAAGAGATGATAAATTTTTAGGATATCATTCATCCTAAATTCACTCTAAACTGTCAGTTTTGGCCTATTAAGAACATTCCACTGAAGGATTACAGAAGAGGAAAAACACAGATGCATGTTCTTTTCCCTTTGTCAGTTTATATTTAGAGTCAATTGAAAGAAGGCCAAAAGTTGTATTTGCAAGATAATAATGTGTAAGCAAAGATGTTAATAATTAGTGAAGAATGCATATCATAACACATAAGACAACATTTTCCCCTTTTTTAAAAATCCAAGGAGTGAAAAGTCTCCGGTTCGTAGCTAACTTTTTACTCAACCCTTGAAAGAGGGAGCGGTACTCTTTTTTTTTTTTTTTTTTTTTTTGGCAAAAATGGTCTGATTTGTTTAAAAGCCTCAGTCAACAGGTATTTCCTGAAAATATTTTCCATAAAAAGTAGAGTATGGTTCTCCAGAACAAAAACTGATCCATTTTACCATTTTTCTTTTTTTTCTTTTCTTTCCTTTTTGTTCCTTTTTTTCTTTAACTTTCCAGCCAAAGGTTTCTATGATCTCGATGCCTTAAATGAAGCTGCTTGGACCAGTGCCCTGAGCCAGTTGGTTCCCTGTAATATTTGTGGGCGTACCTTCCTGCCAGACAGGCTGATTGTTCACCAACGATCCTGTAAACCCAAAGTCGCCAAGTAAAGCCCTCTCTCCCAGCAAAAAGTGTTACAGGAATTAGATCATTTGAGAGAGATTGGGGTATGGAGGGAAGGGGGGAAAGGAGGGAAGGAGAGGAAACAAGAAACACTGGAACCCACTCAAGGCGGTCTAGTGTGGGAAGCCAGCTCAGGGCTCTGGTGGCACGAGTGTGACCGGGACCATGATGCGGTGGGCCAACGCTCTGCTTTTAATGAGTAGCTGTGAGCAGGAGCACAGACACACTGGGGGCCGTGTCACACCCCATCAGACAGAATTACAAGTGGGCTGCACCTCATCTGGGCTGGCATTGTTGTCTCCAGGAAATATCAGAGCCAACTGTTGCTGTTTTTGTTCCATTCTCTTTTCCTGAGCAAGATTTTGAATTTCACAATTAGCACCATTATTATTTGGGGAACAAGAGGTTTCAGGTGGCAATTTCAGGCAACTCCTTAGTCTCAAGAAAAACTGGATTCCTTCCCATCCCTGTGCTTTCTGAAATAATGTCCCACTCCCTGCTTCCTCT
Source organism: Vulpes lagopus (assembly GCF_018345385.1). Classification (NCBI taxonomy): domain Eukaryota; kingdom Metazoa; phylum Chordata; class Mammalia; order Carnivora; family Canidae; genus Vulpes; species Vulpes lagopus. The sequence continues at coordinate 120,163,960 of NC_054830.1, read as the reverse complement.
GACCCAGGGAGACGTTTTTAATTGAGCTGTTGATCGGGAATCTTCTTGTCTCTATAAAATCACCACACAGCAAGACATTAAAAAAAAAAAAGCTAAGGAGTTAAAGTACTAGGACCATGTCTAACTCATACTCCCTTACCAAGAGCAGGAAATGCTACAGAGAAATTTCAGAACTGGTGCCAGCCTCATATGTCAGAAGATTGTTACAGTGCGATTCATCAAATGGGTGGAGGGTAGCTCTTTCCTTCTATAGGAGAAGTCCAGAGACTTCTCTATGTCCTCATAGGGGCTTATAGATGTTTTATTGTTGTAATCTAAAAGCCTGCCAGGAAGTTCTTTGCCTCCCCACCCATTGCCCAGGCCATGGGTTGTGAAACTGCCCTGTATTTTAAACCTTGAGTGTGCATTCATAGAGGCGAGGCTCTCCTGGGAGGATGCCAGGGTCAGGGAGGTGCTCTGCCCAGGAAATTCTGCTCCCCTGGGCAGTGCTGCTTTGCCGGCAGCTTTGCTTGAGATCTTTGTTCATTTTATGGCTGAAGTTCAGAGCCATCCTGGATCCACTGGGTTTCTACAAACCTTGAATCCATGATCTAACAGCACAGTCAGCTCCAAATTATACAAGCAAATTTATTGGACCTAATATTTCAGTCACACATCTCTGTATTATAAAAGGTTAAGTTAATTGCACTAATCATTCCGGTAGTTTTTTTTTTTTTTTCTGCCCTTTCCAAAGGGAGAAGAGATTAACTTTTAAAATGGTCTTCAGATACCCTCAAAAAAGGTTATCATCTTGAGAAAGACATAGCATCTAATAACCCATTGATGATTCAGTCCTTTTCATTTTGCTAGCAAAGATGACAGCATCGAATAACAGAGGTAGTGTACTGTGTGTCAGACACTGTGCTTAGAGCTTCCTATACTGCTGTGTATATAAATCTCACATCAACAGACAAGGAAATGTTATCTTTATTTTACATCTGAGGAAACTGATATTTAAGTATGTAAAAAGCTAACTTGTGGTCATGCTGAGCTCGAATCGAGGGATGAGATAGGGAGGCAAACTTGCGACTGTCGAGATCCCAAACTCCCTCTCTTCAATGCTATTTGTGTGCTACAGCTCGTCATTACCCCAGTGAACTACATGAACGAACAATCTGCCAAATGTGAACTGCCCTGTCTTTCAACAGCCATGCTGCATCCCGCCAATGTTCAGCAGGCCAGCAGGGGATATAAAGCAAAAATGTTGCCCCTGACTTTGAAATGAGTTGCTGGTTGGAGTCATAAAAAGACACTCTTATACCTGTTCCTTTCAAAGCGTAACCAAAAAATCCAAACAAACTCCTCCATCTGTAGGAATTATCAGGGGTGTGAGTTCTAGAAGTGGGAAACAACCAGCCCTTGTAGGAATGGTCACTTCTACAGGGAACCTTGTGTCACCTGGACGTCCATCATGGTGCTGATGGTGGAGACTCCACCCCCAGCTGACCTCAGCGGATCTGCAAGTTTTCTGTGGAGTTAAATCCAGAACAAGCTCATAGTCACAGCATCAGTCCAAGAGTTTCCGTCTATTAGAAGGCAAGTGGTCAAATCTCCCCATTGACAGGAAGGAGCTCACCTGTTCTCTGCCAACTGCCCTCCTCCCAATTAATTCACTTCAGTGCAGATATTTGTACTGTCAAAATAATTTCTTTAATGGTAGCTGACACCTCCGTGAGCTGTGGTCTCCTAGGTGATGACTAGCAGATACTCGATGAAGTCACTTGGTACTCTTATGCTTACTCTTCTCTGCCCACCCAGGCAGTTGTTGGCCCGGGGTGCATTATTATAGGCATGGGCAACAATGCACTCCCCCCAATGCTCTGTTAACTGCTGCCATAAACTTTTCATTAGATTCTCCTCTAGGAGGGGAAGTGGTGGGGGTTGGGGTAACTAGGTGATGGGCATTAGGAGTTCATGTGATGTGATGAGCACTAGGTGTTATATGCAACTGATGAATCACTAAATTCTACCTCTGAAACTAACAATAGGCTATATGTTCATTCATTGCATTTAAATAAACAAATACATAATAAATAAAACTTTAGGAATTGCAAAAAAAATTCCCCTCTCAAGGCTACAGGGAGAGTTTCAGGATTTCTTGATGCTCATCTGCACATTCGATTCACATCAGAGTTGCAGGGTATGTCTCCTATCAGCAGGGAACACTGGGGACCAAACCAGCGTGTCCTAGTAGAGGTGTGGAGAGAAAGAATCTCCTACGGTGAATAAGCATGGAAATGTGCTAAGTGCTCCACGATAGGGACTCTTCAGGCAGCCTCATCAGAATATCTGCTGACAGACAAGTATTTCCAACTGCGGTCTCGGGGATGGCTACCAGGTGACACCGCCTCGGCCTGGGGAATACTGACCGGAGTCTCTTCATGAAAGAAAGAAGATGCTATGGGCAAGCAGACTCGTTTATGAAGCAGGGAAGAGAGAGTAGAGCAGATATCCAATATCTTCTACCTGCTGCAAACAGCCCTTGGTCTTTCTGTCCCTTGTCCATTTGTGACATGAGTTGCATTTCGTCTTTACAGCCCTCCCTGAACCAGCCTGTGTGGCTCTAATCCTGTATCAGGTCAGGATTGGAAGTTCAGCCCCATGCCTTCTCCAGTCCTGAAGGATCCTTTCTCTCCTGTGGCGATGGCCCACCTTCCTTTATCATTTATTACTTTCCTAGTGACCCTCCAGCTGACCCGTATGACATGGTGCACTTGTCCCCCTGGTGCTACCCAGGCTCTGTGCGCACTGCATTCAGAGATGAGAAATGAGGTTTTCCTGCACTTGGAGGAAACAAACTCCTTGGAAAAGCAGGTTTCCAGTGGGGGCTAAACTGGGAGGTATAGAGAGAATATATACCAGGAAAAACACTTATCCTAAGATGGTACACCTTTATGCTTAGTCTTGCTTACATTTTGTTATAAAAACACTTAAGTAAACACAACACATAGAAAAAGTATAATAGGGGGATCCCTGGGTGGCTCAGCGGTTTAGCACCTGCCTTTGGCCCAGGGTGTGATCCTGAAGTCCCGGGATCGAGTCCTGCATCGGGCTCCCTGTATGGAGCCTGCTTCTCCCTCTGCCTGTGTCTCTGCCTCTCTCTCTCTCTCTCTCTCTCTCTGTGTGTGTGTGTGTGTCTCATGAGTAAATAAATAAAATCTGAAGTCTCATGTTCTCTACACCCAGGTAAAATCTATTCCTGACATCCTACTGGGGTTGCGCTTGAATGGTTTAAATTTTACCTACTAATTTTGGGGGCAAAAGATGAAGTTGGAGTGATAGAGATTGCTGCTGAGAGTGTAAGAATCCAGAGTATGTCTGATAACGCCTTTCAGTTCTACTTATGGAAACATGAGATCAAGCCAGCAATGGATACAAACTTCAAGTGTGATTAAAAAAAAAAAAAGAGTAAAACCTGATCTAGGCATTAGGGGGCCAGGTGCTATCACTGATGCACATTGATTACCTACAGCTGATGGTTTTCAGATGATTCCTAGTTGTGAGCTTGTTAGGCAAAATAACAGCTCCCAACATTACAGGTGCCCAGTCCCCCAATCCTCCTGAATATGTCACCTTACATGGTACAAGAGACTTCGCAGATGTGATTAAGATTGTAGACCTCGGGCAGGAGATGATCTCACATCATCTGAGTGGGTCCAATCTAAACTGCATGAGTCCTTAAAGGCAGAATAAGAAGGGAAAGAGCTGAGCCCGAGAGGCGGCAGTGTAAGGACTCATCACCCCGCTGCTGGCGGAGACGTGGGTAACTCTGTGTTGGGACCAAAGTGCAGCCTGCGTGGGCCAAGCATGTTCCCAGCTGACAGCCAGTAAGCAAACTGGAACCTCAGTCCTATAATCACCTGTTCCTGGATTTTGTCAACAACCTCAATGAGCAGGGAAACAGATTTTCTCCTGGATTCTCCAGGAAGAAATGCCACCCTGCCAACCATGTGTTTTTATCTGGTGAATCTTGGGTTCAACCCCTGATCTGGAGAGCTGTAAGGAAGTACATGTGTATTGCTCAAGCCAGTGAGTTCACAGTGATTCATTTTGGCAGCAACAGGCAAGGAATAGAAGCATCTATGTGGCATAGGGTAGGACCAATGAAACTATTGATCAGAGCTAAAGCTCTTGCATCCGTAAGGGATGCTGGCCACCTCCATGGCTTGCCTCATGACAGGATGACACAACCGACATTTGGTCGGGGCAGAGCACCCAAGGAAACTGGCTCCAAGATCTGCGACCCCTGAATGCCAGCTGTTTAGCAACATGTCACATTCTAGATGCAAATTTTTAATGCTCTACTTAATCACTGTTAATTTTAATGTGATGTTAATATGTTTAACCACAAAATCAATTGTCATATGCACATACTTGTTTTAATAATAATAATAGGGGCACGTGGGTGGCTCAGTGGTTGAGTGCTCTTGGCTCAGAATTGAGTCCCGCACCAGGCTCCTTGCAGGGAGCCTGCTTCTCCCTCTGCCTGTGTCTCTGCCTCTTTATTTGTGTCTCTCATGAATAAATAAAATCATTAAGTTTTAAAAATAAAAAAAAATAATAAATGGACAGGTGCCCCTGAATTATTTGGTCATTGACTTTTGGTGCCAATAAGCCCTAATGGCCTTGCCCTGCCCACCTGTCTATTCTTTCCACGAGTCACAGAGAGAAAAAGAACTTCATAATCTGAAATAGTAGTCATTGTTATAGGAATCTCTAAGGAAAGTACTGAGTGAAAAAATAGTCAAAAGATTCAAATTCTGAAAGTGCGGGTATGGTTTGAACTAACCCCGAAGTTCACTTTGGACTTTCCAAAGGGCTCTCCTGAGGGGCCATGGGCACTCTAAAAAGTGGGTTGGGCCATCATAGTAACTTGCTTAAGATGTAGGGAAAAGGTGGAAAAACTGATCTGAGGACCAGTATTCAGCCAAATGTTCGAGCAAGAGATTTGCCTTCAATGCTTTCCTCTCCCTTCTTTGAATCTTCTGGTTCTCTCTCAAAGTTTCTCCAGAATTTTATGGTGCCACATCACACCCACTGCTGTCCAGGCTTCTGTGTCCATTGATGCAAAACCTCAAGTGCTCCATGGTCCAGATAGCCCTCTACCACTCCTTCATTATTCTGCACTCCCACATTTCACAGCCTGTGCCCCTTTCACAACTTTTCACTAGTTTCAGTAAAACAAATTTGAGAAAGTCATTTCTGCAAAGATGCTCATGAAAGGTTATAGTTTTATGTGCTCTTTCAGGTGATGTAGTTTTTTTTTCCTAGTGTAGTTAACATTAGGTGATATAATTTTTTTAAGAGAAGCTTCTGAAAAATATTGTCTTTATCCAAATTAATGAAATCTATGTGGCAGGATTTCAGACAGAATGTCATGATAGGGGGTACCTGAGTGGCTCAGTAGTTGAGCATCTGCCTTCGGCTCAGGTCATGATCCCAGGGTCCTGGGATCGAGTCCCACATCGAGCTCCCCACGGGGAGCCTGCTTCTTCCTCTGCCTATGTCTCTGCCTCTCTCCCTGTGTCTCTCATGAATAAATAAATAAACTTAAAAAAAAAAAAAAGAATGTCAGGATGGAAGTCAAGAAGGCGTGGGGGCAGGCCTTTCCTTGACCATAAGGCTCCCTCATCATACCACACAGACCTCTGCTAACAGCACATCTCAGCAGGAGCATCTCTGACGTATCCATTTATAGCTCGTGTTTAGAGTAAGCTAACTGCTGTGCTAGACCCAAAATATGATGGCTGAAATAATGCCAAGGTTTATTTCTTGCTTTAGAAGGAGCATTGGCCAAGGGACAATCTCCCTTCTTCAAGAAACCACTCAGGGCCCCAGGCTATGAAGTTTCTGCCATTTTCAACATGTACCCCTCAAAAGTTGCCCTGGGACAGCCACTCCTTTCAGCCCAGTCGCAAGGAGAAAATAGCGCAGAGTCAGCTATTTGCCAGTTTTGCAGGATCAGACCTGGAAGAAATGCACGTCATTCTGCTCACATCCAGGGGCCACATCTCACCCACATGGCTGTGCCTAAGTGCAAGGGAGGCGGGGCATTGTTCTCACCATGACAGCAGGAGGAAGAGGTAAACAGAGATTTAGAGGAACAAGTGTGTGCCGTGCTGCTCTAACATAAATCTATTTCTGGCTTCTTGTTAGAGACCACTTTCCCGTTGGGAAAAATTGACAATATTTGGGTACAAACCCAGGAAAACCAGGCATTGTTCGTACCATCAAGGCTGATAAGTATGGCAAATTCAGGCCTTTTCTGAAAGGCCAAAGTTTTAAAAATTTCAGTCAGGAGTGCTTGGCTGGCTCCGTTGGTCAAGCATGTGGCTCTCCTCGGTGTCGTGAGTTCAAGCCCCACGTGCAGCATGGGAATCCACTTAACTTAAAAAATAAGCAAAGGGGCACCTGGGGGGCTCGGTTGGTTAATTGCTTTCAACTGAGGTCATGATTCCAGGTCCTGGGATGGAGTTCTGCATCGGCTCCCTGCTCAGAGGGAGCCTGATTCTCCCTCTCCCTCTGCCCCTCCCCCTGCTTATATATGCATGCCCCTTTCTCAAATGAATGAATAAAATATTTGTATTTAAAAAAAATTTTTTTTAAAGATTTTATTTGAGAGAGAGCAAGAAAGCGAGACAGAGCATGAACCAGGGGTGAGGTTGGGAGGTGGAGAAGCAGGTACCCTGCTGAGCAGGGAGGCCTACCTGGGGCTCAATCCCATGACCCTGAGATAACCATCTGAGCCAAAGGCAGACGCTTGGAAATGACTGAGCCACCCAGGCTCCCCTTAAACAAAATATTTACAAAAATAAATGAAATAAAAAGTTTCAGCCATATTCACACATCAGGAATGCCAGCAGCATCATTTAATACTGGAAGGAAAGATTTTTTTGTTTGTTTGTTTATTGTCTGAGGAAACTCCTTAAGGGGCACTTTTAATATACAAAGCTTAGCCTGGCTTTAGTCTTACGATGGTGGTTGCCACGATGAAGAGAGACACAGTTTTGTAAAGAAATGGGAATGGCTGCCTTCATAGAGGACAGAGCTCCGACTTTGGGGAATTTTTATTATGTTTCATCCTCTGGAGCTAGAGCTGGACAAAAATGAAACTGAAGTTCTGGACTCAGAACTGGGTCCAGGGGGCCTCCCACTTGTGTGAGGAGGGACTGAATTCATAGCATCGTGTCCGCAAGGCAGACAGAGGTGAGAAACAACTGGTAGGGAACTCTGTGCATTGGGAGATGGCTGCGGGATGCGGAAGCAGTGGTCACTGTTCCTAAGTTCTAGAGACTTCTTGCACGCATTTTCATTCCTATTGTGTATCTCCAGGCCTTCCTGCTGCCTTGTTGTTGGCTCTGATGGGGGGTGGGGTGGAGCTGTAAAATAAGAGAGGAGCTGATGTCCATGCAAACAGAGCAAGGAAACCCTGGGGCCTGCACAGAGCGTGCCCAGCTGCGGTTAGGAGCAGCAGCCGAGGCAGGTGAGTCTCTCCACTAATGCTCTGGGTCAGCTGTGAGGAGGTCGAGGATTTCTGACATCATCTAATGAGGGCTTAGATCTTGGTTATTCTGGCCAGCAAGGGAGCATGCAACCCTGAAAGGCAGGAGATCATGGGTAGAGGATTAAACATGCTCCAAGGAAATGGACCTGAACATCCCAAGCCTGCGTGTCGTCATGCAAACAGTGGTGTTCAGGCTCTGACTCCTGCAGCCGAATCAGACCAGGGAGCTGGCATGGTTAGGAAGACCTCAAAGCCGGCGGACTCTGGAGCTGGCCCTGAGAGAATGAACAGGTGGAGGCAGTGAGGGCCCCGAAGAACACCCCAGGAAAGAAACCCACAGGAAGCGTGGCCCGCTCCAAGAATTGTAGAACTCGATATGTTCTGTTTGCATTCACAGTTGGCTGGTTTTTCCTTGTTACTCCCTGGAGTTTGTCCCCAGGATTTCCTGATAATGTGATAAGGCTTGCAACTTTGCCTAAATCTGGTGCATTTTCTAGACCACAGCTTTCTAACCAGTGTGCCCGTGACTGGCGTGCCAACTAGCACGTTTCTCCCTGTGCCGCTGCAGGCTGTCTGCCTGGTGGTGGTCACCTCTGGCCGTAAGCAGCCTCGGTGGTTAAGGCTAGTGTACACAACCCGTGTTAGCATCCCCTAGATGTGCCGCCGGCCGAGCGCGCTGGGGAGCTCGCAGCCTGTATGTTGGAAAGTGACATCGACCGTGATAAAGGCGACTGCAGGGCCGTTAGACGGTGGCATCAACTATAAAAGAAGTTATCAAAGTTCACATTTTAGTTACTTGCTCTGAGTAAAGTGGCTCTTTCTCTTCCTTTTTTAAACATGCGTCCTTCCCAACTCCTATGACCAGTGTGGGCTTTTCTAGAGAGAGGACCCCTGATTCAGCAGATGGCAAAGCAATTCCACCTACGTTTCATTTTTTTTTTTTAAGATTTTATTTATTTATTCATGAGAGACTCACAGGGAGAGAGGCAGAGACACAGGCAGAGGGAGCAGCAGGCTCCATGCAGGAGCCCCACGTGGGACTCGATGCCGGGTCTCCAGCATCACGCCCCGGGCCGTAGGCAGGCGCCAAGCCGCCGAGCCGCCCAGGTGTCCCTTCCACCTACCTTTTCGCAATGAGGGACAGACGGCAGAGCCCTGGTGCCATCAGGGAAGGCTCCCGGGGGTTCAAGAGCCCCTCTGCTGCGTGTGGAGGTTCCGGGGACAGGGGACAGCAGCAGGCACAGCGGTCAGAGCAACAGGGGAAGCAGGATGAAGCGCGCGGGCGGGAACCCTGCGCGAGGGGGGCGAGTGGCCCGGGCGACGGTGCCTCGGTGCCTCGGTGCTTCGCTCTTCCAAGCCCTCGGCCGGCGGTGGTGCGAAAGCAAGTCGGCTGAGTGGCCTGGCTTGCCTGGTTTTCTTCAGGTGGGCTCTGGACACGACGAAGGAGGCACGCGGGGTGAGCGGACGTGGAGGTTAGGGAGCCGCGGCCGCCTTCTCCCGTTTGGTTCCCGCGCGTGTCTGGTCCCTAAGCAGGCTCGGGCCCGCGCCGTCAGTGCGCGCTCTGGCCAGCAGAGGGCAGTATTTGGAAGCCCTGCGCGCAGGCCGGGCGGCCCCGGGTTGTGCTTCCCGCGGCAGCAGATGTAGAAGGGGCATGCATGCACTTTCTGCTGAAGTCCTGTCGATGACTCCGTCATCTCCTCCCCTTGCCAACTTTTAAAAGGAATCGTAAATATTTAGGGTATAAATACCAACTTGGCTCCGTAGCAAGGCCACGTTTTGGCCGGTTCTCTGACAAAACCTACACAGAGCACAGAACGCAAACATCCAGGTCTTGCGAGTGATGCGGGCGGGACGGCCGCTTGGCTTAAACTGTGCCTGCTCTTACGGTGCAGTTGGCAAGTCGAATTTGTGTTCTACCCAAGTGTTTCGTTCTGTTTCCAAAATGCACACGAAGTTGATCGACTTTGGGGGGCATCTATTTGGCGTCCTGCCCTGGCTGGACAAAGAGGGGAGTATGCAGAGGAGCTCAACAAGGAGAGGCAGCAGGTGATGTGGATGGATGGCACAGGTTTGAAGGAAACCAGAGTGTCGTGGGATTTTTTTTTCCCCAAAGGTTTTTATTCATTTATTCATGAGAGACACACAGAGAGAGGCAGAGACATAGGCAGAGGGAGAAGCAGACTCCCTGGGGGAGGGGGGGGAGCCTGGTGAGGAACTTGATCCCAGGACCCTGGGATCAGGACCTGAGCCAAAGGGAGACCTCAACCGCTGAGCCATCCAGGCTCCCCAGACACCAGAGTTTTGTTAAAGGAAGAGAAAGTTCTCAAAAGCGAGAGCAGGGGGAAATAAAGAGCCAGGCGCCACAGTAGGTAGGCTTTGGGAATCTGGCAGTGTCCTGAGGAGACAGCTAAGAATGAGTTGGAGAATGAAGAATTCTTTTCAACATTTAGAGAAGAAATTGAGGTTACTTTTTGCTGATAACAGACTATGAAGCAATAAAGGAAGGGTTTGGGGACAGAGAACACAGTCTCATGAGTATATAATCTACATAAAGAAGGGACCCATGCTTGCCTTAACGTTCACTGTTAACATAAAATCCTTACTCATTTTTTGGACAAGGAGCCCCATGTTTTCGTTTTGCACTAGATTCTGCAAATTAGGTAGTGGGAGGTCATGGATACGTGGAGGTTTGTTAAAGTGCTACTAAGGAATATCCGGATCTGTCTGTGGATAAGAGTTTCCATGATGCATGGGAAAGCTTGGGTTTCTGGATAAAAATGTATCAATAAATGGATATCATTCCTAAGGAGATTAGTACTGATGGTCTTTTAGAGAATGGCTGTTCCCATTTCCAACTAAAGAAGGATTCGTGTGAGGGGAGGCAGTATTCCAGGACCACTTATTGTTTTGTGGGTCTGCCCTAGAGCGTGTGGGGACTGCCTCACTTAGGTTTAGGGGCACGTGGTGCTCAGTCCTTTCCTTTCTGCACCATAGTGTCAAGTGTTGAGGGAGGTTAAAGAGAGCTCTGTGGGCCTCCTCTAAATCCTGGCAATGCTGTATCTGGAAGAAAGACATCTTATCAGAAAGCAGTTAAACATCTGAATGTGGTAAAGTATGCTAGACTTTTCCTTTATGCTTTCTGAATATGATGTCAAGCTTAAAAGCCCTCTCCACTCCCCCTGCCCCAAGACTACACTGAATCTTAAATTTCTTTTTCTTTTTTTTTTTTTTTTTAATAGGCTCCCTGCCCAACGTGGGGCTTGAGCTTCTCTGAGATCCAGAATCACATGCTCTAGAGTGTGACTGAGCCAGCCAGGTGCCCTGACTCTTCAATTTCTTCTAAAAACATTTAGCTTTTCTATTTGGCCCTCAAGTCACCTGTGATTTCATGATTATATGGTATATAGTAAGGATCTAACTTTTTCTTCAATGAAGTGTTCCAGTATCATTTATTATTTTATCTCATCTATAAATGTGTTCATTTTTGATGTGCCATTCTGCTGTACTGACCTACTTTGCTATCTCTGCAACATTTTCATGCTGTTGGAAAACTATGCATTTCCAGTATATTCTGATGTCTGGCAAAGACTTTCTTTTCCACAATTTTTCCAGGTCTTCTACTTTCTTTTTCTACATGAATTCTAGAATCAAGTGTGTCAAATCGCATAAGTAATTTTGCTACGATATTAATTTGTATCGAATCGAAATGAAAACATTCTTTCAGGAAGAATCCCCATTTTTACAATACGGACTCTTTCCCAGAAACACGGTATGCAATTTATGTTTAAAATCACAAATCTTCAACTCCGAACTCCATTCACCCCCCCATGCTAATTTATTTTGCCAATAAAAATCTTTTTGCATGTTTTCTACTTTCTGCAGAACCCTAACATCTTTTCTCACAGCCATGTGTTTTCACATAACCGAGGGGCAGAGAATACAAAACAAATTAAGAGTTTGAAGCCCATGAAAACTTCATACTTAGAAATTTTCTAACTACTATGAGACTTTGTTCATTTCATAGATCTGTCTTGTTAAATTGTTTATTCTCTTAAGCGCTATGGAAAAGATTTGGAACGTTTTGCATTAGAGCCCAAGGACGTCCTTATCAACATTCCCTCTATAATCAGATAGTTAAAATATAAAGCCAGATGAAATTAAATGCCAAACATTGCAATTCAATATAGATTTGGAAAAGCACTCACTATACGTAGTGCACCGTATTGTTCAGAAAACCAAGACTTCCCCCAATACTCTTCTTGTAAAGTGAGGATATCTGGAAAGAAGCAAGTCATTTTTATTCCGCCAGTCGCTTATTCCACTGACCAAAGCTAATCAAGGCATGTGATTAATAATATTCCCTTAAAATTGCATCGTGGGAAGTGTTTTCACTTAGGCTTAATGAAAAACACTTGGAAGCAATTGAGCGCCGTGGAGAAGTGGTTAGTGATTATCCTTGTTTATGAATTAGCATGACGTTGAAGGCTAAGGTTTTTCTCTCCTTTTCATAACAATGTTCCATTGAAACCTAAACAGAAAGACTGACAAATGTCACAGGGCATCTAGCCTGCGAAAGCAGCCAGAAAGAAGCCAGAGATTCGGAGTCAGAGCTGGAAGACTGCATAGACGAATGGAAACGTCGAGCCCAGCAGGGGGCAATAGAGCCTCTTCTCTCTGCCCCCGAGTGGCAGGCACGTCCAGTTAGCCAGCTTCCCAGCCATCCTTAAGACAAACCTAATTTCAATCATCCCTGGTCTCCTCGTTGTTCTGGAAATGAAGGTGGGCAGAGTTGACGTAGAAGGGGAGTAATCGAAGTTGGTACAGAAAATCCGAGCCCTTGAGAAGGACTTTGCTTTTCCAAATCACTGGAGACTCCTATTCATAAAGAACATGGATGTTTCAATAGCCTCCGGGCGTGTTATTGTGAGGACTTTTCTTTCTTTCTTTCTTTTTTTTTTTTTCAGCTGGGAAGGGACAATAAAACTTTAATCAGCAATAGTTTTCAGTTTAATAGCAAGGCTCTTGGCAGACGAGTATGGCTTTATTAGTTCAAAGGGAGCTCTTTGAAATGCTTGAACTACTAATGATGGTTCGAAAAAGCAAGAATTAAAAAATCCCAAGTGTTCTCACGCAGAGCCCCTCACTGTGATGTTACTCACAAGAAGAAGAGGGAAACTTCTGGAGTGGGTTGGATTCATATTTCCAAGTCACACCAAAATAAAAGAAGAAATTATCCTATAAGTTATTTCTCAAAGATCTGCCCTGAAAGGAGAAAAGGCCTTTCTTTTACAGTCTTTGTGTGTTTTTTTTTAATTTTTAAAAATATTTTATTTATTCCTGAGAGGCAGAGAGGCCGAGGGTTAGGAGCCTGATGTAGGACTCGATCTCAAGACCCTAGGATCATGCTGAAGGCAGATGCTCAACCACTGAGCCACCCAGGTGCCCCGTATTTTTAAAGTATAGTTGGTGGAAACAACATTGACTTTGGAATTTACGGGAGTGAACGCAAAGCTCACCTGCACCAACTATTACCTATTATTATTACCTATGGGATTCTGGGTAAATTACTCCTCCTTTTTGTGCCTCAGGGTTTTTTTAACCTGTAAAATAAAATTAATATTAGTATTTACCTCATAGGGTTGTGAGTCATCAATGTGAAGCACTGCAATATTGTGATTTATAATAAGAAATATATACTTGTCCTTTGTTTTTGGCACAATGGTCATAAAACCTTTGGAATTTCCCAAGGGGTGAGAGGCCACAAAGGTGTCTCTTATTATGTTAACAAGGTGACTGGGTGGCACTTAAGGATGAAGGTGGTTGCCAGGAGAGCCAACCAGGTGATTAGAGGATTGGAATTATTGGTCCCACCACTTCCACCTTCTGAGAGGGAGAGAAGCTGGACCTTTATTTGGTTGCCAATAGCCAGTGATTTAATCAAGCCTGTTTATGTAACGAAGTTTCCATGAAAACCCCAAGGAACCGGTTCTGAGAGCTTCCTGGTTGGTGAACACGAGGCAAGTTGGGTAGAATGGCACAGCTGCCCGGGGCCTGCAAGCTCTGAGCCCTTTCCCCCACCTTCTCCAAAGCGTTTCTTCCATCTGGCCGTTCCTGAGTTCTATCCTTTTATAATAATCCAGTAATCTGGTAGGTGAAATATTTCTCTGAGTTCAGTGAGCTTCTCTAGCAAATGTATCTGACTCAAGGAGAGGTCTTTGGAACTTCTAGCTTACAGCCAATCACTCAGAGGCGCAGGCAAACTGGACTTGCAACTGGCATTTGAGTGGGGGGGGGCCAGTCTTCTAGGATGGAGCCTCTTACCTGTGGGATCTGACCCTGTCTCCAGGTAGATAGTGTCAGAATTGACTTGAATCGTAAAACACCCAGCTGGTGCCTAATAATTGGTGGTGGTGTTGAAACGACCTCCCAGCGCCACCTCAATCCCCTGCCCTTGGGGAATTGGATGTAGCCCGTGTAAGCACTTAGAACTGCGGGGAAGTCCTTAACAGACACTGACTCTTGTGGCAGAGGCCATTATTGCTCGATACCTATTTATTTTGTTCCACTACATTTCCCGGTCTCCTCTCTGCATTTATTTTAAAGGCCATGTGCTTAATGCAGCCCATGAACTGGAGCAGCAGGACTGAAGTACTTAAGAGCCAATAAACTGTTAAGGGTGCTTTCCTGAGGAGGAAAACTAGGAGGCTACAGATGGTAGAGCTCCAAGATGGAGGACAGCTGCCCCACGCCGTCGAGGTATGATGAGGTCCCTGAGATTTCAAGGTTAACTTGTTGCCACAACGTAAGGAAGACCTAAGATCCGACTATTAGAGTTCTTTATAATTATTAGTGTTAATTCTAGGTGATGACTAATAAAATGTTAAGGTAGAAGAAGTAGCGCACTGACTTTCGGTTCTTAATAAGCTGAATGTAATCTTCTGGAGAGTCAGGCCTTTTTCATAATTACCATTGAAACCCCAGTACCTGGAATAGTGCTTGGCCAAATATGTGCTAAATACAAAGTGTGAAGACACTGCATTTTCCAAGTACACCGCACTCTTAATATGTTGTGTAGTACACAAGAAATTAAAACCAGGTCTTGGGTGGCTCAGCGGTTTAGCGCCACCTTCGGCCCAGGGCGTTTGACCCTGGAGACCCGGGATCATCGAGTCCCAGGTCAGGCTCCCTGCATGGAGCCTGCTTCTCCCTCTGCCTGTGTCTCGGCCTCTCTGTGTCTCTCATGAATAAATAATAAAATCTAAATAAACAATAAAACCGATCTTCATCCTCAAAGAATATATAATCCAAATGGGAAGACAAATATATCTTCCCTTCCTGTTCCCACCCGCCAGGTACACAAACCAGTGACATTGCTGCTTCAATTGAGACACCATATTTAAATACTAACCTATGGAGGCCGAGAAAATTAAGGCCATTCCACCTCAAGTTTAGCATTAGCACAAGTACAGCCATCTTAGGCCCCTGTGAATAAGAGCTGAACTTTACCTTACTTCAGTTAAGCCCCATATTAGAATGAGAACAAAGCTCAGAATGCCCTTGGCAGGAAATCCCATATCAGAAAGACAACAGAGCTCAGAGAATCCCATATCAGATCTTAAGAAACTCCCCCACCCTTTCCCCCCCATATTGGATTGGGAAAAAAAAAATTCCTCCACCCCTTCTGAAAATCCCCTAGACCAGCCCATAAAAAACCCAGCTATAACCCACTTCGGGGTCCAAGCCCCTGTTCTGCTGTGTGGAGTATACTTGGACCCAAGCTCGAGCTTATATATAAACCCTCGTGTACTTGCATCGGTGTCGGCTCCTTGGTTTCTCGGATTCGCAATCTTGGGCAGAACAATGCCACAGACTCGAAGACATGCAGATAACAGTGCTCAGCCAGGGCAGCAAAAAGAGATAATACCTCAAGAGATTAGAGAAAGGCACCTGGATTAGAAAAACAGGTTAGCGAAATAGTTGGAGGCAAGATGCAGGATTCTGAATGGGAGGCTACACCTGCTAATGAGGGAGGACCAGATTTGAAGAATAACAAGTGTTGGAGAGGGGCAAGAAGGAAAATGGATGCTGGATGCCACGGTAGACCACCCAGATCCCTACTCTAAGACTAATGTAACTGTTCCCCAGTCATTTGGACTGTTATCTGCTGAATCTCTCAGCTGAGATCCTTCCAGAAATTGCCTTCAGCTGAAGACAGCCCTCTGGACCAAGTTATTTCTCCAATGACTGACTGAATTTAAGATACAAGCGCTGGGCCTCTTGCCTCCATGAAGAGGCAGTTTTGTGGGGCCATCCCAGCCCCACACATCCCATGGGAGAGCAAGAGGCCTCTGCTGTGATCGTATCATGGCCTGATGTCTCTCACTGCTTCCTGCGTCCTGTCCAGCTTCCCTCACTTCTCCCAAGATAGGAATTCCCAGAGTAGGCTCAGTACTTCCTGGATGCAAATCTCCACCTCAAATTTTGCTGTGCAACAGATGGTGTGGGTGACACAAAGGTACAGAGGGTCAAACAAGCCAGGAGGAGACTTGTTGCAGTAGGAAAAGAGAGTCCCTGGGGAACTCTGAGGAGGAGGAGGAAAGCCTGGGAAGAATTTGGCCTGTTAATGGAGGATGGCTGGAAGTGAAGATCTTCTATTTGGAAAGGCAAAAACCACTTTGAAGAATTCTGCTGAGTTATCCATGGAGCCCTTGAGTGCACTTCCACTGTCTAGACCCCCAGAATACTTGTTGGAATGTGTCTAGTATTTTGAAGTCCACTTAGGAATCTGAGCTGCAAGTCTAATAAAATAAAGAAATGAAATTCCTTCCTTGGCTCCATTTCCAATAGGATCATTTGACTGAAGATGAGTTTGAGGAATAGCCAGAGTTAAATGGAAAGTCTTGGTTTCTTGAAGAAAAATCTCACCATTTTGTGACCTTTCACACTGTAGAATTAGGATTCTGAGAAGGAACAACTATAAGCAAGATGACATCCTTATCTGGAGAGCTGGCCAGAGCTGTCTCATTCATCCTGGTCTGATCTTAGGGTTTGGTGGTGGCATTGGCCATAGAATAATAAACCAGCTGATAGCACTAGTCTGTCAGGAGACACACACACACACACACACACACACACACACACACAGAAAATCAGGGCAGATAGCCAAGAGTAGCTAGGTAGACTTAAGCTATGAAAAACATTTATCAATTAATATTGTAGATTGATTGTGGTAGCATTTTCAGACACACTTATATAACATTTAGGACATTGTCTCTACCCAAGACCTTTTTTCTCAGTTTTCTTCTTAACTCTTATCTCTTGGTTAAAGATGGCTGTGAGATGCTGGCCATACCGAAACATGGTGTCTTAAATCTGATCACTGTGAGAATGACGTTCATTTGACAGAAGCCACATGCAAATCTAATAAATGTTATCAATGGGGTTTTGGAAAATGACTATTTTGACTGGAGTCGTTTCTAGAAGTGTTGATTGAATATTTAAATAAGAACTTTGGGAAAAAGCTTTGCCTTCTAAAATGTTTTTATAACAGGGCCATTAGCTCAAGTGTGTTTGGCATGGTGTACTGGTGATCCCAGACTGATGGAGCAGATGTTATAAGGTGTAAATGAGGGAATTTATGTATTCAAAGGGAAAGAATAAAGGTGGGACATCCTTAGGACAGAATGTGTGCCATGAATGGTTTTGACGCTAATGAGCCCAGGAGGATGGGAATTATCTGCCTCCTAAACTCATTCAGCAAATACTTCTGGAGCCTCCATCTTGTGCCAAGCACTGCATGGGAGGGTATTGGGCAAATTTAGAAAGAATTAAAACTGATAAGGCTTTTGGAATTCAGAAAGACGAGAGAAAAGGCAAAAGAGATGAAGGGTTTGGGGAGAGGACAAAAACTAGTATTTGACAAATGAAGAAAGCAGGAAGTGGACGGAGTGGCCCCCCAGGGAGGAGAGGTTGCCCAAGTTTGATTCCCTTGTATGTCCCAGGTGTCTGCAGCTGCATTAGCAATCCTGTGATTTCCAGAACAGAGGCCTGTATGTCCTCATGGATTGGTTAGGAGTCTACCCTGGAAGAAGGCTGCCAGAGTTTACATCACAGATGGGCCACCACAGCCCTAGGACTTGGCTGGGTTCCTCCATCCTCCATCCCTCAGGTCTGCATCTGTATGATGGGGTCAATAGCAGCACCTGCTGGGATTGTTACTAGAACTTAACAAATGATTCATGTAGAGGGTTCTGCACCTTGCCTTGCATTCCCACAAAGTCCTAGAATAAAGGCCCACCTGTGCCGTGACAGCGCGCATACAGTGTATGGGGAGAGAGGACCCTGGGGGAAATGAAAGGCTACCTGTCCTTGAGATGCAGTCCTTCCAGAAGTCCTCCCTAAGTTCCCCAGGGGATGCGAACAGAGAGGTCACCCAGCCCAGCAGCATAAGGAGCAAAGCTGGGATACATTCTCTTTGGACTCTTCCGTCTCCCCACAGTCGCCCACGCAGACGTGTAATTTCTCTTCCTGTAAGTTTATAGCTTATAGGACGTCTTAGCTTCTGATAGACTGCAGGTACCTTCTGGAGAGACTGAAGCAATTTTCTCAATTTTTGCTTAATGAGAATAATTCAGCCTAAGTGCCGAGTCTGCATAAATACTTTCTGACAGATAAAACACTTTCTAAATCCTCAAGAGCTTTTTATTCTGCTTGAAAAATCCTTTCCACTATATGTGTGCCCTGAGAGCCTATTGTATGGGAAGGCCTCACCCCTTAAAGAACAAAGGCAACGCCTTGTTTTTTGAAAAAATAAAATAAAAATAAAACCAAACAAAAAAGACCAGGTTTAATTGTCCTGGGGGCCTGAGGCTCCCTCTGACTCAAATCTCCCCAATCCTGTCCACTTGGAGCATAAACGCATTAGCAGGAGCAGGAGTGAGCCAGATACTCAGGATTTCCCTGTCAGCACTGCTGGGTCTGTGCTTGACAGGTGACAAATGGCTTTTCTTCTTTCTTTCACCCTCGCAACCTCTGACATGTCTGAACTCTTGCTCTTGCGTCTTCTCTGGCCTTTGAGGGTGACAAAGCAGCTGCATGTTAAGCAGAGGTAAAGTAGCCTTTGAAAGGGTTATTTTGGCTTTCATACGTTCCAAATAAGTATAAAAAGAAGTGATTTAACTTGCCCCAAATGACAGTATATTCTGACGGGGGAGAAGAACAGCATATTTGGGGCTTTTCTCATCATCGTTTTTGGCATCGTTCCAGAGACACTAAAGCCCAGGGAGGGTAGGGGTGTTGGCCTCCTGCGTTCCCTTCTGAGTGGGGCACTTGGCTCTCTAACTCTTCACTCCTCTTCTTCCAGCCTCCTGACATTAGTGCGTGTGCGGGTTATGGACAATACTCGGAGAGATCTTGGTGTATTTCTTTGTGCGTGTTTTTATGTGTCACTTACATTAATAAAGGCCCCGGGGAAAAAAGCCTTCCAGAGATAAGACATTGGGAGACCATTCTCCACGAATCTCTGAAGTTTCTGCCCATCTTGCAAAAACTACTAACTGTCCTATCTTCTGGGCTGCATCTCTAAGGATGTTTGTAGACTGAACAGCCTTGGACAATATGGTACCTGCCTCTAAAGCAAAGGGCGGACAGGCTCGCTGCCCATTATCAAAGATCCAGGTTACCTGAGCTCAGGTATAACCACTGTGGCATAACCCAGTGCATGTCCAGGTGTGTTACGGCTTTTGTCACAGTGCCCCGAGGGACCTGGGGTTACAAGCACAGGAAAGATCCTGGGATTTCTGTGTTTAATATGCTGTTTATTGTCTCTGATCCAGGAGTCTTGTGTCTTCTGCCAACGTCCATGAAACTGTGGCAGGCTAACTTGTTTGTAAGGTACACCATCAGGCTCTTCCCAGTTCTTGATCCATAGTTCCAAGTTTAAAATGATACAAGGAGGGACGCTTGGGTGGTTCAGTGGTTGAGCATCTGCCTTCCGCTCAGATCGTGATCTCAGGGTCCTAGGATCAAGTCCCACATCGGGCTCCCCGCAGGGAACCTGCTTCTCCCTCTGCCTGTGTCTCTGCCTCTCTCTGTGAGCCTCTCATGAATAAATATATGAAATCTTTTTTAAGAATAAAAGTAAAATGATACAAGGAGATTTACTAACATACAAAACCCCTGACAAGGATTCTTAATGTGTAGATGCTGTCTCAGGCTGCTCAGGATGTCCCGGTGTTTTCTCAGATTCTCAGGAACTTACCTTGTGTGTGTGCGTAACAGGAGATGCATTCATTCACTGTTCTCCTTGGATCATTATTTCAGGAAACTTCCTCAAATTAGTAAAAACAGCATTCAACTTTTAAACCACTCTATAAATGTTATCACATCTTTGATCCATGCACTGAGGATGAAGTCCTATAAATGGCTAGAACACTTTGTGTTCACTAAGAATACAAATTGTGTCTCTGTTCCCAGTTATTCTGGTCCAGTTATTCTGAGTCACTCACCTATTCAAATCAATGTATGCATTTACTTAAAAATATATTTCACAGAAGTAAGACAGGCACACTCCTGCCTTCGTGGAACTTGTAGGTAGGTTAATGGGAAATATGATATTAAAAATAGTTACATAAAAATTTTTAAATAAGTTAAAAATAGTGCAAATGAAATAAAGACTAGGAAGTACTCTGAAACATGATAGAGGGTACAGTGGGTGATTTTTTCTTCATTATCTCAGATTTCAAAAGAAGCATCGGTTAGCAAAGAACTACACTGTGAAACTACAAAACTTTAAACAGTTGAAATATTTTTCTTTCCTTCCTTTCTTCCTTCCTTCCTTCCTTTTTTTTTTTTTTTTTTTGCCTTGGATCTTACAAACAAGAAATAAGAACTAAAATATCTATATTCTTCATTATTTTACCTAAATAAAGTAACATTTCCACTAGGTAAAGTGGATTTTTCTAAGATTTCATGAAAATCTCTTTAGAGAAAAAAGACATGACTTCATCAATCACCTTTGAGGAGAAGCTAAAGTTTGTTGGGCAGTTGTGTAGGGATTAGAAGCTGCAGTGAGTGTGGGAAAAGAAGAAGCACATTTCACTTCTCAGAACAGTAGGGTAGATTTAATACTTGAAAGAATATTCTCATCTTTCTCAACAATGTTTTATAACTATATTTAGGTGACTACAGCCTGTGATAAGCACCTGATCTGTTAATTAAGTTAATTGAAATACTAAGGAGAAGGGGAATGCATATAAAACAATAGCTAGTTACAAACATTATAAATTAAAATTCCAGAAAAGGAGAAACTTGTGAAATTTTCTAGTCACCTCTTGGCTTCATTAGATTCACAGTTCAATTTGAACAGAAAAATGGCAAAGGAGCTAAATGAACTGGTATTCTAGAGCCATAGGGAATAGTCTATGCATCCTATTTGTCTCTTTCTGTCCTTGTCTCTTTCTCTTTCTCTGCATGTATGTGAAGTATATTTATCTCCTCAGTTTCTTGAATAATTCAAACATTTGTGTTTTCATTGGAGAATTATTCCAAATTATGCAGATAATTTGCTAAAAATCCATTCTTTTGCCTAGTGTTGGTAAAGTTGAATCATAAAATCCAAGAAATAAAAGCTATTTTTAAGTGGGAATGAAGAAAGCATGGGGTAGGGAGGGATTTGATTGAGGGATAGTTAAAAAAAAAAAGGTATTATTATGTTCATCTAGATTAAAGGAACCTAATCCACTTGAAATTATTCTTTTAAGGCGGTGCCAGAAAGGAATTTATTTTTCTTTGTAGTAATGCTAGGACTTGAAATAACTTAACCAGTAATTAGTTACTTCATGGGAAAGAAAAATCTTATTTGTGTTTGCGTTACTAAAAATGAAGGCAAAGAAGCCAAGCTGTGGTAGACCAGTTGTCTTCATCTGTGAGCACTGGTAGATGTTTATCTGTTTTTCCTTGAATGCCACATATATATCCAGATGAGTCTGAAGACTAAATGCCAAAGCATACAGACTGACCCTCATTATACCCCCATCTATACCCTCACTCCCGGCTTTGCGTCTGGTTTGATGAAACCAAACGCAACTGTACTATACAACTCATTTTAGACAGGGATCATTCAATATAGAGTGTCGCTTGCTCCTAAAAATAAGCATCTCACAAACTGGTGTGAGATTTCTGGTTTGATGCCAAAGCATTGTTAGATAAGTATGTTTTCTCTAACAATTAGTAGCACAAACACTCTCTCCTCCAGCATTTCAATTTTGTGAGACTTTCATCTCCATCAGAGTCAGAGAAAAGTTCAAAAGGCTGCAACCCTTTGTTTCATTTCTTCAACACTCTGAGTGAGGGAATCCTGAGGGGAAGTATTAATGGGGGTAAAAGTCTTTCTTGTGCAAGAGGCTCTAAGACTTCATTAAACTGCCTGTGCAAATATCCATACGGTGTTCACTTTCTCTCTTCACATCTGATGTTGGCACCTAACTATAAAATTCTGCTGTTTCCTATAGGACTCCTGGTAGCTGTTATTACTTTGTCTGAATTATAACTTATAAAATGACTTTGTCTGAATTATAACTTATAAAATGATATAAACAACCAATCCCTGTTGTGATTTAATAAAGAAAATCCTCCTGCTGGATCCAAGTCAGTCTCACAGTGCCTGAACAGAAAACAATTGTCCTGGGTGTGTGTGTGTGTGTGTGTGTGTGTGTGTGTGTGTGTGTGTGAAAATGATTTAAACAACCAATCCCTGTTGTGATTTAATAAAGAAAATCCTCCTGCTGGATCCAAGTCAGTCTCACAGTGCCTGAACAGAAAACAATTGTCCTGGGTGTGTGTGTGTGTGTGTGTGTGTGTGTGTGTGTGTATTATAAAAAGATTTATTTATTTGAGTGAGAGCAAGCAAGAGAGAGTGAGAGAGCACAAGCAGGGGCAGGAACAGAAGGAGAGGGAGAAGCAGACTCCCCACTGAGCAGGGAGCCCGGCACAGGGCTCAATCCTGGTACCCTGAGATCATGACCTGAGACAAAGGCAGATGCTTAACCAACTGAGCCATCCAGGTGCCCCAATTGTACTGGGTTTATAATGGCATTCTTAGTACAATCTATCCCTACAAGAGTGAATCAAAGAGACACTACCTTGAGAATTTTGTATAGAGTAAACCATTCCCATTTAATGACAATTAAAATTAAAGCAAATGTTTTCTTCTTTATAAAGCTAACCTACAAAAATTTCCGTTGACAATTTATGTGTTGCGAATCGGTGAGGCCTTATAGACGGTACACCTTTGGATGCATTTTTAAGAGAGGTAGAGTACAGGCTCTTGGTAGGCTCTTGCTGTATTCCCTGTGTCTCCTCGGTTTATAAATATAGAGACATGTCCCTCAAGGATGGGTTTTTGGACCAGCTATATCAGAATCAGTGGGGGATTTTAAGAAATACTACAGATTGGAAGACACCATTTCCAGGGATTCTTACTATGAGGCACAGATTTGGAATCAGCACTATTTGTATCGCTTATTCCATTTCAAGATATGCCACATTTGGGAAACAGTGTTTAAATCCCTAAGATACTTCAGTTACTTTTTCTTAGAATGCTTTTTCATGAAAACATGAAGAAATAAAAGAACTTTTAACCATGCCACAATAAATGTACCATTGCTCTTTTGTTTGATTGGTCTGTATTTTTTCAAAGAAAATGTTGCGGTGGCAAAGCACTAGGTAGGAAGAGGCAGCTTAGGCAAACTTAGGTAATTTGTCAAATATGTTTTAGGTCCTCTTGGGCCCTCTCTTTGCCCGTGGTTGCCTAGGTGTCTCTACCAGTCAGGATGAATTAGGTTATACTGTGGAAACAAACAGCCCCCAAATCTCAGTGGCTTAATACAGCAAAGTTTATTTACTGTGCATGCCACAGATCCATATGATCGACTGGGGCTATGCTCCACACCATTTTCTCTGGGGCTCAGACTGACAGAGCAGCCTCTGTCTAGAACATTGCTGGTTATTATGGCAAAGTGGCAAAGAGGACATGATGAGTCATGTGCAGGCTATTAGGGCTTCTGCCCTGGGAGGGTCACACAGCCATGGCTGCATTCCTTGGGGAAGGGCATGTAATCCCCCAACAGGAAGAGACAGCAAATATTTGAGAGTGCACCACAATATTCTACGCTCAAGTATCTCAGAAGACTCTTCCTTGATGACTTGAAATACAACTCCCTATAAAACTCTTACTGCTCTTACTCCTTTCTTTTACTTCAAAGAACAATACTTAATTTTACTTCCTCTCAATGCCTTCAGTGAAAATCCCAAGAGTTCGAGGATTTTGTATTTTCCATTTACTATTGCACTCCCGGTGTCTGGAACATGGTAGGTACTCAATAAATACTGGCTTTCGGTTTAAGACCAGCACTACTTATTTTCTAGAAAGAATATTGAGCGTAGAATTTGAAGAAGAGAATGAAATCCATTCCAGAACCTGGAGCAGGAGACTTTGAGACAGCAGCAATTGCAAAGTCTGGAGGCAGGAACATGTGTGAACCAAGAGAAATCCCAGAAAATCCAGAGTGGGTAGATCCTTCCAGTCCAAAAATGAGAAAGAGGAAAGGAAGAAAGGGGTAAGAGTTCCCAAATAAGTCCAACCTTCAACAAAGTCCATGAGTTCTTAATGCTCAAGTATCATCCTTGGTGGCTTGATGTCTACCCTCCCGGTCCAGATGGGGCAGAGGCCCCACCTTCCAGGCACACTAGGGCTGAAACCCCACTTGTGGACCGACTAGGGGAGCAATCTTGCCACTGATGCTTTGCCAGATTGGAGTGGGACACCTCCCAAGGCTCTGAGAAGTCCCACCCCGCAGTTTGGGCTGATGGCCTCCCCTTTTGTACACAAGGAGATGGTGGCAATCATCTCTGAATCACTTTCAGGGTTATTCTTCCTTTGTCTTGAAGAGTAGTGCCCTGTCACTATTAAATGGCTCTTGGGTTTGGTCTCATAAATCCCTGAAGCCCTCATCCTTTGAATCTTCCAATTTCCTTCCCTTTCTTTTCAAATACCAGTTGTCTTGTTGAGGCAGCTGATTAAATCCTTGGTGTTCAGATAATCTAATCTTTTTACCAAAGAGATGGGCCACACCCTTGCTGTTCTCATATTTTGCAACTTGGATAGGCTGAGCATTTCTCAGATCTTACAGTTCTTCCTTCCTGCCTAACAATTCTGTCTTTATGTCACTCTAGTTGTCCCACATTACTGTAAGCAGTCAGGAGACAAGCCATACCTTCGCCATCTGGCTTGGAAATTGCTTCAGCTAAATAGGCTATGTCATTGCTCACAAGTTCTACCTTCCACAAAACACCAGAACAGAAACACCATTGAGTTAAATTCTTTGACACTTCATAATGTGGATTGCTTTTTCTCTGGTTTTCATAAACATGTTCCTCATTTCCTATTGAGACCTCATCAGAATGGCTATGATAGTCCATATTTCTATCCATATTCTGTTCAGGATCACTTAGGAATTATCTAAGAAGGTTAAAGATTTCCCTGTATCTCTCCTTCTCTCCTCAGTTCTTACCAGAGTCATCCTCAGTGGTCTGTTCAGAGAAATATAGGGTTTTTTTTTCTAGATGTACCTCAAAACTCCTCCAGCCGCTGTCCAATGTCCAGCTCTGGAGCTGCTTTGGCGTTTGCTAAAGTAGTATTTTACTCTCAGTACCAATACTTGTCTTAGTTCATTCTCACAATTCTGGAGGCTGGGCAGTCCAAGATCAAGCCATCAGCAGATGCTCTGTCTGGTGAGGACCCAGTTCCTGGTGGTTCCTGGACTACTGTCATCTTGCTGTGTCCTCAGATGGTAGAAGGGGTGAGGGAACTCTCTGAGCTCTGATTTATAAGGGCACTAATCCCAAGAATGACCTGATCACCTCCTACAGGTCCCATCTCCCAAGACCATCCTCTTGGGGGCCAGAATTTCAACCTATAAATTCTGGAGGGACACAAACATTCAGTAGAGAGGAAGTACATTGGTTATTTTCGCAAGAGAGACTTAAGTGAAGTGGTAAGGATTAAAAAGCTTGACTTGAGTGATAATGGAACCTGATAATTTGGAGAGCAAATACAAACTCTCTTAAAAGATTTCATTATAGGGGCTCCTGGGTGGCTCAATCAGTAAAGTGTGTGCCTTTGGCTCAAGTCATGATCCCAGTGTCCTGAAATAGAGCCCCGTATGGGACTCCCTGCTCAGCGGAGAGCCTGCTTGTCCCTCTCCCTCTGTTGCTCCCCCTGCTTGTGCATGTGCTCTCTCTCTCTCTGTCACATAAATAAATAAAATCTTTTAAAAAGAAAATAAATTAATTAATTAATAAAAGATTTCATTATAAATGGGAACATGTAGCTAAGGCCCGCTGCTTATTCTTTTCTATTGTAATTGTATCATTTTACATATTTCACAGTATTTTGAGAGTTCCACTTTTTCCACATATTTATCAACACTTGGCATGGGCAGTTTTTAATTTTAGCCATTCTGATGAGTATAGAGTTGTTGTTTTTAAAGATTTTATTTATTTACTTGACAGAGGGAGAGGGTGAGAGAGCAGAAGCAAGGGGAGCAGCAGAGGGAGAGGGAGTAGCAGGCTCCCTGCTGAGTAGGGAGCCCAATGTGGGGCTCTATCTCAGGACCCCAGGATCATGACCTGAGCCAAAGGCATACCTTAAAATGACAGAGCCACCTGGGTGCCCCTGGAGTTGTATCTTATTGTGGTTTTAATTTGCATTTCCCTGATGACTAATGATACTGATCATCATTTCATGGGCCTATTAGCCACTTGTATAGCTTCTTTTGTAAAGTATCTATTTAAATTTTCCACTTCCTTATTAGGTTTTTTTTTTTGTCTTTATAATTGAGTTACAGGAGTGCTTTATGTATTCTGGATACAAGTCCTGTGTCTGATACCTGATTTGCCAGTAGTCACCCATCATCCATGGCTTGCCTTTCTTTTGTTTTCTTAGTGATGTCTTACAGTAAGAAAATGTTAGCAGTTTTGAGGAGCTCCAACTTACTAATTTTTCTTTTATGCTTCATACTTTCGATATTCTGTCTAGGATAGAATCTATCTACCCCAAGGTTGCAAAGATTTTCTCTTATGCTTTCTTCTAGACATTTTCTGCATTTGGTGTATTCTATTTGTGTCTAGTATCTTTTTTGAATTAAATAGTGGGTATCATGTGATGTGAGGATTGATGCTTATATTTTCCCCCATGGATATCTATTTGATCCAACAATATTTGTTAAAATCATTTTTGTATTGAATTGCATTGACAACTTTGCCAAGACTCAATTGACCATATATACATACTGGCTTTACTAAACAGTTGGGCAGTGATCCTTCTTCCTCTTTATAAAAAATATATTTGAAGTAAGATGGGTGTTATTTCTTCCTCTACTGCTTGATAGAATCCACTAGTGAAATCATCCAGGCGTGGACTTTTTCTTCCTGGGAGGAGTTTGGTAACAAATTAAATTATTTTAATAGGTATAGAGTTACTCATTTGTGTTTTTCTTATGTTAATCTTGGTATGTTGTATTACTTTGGAAATATATTCATTCATCTCCATATTCCAATTTTTTAGCATCAAGTTATTTATACAATTGTCTAATTTTTCTCTAACATCTGTAATATTGGTAACCTCTTTAATTAGTAATGTTGGTGATTTGTATTTTTTTTTCTTGATTAATCTTGCTAGAATTTTGTCAATTTTGTTGACCATGTCAAAGAGTCAATTTTTGGTTTTGCTTTGTTTATTGACCATTTTCTATTTCATTGATTTGTGCTCTTACCTTTATTATTACTTTGCTCTTTTTCTAGTTTCTTCAAGTGAAACTCAAGTCAGTGCCTTTAGACCGTTCTTCTTTCTAATATAATCATTTAAAGCGGCATTTTCCTCTAACCCTTGTGTAAGCAGCATCCTACAGATTTTGAAATGTTATATTTTCCTTGTCATTCAAATCAAAAATATTTTTGGGTGGCTGGGTGGCTCGGTCAGTTAAGCATCTGTTTTTGACTCAGATCATAATCCCAGGCTCCTGGACTCCAACCGTATATTGGGCTCCCTACTCAGTGGGGAGTCTGCTTTTCCCTCTCCTATATTTCAAATCAATCAAAACAAATAAAAAATAATTATCCTCATGAGTTCATTTTTAACCTATGACTGTTATTTAATTTCCAGATATGTAGGATTTTCCTAAGATGTGTTATTTTTATTGACCTCTCATTTAATTCTTTATGGTCAAAGAACTCACTTTATATAGTTTTGATCCTTTTACTTCTATAAAACCATGCTCCGTGGCCCTATGTCTGATCTATTTTTGTCAGTGTTCTGTGAGCACTTGGGGGAAAAAGTATATCCTTTAGTTTTTGAATGTAGTTTTCCTTAAATTAAATCAAGGTGGTTGATAGTGGTGTTCAGGTCTTCCTTATCTCTAGAGGTTTTTTGTCTCACTGCTTTATTAGTTGCTGCAAGATGGGTATAAAAATCCCCCATAGCTCACAGCTGCACTTGAGATGTGCATGGGTTCATACTAATAATTGGGGCATGCTCCTCTCCAGCTGTCTCCCTGGGGTGCTTGTCACTCTCCAGGCCCAAGAGACTTGTTTTCCTCATTCCCCATCCAGATATATGGAGTATTTCTTGGTATTTTAGCCACTCATAGTTATCACTGCTGCAGTGCTCCAGAACCAGCTGCCATTGGGGCAAAACAAGAGAAAAGAGGAAAAAGGAAAGATTCATCTCTATACAGTCACTTCTTCCAGCTGCCTGCTTTTTTTTTTTTTTTTTTTTTTTTCCTTTTCAGGTGTCCTCAAGTAGTGTTTTGTTGGTTTTGTTTTTGTTATTGTTTGGATTTTGTAGTTTTTAGTTATAATCTGTGAGAGAAATGGGGCATGTGTGGATGGAGATTTTGTACCATGTCAATATTGAAATCCCCAAAAAGCTGTAGATGGTTTATATAGAAAAAGTTGTCTTTTTCACCAGGGACTCTGAATTTTGTGGCTTTTTTCCCTATAATATCTTCCTTTTCCCCCAAATATATAAAAATGTGTATATTCTATATTGTTTCTCTTAGCACCTTCAAAGTTCTTTTGTTTGTTTTTTGAGCATACTGCCTAATCCAACTAAAATTCATTTTGTGAATTTTTGTCATGGGCTGAAGTGGAGATCTACCTTTAATTTTTTTTCACTTTAAATGGATAGTTGTTCAAATACCATTTATTATTAGTATATCATTTTCTCGTAAATTTGTTTCTAGATTGTCTTGTTCTCTTGATCAATTGGATTACTAATTTCTGGATTGTCTGTGTTCTCTTTATCAATTTGATTATTAATTTCCCAATGTCTAGCATTATTATTTTAATCCCTTTTTGGTCATAATGTTTATTATTATTGCTTTATACTTACCAGGTATTCTAATTTTCAAAAGTATTTTTGTCTATTACTTTTCCAACATTTAGTAACTATATTAAACACTTTGATTATGATATATATTATTCTTTTAATGAAGTTCTAGTATTTTCTGTAACTATGGCAACAAATGTTAATGAGCCTTATTCTGGTGATCATTTCATGATATATGCAAATATCAAATCATTATTTTGTATAACTGAAACTAATGCAATGTTATGTCATTTAACCTCAGTAAGAAAAAGTGCTAGTATTTTATTTAGGGTTTTTGCATCTAGCTTTACAAGAACGGGTCTGTTGTGTTCTCCTCTTTTAATCTTCTACTCTGACTTTGTAAAGTCTACCCATAAAATGTTGTGGTCCTGGTTTTTTATTGTATTTTCCATTTTGTCTGTGTTCCTGGTCTATTCTGTTTTTAACTTCTTGATGTAATCTTATTAATTTATAGTTTTCTAGGAAAGTCAATCATTTCGATTTCAAAAATTGCTTCGGATAAGAATGTTCTCTTATTTTTAGAAGTTTTGATCTCTTTTTTTAAATATTTATTTATTTATTCATAAGAGACATAGAGAGAGAGAGACAAGACATTATACTCGATCCCAGGACCCCAGGATCACAACCTGAACCAAAGACAGATGCTCAACCACCGAGCCACCCAGGTGCCCCTAAAAGTTTTAATCTCTTTATCATTCCATTGTTTTTTATTCTTGGTGAGGTTACCAAAGTTATATTTATTTTATTAAAATTTTCAAAAAGGCAACATTTGAGTTTACCTGTATATTGAATTTATATATACTCTGTTGTGCTGTTCTTTTCTAGTGAATTAAGTTCTATTTCTATCTTTTAAATCCTCTTCTAGTTTCTTGGGATGTATTTTCTTATTCTTTTTCTAGCTTATGTTAAGTATTTGATTCATTTATATTTACTTTTTTATTAAATATTTTAAATACTATTTTTGGTTATGTCTATCATTTTTTGTGCTTTTAAATTTCAAAGTGAATAGATGTTCCTGTCTAGGTTTCTCTCTTTTTTTCCTATCCTTTAAGGGTTTTGTTTGTTTTGTTTTGTTTTATTGAATTTTTGTCTACTTCATATATATATTTTTTGTCTACTTGTATTTTTTAGAAAGGTTTGTTAGTCTTCCAAATCAGAATACTCTTTTTTTTTTTTTTGCTGGACTAGGCCCAGAGCATATATCCCAAATTACCTATAGATTGTATTTTTTATGGCTTTCCATAACCTCTGGAACTAGCTCAGAGTTCCAGGGGGAGAGAGCTGAAAAGACAATACCCACAGGTCCTTAACGCAATGCCTCTTCCATCATGTCTTTATCTCCCTAGCTAGAGCCAGATCAGCAGTACTCCTGGCAACCAGACCTTCTCTCTGGAGGTAACTGTATGTAATTAATGAGCAAAGCAGCCTCTCCATATAGAACATTATTTATAAGATTTCCTTGATGAGATGAAGGAAATGGGAAATTCCCTGGGGAAGGTCTTTGTATCCACTCTAAGCACTTCCTCACTTCTATAAGATACAAATGTCTAAACTGCTAAATACCAAATAACTTTGACAATAGGACCACCTCTTCAAAGGAAGACAGTTTGACTTATAAAAAAGGTTAAAAATGTCACGGCTTCAGAAAAGTTGTTCCAAAGTAAATTAAAATTCGAGTTTATTGTAGTTTATGGATTATTTTCATATGCACTGGATAATTTTGTACTAGCAACCATCCTGCGACAAAAGTAAGAAAGGCACAATTATCATCCCATTCTGATGAATACCATTGAGTACTAGGGACCAGCAGGGACTCGTTCAAAGTTACACATCTAGCCCAAGACCAAGTCAGTATTGGAGTGCCCATCTTATGCCAGCAAAGGTCAAGTTACTTTCATTTTACCTTAGCAGTGTTCTAAAACCTAGAGGTTCAATTTGCATGGGAAAGTTCTCCTTGGATTCCAATCTGTGCAGATGACAGAATTTTGGAAATGAATTACTCAAGTGTAGTTGTTGAATAGATATCAGTTGATTTTTTTTTAAATTTACTAATCAATTTTTTAATTGAGTACAGTTGACACACATGTTACATTACTTTCAGGTGTATAACATAGAGATTCGTGAACTCTGTGTGTTATGCTTTGCTCACAAGTGTGGCGACCATCTGTCGCCATACAACACTATTTCAATACCATTGACTAGATACTGATTGGTTTTAATAGAAAGGTGCTAGATCTCTTCCAGCTGCCCCTTCACGCTTTCTGCCATGCTTTGCACTCCAGGAGGCCAACTAACACTCAAAGTTATGAGCTCCCTTGCTCTTGGAGATTTAGTAGGATTGCCCAGTGGAGCACCAGCAGGATACCCAAGGGAAGAAGATAGTGAGGTTCAGGCTTTCATATCCATTTCCTCCCTGCAGTTTGATTTAAGCTGGCAAGGGAACTGAAGATTCCAGCCTTCTTCACCTAATTTTTTTTTTCCCTCTTCAGGTAGCAATTTCCTCCCTTTGACTTCTCAGGCCTATGTTAAGTATTTGATTCATTTATATTTACTTTTTTATTAAATATTTTAAATACTATAGGTATTTTAAAAAAGTGCTTTTTTGTTTTTTGTTTTTTGTTTTTTGTTTTGTTTTGTTTTGTTTAAGCAGCATTACTTACCCCCAAGTACTGCACCATCTTCACACTTCACTCTTCAAATCTTTGCAAAGGTCTCTTTTTAAACAATCCTCCAATCATCTAATTTGAATGTGCCAGCTGTTTTGGGGGTTTGGCTTAGTTTGTTTTTTGTTTTGTTTTGTTTTGTTTGTTTTTTTGCAAAGACCAACTGATAAAGAAAACAAATTACTATTACAGTTTATAGCTTAAGTTTAAAAAGATGGGGTAAAGGAACAAGTTTCCTGCCCAAGCCAAAAGCTATTCATATACTAACATCTGATTACTACAGTTTGGGAAAGGAGTTGGCTCTTTTAATATATATTCTTCTTTGGGGATTACACATTTTTCTGGACCAGAATCATAATCAAATCCAAAAGATTTCTATTACTTTGTATATTGTTAATAAAATCTAACAATAACAGGGGAAAAAATAGAAACGGAGACAACCTTTCAGTTTCCAAAGCAGAGTGAAAAAATAGTACATTATTCCTCATTCTGTTGCCCTGCAAACTTTTTTGCCATACCACCCTAAGAAATCCCTTGGAAGGGACACCTGGGTGGCTCAGCAGTTGAGTGTCTGCCTTGGGTGCAAGACATGATCCTGGAGACCCGGGATCAAGTCCCACATGGGGCTCCCTGCAGGGAGCCCGCTTCTCCCTCTGCCTGTGTCTCTGCCTCTCTCTCTCTGTGTCTCTCATGAATAAATGAATAAAATCTTAAAAAAAAAAAAAAGAAATCCCTTGGAAGATTTAGGTCCTCCTGATCCTGATTCTTTGGGGAGCTAAAGTAGGTACAGGGCACTTAAATGACTCACTCTGCAAAATCAGTATAAGCAGGGAATGGGAATATTGATTATATGTGAACAAGGGGATTGAAAGAATACATTTTTAGCAGGCATATATGTGGCACTTGAAGATCCACACATACACACATATGCATACACATCACACACACACACACATGCACACACACACAGCGCTAGAAAGGCAAACCAGCAGAGGAAATGTTATGATTCTCAGAATTCAGTCTGGAGCTTGGGGACTAGATGGGAATGGAGGCTATTACTTTCCTTCTGAGCCAGAGCAGGGTGATATGCTGACATGTTTGGTATTTTCTGCCAGTTGGCCACAATTTGGGTGGGTGGGAAAATAAACTTCATTCCTATTCTCCTCCCTTATTCCCCTGCCATGGGTTAATTTTGAATATAATGCCACAAGGAAGATTATAATTCAAAAAATAAGAAAGTAATCAAGCTACATAATTGCTTAATCAATAGAGAATAGATTTCCACTGTCAAAATGGAGTAGAGCATTATCTTCTAGTGGATTTGTTTTCCTGTTATTTGTACTAGAGGAAGACTGACTACATTTCCCTCTGTCGCATTTTGATGATAAGCTAGCAGGAGTGAAATCTAAATTATAATAGCCATGCAGTCACTAAAGGGTGTGAAGTCAAACAAAGCAAGAATGATCATTTCTGCTAACCGTTTTCAGTTTTAGAACAGTCTCTTTGTTCTCATTGAAGGTAATGAGATATAGTGGTCTATCAGAAATTTAAGTTTTAAAATTTGTCCTCAAATAATTATAGTTGCAGTTGCTAATCCTGTGGTTCCATTTTTAGCAATGCAGCAGATAGTACTCTGGACCACCAACTTAGAGGCACAAGTGTGGCATAAATTAATAATAAAACAATTTGTGTACCAGCCCTTTCAGGTTTGGAACAGGAAAGACAATGAGCACTTAGAAACTAAAGTTGTGATTGCCCAAATGAGCATTCTTTTCCTAATTTCTCAAACTCAGGAGAAATAGCTATGCTTTAATGAAAATTGGTACTTTGACAGCCATAGGCTTAAACATATTATTTAACACTATAACTACAGTTGCTATTTGAACCTAAAATACTTTTTTTTTTTCAAACATTAAAGGAGAAGATAGCAAAGAAAGGAGACACAAGGTGTAAAAAGCAGAAAAGAACATTCATATAGCAAGAAGTCTACTCTTTGGCTTCCCAATAAAGTAAACAGTATAATCTACTAAATAAAATGGCAGCTGGAAACTTCATACTAATACCAAGAAGAAGGCAGTTCAAGCTGAAAAAAAACATTTTATCATTTAATGATGCAGGTTAAAATCTACAGAGCAGTTATAATTCTGTGTTTCTTATGAGTAAAAATATGAATAAAATACACAATTACAGAAGATAAAGGATATTCTTACAGAAACATAATGATAATGGAAAGTAACACCTCTCTCAATTCTTTATGATAAAAAAGACAAAACTTAAATGCAGAAGATTTAAATAGTAATGTGTATAGCAGCAATTACAAACAGGCATTTGTCAAATGTGAAATTCTAGAAACAATAAAATGCATCTTTTTTTCAAGGACTAATAGATATTCATAGATATTTATCATATTTTTGAAACAGTTCCCAAAAGTAGAAATACTGTTAGGCAACATTCTCTGACCAAAATGCATTCAATGCTAGAACCAATTAAGAAAATTAGAAATAAAACAAAAACTTACCTATTAAAATTATTCTCAGATTAGAGAATCAGAGGTGCCTGGGTAGCTCAGATGGCTGAGCATCTGCTTTCAGCTCAGGTCATGTCGGGCTCCTGGTTCAGCGGGGAGCCTGTCTCCCTTTGCCTCTGCTTCTCCCCCTGCTCATGCTGTCTGTATCTCTGTCTTGAATGAATAAATAAAATCTTTAAAAATTTTTAATAAAATCACAATTACAGAATGTCAGGAAAATGCTAGTGAGAGAAAAACATTTTGAACTGTATACATTTATATTACTGAGGAAAAAATGGAAATACATAAATAAGATGCCATTTGTTAAGTGAGAAAAATGAAAACCAAAATAAACTCTAGGAAAACAGAAGGAAGGAATTTTTAAAAATAAGTAAAACTCCATGAAGAGGAAAGTGATAGAAATTATAAATGAATTTAAGATTTGGTTCTTGGGGGAGAAAAAAATCAAATACAATTAAATAAATTTTTACCAGTACTAAATATGAGTGAGAACAAAAGGGAAAGGAAAACACAAATTCATGAAATAAGGAATGAAAAGGGAAAATGACTACAGATGATGGGAAAATCATCATATGAAAATACTTTAGTGGCGCCTGGGTGGCTCACTTGGTTGAGTGGCTGACTCTTGGTTTCAGCTCCGGTTATGATCTTAGGGTCATGGGATCAAGCCCTTTGTCCCGCTCCTAGTTCAGTGGGGAGTCTGCCTGGGATTCTCTTCCTCTCCCTCTGCCCCTCCCCCGAATCAAGCTCCCTCTCTCTCTTTCTCCCTGTCTCTCAAATATATAAATCTTACAAAAAAATACTTTACACAACTTTATACTAATAACTTTAAACTCTGGATCCTTTTTTTTTCAAGAAGAAATAAATAGACCGCAAACTGTGGGAGAAATTGTGAATGTTGTCAAAATTTCCCAAAAAGCTTCTGACACAGAAGGAGTCTTTGGTAATTTTTTTCATTCTTCCAAGAAATAGATTGCTCCAATATGATTTAAATTTGTTCCAGAGCAACACAAAATAAGGAATTCTCCTCAAATTCTTTTATGACACCAGCATATGTGTGTGATAGTAACATCGAACAGATTCTCTCCCCCTCCCCCTTCCCTTCTCCTTCTTCCACACAAAAATTCTTAAATCATATATTAGCAGAGAGAATTTAGCAGTACATTAGAAGAGTAATACAACAGAACCAAGTGGGCTTAATTCCAAGAAGGTATCCAATTCAATATTAGGAAATACATTGATTTTTTTTCAATAAGACAAATCACAGTACATGCAAAAGGGTATTTGATTAAGGACCCAGTCCTGACTTAATGAAAATGTTTTTCATCTCCCAAAAAATTGTAAATAAGAAGATCGCCTTATTACAGTAATAATCTAAATTTGGCAAGAAAGATAATATAAGAAAGGTTGTATTCAAAATAGTAATAAAAACACTACATGAAAATAAAATACACATGAAAATAAAATGATTAACCAATGTTCTGGAGGAATGTAAAAGAAAACTGAAAAATTCTATGAAGGGACATTAAACACAATTTCATAAGTAAAAATACGTGCCATGTTTCTGTTTAGAAAAAGAATTTTAAGGCTATTCATTGACTCACTTTTTTCAGAATGAATATTCCATAATACACTTGTATTTCTGTTCAGTACTGAAGCAATGTTTGTTTAGAAACTTGTCAATTTTTAAAATTAATCTTAAAAATAGATAAAGCTAAGAAAATTTGGAAGGATCAAAAAATAACTATGAGAATGTCCTACTAAGATATTAATATTTATAAATTATGTTATCTAAAGCAGCACTGTTACAAGAGACACAGAAGCAGTCTGAGATGAAACATAATAAAGTAGCCAGAAATATACCCAAAGATATTTGGTAGTCAAATATATAATAAGGATGGCACTCCAAATTGGTGAGAAGATAAATAGAATTTCCAACAAGTAACAGCAGAATTACTGGCTAGGCAATTGAGTGGGGATTTGGGGGCAGTTATTGAATCCCTTATGGGAAAATAAGTTCAAAATAAATCAGAAGTTTAAATGTATACATAAAATTTTAAAAGATAAAGGGAAGAAAGGGAAAAAGCATGAAATACCAGAAGAAAATATGGCATGATGGATAATTTTATAGTCTTAGAACAGGGAAATCTAAGCAAAATAAGTAATTTAAGATATTTTGATAAGTTTGATTACATAATAATGTAAAGTTTCTGTATCATGAAGTAAGCTTTCAAAGTGAATCCAAAAACAAAATAGAAACTGAGAAATTGATGAGAAAGAATGAATATACTTGGTATGTAAAGAGCTCCAGCATATCAATGAAACAACCCTTCCAACAGAAATATGGGTTAAAAAGAAAACCCAGCTCTTTCACAAAAGGAGAAATATAAGAACTGATAAACATGGAAAATAGTTACTCTCACTAATAGAAAAATGGAAAAGAAATTATACGTATTATTTTTTTACTCATGAAATTAGCAGATGTTTATGTGACTGTAGGGAACACTGAAATGTCCCAGTCTGATTGGTGGGAATGTAATTCTATAGATCTCTGGGAGGCAGAGCAGTTGTATAATATCTTAAATTAGTTAGATACCTTTGGCCTAAAAACTCTACTTCTAAAAACTTTTCTCAAGGAGACCATTGTTTAGGTTAAATTAATATATTTGTGTGAGGATTTTCTTTGATGTGTTTAAACAAATCTATAACTGTTCCTCAGGAAATTGGCTCAACACATATACAAAGTATAGAACATTATATATCCAATAAAATAACAATGTATTGTTGTATATACATGTATATACAATGTATATCTGAATATAATTATCCCAAAAGAGGCTCATGATATATTTTTTGGTTGAAAAAATCGGGTTAAAAATACAAGGTAAAGAATCAAGTGAGGGGACACCTGGTGGCTCAGCGATTGAGTGTCTGCCTTCGGGTCAGGGTGTGATCCTGCGGTTCTGGGATCCGGTCTGCATCAGGCTCCCCACAGGAAGCCTGCTTCTCCCTCTGCGTGTGTCTCTGCCTCTCTCTGTGTCTCTCATGAATAAATAAAATCTTTTTTAAAAAAGTAAGTATGAAATTATATATAATAAAATCAATCTATGTAGATGTACACATAGAAATATACAAACATTTACAATCATGTATCAGTTATATTTCCCTTAAATACAAGTGACAGAAACTCAGTGCAAAGTGACTTAAGCAGAAGGGGAACTTTTGGGCTCAGCTGAAAAGAGCAGAGTTTTGGTTTGGTTTCAGGGTTATCAGGAAGAGACAGTTTTTCTCTGTTTCCAAGTTTCTGCCCAGCTTCTTCTCTGATGGTTCTGTTTTCAGAGCCTTTCATGGTGACAAAAGGGCTGCCACAGGTTTTTCCAGTACTCTCAATTTATCACTAGCATGAAAGAGAGATGTCTTTTTCTGATTACTCAGTTGACAACTCTAAGTGCATTGGGCCTGATCCACTAAGTTGGGATATGCGCCCACACCAATCAACTTTGTGTCATGTACTCCACCACGTATCCACATGTATATCCATATAGCCATATATTCATATGTCATAATACCTACAGCATGCAGCTTGAGAGTTGGATGGGATGGGGGTGGGGGAGAAGGAGAGACTCTAAAAAATATTGATGGTATGATTACCCGAAGAAGGGTAAGTAGGTGCTGAGTTACTAAAAGAACAAAAGAAGTTTACCTCCTTATGATGATGTTTCTGGACATATTTTTTTCTTCCTACTTTGGTGTATCATTTGAAAATTTACCATTTTTTTGATTAGCACAACAATGAAAACTATTACTATGTATCGTTTTTATATTTAAATAAACAGTAAGTCTATCTTTGACAGAAATAAAATATGCAGATATTTCTCTGATACATGCTATCTTTGCTCTTTTATATATCTGCCTTGTCTTTCACTTATTTACTCTCTTCCTATGAATCACTTGATATTCTTTCTGTTACCTTTCCATTGCCATTACTCAAGCTTCCAAGGCACATGCAAAAAAAAAAAAAAAAAAAAATCTTCACAGAAAGTAAAGGTATTTACCCTAGGAAGTATTCCAGAGAAATATTGGAGAAGTAGAGAAATAGGTGGAGGCTCCAGAATGTTTAAAGGGAGTATGAGTGGACTCATTTTGAGTTTCTATACCCATAGCAAAGGTTATTTTCTACTTTGCTCGCAAATGGATGCGTATTTGGCTGCAGGAGGGAAGGGTAGCCTTCCAAAGCGTACTGCATACTGACTTCTGTGAATGGTTTATTTGCATCAATGCCTCAAATACTTTGTGTGCACCTGAGTCACCTGGAAGCCTGCTCAAATGCAGATTCTGATCCAGTTTGTCTGGGCTGGGGTGCAAGATTGTGGACTTCTCACAAACTCCCAGGAGATGTCAATGCTATAAACCTATGTGCTGGACTTTGAAAAGGAAAGTTTGGATGACATTTTCCTATCTGTGAAGTAAAAACTCAAGCCAGCCATAGTCTGCATGTTTTTTTATTTTTGCTTTTGTTTCATTGTTGTTGTTTTTTAAGCAGGCTCCACCCCCAGGATGGAGCCCAACATGGGGCCTGGACTCAAGACCCTGAAATCAGGACCTGAGCTGAGGTCAAGAGTCAGACACTTACCTGACTGAGCCACCCAGGCCCCCTCTGCATGTTTTTTTTTTTTTTTATTAAAATGAGAAATATATTAGAATATACTTTTACCTATTCCAGGTTTATTTGTCTATGCTAGTATTTTTCTGTTTAGGGTTAAATTGTTTGAAAAATCAACAAAATCCAATTCTATGTTACCTCATTTTAAAGTAAGGTAAATACTTCGATGCACTCCCCCAGTCTCTAATGCAAAATCCCAAATCTGTTTTTACATTAATTCCATAAGGGGAAAAAATGCTTTCTTGCCATCTTAAATGCTATTTTTCTTGTTCTGGAACCAAAGATTACTCACTTCAACTTTGAATTACTCTGGGGTTATGGAAAATCCTTTCTTGCTGGAGATTTCAACAATGTGCTCAGTCAAGGGCAAAGTGAAGAGCTTAGTTTATTGCTGCCAACCAGCATGACTTGTAAGGCAAAAGGAGCAAGGTGCAAAGAACATCCCTTGGAGAAAAGAGTATTTTAAGATGTAGATTCCCACTTGTGCAAAATTGTGACCCCCTCCTCCTCACTCTGAATCCATGTGACCTTGGGCAGCAGACACAGCCTGGACCTGGTTTTCAACACCAATAAGGACTGGAGGCCCAAGCCATTTAACCTGTCAGAGGCAAATTTCTGCGGCTGCATGTGAATTCACTTTGGGTTACAAACATTTTTAATGATTTTTAATGATGTTTATGTTTTTAAACTTCACATACCCTCTCCAACTCCAGGCCTTTTGCCAGTCCCTCTTGGCTCTGCTGAGATTGATGGAATCTGGGAATCCAGATCAAAGGGCAGGAGTCTGCTTTGTTCAAAAGGAATGTGTGTGTGTGTGTGTGTGTGTGTGTGTGTGTGTGTGTGTGTGTGTAAAACAGAAACACCACTCTCCTATGCCTCCATTCGTTCATGTGCCTTTCTTTCAGCTTGCCCCAGGAACCAAATTTGCTTTGGGAAACTCCAGTAAGCAATTCCAAAATGGTAGCTGTGTTATAGTTTTAACCTAGGTTTAAGCCTCTCATTTGCTCTTGAGTTCCTGTGTCTGTTTTTGAATATGGCTTTCCTGCTGGGAGGGACCTCCCTTGGGACCTTGGGGCTATACAGACTGCATAGCCAGGTAACTTGGATTTTGGAAGCTTAACTGGACTCCCAATCCGTACTCAGCACCTACAACCACCTATGTCCTACTCTGGCCCCTCTAAGGCCACTGGCTGCATAATTTTCACATCCTTACTTCTTTAGCTGTGCCTCTGTGACAGTTACTGGCATTTGCTAATAAGATAGAAGGATGCAATAACAGAATTTGTAACAACAAAACCTTGTTGATGAAGAAAAACATCACCACCACATATATTTATATTTGCCAGAGACACAGAGCTTTTGGTAACCCAAAACATTTCCTTTTTCAAGGCTTCTACACAGTAAACAACTTCTTTTTTACTAGAAAATCATGACACTTGTTTGATAAGGTATGTTGAGTTGGCCATTGGTGCAGACAGCCAAAATCCTAACATGCAGGTTTATTTAGCCATTAGCCTTGCCATCATGATGGTAGGAACAGAGACACCCAGGGTGCTTTCCTGCAGCTTGCAAGTGCCCCTCTCACTTCCTTCACCCTGCCTCAGGCAGCGTGGGGACCTCTACAACTGCAGTTGTAGAGTTAATGCCTCCCGCATTGTACATAGAAGGAAAAAAAAAATCTTGCATAGGGATATGACTGGGTTTCAAGTGTATAAGAAGAAAATTATGTTTTAAGTTCATCGATCTTCGGGCACAAAAGTATTAAGGCTTGGGAGAAAACAAAAAAGATTCAAGTATGTTTCAAATAATCATTTATTCTAGAGCATCTGGCAAACATAAACTTGGAAGTATGGAGGAGCCTCCATGTTAACAATGGACACTTTCCAAAGAACAATAAGGGACATATATTTAAAAAGCAACAACAGCAAAGCGCAAACCACAGTCGTCTGCCACAGAAGTAATGAGTGCAGGAATTGTAAAGGACGGTGATAATAAGCGGAAGGTTGTGCCTTTAAGTCTTGCCAGTGAAACCCAATTTAATGAAATGAGGGTTTAATTATGAAAACAAAGATGACTTTCACTTCTATTTTTAATTTTATGGATGAGAAGTAAGCCTCAGAAATATGAAAGGACCAAATAAAGGCATCAAATGAGAATAACGTAAACTCCTTTTCTTGTCCTGGTTTGGGGGGGTGGGTGCTGCTGGGAAGTTTTAGAGCAGAGGATCCTTTGGCAAGCAAGAGATAAATAGAAACAAACTACAAGTCCTTGACTTTGCCTTTCGTGGCAAAACGCATGACAAAAACACAATTGAACGAGTCTGAGTTGATAAACAAGGAGGCAATTATTGTTCTTATGTGTTGGCTTCTGCAGCACATCTTGCTTAATAGAAGGTGCTGGGCAGGGAAGCAGAAAGGCCATTAAAACCCCAAAGTAGGGATTCTGAGAGTTGAAGTCCCACAGAGTATTTTTGATGACTTCAGGAAAGAAAATAACGTACATAGAGAGCTCTGTGCATGACAGAGATTCACTAAATAAGGATCATGATTCCAAAATGAATGCTGTGCCCTGTGCTGGACTGGCAATAACATGGTGAATCTAAATAAAGATTTACGGCTGAAGCCTTACAGCAAATTAAAATATTTAATACCAAATTTATTATTTTTCTGATATTATTTTAAAAGTGTTTTGGCGGGTGTGGGATGGTGAGGAGTGGGAGGAAGGAGGAGGGAAGAATTAGAAAAGAAAGATAAATGCTACAACAGTTCAGCAAAAACTGGTTAACGTAATTCAGAGCAACTTTGTGGGAGGTCTGTATCATATTTTTTACATTTTGTAATAAACCCCAAATTGTATTGGTCTTCTTTTTTTCTAAACTGGCAACTTTATGTGGCTATGTTCATCTCTACCCAGTCTGAATGGGCATCCACACAAAGCCAAAAGTTTTCAAAAAATTTTGTCTGTCTCCGGGATGTTTTAAAATGAATTTATTTTACTTTACATCATCATTAAGGAAGATTATTTAAACAGAGGCACAGTCAACTTTTTGAATGTTCTACCCTGCGACTAAAATTAGCAACTAAGCCCTTGAATTTAAACCATGCCAAGTTTTGGATCCAATCGTATTAACCTTTCTACCAGTTTTCCTGCTCAGTTTAATCTGATAGCCCCAAGAGATGGGTTCTGAAGGAGGGCCTGAGCTATTGGGGAAGGAAGTGGTTAAGAAGGAAGGAGGACATTTCTTGGCAGAGTGTCTGAAAATGCAGGGACTTTACTCAGGGCTGAAATAGATAATGCCTCCATATCACTGCCTCTAAGAATGTAATTTGGAGTTGTCAAAAGGCTTACCAGCTCTAAAATACCTGAAAGTCCTACCATAAGTTTAGTCCATAAAATACATTTGTTAACTAAACATTTTGGGGAAGGGAGAGAGGGGACCTATTATATGCAGAGTTTTGTGTTTTATATTCATGTATGGCTAGAGTAGGTGTAAAATAAGTCTTTGATTTCAAGAAGAGACCCACCTCACGTTTTCTAGACCATGTCAAGAATGCAAATGGAAGCCCACATACCATATGTGTAAATATTTTAAAGCCATAAATTAAAAATTTAAACAACTTTATTGAGATATCTTCAACAAGAAAATTGTGTGTACTTAAGACATACAACTTAATGTTTTTTTGTTTTTTTTTTAAAGATTTTATTTATTTATCCATGAGAGACACACAGAGAGAGACAGAGACACAGGCAGAGGGAGAGAAGCAGGCTCCATGCAGGGAGACTGACATGGGACTCGATCCCAGGACTCCAGGATCACACCCCAAGCCAAAGGCAGGCCCTAAACCGCTGAGCCACCCAGATGTTCTATAACTTAATGTTTTGATATAAGTATACATTGTGGAAAGATCACCATAGTCAAGCTGCCCCCATCTTTACATTAACGTTACATCTTACATAAAACGTTAAAATTGTGTTTTGTGTGTGTGTGTGTGTGTGTGTGTGTGAAGATTTAAATTAAGATCTAGTCTTTTAGCAAATTTCAGATATAGAGTATGAACAGGTATTGTTAATTATTATCATCACCATGATGTACATTATATCTCCAGAACCCATTCATCTTGCAAAACTGAAACTGTTCTCTTAGCCCCTGACAATCATCATACTACTTACTCTCTAGTTCTATGAGTTTGACTACTTTGGATTCCACATGGAAGTGAGATAAGTAGTGTTTGTCATTCAGTGTCTGCTTTATTTCATTTAGCATAATGCCATGCAGGTGTTGTTTTTTTTTTTTTTTTAAGCTGAATAAAATTCTTAATTTCCTTTTTGTGTAGCTCATTGTTAGCATATAGAAATGCCACCAACTCTTTTATGTTGGATTTGTATCCTGCAACTATACTGCATTTGTTTATTAGTTCTAACTGTCTTTAGGGTTGAATCTTTGGGGTTTTCTACATATACAATCATGTCATCTACAAACATTATTTTACTTCTTCCTTTCCAATTTGGTTTCATTATATTTCTCGTCTAATTGCTCTAACTAGGACTTGGAGTACTATCTTGAATGAAAGTGGGTATTCTTCCCTTGAACCAAATCTTAGAGGGAAAGCTTTCCATTTACCCCTATTGTTCATGTTGTTAGTTGTGGGCTTTTCATATATGGCTTTTATTGTGATGAGGTAATGTCCTTCTCTACCAGTTTTATAGAGTTTGTATCATGAATGGATATTGAATCTTTCTCAAATATTTTTACTGTACCTATTAATTAATCATGTGGTTATCTTTTATTTTGTTAATGGAGCATATCATATTTATTGGTTTGTGTATTTTGAACCATCCTTGCATCGCAAAGATAGATCCCACTTGGTCATGGTGTAGGATCCTTTTAATGTGCTATTGAATTCAATTTGCTACCATTTTATTGATGATTTTTGCATCTATGTTCATTAGGGATTCTGGTTTACAGTTTTCTTGAAGTGTCCTGTCTGTCTTTGGTGTCAGGGTAATTAGCAACCATAAAATGAGCATTCCCTCTTTTTCCATTTTTTGGAAGAATTGAAGGATTAATATAAATTAATTTAAAAATCAAAATTACTTTAAACATCAAAATTAAAGCTGAAAATGTTTAAATTTTGAAAACAGTGAAGTGTCGTGAAATAGTTTAATAAAAATAAAGGTATTTGCATTTTTAACACTGAGTATCTCTTTCATTCTCATTGTAAAGAATTAGTAACATGTTGCATGGTTGTTATGTCTAGACCTGTATATGTGAATTGCTTAATATTTCATCCACCATGGGCAACTCTTGTGAATATCGCACCTCCAGAGACATATACCAGAACACAAAGAGAAGCAAGAAGAGAGACTCTTGGCACCAAAAAGAAATGACCATAATACAAAAACCTACTGCATTCATCTTGTGTACAAGACAGAATTTGACAGACAGTTGATAACTTTGTCCTTTCTCTTTCCTAAGCAAATCTTGTCCTTACTTCAGAGAAACATTTGATTCTGACATGGGCAGGGGCACAGGCAACAGCCTTTCCCAGCATTCAAGAGCAGTCACCTTTGTTTTCAGGACACGAGCCAAGAAACATGGACAAGATGGACAAGTCCAGGTTCCCTGGACCTGAACAGTTTTACTATAAGAGCTGGTGATTAGGGTGACAGGCTACATTATGCCAGTCTTCAGGGTTAAAGCTCAAATGACTAAGCACCCACAGGTTTCTAACACAAATTTAGCATTTTGGTGTTTATGATATATGGGGCTCAGTAAAGCATAGATGCTGAGATGTGGGCTCTTGCCCAAGTCAAGGATGATCCACCACAAAGCCTATAATTTAGCAAGAGAAATAGACACACACGTCATGCATTTTATTCAGAGACCAAATGAAGGAATGCTGTCATAGAGGAATAGCAGTAATATCAACTATTACTGGCTCCCTGGGTGCCACTCTCACTAGTGCTTTATATATATTATTTCATATACACCTCACAAAACAGTAAATGAATATTGAAAAATACAGAATACAGGTGCAGAAGCACTAGGTGACTTACCCAAGTATGTATCAGTCAGAGGCT
The DNA here is from genome assembly GCF_018345385.1 of Vulpes lagopus. Classification (NCBI taxonomy): domain Eukaryota; kingdom Metazoa; phylum Chordata; class Mammalia; order Carnivora; family Canidae; genus Vulpes; species Vulpes lagopus. The sequence goes on along the minus strand of NC_054830.1, from coordinate 120,119,038 downwards.
ATATTTTTCTGTAGAAGTTTGCTAGATATAATGTTGTGCTAAATTTTATTTTAGATTGTTTAATACACATTCATAAAAGGCATCTTTTTTACCATTATGTTCTTGGCTGGTTTTGCATTCTCAATTTTAAAAATTCACTTATGTGTGTATTTATGTATGTATGTAAGTATGTATGTATGTATATATAAATAAAAATAGCTAAATCAAAATGTATCTGGGAATGTCAAAGACCAAAAATAGCCATGATAATTTTATGGATCAAAGTTGGAAGATTATAGTAGTGGACATTAAGACATATCATAAATCTGTAATTACCAAAACATTTAGAAAAGGGAAAACAAATCAAGGAAAAATTGTAGAGAATTCAGAAATAGGCCTAAACTCAAAAGGACATTTGATTTATGACAAAAATTGTCTTGCTCAGAGTGGGAAAAGGACAGTCTTTTCAATAAATTATGATAAGCCAATTGGATATCTATATATGAAAATAAATGAAATTTCATCCTTGGCTCATGTTGTACCCAAACATCAGCTCCAGGTAGACTGTAGTTCTAAAAGTAAAAGGTAAAGCCTCAGTGCTTTTAGAAGATAGCGTGGGACCTATTTTTCTGACCTTGAGGGATAAAAAGATATTCATAAAACAGAGCATAAAAGCACTAACCATAAAGAAAAAGAAAAACAAATTGGATAAGACAACATCAAATTTAAAATGCTCTTTTAGCAAAAAACAGTATTAACAGAGTGAAAAGCCAAGCCAGTATGTGTAGAAGACATTTTCAATATATATATATCTTTCAAGGATTCATAGTCAGTATGTATAAAGAACTCCTACAAGTCTCAATTACACTGTAACAAAATGGGCAAGAAATTGGAGGAGAGACTTCATAAAAGACAATATTCAGGGCACCTTGGTGGCTCAGACAGTTAAGCAACTGCCTTCAGCTCAGGTCTTGATCCCAGGGTCCTGGGATTGAGCCCCACGTCAGGGTTCCTGTTCAGCAGGGATTCTGCTTCTCCCTCTCCATCTCTCCCTCCCTCCTGCTTGTGTTCTCTCTCTCTCTCTCTCTCAAATAAATAAAGTCTTTTTTTTAAAAAAAAGATAATATCCACATAACCAACAAACAAGAATGTATGCAAACCCTTATTAGTCATTAAGGAAATGCAAGTCAAAAACCCAATGAAATATAATAACACATTTGCCAAAGGAACTAAAATTGTTTATATGGTGATTAATGCCAAGTGTTGGTATGGATGGGGACCTCTTGTATTTTAGTGGTTTGAATGTACATTGGTACAACCACTTTAGAATACTTATTTACAGTCTATATGAAACTGGACATGTTCTTATTCAAAGACCTAGTAATTGAATTTCTGCATATATCCAGGAGTAATGCATAAACTTGTACATCAAAACAATGAACCAAAGTGTTCATAGTACCATTATTTGTAATAGTCTCAAATTGTCCATTAGTAGTAATATGTATAAATATGTGGTGGTATAGTTATACAATGAAATGATGTGCAGCCATGAAAATGAATGAACCACAACCATATGTAATGACAAGGCTGAATCTAATGAGCATTATATTGCACAAAAGAAGGCAAAAAACACATTCTACTTCATAAACTTATTATTTTATTTTTTTGACACAGAGAGAGAGAGCATGCATGTGACGTAGAGGAGGGGCAGAGGAAGAGGGAGAGAAAGAATCCCAAGCAGACTCCCTAATGAATGCAGAGCCAGAGGCAAGGCTCCATCTCAGGACCCTGAGATCATGACCTGAGCTGAAATCAAGAGTCAGACGCTTAACTGACTGAGCCACCCAGGTGCCCCATCTACTTCATAAATTTAAAAACACACACAAACTAATATAACTTCATTAGGGTTGTGACTTCCTTTCGGGAGGAAAAATATAAATGACCAAAAGAGGCCATGAAGTGGGCCCCAGGGATGCTGGCAATGTTCCACTTCTGGACCAAAGGAGATCATTGTATAGAAGTCTATCCAAAGGGAGAGTTACAATTTATGTACTTTTTGGTAAACACTAAATATTTGAAATCCAAGTGTTTAAGTGCTGTGAAGGAATAAATATTAATGGAATAGGCAATAGGGAGGGAGTCAGGGAAAGGGTTATGAGGAGGTGACACAGGAGGGAGTCCTGGAGGATAAGAAAGAGGCTCACAGCTGGGAAAACCAAATGCCCTCTGCAGAGCTGAATGCCTTACCTCACTTACACAGGACAGAGGGTAGTTGACTGCTTAATTCATTACTGCTCCTGTCATCCATCACGGAGCAAGTCCCTGTACCACAAAATAAATGCATTTTTGATGGACTTCAGGACCGGGAAAGATTGAGAAATAGGAGAAGCTGCCTAGGAGGGTATATGTGGGCAGGGAAGACATTGCTGAACAGAAAGAGACTTGGAGCACAGCATGAGGCCACTAAGTGAAAGGAGGGAAAGGTGGCAGAGATGCCAACAACACAAAGGATAATGTTGAACCCAATCTTGACCTTCTTCACAACTTCGCCTGTCCTTATCTCAGACACCAAGGGGTAGAATTAGAGCCTAAAATATCAAGAAAAAAATGACCAGGTTAGAAGAAAGCATCTAAAGTTAGTCTCAAAATATTGAGTTGTGGGTGAACAACACACATGTGTAGAACGGTCCATGAATTCACACGAGCAAACCAACATGAAGGAATTGGACATACATCAGTAGGGTTTAGTGAGGAGAGACAAAGATGAAGTGCTCCATGAATAAAGATAATGTGAAAAGTAGATACTTTTGTTTGACATCATCTGGGAAAAAAAGAACCATTTTATTGACACTTCTCACCTTATAACAAAATTATTACATGCATAGAACTTAAGAACTGATGGGCCAAAAGAGGGGATGCAAAGAAAAAACCAAAAAGCCTGTGGAACGCCTTTCTGTATACTTGTCATTGATAATCTGAAGGCATGAACTAGGATCGTATTCAGAAATTGGACAATGCCCACATTCAGTGACATTTTTGCATTATTTCAAAAGCCCCAGATATGTTACTCCTCGGCATAAATAGGTTTTAGATACAAATCTTGAAGGTAGGTTTGCTCGTGCTCTTAGGCTAAAAATTTGGTGGAGTGAAGACTGAACATTCCAAGCTTCTGAGCCTGACAACAACACAAAGACTCCCGCATTCACACACAGCCAACTCCGGTGAAGCATTTGCGAGAATGCCACAGGGCCATTTGTCTCCTTCCCTCTGCAACTTTGACTTCAGGGGTTTGCTGTCCACACAAAGACTCAACACAGTCAAATGAAGTTTTGGTAGTAGAAATAGCTGAAATAAGGAAATATAAAATCCAAACACGATTCACATCAGAGATCATAGTGCGAAACTATAAAATTTACTTTTCCAGGTGTGAACCAGATGCTTTAAGATTATTTTAAGGTACTTTCTCTTCTGCAAAGACCTGCCTTTCAACATACTCTTAAGGATTACATATCGATGATTCACACTTGTGCTGAACACATTCCAAATTGCTTAGATAGGAGTTACTTCTAACGAAAACCAAACAGGGGCTTTTGAAGATTTATTTAACTGGTGTCTTACTGGGTGTCACTTATTTTCTAGCATTTTAGGAGAAAAATCTGACAACAAATTCAAAATATAGTGTAATATTACAACTATTGAAAAGTACTCAGTGATGTTAACTTAGAGTTAGTAAAGCAGGAAGAAAGAAGCACAAGTCTTGAGATATCTTTTGATGTATAGAATCCTTATTATACGTGATAATAGCTCATTATAAAGACTTCATCTTGGGACAAACAGGTGTGAAATAGTTGGCAAAAGAAATCTGATATGGTAATATATGCAAATGACAAACCCCAGTATCTTCAGTAAAAGTATACAGAGCCCAAACGTAAGGAAGAGATGTATAGATATGTAGTATACATATTCGGGTCAGGTTGAATAGAAATAAATTTAATTTAATTGCACTGTAAGTAAAACCGAGAAAATATCTGGTCCTTCCTCCAGAACTTTCCCACTAGGCCTATGTCATAAAAATAAATATTGGAAAAATATGGTATACGTCTATCATACAGAGAATATAAAGCTGCGAGCAGGACTGTGACAGACACCTTTGAGTCACAAAAGGAGACTGGTGTCAATCCAAAGCAGGAGAAAGCCCTCAGTGTGCATTGGCATGTCCCGCAGCCCCTGAACCTTCAGAAGAGCCGGGGAGGCATTTTTCTAGACTAATTGGGACGTGACATACCACTGCAGAATCCTCCTCCTGTCTGTGCGCGCTAGTTTCCAACGCCTGCCGCACAGCGATTGCACCCTGTGGCTTTGCTTCCTCCGGGAAACAGCGGATCTCAGGAGAGCTGGCTCTCAGCTCACTGCAGCCATGCCAGGGATGCATTTGCCAGACATGTGCCGGCGAGAAGCTTCTACGGGCTGTCTACCATGCAATTATCATGACCTCATTAGACAAAATCGCCAGGTCCACACCCACGAAGACCCTCCCAAGATAAACACCCGCCCCCCCCCCCCCTTGACCACTTCCCGGACTGGCCTCCTCTCCATCTGGGGCTCTGCCTCAGACCCCCATTTCCCACCTCTCACTCTGTCTGCCTTTTATTTTCCGCATCTTGCGTTCTCCTGCCCATCTTGTTTTCTTCCTCTTCTCCTCTATTTCCTTCTCCATGTTCTCATTTCCTCTCTTTGTGCTTTTTTGTTGTTGTTGTTGTTGTTGTTGTTAATCCTCCCTTCCCTTCTGTCTAGCTCCCTTGTCTCTCTCTCTCATCTACCTAGGTGATTCTTTGGGGATGGACGCCTCTCTGAGCAAATTCTCTGCAGTACGTTTTCACAGCTGACCCCAGTGTCCCATCCTTTGTCCCACTACATACCTCACCCTTGGCCCACACTGACTCTGTGTAACCCAAATGCAGTCATTCCCTTTGGGAAGGTAGAGTGTTTAGAGCAGTAAATACCCTTGGGAAATAAAAATCCTACTGATGTATTGCCATCAGCAACACCTTTAGGCCAGATTTTTTTTTTTTTTTAAGATGTAGTTATTTGAGAGAGAGAGCAAGGGGAGACCCAGAGAGACAGGGAGAGAGTCTCAAGCTGACTCCCCACTGAGTGCAGAGCCTCACATGGAACTTGATCCCAGGACCCTGAGATCATGACCTGAACTGAAATCAGGAGTTGGATACTTAACCCATTGAGCCACCTAGGCACCCCTAGGCCAGATTTTCAAGGGCCCTCCCTTTTCAGAGTCTCCTATACTTAAGGCTTCTGTTTGATTTATGTTTAAAGCCATGTGATGTGCGGTAAATTGTTTTCTGCAAAATAAGAGGCAGCAAGCCAATTTTATCTCATTAGAATGGAGACTGTTCCTTTGAAAATATGGCCAGAAATGTTGGTGCGATTGCTCCATTGTCAAGGTTCAAAAGACCAGGAGGTGGCACATTGCTAGGAGATTAAACATGACAGTACTGTGCCTATTGCAACCTAATGGTTTGGATACAAGACGTGAGAGCCAACAACTGATATCACTGCAATGGGTTACCAGGGCTTGCATATCAGGAAGGAAATGGTTAAAGTAAATTAAATCTAAATTGTGTGAAGGCATCATCTGCCCACTGCTGTTAAGTTGTTATACAGTCAGACTAGAGGAAAGACTACCTTGGAGCTCTCTGTAGTAGGTGCTCTGCTCATAGAGCAAATGCACACAGGGCCCCTACATCCACAAATATATGATGCCCATCCCTGCCCCTCTGTAATATTAACAACTGTGTGATAATAAATACTAGTATTTATTATCTAATAGAACTAATCTGTTCATTCTATTAGATAATTAGATAAATACTAATATTTATTATCTGATAGAACCAGGAAGTTAGAATTAGTTCTGTTAGGATAGAACAAATTATTATTGAAGAGAACCCATAGATTAAGTACCCATCATTTTCCCTTTCAAAATGCAAACTCTTTGATTTTTACTTTGTGAATTGTCTCGTGATAAAACAAGGAATTAAAAACAGTGCTTGGCTGTGTTAGTCCTGACCAAATTTCAAATGAAGCCAAATGCTCTCACTTTGCTTGAACCAGACAAGAAGTCAATGCCTTTGTGTTTTTTTCTTGAGTCCTATTAGCTGTTCTGCGATTCACAGCTAAGGATGTGATCATGGCATTCTTTTCTGTGATTAAACCAAATTAAAATTTACATTGCCTGCTTTTATTTTTCTTCAGATTTTGTTTTTTTTTTCCTTCAGATTTTGTAATTAGATAAAAAGAACATGTTTAGCATTCAGGGAATTATGATAATGAAAATGACCCCAGCCAGCCATGATGGCACTAAAAATATGTGGTTTGCTAATTACAAGAGGAAAAAAAAAATCTATCCTGTCAGATTAAAAGCCTCATTTCTTAATGAGCAGCAAGCTCAGAGTTTCTTTGTCTGAAGTATATCTTCAAATCAATTGTTTCCTTTATATCAGAGTCCAGAGAAACTGCTTTTGTTACTTGAAAAATTCAATAGAAATTTCTAGCAATATAAGAAATATTTTTAGGGGCGCCTGTGTGACTCAGACAGTTAAGCATCTGCCTTAGGCTCAGGTCATGATCTCAGGGTCCTGGGATCGAGTGCCACATTGGGCTCCTTGCTCAGTGGAGGAGTCTGCTTCTCCCTCTCCCTCTACTGCTCCCTCTGCTTGTGTGAATCCTCTCTGTCAAATAAATAAAATCTTTTTAAAAAATAAATATTTTTAAATGGTCAAGGGCACTGTCTGAAATTAAAAGAATGTTATAGATACAGGTAGATAGATACAAAATCTCAAGACATTTAAATATTTCCAAATCAGTGTAGAATGTTCACAGTGAAGGGTGGTTCTCAAATTTAGCTCCACAATACCCGGAGGGCTTATTAAAACACAAATGGTGGGCTCACGCCCAGAGTTTCCAATTCAGCAGCTTGCATTTGTTGCAAGCACAGGTAATGCTGATAGTGTTGGTCCAGCGACCACACCATGAGAACCTCTAAGCTAGGCCAACTCTCTTGATCTATGGACTAGGAACCCGCCATTTGAAGATGGCGCCAAAGGCTGCACAGCTTGCAAGTGGATGAGGTAAGGAAGGAAACTGGCTCTTCTTGCTGCTAGTTCTATCCTTCGTCTTCTCCACCAGGGAGTTTCTAAATTCTCCTGTGCATCCACCATGACTTGGGGAACTGGTTAAATCACAGACCATGATTCAGTAGGTCTGGGGTGAGCTCTAGGCTTCTGTGTTTCTAACAAGCTCCAAGGTGCCCATCCTGCTGGGCCACAGATTGACTTTGAGGAGCAAAGTCTTACGCTGTGTTTTGCAATAGTGTTGGCTTTTTTATGTGAATCACTTACCCTCCAAAAAAGGTAGGATACATTTTTTCTAATATAATATATTTTAGAGAAGTTTTAAGTTCAGAGCAAAATTGAACAGGAAGTTCAGAGATTCCCCACGTACTCCCCACCACTACACACAACCTTGCCCACTATTAACATCCCCAGCTGGAGTGGTACACTTATTATTGTTGATGAACCTACACTGACCCATCATTATCACCCAAAGTCCATCATTTATATTAGGGTACACAGTTGTTGTTCTAAGTTCTATGGGTTTTGACAAATGTGTGATGGTGTGTATCTGCTGTCATTGTATTACACATAACTCTTTTGATGCCTTCAAAATCCCCTGTGCTCTGCTCATCCATCCTCCCCTAACTCCTGGCAACTACCTCATCTTTTTTACTGTCTCTATTGTATTTGCTTTTTCCAGAATGCCATATACTTGGAATTAGACAGTATGTAGACTTTTCAATATTGACTTTTTTCACTTTTTGGTTCTTCCATTTTTTTTTTATGACTTGATAGCTCATTTCTTTATAGGCTGAATAATATTCAATTATCTGGATATACCACAGTTTATGCATTAAAGTACTGAAGGACATCTTGGTTGCTTCCATTTTGGCAATTATGAATAAAGCTGCTATAAACATCACGTGCGGGTTTCTGTGCACACGTTTCATCTCCTTTGGGAAAATACCATGAAGTGCAATTGCTGGAGCATATAGTAGGAATATGTTTAGTTTTATAAGAAACTGCCAAATTCTCTTCCAAAGTGGCTGTAGCATTATGTATTTCCACTAGCAATGTATGAGAGTTCCCATTGCTTCACGTCCTCACTAGTATTTCATGTTGTCACTGCTCCAGATTTTGATCATTCTAATATGCATCTAGTGGTATCTCATTATTATTTTAATTTGCAATTCCCTAATGATATATGATGTTGGACATCTTTTCCTATGCTTATCTGCTATCTGTATATTTTCTGTGGTGAGTTATCTGTTAAGTACATTGGCTCTTTTTAAAATTGGTGATGCTTTTTTAATTCTTGAGTTTTAAGAGTTCTTTCTATATTTTGGATAAGTCTTTTATAAGGTATGTCTTTTGCAAATGTTTTCTCCCAGGTTATGACTTGTCTTCTTGAATTGTTAAAAGTATCTTTTAAACTACCTTTTTATTACATCAGAAAAAGGAAGAATACTCTGAAAATGTTGAGTATTTTTTATGGATGCGTTTTATTAAATAGCCATTTGTCACTAGCTTGTATATGTATCCATTCACTCAAGAGCCTCTATTATCAAGTGCTCTCTCTGTGCTAGGAATTTGGAACACCAGAGTCTTAAGGCCTAGTCTCAGGCGTCAAGTCTAGTTAGGAAGACAAGTATAAGATGAGAAACAGAGTGTGCACTGTTGTAGGTGTGACCACAAGTCATGTATATAGGAATGGAATGAGTACTGGAGGGAAAGAGTATTTAGAAACAATTTTCGAGAGGAGGTGACTTCTGAACAGAATTTAAAGGTCCACATGGGAGTTGAACAGATATTGAGAGGGGTATGGAAGAGAGACAGACATTCCAGACCGACACGTCACAGAACTTAAGAGCAGAAGAGGAAAGGTCTGAAGACGAAACACTGACTAAGGTTTATTTACATCTAGGGAGACCAGGGAGAAAGATACAGCAAGACTGAGTTAGGGCATCTTCAGAGACTTGGGAGATGCTAAGAGCCAGAGCTAAATTTAAAAATAACATAGAGTTGGGGTGCCTGGGTGGCTCAGTGGTTGAGCATCTGCCTTTGGCTCAAGGCATGCTCCTGGGGTCCTGGGATTGAGTCCCATATCAGGGTCCCCACAGGGAGCCTGCTTCTCCCTCTGCCTGTGTCTCTGCCTCTCTCTGTGTCTCTCATGAATAAATAAATAAATAAAATATTTAATAAATATAAAAATAAAAATGACATAGGGTTACCTATTGATTGTTCTTGGACTACAATAGGCATAAACAACAAGCATCTAGCTTCTTATCAGATTTGTAGTCTATAGAAAACTCAATGCACTATAGCTTAGTGGACTGATTGTTAAGGCAGACATGCTGGCTATAGACCTCAGGGACTCATATACATTTAAAAGTTGCAGTTTTAAAAACACTTTTCTTTTAAGCAATTAAAACTTTAACACATGAACAACCATTTTAAGTGAAATATACTTGAAAGCAATCCAATGAAACAGACTCAACTGGTCAGATTGCAAGCTTTAGGAGGGCAGGAACTGTGACTTAAATTCATAAGCTCCTGAAGATTAATTAACTGGGATTTTTACTTCTACTCTTGCCCTTTATTTACTTCTTTTAAAATGTTATATATGTGTGTGTGTGTGTGTGTGTATGCATATTCAGATGTGTATATATGTATTTATTACCTATATTTATATTTATCCAATTTTGTATGTATATAAAATATACATAGATATTTTTTGAGAAAGGTCTTGTTTTCTCTCTACATTTATTCTCCACTTAGCTCAGTTGCAAACCTCTGCTCTTTTTGGCAGCTCTCTTCTCTTTAGGGAGCGATCTTTCTCTGACTCAGACATTTCTGCCTTTCCCCCTCTCTCCTGTAAGACCTCTACCTAAATTTTCCAGCTATATTTCAGCTAAAATATCCCTTCTTTCCTGTGTGGGTTATTCATTTTTCTCCAGTTTATTTTCTGCTCTGCAGTTTCCCTACCCTTCCCTGGAAGAAAGACCTTTTATAGAACTTTTTTAGTTTTCAACATATCTATGCACAGTGATTTAGAGTTATGTTGCAAATTGTCCTCAAATATAACTTTTTAGTTGGAGATAGAATACTTGTAAATACCCCTCAGATGGAAACTGAAGTTAGGTGTGAACTTACTCCATGCCAGTGAAATGATTTTCCTGTTTTCTGTCTAAACTTTGTGTGACAAGAAACACTTAAATGCTAAACATTGTTACCAATTTAAAGAATATTCTAACACATTTAAAATAATATTTACAGACTGGCTATTGTGTCAATTCAGAAACTGTTAGCTTTTAATATGTAAAATATAAATATAGAAAAATATACTGTTGCAACTATCCAGCAGAGGAAAGAAATAATGAAGATTAGAGCATTAATCAGAGCAATTGAAAACAGGGAAACAGTAGAGAAAAATCAATGGAAAAAAAAGCTAGTTCTTTGAAAAAAAAAATCAATAAAACTGATAAATCTCTAGCAAGACTGACAAATATAAAAGGAGAGAAAAGACACAAATCACCAATATTAGGAACAAAATGGGGACTATTGATAAGATCCTGCAAACATCATGATAAAGGATTACTACAACCCACTTTATGCTCATAAATTTGACAACTTAGAAGCAATGGACCTGAAAATCACAAGGTACAAAACTCAGCCAAGATGAAATAGGCAACCCGAATAGTCCTACAAACATTAAATTGAGCTGGTAATTTAAAAGCTCTTGAAAAAGAAAGTTCTAAGCACAGATGGTTTCACTGGAGAATCCTATCAAAAACTTAAGTAATTAACACCAATTTTACACAATCCCTTCCAGGAAATAGAAGAAGAGGAAATATTTCCCTGATCATTTTGTGGGACTAATACTACCCTCATATTAAAATCCGACAAAGACAATACAGAAAAAGAAAATTATAGGCCAATATCGTTCATGAGCTTCAGTGCAAAAATCTTCAACAAAACATTAGCAAATCAAATTCTGCAATGTATAAAATTAATTATGTATGGTGACCAAGTGGGATTTATTCCAGGTATGCAAGGGTGGTTCAACATTTGAAAATCAATATAATTCACCATATCAACAGGCTAGAGAGGAAAGATCATATGATTATATCAATTGATGCAGAAGACGTACTCGACAAAATCCAATACCTGACTGTGACAAAAAGCCTGGGCAAACTAGGCATCGAAGGAAAACATCTTCAGCTTGATAAAATGCATTTTCAAAACACCTAGAGCTAATATCGTTACTCAAGGCAAAGATATCCATTCTCACTGTTCCTATTTGATGTAGGACTGGAAATTCCAGCTGGGAGAGAAATGAAGGGAAGAAGGAAGGAAAAAAAATAAGAGAAAATCTTTGGTAATAGATTAATAACAGAAAATCTGATAACAGGTGTTACCAGGCAAGAGTTCTGAGACTTGATACCAACGTCACAATCCAAAAATGGAAAATTAATAAATTGGACCTCATCAAAATTTTAAAATTTTGCTCTATAAAAGACTGTTAAAGGGATGAAAAACAAGCTATAGACCAGGGGAAATATTTTCAGAGCATCTATCTGAAAAACGACTGGTATCTAGGATATGTTGCAGCACTCAAAACTCAATGTTAAATAATCCAATAAAAAATAGACGGGGCACCCGGGTGGCTCAGTCGGTTAAGTGTCTGCCTTCGGCTCAGGTCGTGATCCCAGGGTCCTGGGATCGAGTCCCACATCAGGCTCTGTGCTCAGTAGGGAGCTTGCTTCTCCCTCTCCCTCTGCCTGCTGCTTCCCCTGCTTGTGCTCTCTCATTCTCTGTATGTCCGATGAATTAATAAAATCTTTTTTTAAAAAAGGATCAAAAGACATGGAGAAGTATTTCACCAAAAGGATATAGAGATGACAAATAAACATGTGAAAATATATCGGCCATTAGGGAAATGCAAATTATAGGCACACTAAGATCACTACCTACCCATTAGAATAACAAAAATAAAGAGCAACGACACCAAATGCTGGCAAGATTACAGAGACTCTGAATTCACCCGTATGTCACTGATGAGGATGGAAAATGCTATTATTACCCTGGAAAATAGTTCGACAGCTTCTTACACATCTAAATATGCAACTAACATATGACCCAGCAATTGCCCTTGGGCAATCCCAAAGACTTGAAAACTTATACTCACAGAGACACATTAATGGGTGTTTTAATAATGGCCAAGAACTGGAAATAACACACATGCCCTTCCACCGGTGAATGGTTAGACAAACTATAGTATGTCCATATCATAGAATACTACTCAACAATGAAAGGCATACCCTCTGAGAACACGGATGAATCTCTGGGGAGTTACGCTGAGTGAAATAAGCCAATCCTAAAAGATTACATGCTATATGATTCCATTTATACGACGTTCTTAATATGATGGAATTATAGAAATGGAAAGGATTAAGTGGATGCCAGTGTGAAGCAGTGGGGTAAGTGGATATGGCTACAAAAGAGCAACCAACAGGCTGTTTGCCTGTATTAACAACGGTATCCTGGTTGTGATTTTGTACTATAGTTTTAGAAGACGTTACCACGGAGGGAAACCAGGTAGAGTACATGGGACCTCCCAGATTTATTTCTTACAACTTCATATGGACCTCCAGTTATTTCAAATTAAAACTTAAAAAAAATCAGTTCTAATCTTTTCCTATTTTCTAATCATTTAATGAATTTTTCAGCAATGCAGAAAAGACCTAGGAATCAAATTATAATTCTATGGGGAGGCAAATGGGACTTATTAATCTGTTTTATGGAATATTGACTAATGCTTATGATACTAATGACATACACTGTAAACATGAAGCTCTCCTTATGGGGTCTTGCAAGACAAACAGAATATGGCATTGCTCCCCCAGATCCCATATGGAACAATGTGGTGTGAGAGAAACCAAAAGTATATTGGGAGTGAATACAATCTCAGATTCTCCGTGTGAAATATTAACAAAGTGGCATTTCTATATTAATCTCCTCCAAACTATGGCTTTACATGATGTTTCTTCTGTCATTACTACTCAGGCTTATTCATGAGGATTTTTTTCTTTGATGATGGCACATTTACCAACAGTAAGATAGTTAATGTGGGATTGTTTGTTAATTGGAGTGATTCTATAATGCAAAATGAAAATCTCATCATTTCCACACAAGGAAAATCACACTCGGAGTATCCAGTCTAGGAACTGAGGTCTAGGATTGGGTGCTGCCACCACAAGATCTTATTTATTCTTCACACCATCACATATGGACCTTGACATCATAGATAACATGCCATTTGTTTATTCTGTTATCCCTTAATTTATTCAATTTTATGTTCACATATTCAACTAACATTTCTCAAGAACAGAGCATATGCAGAAAATCATGCTGGACACTGAAGTAGAGCAGAAAGGTAAATAATGCTGTGCCCTCAAGCAGACTTCAAAGGAACACACATCCAGAAATATCAACAGTGCAAAATAGAAAGTCTTAAATGCCCTAAGATACAGGCTATATAAGCAAAGAGCAGTCGGCGTTCCGAGGAAATGAGTCTTTCCAACTCATGGAAACTAGCTTTACAGAAAGAATGATGTCGGGTGGAATTTTTAAGGAGGCTAGGTTAAACAGACCGAGAGTGAAGGTTTAGAACAGAGCAGGAGTCAAGGCCGTCTGGAATTGCCAAAGAGGAAGGTGAGGCCACCTGTGCTGGAAAGGGATGGACTTGATTCCATCTCTGACACTTGTTGCTCAAGCTTGCTTGGATTTGCAGGGACACGTCTGTGACTACCGTGCAGTGATGCTTCTTTAGCCATCCAGTGGCTTTCTTACAGGTACCTAGTTCCTTATCCATAAGATAAACTTTACAGAAATTAAAGAATGACAAAACTTGAGTACCTAAATAAATACATCATCTTAGCGTTTTCCCTGGCAAGAAGATAGAAAAAGAGAAAGTGGGTGCAAAGTGTAGCAGTCAGGAGATCAATGACAGGCATGGATTCTGTGTGTGATGGTGGGGATGGGTGTGGCTAGGCTTTAGGAAGGTACTGAAGTACCAAGGGAGGTTGTGCTGATGTCCACAGAACAAGAGAACTGGATACTCCTCAACATAGGGTATTACAAGGAGTAGATCTTTGCCAAAGTCAGTGTGATTATACATCGGTTGTAAATTTTTTCCATGTTTGTGGCTGTTTGGACCCAGCGAAGTTCAGGTAGTAAATAATTTAAGTACATATGTCGTTTACTATTAATCCTCTAAAGAGTTTAAGGGGGGGCTGGGGTTTTTTTTCACTTGTATATTAGTTCATTGAGGACTTCTTTTCTTCTTTTTTTAAGATTGTATTTATTTATTCATGAGAGACACACAGAGAGAGGTTGAGACGTAGGCAGAGGGAGAAGCAGGCTCCTGGTAGGGAGCCCTGTGGGACTCAATCCAGGAGCCTAGGATCACAACCTGAACCGAAGGCAGACGCTCAACCACTGAGCCACCCAGGTGTCCATGGGGCTGTCTTTTCTGATGCTCATCTGTACACTTTCATATTAGATGCTTAGTAAAGTCTTAACATCAGTGTCTCAAAGTCTTAACAAAGTATCTGCTCACAAATTTAAACCTTCTCTTTCCCTGCCTCCCCAGAACCTGGCCATCCCCCAAATGTGTGTGTGTGTATTTGTGCATTTATGTATTTGTGTGTGTGTGTGTTGGAGTACAGAAGGAAAAAGACATAAAGGAAGGAAGGTGATCGTACCACATGTGAACTATTGGAAAAGTGATCTTAAATTTCATGGAAACTGTAAAGAACCACTTCCAATAACTGGAAAGTGATTCCTATCTTAGTAAAAAAATAGCAAAATACAATGTAATGAGCCTTACAGTTGTGAAGTTATGTGCGGTTTGAGTGTGTTGATCAAGTCCCAGACAAAACTGAGTGATTCCTTTCTTCAGATACTTTTAAAAACCTCAGGTTTTGATCTCGAAAAATTTTTTAATGTTAAAATAGTTGGCTTTTCTTCTGCTCCACCTCTAATTTGACTAATGGGAGACATAATAAGAACAACCTATAAGGAAGGTCTTGAAATGTAAACACAAAAGCCCTGCATGCCCCTTCCTGCTCCTCCCACTTTCTAATTCCATAGAGATATTGTGAATTCGTATAGCAGACCTGTTTCAATCAGCACACTTCAAAAAAAAAGGAAAATATTCAGATCAACAAAGAGTGTTTTTAATTTAGCCTGATGAGCTGTATTTCCAACAGCCATGTAGATAGGAGGCTTAAGAGGCATTTGCTTACACACACACACACACACACAGGCACGCACACAAACCTCCCCGTCTGAAGCAAACTCTTGTAATCACAGGATTGCAGGACTGAACTTCTTGGGAGACATGCCATCTAAGAACCCACAACTTCACAGAGAAGTTTAATTACTACATTGCCCCATGGAGCTTACCCTCAACTCTGATGAGTGGATTTCATGTTAACCTTATAAACAAAATGTCTAAACTCTTACTGCTCAGAATAAAACATGGCTGTACATTTTCTCTAGCAATCAATCCAACATGAAGAACCTCCAAAGAAAACAATTGCTTATGCGCTGATGTGGTAATGTCAAATACCACATCCCATGCAAAGAGATCCAATATGAGTTTTTTTCCTTATGTGAAGGTCTAGTTCACTCACCTGAACCAACTGGCCTCTGATATACATTACATCATGAGCATGAGATCAGAGTTTTCTTCCATAGATAATACTTTATGCAGAAACATATGAAGACTGTGGTTCTCTGAATAGCTGGAGTTACAATTATTTTAAAGGGTGCATAACTATTTGAGTACAAAGTTTTAAAGCATTGGTTCCAAATTATGAAGTGTTCCACATCAGACAAATCACTCCATATGATGATGCGTGACAATTATTTTTTTAGGGACTATATTGGTGACTCTTATCCTGACACGTAGGTTCCTCTTAAAATCTGTAATTACCCTGGTGTCCAAGTAGGAACTGAAAGGTAATTAAGAACAATAGTTAGAGTTCACACAGGAGACTAAAAAATCCAAGGAAACTGATTGTTTGGTATCTTTATCTTTCACAAGTGTTAACAGATTGGAATTGTGGGTTTGTAGTTCTTGGCAAACATGTTTATTTTGTACTGATGGAAATATTTGGCTCTGCAAAACGTGTTTTGGTCAGGTAGACTCATAACCCAGGCCATCCATCACTGGGGTACCATCAGGACTAGGATTGTTTGGCAGGTGGAGGAGAACATGAATTCCCCAGGATTTGGAGCAAAGAGCACCCCCTGAATGAGCAGGCATCTGGGGTGGTACAATGTGGCCCAGGTGCTGACAGCAGCTGTGGGCTAGTTCCTACTTCCCTATCCGAAGGTGTATATCTGCACATCACAGAGTGACTCAGACCTTCCCCTCTGTGCGCAGGACCACCACTACTTTGAAAAGTGGGAAGAGGGACGCCTGGGTGGGTCAGTGGTTGAGCATCTGCCTTCACCTCGGGGTGTGATCCTCGGTCCCGGATCGAGTCCCACATCGGGCTCCCTGCATGGAACCTACCTCTCCTTCTGCCTGTGTCTCTGCCCCTCTCTCTCTCTCTCTCTCCCCCTCTGTGTGTGTGTGTGCCTCTTATGAATAAATAAATAAAATCTTTTAAAAAGATGAAAAGTGAGAAGAGGCCCGCTGCAGGTCTGAGGGGTTCTTGAGCACTTAGGGACACCCTGAGAGGGTGGGCCATTCTAACTTGTGCCATGCTGGGCAGTCGGAGGTCTCAGCGGACTCAAGGGCATGCCCTGGACCTAGAGTAAGTATCTCCCCCAGTGGTCAGGCCACACCATCCTCACTCCCCTGACAGGCATGGTCTCTGGGTGGCCCACCTCTTCTTGAATCTAGGACAGCCCAGTGCAGTAGATCTGACCATGTAGTGGTTGTGATGGGGATGGGGGTAGATGATAACATTGCTACTCCTGACGTGGATGAACACAAATTTTCCTCTGTGGGTTGCACTCAATGTAAATGACAAATTTTCCAAGTTGTTCTCTGCCTACCACAACTCACAGACCCTAAGACTCCTGTCTACCTGCATGTGCAAAAATCCTCCCTCAGAGGGGGAGACAGGGGAGATGCAGGCAGCCTGAGGAGTTGGCTGGATGTGAGGCTGCAATGATGCTATGACAGCAAACAGGGATACAACGTAACTGCTTGTTTGAACTACCTCTTGGACACCTGTCCCAGGGTCATCTGTCTCCACCCTGACTTCCATTCAAACTATACAAACTACACAGCCCGGAAGGTGAGCAACCAGCTGGTACATCTCTGTGGTAACAGCCTTTTGTGGTTAGATCAAACGTGACAATAGCTAAAATATCTTCCCATTTTCTTGGCCCTGAAGGCGTTCGTTATGCTTAAAGCCCTCTTTGCCTTTCACGTGCATCCCGGTACTATTGGGGACCAGCTCCTGATAGAATTTCCCAGCTATTTTGGCTCATGTTAAAATCCTTTCACCAGGTGCTTTGCCTGTTCCAAGGATATTTGTTTTGGAACTGCCTCACTGCTGACCCATTAGGGCAGATTTGTATTTTCACAGTTCGTGGATTTATGCCTCTTCATGATGATCTGTGCACATCCAGGCACCTAGTCATCAAAGCACAAGAGAATAAGGATTCTACACTCTTCCTTGGAGACTTAGGCCCCTTTGGTGTGAGCTGGAGGGGCCATTCCTATTAATAGATGAAAGATGAATTTGACGGCAAGACTATTTAAAGATAAGCTCTTGCAGTGTACACATAAAGCTGGCACTTCAGTTCCCAGTTTTGGACTGTCTGGGATGAGGAGGAATGCTGCAGCCCCAGCTGCTTCTTATTTGGCTCACCATGAAAAAACGCCCCCCCTTGGAATGCCTTCTTTATAGGTGTCACATGGTTCCTGCAGCTGAACCACTTTTTCTCTAACTTGGCTGTTTCACATGCAAAATATTTTGAGTCAGATACACATGAGCTCAGAGTACCTTAATTTCAATTTTCTAAGATAATATTTTCAAAAAGAACTTAAAAAAAATAAATAGGGAGAGGCTGCCTGTAGGGCAAAGGGGGTCAAATGTTTCATGGCGGCTTCATATCGAGATCATCACTGTGATGGTTCCACAGTTTTTCTGATAATGTTGTTTTCAAGGTCTAGGCAGTTTTATGTGTAGGAATCAAGAACCTAAACTGTTGTTGAAACATTATGCTAAGAAAGAAAGGAAAAGGCATGTGCCTTTGTAAAACCCAAATACAATGATCCTAGACTGATTTTTCCTCCTAATTTCTCAGACTTTTATTAAGAATGAGAGTATTTAATTAAAGTTCATTACATACATATTTTAAAAAAATATCTTGGGACACCTGGGTGGCTCAGCGGTTGAGTGTCTGCCTTCGGCCCAGGGCATGATCCTAGAGTCCTGGGATCTACTCCCACATCGGAGTCTCCAGACGGAGACAGTGACAGAGATTGTGAGAGAGAGCACAAACAGGGAGGAGAGGGAGAAGCAGACTCCCTGCTGAGCAGGGAGCCTGAGGAGAGAAAATGAGTGGGAAATATTAGTGAGGGAGACAGAACACGAGAGACTCCTAACTCTGGGAAACGAACAAGGGGTGGTGGAAGGGGAGGTGGGCGGGGAGTTGGGGTGACTGGGTGACGGGCACTGAGGGGGGCACTTAATGGGATGAGCACTGAGTGTTATGCTATATTTTGGCAAATTGAACTCCAATTAAAAAAAAAAAAAAAAAGAAGAAGGACTCGATCCT
Organism: Vulpes lagopus; assembly: GCF_018345385.1. NCBI lineage: Eukaryota > Metazoa > Chordata > Mammalia > Carnivora > Canidae > Vulpes > Vulpes lagopus. Next base: position 120,100,121 of record NC_054830.1, on the reverse strand, counting down.
GGAAGCCTTAGATCATGACCTGAGCCAAAGGCAGATGAGCCAGGCACCCCTGTTGCATAGAGTCCAGGGCTCATACTTGGGTATTTTGAGTGGGAGAACCAACACTCTAGACTTTGAAATATGCTAAGATTAATGAAAAGGAAGAATTTGAGGAAAACACATTCCTTAGCGACTCCTCTCGCACCACCCCTGGGTTTTCCTTCCTCTATACACATAAGCCGAGTCTCTTTATTCTGCATCAGCTCTTCTAGGAATAAGCTCCTTGAGGATCCCAGATCTGTGATCCATTTTGACAGCAGATGCAGGGAGGTGTGTACTTGTGGGGACAAATTCAAAATGCCTGCCTTCAGGTTGTCCTCAAGCCTTCAGGAGCCACCCTTCTCTTTCATACCCAAATACCTTGGGTCAACATTCCCCATTATTTTCACAGATTTCACAAAAGGATTTGTTTTCCAGAGTATCCCTTTCTCTGAATTCTTGTGCCTCTGTGGCAGCCTACCCCCTTTTATATTTCCTCAAGCCATTCTAGACAGCCCAAGCGAGGGCTACCTTCTTGTACAGAGTCTGGGGTCACTGCTCACTTTGTAGTCTATGGTAATAACATCCTCTGGAGCACATCTAGGAGTAAATGGTATTCCTGACACTGGGCAACATAGCAGCTGCAAAGCTGCAAATAATAATAATAACAATAATTTTTTAACTTTCAAAAGTACTATTAATGCAAGATAGAAGTCAACGGAAAATGTTCTGGCTAGTAATAATTATGTCACAGAGTGGAAGACCCTTTGAGGCTAGTTGGGTGGAAGAGGAAGGGCTCCACTCTCATAGCCAAATAGATTCAGGCCATTAGCGTGTTTTATTGAAAAAAAAATTCTTGATAAAATTCTGCCTCCCTCCTAAGCCTTTGCTTCAAAATGCTAAAATGACAAGTATTTTTATTGCCTTGCCAGATGGTTTGAAGAGAAAGGAGGGAAGCATGATCTGAGACCATTGGGATGATTTAGGACTATGGCAAAGCCCCAGACTGAAATCCCTGGATTCATCTCCTGCTTGCCACTTCACATTATAAATTCAACCTTTCTCAGGCTGAGAGCAATGGGGAAATGCAGCTTTCAGAAACAAGTTTCTCTTATCTATCCAATGTCAGCCAGTTGTTTACTCTATTGATTTAAAAATCTCCCTCCTGCCCTAGGTCTTTCTTACATTGCCAATTAGCTTGTTCCTAATGTCCTGTCACCAACATTAAGATCCTCCGATCAGGGATTTATAACTGCAATATTATTTTGGTTAAATTTCTTGAGATGAGAGGTTTTCCCCTACTGTGTCATTCTTGTCTTGAACGTGAACATATTTAATTGAGGGAAAGGCAAATAAATTTTTATTTTATAACTGATATATGAGAGCTTAATGCAAGCTAAATCAAAGTCTTCAATTATTTTTTATCCTTCAAATAGCTACTTTGTTGAATATAAAATTGATGTTGGACCTATAAATTTCCTTTATGTTGTGCTGAAGCTATACAAATTGAACAAAGGCCTTTGCCTATGGAAAAATGAGAAAGTTCTGTGTTTAGGTATAACCATGTCCGAAATAGTTAAGTAGCCAGGAAAATCTCCCCTGGTAATAAGAACATCAGTCAGCTATTTCAAACTACCTTATAAAAGGACTTAATGGAACTATAAGGATTGACCAGAGATTAATCAATTGAATTTAAGTACATATTTAGAGGAAACATAGCAGTCTGTGAAGTGAATTTCTACTGATATTTAAGAAAAACAAATAGATCACCTTTTTCCTAACAATCTTGGATTAAATTCTCTTCCCTAGGATCCTAATCAAAAATCACTTATATGACATACTGCATTTTTAGTTGCTGCGTGGGAAATAAGATTGAAATCCTACAGAGTCTAGAGAGCTTCCTCAGCTTCTGATGGGGTCACATCCCAATACACCCATCATAAATTGAAAATACCGGAAGCCAAGAATGCATTTAATACCTAGGTTGTGGCTTAGTGTAGCCTACCATAAATGTGCCCAGAGCCTTTACAGTAGCCTACAGTTAGATAAAATCATCTCACACAAAGCCTATTTTTATCACCAAGTGCTGAATATTTCATGAGATTGATTGAATACTGTGCTGAAAGTGAAAAACAGAGTGGTTGTATGCTGATGGAATGGTTGTCAGTGTGTTGGCTGTTTACCTTTGTGACCGCATGGCTGACTGGAAGTGGTGGCTCCAGGGTATCACTGGATGACAGGGTATCACACTGCACCTCGCTGCCTGGGCAAAGATCAAAATTCAAAGTACCACTTCTACTGAATGCATATTGCATTTGCACCATGATAAGGTAGAAAAGTTGTGAAGTCAAACCATGGTATGTCCAGGGCCATCTGTATACTGTTTAAAGAAAAAAACAATCATAATATGAAACAGGGAATATAAAGGTATAAGAAAATATGGGACTGAATTGAGAAGACAAAAAAAAAAAAAAAAAAAAGCCATGGCTGGATGTTTTATTCAGTTGGAACAATGCTGTCTTCTTCATCCCAATTTGACTCATGTTGTGAGGTTTTTTGGTTTGTTTTTTGTTTTTAGCTCCCTTGCTGAACATAACACGGTAGGCATCTAAGTGAGGTTCTATAGAAGCAGTCAGCACACCTAGAAACTCATGTGCCTTCGAAAAGACAGGGGCAGTTCAGCCCTGACAGAGTGAGAGGTAAGTGTGAGGAAAGTCATCAGTAGAATCCACGCATTGCAAACACCAAGATCTTTCACTACCCATCTCGTGGACCGTCAAGAGGCTGACTTATGTGGGAGAATGTTCCCTGGCAGAGGTCTCTTCGTCTGCCGTGGGGACGAGTGTAATGACTGCTAAGTTATAGTTGCAGCTCTGTTAGGATATTCCATGAAGTTTCCTGTCAAAACGGCAAAGGCAAAAGGCCAGCCTAGGTTGGTGTGGTAGGGAGCTGACTCTTAATGTACTTTAAGGAATTTCTGAAAGCAACTCTGTCCCCGACTGCCTCTCACAAGAAAGTGCCTGAGAGCCTCACCACAATATTCATTTCTTTTACACAAAGGAGATTCTAACCAGATTTATGAGGAGCCTGTTAACTACACACATGATCCAAGAAATGTACCCACAGCATCCTGCACTTATGTGAGTTTATCAGCTTTACTCCAGATTCCATTAGGATCCAGATGGAATGGGACACAAGACAAGTATGTTTTGGTGGCATGTGTTGGTTGGAGACAGAAAAGTCTGGAAGGTAGTATACGGTCCCGATCTAAGAACAAAGTGTGGTCCCAGACAGACCAGCCCAGGATGAGGATAGTGGATTTCTAGAGGTAAGAAAGTCAGGACCTATTTTGACAGACAGAGGGTAGTTGAAAAGTGAAGTGAGGTGGTCCATTTACTTGACATAAGCTTTGCCTACCCCACAGTTTTGCAGCCAAGCACTGGCCTTGAGTAAGGAAGGGACCCTGCTTTGACAGCAGCCATTTACGACTCATTGATGATTGCCAGTGAAAAACAAAATAATAACCCAGAAGTCTGGTTGACCTGTGCTTCCAGTGCCATTCTACAGTTTAGTGGGCGACAGGACTCTGCCATCAGGAATTGTCTTCCTCATCAGCAAAGAGGCAGGCCTTCCTGTTTTTACTGGCTAGCGTTCATTGGCCAAATCATCTGCTAATATTGGAGATTTCACTAGAAAATCGTCTCATGTTATTTTCTTACTTTGGGTAAGAATTGAAGAAAATGGAATAGAAGTGTAAGTGGGCCCTGCTGCCTCTCTGGCGCCTCAGGGGAGGTACCAGCACATCCTGGGCAACTCACGTTGTCTGAGAACAAGAGGTACACATCAGTCAGTGCATTTTACCTCCCAGCTTCAGACACGAAAATGCCAGCATAAAGAAAATTAAGCCAGATGATAACCCACCCCAAGAAGGGATCGCTTTTTCAACTTCCCCTACCTGGGGAAGCTAGAGGAAAATATTACAGGTAATTGACTCAGGCTTCAATCGTGTGAAGTGTCATAACCCTCCCTGCCCCCCTCAAAAGAAGGGCTGATGCTGTCTGCAGGTTTAATAATGATACAAAAGTGGGGATCCCTGGATGGCTCAGGGGTTTAGTGCCTGCCTTCAGCCCAGGGTGTGGTCCTGGAGTTTCCGGATCAAGTCCCACGTCAGGCTCCCTACATGGAGCCTGCTTTTCTCTCTCTCTCTCTCTCTCTCTCTCTCTGTCTCTCATGAATAAATAAATAAAATCTTTTAAAAAATAAAATTTTAATAATGATACAAAAGCAAAAAGGGTCTAAACTATTTTTAAACCTCTAGAAGTTTCCTTGGAGAAGAATCCAAAGCGGAAGATAAAATAAATGAATCTTGTCCACTGGCTGATTGAACAGTATCAACTGAATTGTCAATCCTGCCCTGGCAAATGGCCCTACAGAATTCTGAATTGGAAGTACTTATAAGCCTCTTGATCTAGACAAATGGATAACAGGCATCTGCCCAAAGGTGAAGAGCTGTTTTCCTAACTGTCTTATGTGGTCATTGATGGAAGCTGACAACAAAAAATGGCAGAGATGTAGGTTAGGAGGTCAGTCATCTGCCAACATCTGTAACCCTAGGGAAGGCAGCTGCACACGTGTGGTTGTGAGTGTAGACCTCATCCATCCTGGGCCAGATAATTTATATCCATGTCTCTCTTCATGTCACACTTCAAATCATGCCTCACTGCTGTGTATTTCATGAGACCCAGTGTGTGTGCACACAAGCATGTATGCAAGATGAAGATTTTTTCCTGATCACTAGTTCATAGTTCGTAAGAAACTACTGTAACAATAATAAAAGTAATCATAATTTAAAAGAGGGAACAGTATAATAGATTGAAGGTTGTTTTATCTCTAGTTCTAATAGCAAAAGCAAGCAAAAAACTAGAGACAGACTAAATGTCCATCAATACATTGAAATATTTGTGAGCCACTAAATATAAAACGAGGTAGACCTATACATTTTACATGAAAAGATGTCTGTAAGATGTTTTCAATTAAAAAAAAAAAGTTAAGTGGGGAACAAGGTGCCAATTCTGATTCAATTTTGTATTAAATGGAAAAGAGATACTTTTTGATACACGCAAGGAGAAGGATTGAAAGGGTACATTCAAACACACACTTGAAGAAGAGGTTTGAAAAGTAAGGTTTGGATTTTTCTTTTCTAACGAATTGACTTCTTTACTAATATTTCTTTAAAAATGAGCACATATCAGTTGATTGATTCCTTAATAGTCATTTTTTATTTAAAAAAGAGGGAAGTGGCAAAATAGAAAAGCAATATGGAAAGAACTGAGAGAGACGGTTCAAAAACGTGCACTTTTGCCTGCAGAGCACCTTGTATGCCAAAAATTGTCCATTTCATTGTGATGATTTAGTCAGTGTTCAATTCCAGTGGGTACGATAAGATTGATAGTCTCTTTAGAATTTCTGACTGTGCGTGTGTAATTTATGCTAACTCATTGAGAGAAGGAAGGAGAAATTATGTCATCATTTCCACTTTTCCTCTTTCTTTTCTCTACTTTGGGAGGCCCGTGTTATCCTTTTTTGTTTTTTTTCCCTCTTTTCTTTTTCTTTTTTCTTTTTTACAGTTTTTATTTGCTCTTGAACTTAGGGTACTAGCTGTGAGTCTTTTGACTTTTGATTACTCGTGACAGAAGTCCAGCTAAATTAACTTACGCTGAAAAGGAAAGCAGAGTGGGAATTTGGGGATCACGTGAGTAAGAAATCCAGGGGCTTACATTGTTTTCTTTCTTGGGATGCCTGGGTGACTCAGTGGTTAAGAGTCTGCCTTCGGCTCAGGGAATGATCCCGGGGTTACAGGATCAAGTCTCACATTGGGCTCCCCACAGGGAGCCTGCTTCTCCCTCTGCCTATGTCTCTCTCTCTCTCATGAATAAATAAAATCTTTAAAAAATGTTTTTCTTTCTTTTTTACCCCTCCCAGTAGTACCTTTCTCTTTGTTGGCTCCATTCTCCATTAGGCTCTTGGGGGAGCAGAGATGGCCAACTTGGCTGCCCTAGATTCATGTCACTCTGACAGCTAATAACCCTATAGAACAAGAGAGAATGCCTCTCTCTCAGTCGCTCAACAAATCTCCCATCCCTCTGCAAGCTCTAGGGCCACTAGAGAGTGAGAGACTCTGATTGGCTAGTCTTGGCCATGTGCCCATCCCTATGGTGAGGGAGGTAGGTCAAGTGATAAACAGATCTGTCCATTGAGGAAGGATGAGTTCTCCCTTTTCTACCCCAGAAGAAAAATAGCTCTTACTAGAAGGGAGAAATTCTGCTAAGTAGGCAAAAACTACAGATACACACTAAACATGGGGTTTTAAAATGTGTCACATTCCAGAAGAAGAAGTAATAGAGCCTCTCTCATCTTCTTGGTCTTCATAAATTCTTGGATCTCTTCCCTCCCTAGGCTTCCAAAAGTTCTTTAAAACTCTCTCACTGGATGAGAAGACATGATTGCCAGTGATTTTCTTCCCTTGTGTATCTTATTTCGAGCAAAAGGCTCTTTCTCTGTCTTGCCCAACTATCCTGTCACTTGCCTTCCAGTGATTTATCTCAAAAGGAAACTCTGGTAAAATGAAAAATTCAGATTTTTAAGATTTCCTATTTGATTACAGGGGAAGAAAATACAGTCTTTCAGATAGCCGTTTTAAAAGTCTTGAGCTGGTGAGTTTTGCATAAAAATAACTTATGTTCTTTTCCCTGTGCCAGCAGTCCTTTAAAAAAAAAGCAGGTGTTCCGGATACTGGAGATGACAAACGGCTTTATAACTAACACAAGGAAGAGCAGAGGACAGTGAACTCCTCTGCCAAGTGTTAGAGCCAAGGGCAAAATATTCCAAAATGGATTTTTCTAGAACTATTTCAAAACAGGGGAAGCCAGAGGATTAGTAAAACAGTGAATATACAGTCTGGTCACTTTGAAGTCTGATGTATTAGCTAGTTTGCTAATGGCGTACATTTACACAGATCTTTTCAAGGGAAAAGACTTTTCCTTCAGCCAAATATGAAGGTAGGAAAGTTTTTTCCTCTGTCCTCAGCTCATGCTAAGCATCATCAACATCTGTTACATAGTCCACATGGAGTAGAGCTGTTGCCATGAAATTTTCAGGGTATATATGGGGTGTCTTATAGCTCACTGATTGCAAAGGCTTATTTTGTGCTTGTTCAGTTGTTGTTTTGGAGGGAGGGATGGGGAGGTGGGGTATAGGTTTGGAGAATTATGCATGCTCTTTTGTTTAAAAATACTCAAGCAGAGATGCCTGGGTGGCTCAGTGGTTGAGCATCTGCCTTTGGCTCAGGTCATGATTCCAGGGTCCTGGGGTCTAGTCCCGCATCAGGCTCCCCACAGGGAGTCTGCTTCTCCCTCTGCCTATGTTTCTGCCTATGTGTGTTTCTCATGAATAGGTGAGTTAAATCTTAAAAAAAGAAAAACAAAGTGCAAGCAGTCAGAAGGACCCTCAGTCACTGGGCACAAGGATAAAGTACTCTCTTGCTTTATTTTGCTTTTTTTTTTTTTTTCTGTTCCTGGTTTCCTTCTTTGGAAGCATCTTTAGAGCACCTCAGTAATTTCCTTCCAACCCTTATTGATGAGTTTTCTACCAAGCATCAATTTTTCCGGTACTGTATAACTGTCACATCCTTCTGTTACCTTCCACCTAAACCTAAACCTGGTTAGCCACCTGTTTTTTTCCTCTGACAACACTGCCACTCATTTATGATAAATGCCATTCATTTTGATAAAATGGTTTAGGATGGATGTTTAGAGAACAGGCATGGTGAGGTCTGTTCCTAGAACAGAGCTGTCCAATAGCAATAGAATGTGAGTGGAATGTGCAAAGTTAAGGGTTGAAGTATTGGGATTTAAAAAGTTTATAATGAAATTAATTTTCAGTATTTTATTTTAATCCAATATATCCAAACATTACACGGTGATTAGTGGGATGTTTTACACTCTCCTCTGTACTGAGACTGTGAGATCTGACATATATATCACACTTACAGCATGTCTCAATTTGGACTAGCCACAGTTCAAGTGCTCAATAACTACCTCTGGCTAGTGGCTGCCGTACTGAAACACGCAGCCCTACAGGGACCCTGTAGCCTATACTTAAAGTATTTGCTGTGGGCTTGTTATGCTTTTTATATAATACTACATAGTTCTGGGTAGTTCAGGATGCTGTGAACAATAGATTGGGTTTTTTCAAAAATGCTCATTTCCTCAAATCTGTACCAAGATTCCAAGTTCTTTTCCCCTCGTCAGTCTCGCTTAGTAAAGCCATTGCCAAGGTCATGACAGATGTTAGAAAATGTGGAATGTTAGAGCTGAGGAAACATGCTCCAAATTTCTAAGTCACAATTCTTAAATTCCACATTAGAGACCAAACATTTTTAGATGAGGTCCTTCATTATTTATGATTCTCATAGACCTTTTCAACCCCTGCACGATTTCCTGCTACCTCACTTGCTCTGGAAAGTATTTTGTGTTCCAGTCTCAACTGTTTATGGTTTTGGAGCAATTAATCTCCTTCCCACCTCAGCTGCACACGTTCAATAGATTGATCTTCATGACAAAGAGGATGCCAGAGGAGCTTCCACTTTCTCTGAAGACTTGCTGTCTAGGGATGAGCAATATGCAGTGATACTGTCCTCACAGATGCTTTGCAAGCACTTTTAATGGGTCGGCATTTCTACTTGTGTTTCCTGAATGTATGGTTAAGGGTGTTGTTGTTTTTATATGCAAGGGGTGCCAGTCCAAGAGATAGATTACTGTGTCCCTCCTTAAATCACTTAATTATTTGAGAACTACTTTGAACACTCTTTTGGTTGCTTAGTAGTTGCTTGGATGGGTGCTCTTCAGTTCCAGCTGGTTTCTCTGTCTGGGACTCTCCTCTCACGGTTCATAGGGTTGGCTTCCTTTCATTCTTCAAATCTCAGAGGCCTTCCCTGACCACCCAGTGTTATATTAGATCCTTTTCTTTTTAAAAAAGGTTTTATTTATTTGAGAGAGAGAGACAGAGAGAGAGAGAGACAGAGAGATAGAGAGACAGAGAGAGAGAGACTGAGCACAAGGAGGGGAGGTGTAGAGGGCGAAGCAGACTCCCTGCTGAACATGGAGCCTGATACAGGGCTGGATCCCAAGCCAAAGGCAGACGCTTGACTGATTGAGCCACCCAGGTGCCCCAGATCCTTTATTTTTCTGCCACAATAATCTGTTTTCTGCCTTCATAACTCTTAGCAATACTGAAATATATGTGTTATGAGTATCTATAAGGGCAGTCTGGTGTGTCTGTTCTCTTCACCCCCAATAAATCCTAAACAACTAGTACATTTCCCAGTGCACAGCAGGTTCTCAAAAATATTACTATGCTGGATAAATGCATAACAAGATACTTCGCATTTTTCCAAGAACTATATTTTTCCATTTCTACCACATTAATGGTAAACACATCAAAATCATATTGTCAGCCCTAGAGTTAAAGATACTGACAATGCTTCTCTCACTAAAGATGTTTCATTTTTCAAATTACTTCTTCATCCATTCCTGATTTGTGCATCAAATCGCCAATGGAAGTCTGGGAGAAATATTAAATGTCATTTAGAATCCAAAGTTAGATATCAAATTACAAGATCCGCATTAAAAAAATAATCTTAAATTGACAGAGTACCAGTGACAAGACTTAAACCCAAACTGAAAGGTTTCCCAAATAACATTTCATGTAATCTCAGTGATCATAATAAAAGTAGAGTCGTGGATAACCATACACATACTGCATAGGAATCCAAGATGTACTTCTATTCTGGTTTAAGGAGCAAAGAATCCTAGTGCTATTTAATGCCATGACACAAGCAGAGAAGTAGTGAACTTCACAGCCAGCTAGAATAGCAGTGGGCTTTAGAACCCACATTTCCAGGGAATTCGCGGAGGTGCTATTGGCTTTCCAGAGTTCATTTGACAAGTACCTATTAATATTCTTAGTGTGTTCAACATTAAGTTCTCTTCGCATGTTGACTTAATCAATTATCGTAACAATCTGGCGACAGAGACACTCCTAGTGTTCCATTTTGTAGTAGTGGAAACTAGGACCCACCCACATTAACCAGCTTTGAGGATGGTACGAGATGAAGCTAAGATTTAAACTCAGAGAATTTAACACCCAGATCAGTGTGCTCAACCTCTACACTCCAGGGTTGCCCTAGACTTTACATTTAACAATACTTAGTCTATCAACAATGACATCTTTTTCTATTCTTCCCACAAACCACCTTTAAAACATTTCCCATGATTTACAAAGAAGATTTTTCATCAGCCATCAGCTATCCTCATCCAGTTCAATAGAATTTAACTTTTCTCCCCTTGTTTTCTCCTAAGGAAGACCATATGTCCCCAGGCTGAGGACTTGGGAACCAAAAGCTATAAATTTAGAGAAAAGAGTAAAACTCACAACAGAGTCATATCTAAGAAGGCTGAAAACCTTGCTTCATTTTCAGAGTTCTTCTTTCCCAAAGCTGTTTGGACATAGAATTTATTCCAATTTAGAACAGAAAGGATTATAATTACTGATGCATTCCTTTCACTGATGGCTTTCTTCTGCAACTTAGAGGTAACCAGTTCTAATGTCTTTGCATAGCTTATCCAAGGGGAAAAGTTTTCGTTATATTAACCCACCAGAAGCTGTTTAGAGACAAAGCCAAAAAACCAGCCCATTACAGCTTTAATCCCCATGGCATCTAAATCCCTTTGTTGCCATTGGTTGGGATGAGCATCATCTGTAAGCCTATCCAAACATCACCAAACACCTGGGTTTGGTCTCAAGGTACAATAGGTAAGAAAAAAGGTGAATTACTTACAAAGACAACAGGAACTCTGAATCCAAGTGGATATATATCACAGTAATATTCAAAGCAAGATTAGGTGCTATAGTAAAATGATTATCAAAATGAAGAAGACGACTGTGTAGATGCCCAGAGGACCAAGTGTAATTAAATACACAGTGCAGTAACAATTGATAAGTAATCAGTGGAACGCGTTTTCCTCAGTCTCACATTCTACAACTGGGGCAGGTTCATGGGAAAGTGGCATGGTGTTCGGAAGTTGACCTGCATTCCTCTTCAAATCATTTAACCACACTCGCTGACCTGCATTCCTTTTTGTAACCATCTAATCAAATTCATTTCAAATACCAAAACCTCCAGTTTGAGATTTAATCGGTGTTTATGCACACGTGCAAAATCTCTAGTGTCTACATGTGCCCTTGAGGACGAAGAGCACACGTTTACAGAATTTCGCAAGACCTCTCAGCCATAGTGTTTCATTCTTTTTTTTTTTTTAGTGTTTCATTCTTAAATTAATTCCTTCTCTCTTCTCCTTTCCCTCCTCCCTCCTGCTCTCTCTCCCCTCCCATTCTTAAAGAGGTCTTTAATCTGTAGTAATTCTAATTGTTGAAAGCTCCCATCCTGCGCCTAGTTTAGGAATTTCTCTCTCCGATTGTTGGAAAGTAGTGTAACCTGGTAGGCAAGTGACTAATGTGGAAGTTGTGGAAAATATATTAATCCCATGGCAGAGCATAAAGAATCTGGCTGAGTATTTAATAACTAAGATATTGTTATGTACAGGTGTCATATTAGGAAAGCAATTATGCTGACCTATGCTGACTGTTTGGCAACTTACACCATTTTCATTTATCCCTAACTAAGTTGGATGCTCTGGTGTAGGAGGGCTATTCATGTCACCAACAGAAAACACAGACCTATGGAAAAGTTGAATAATGAGACCGCACAATTTGAAGGATTTAAAATACTCCTCGATTATTGTTGTAGAGCATTAGGAATTTCCCTTGCAGACAAAAATGTTGGATGTAAAAGTTTCCTTCAAAATAATCATCTTATGGTTAAATAACAAGTCTTTGGCATCCATTCATGTCAGTGACTAGGGTAGCTATTCATGAAGATAAAAAAGGCAGTAGAATCCAAAAAGGACGAGGATGGTATCAAAGCCAAACACAGGCAAATAAGATTGATTTTATTCAGGTGCTTGCAATAGGCTCAGCACCCTAAATCTGAATATAGGAGTGTTTCTGCAGGGGAATTTTGTGTTAGACTTTTGTAGGGAGGGAGAGACCAGTGACAGATGGGATGACTTACAGTTGGGATTGTTTTGAGATCAAGGAAAGTCTAGATCAATTAGCCGAACAGGAAATGTTTTTTTCTATGTCTAGCAAATTTCAGAGGGACAAACAATTTAATCTCAGCTATTCATTCATGAGACAAAGAAAGGGAAGTTGGAGGGTCTGTGTCTAGTCTTGTCAGCACGTTCAGGCAAAAGGGGAAAAGTCTGTGTTTAGCCTTGTCCTAGGTAAACAAGGGAGCCACCTGCAAATCTTAGGGAGTCATGAGAGAGAGGGGACCATGCGTTTTATCAATTGTATGGGGGAAGTGGCTCTTTGGGGTAGCCATTTCTGGGAACACAGAAAGGTGGGGGCATTTCTCATCCCCTGCTGATTTCTGGGAGCACCAGTCTCAGGCACATTTCACCATTGTCAGTAGCAGCCTGATTCAGACTGGAGGCGCCAGCGGACAGATAAGGAGATGGGATACAACCCAGGGGGAGTCTGCTCAAAGAGATCTGAAGGCAACAAGCCACCATGAGAGGGAAAAGGCTTTCAATAAAAAGTACCAGGGAAAAGGTGACCTATTAATAAAGATGATGTGAATGGAATCCCTGGGAAAAGAGACCAGTCCTTTGGTTTGCTGAGGAAATAACACTTTTAAGTTAGAACTGAAGGATTACGGATGAAGCCTAAGAATGGGCAGTCTCTCCGGGTCGTAGGTGAAGCATGAACCCAAATGAACCTAGGTAGAAGCAAGCTCTAACCTCCAAAAATCTGGCTATTGAGTTAAAATAATTATAGTTAAATCCAGTTATGAAACTTTCATACTGCCTGCCTGAATAGAGTCTGGATGCAGAGTTCCTCTAGGCATTTCAACAGCTTTACAGATTCAGGTTCTCTCTGCTGGTAACTCACTCTGGAAAAGGAGCACAGAGGAAAGATCGTGGCCCCAAATCAGCTGATTTACCAAAAAACCCTTAGCCGCTGGCAGAGTCTCTGTATTTTTGCCCCAGGCCGCCTCCGAACCACATGTCAAGACACACCTTCACCTGATCGTATTTTTGCACGATTTAATGGTTTCCATTTAATAACACCAACAACGAAACTTCCAAGGATCTGTAAGAATAGATAAAAGCGTAGCAATGGGATTAATCGAAATCCCAGGATAATCTCAGAGAATCAGGTTAACAATCCATAAACTTCCTTCTACACCAAATCTTTTATTAAAGCTGCTATATTATAAGCAGCTAAGCTGCAAGACTTGAATTTCATCTCCCTTCCAATTCTAACTGTATTAGAAGTCTAAGATCTAGCAAAAGGCTAACAGAGAAAAGGAATATTGAAGGGGGAAAGAAAATCACTGGAAAGTGAAGAAACGACCATAGAAAAGAGGTCAGGTGAGGAATGCCAAGTTCCTAGTCACACTCCGCGTAGGCATGCAGACACACAGGAGGATGCGGCAGAGATGAGCACTGTCTAAAGAACATGATGACGATGATGAGGGGAGTGGGGTTTGTACAGGAAAAAGGAAGCGGGGAGAACCAAAATAAGTACGTCCTATAACCATTCCTTTCTCTCTGAAACTTCAAAAACTGGGTTCCGGGACCCTTGGGTGGCTCAGTGGTTGAGCATCTGCCTTCGGCTCAGGGTGTGATCCTGGAGTCCTGGGATCGAGTCCCACATCAGGCTCCCTGCGGGGAGCCTGCTTCTCCTTCTGCCTATGTCTCTGTCTCTCATGAATAAATAAATAAATAAATCTTGAAAAAAAAAATCAGAGAACAACTGGGTTCCTCATCATTCTTTGTTGTTCACATTTCTTTACTGTGGTTTTGGCAGTTACTTTCTGAAGAAAGTAAAACTGTTATAGCATTTACCTTTCTGTTCCACATCTATTCCCCTAGGTAAATGCTATGGCGTTTAGGTAAAATATACAGAGTATATTTTCCTGTTTCATCTACAGTGAAACGTAACATGTTCACACTTCCTCATCCTATTATGTACCAAATATTCTGGATATGTTGTAGGATGTATGTCCTTGTTCTCTTGTGGTTGGTGGAGCCATATGACTAGTTCGGTCCAACGAGTTTGTAAGCAGCAATGACCTGTCTGACTTCTAAGCTACAGCATATAATTCCTGGTTAAAGACACTCTGGAGTTCTCTTTCCTCATCACGTAAGTGATATCGCTGTTTGCAACTTGCTCCATTTGGTTGAAGTCTTAAAATAAAAAAAGATGTGAAGCAGAGATGCAGCTAACCTGGACTTGTCCTGTAGGGAGAGCAAGAAATACATTTTTATAAATCTATGAAAGTTTTGAGTTGTTGCATGATTGTTACCACGGCATAACCTAACTCATCCTGACTGATAACAATCGCATTTACAGGAGAAGTATGGTCCTGATTCTCCATATAAATACTTCATAATTTACTTACATAAATTTGTACAAGCACATGAAACAAACTTGACTCCAAAATAAAATGATAGTCTGCCCCAACCTATAGTTCTCAACCAGAAATCAGAAAGGACTTCAAGCAAGACTTCCCTCGATGACCCAGACTGTGCAATGAAAATTAAAAATCTGAGCCTTTAACAGGGAGTTAGAAGTTTTAGTAAAGTAAAATCTACATTTAAAGAATAGGGAAAAAAAGAGAATGGTTTTCTGCTTGATCACTGACAGTGTTATAGCAGGTTTATCCAATTTTTGTCACACAATAAAGATATATTATGAAAACTGGGTAAAAGAAAAGAGGCAGATGTTTAATTGTAATAATTGAATGAACAATTAGATGTCAGCTCTTTGGCAGATGATATACAGTGAAATGCACTTTGTACTAATTATTTTCAGTAGCTAACTCTTGAGTATAAAAATGTGCTCAGTGTTGATGATCCACATATGAGTAATATGAACTCCCTGGCATCTTGATGGGTACTGACAGTTGAATAGTAGGGGATGAGAAATGGACATGAGGGGCGCCTGGGTGGCTCGTCGATTAAGAGTCAGACTCTTGATTTTGGATCAGGTCCTGATCTTAGGGTCCTGAGATGGAGCCCTGCGGGGGGCTGGAGGGGCTTTCCACTCAGCAGGAAATCTACTTGCCTCCCTCTACCCCTCCCCCACCTCCACCCACCTCTGTGCAGGCTCTCAAATAAATCTTTTTAAAATTTTTTATGTTTTATGTTTTTAAAGATTTTATTTATTTATTCATGAAAGAGAGAGAGGCAGAGACATAAGCAGAGGGAGAAGCAGGCTCCTTACAAGGAGCCTGATGTGAGACTCAACCCCAGGACCCTGGGATCAGGACTGGAGCCAAAGGCAGACAGACGCTCAACCACTGAGCCACCGAGGTACCCACCCCCTCTTTTTTTTTAAAGAAGTGGACATGAAGCAGAAATATGCTAACTGCTCTTAAAGGTGCACATCCTTTAAGGTGCAGTGGTAGGCATGGGTGGAGAGTACTCTTTAAAGGGGTAAATGGTCCAGTGGCTGTGGTTGCTAAGCCATCCCATTGGTACTAACTAGCCTACCCATGCAGCTGCTTGGTTAGAAAACTGCGTATCAGAGACTGGTTGATAATAAGAAGATAAAGGACTAGGCCGAGTAGTTTATGAACTTGATAAAAAGTCAACATGATGTTGAGAAAGCCGGCTTTCTTGGCATCCAATCTAAAATCTAACAAGTCTGTTCCAACCCAACAATTTCACTACTTCCACATTTTGGTCTATCAATTTGTGGTTTAGGATTTAGCAACAGATTGCACGGAAGAAGCAACTAACAAACAATCCAAGCAAAAGCAAACTTGTAGACTATGTAGGAAAGTATATATATAAGCATAGGTTTAAATCACAGTGTAAAAATAATCACGCGGAAACAATGGTAAACATGTAATCAAACACATGTTAGAAAGAGAATAAACCGTTAAGAAAAGCACTATTAAAAACAGGGGGAGATATCTGAAACAACATCTCAGAGACTGCTCTTTTAAGCTTTGGCATGTTACTCCTTTCGCTACACAGAAAGATAATTTTTTTTTTTCCTGGGACAACCCATTTTCTGTACAAGCGACACCATCGGTCCCCTTCTTGTTGAACCATTTAAAGTGTGTTCACACTTGGCTCATTGTTAGAGCTAGTTGATGTTCAGGGAAGTGGGGAAAAGATGTGTATTTACTATTCTTCAACAAATTACTCCTTCAATAATTAAAATCTGCTTTATCAAAATGGGTGGTAAATACCAAAATATTTAATAGGATGGCAGTAGAACTATGCTCTCTGTAGATCTCGTCAAGGATGACACCAATTTCCATCCATATCTACTGGATGGAAGCAAAATGTGCTTTTCTCAGAGTTTATACTAGGCAAAAAAAAAAAAAAAAAAAGGAAAACACAAAAAACAGTATTTTTATTTTAACCAGATGTGAATGAATTAAGCCCAATATTTTCAAGTATTTTTAGTGCCATATGATGTCATCTGACTTTATATTTTTTTACGGAGGGATAATGTGTGTTTTTAAAATTGTGAAGCCACTTTCCACGCATGTACTTAAAGTCTTATATATGATGAATTACAATACACAGATTACAGCACTGCAGGACACACTTCTGGCAGTTTATGTCAAAGAGCAGAGAAAGAGAAATTTAATTTCTTAATAGGAAATCAAATTACAAGCATGTGAAATGTCTTCTGCTGGCCTTTAAGGTAGTCCTCATTTCTGTAATCGTTGTACTTGTGCAAACAGGTCCAGAGCTGGGCTGCGGCCCTGCTCTCCCAACCCTCCAGTCTGCCTGGCCCCTGCCAGCAGAGCGGCCCCCGGACTCCGCAGGCACCGTGTACGGTACTGCCCTGGTCACGGGGAGAACTCGGTTTTGCACAACCAGGTCGTGTCTGGTTGCTATGTATTAAATATATATCAACATTAACATATGTAATAATACGCTCTTCTAGGCTATTACTATCTACTACGTTATTCTACGCGGCAAATACATTATCGATGATGTATTTCCAATGACAGGCTCACACATGCTACGCATCCCCAGTGCCGTTAGCCCAGATAAGCGCAGAGTTTCCCGGGACCGTGGCGCCACTCCCGCTGCCTGGGACCTGGCCAGGGAACAAAGAGGCTGGAGGGACGAGAACTCGCTTCCTCACACTTTTCTCTGGGGCAACGTCAGGCAAGCGGCCACACCCGGAGCCGCGCCGGAGCCGCGCCGGAGCCCAAGCCGAGCCGGCGGCCCTCCGGGGCTCTGCGGAGCGAACTTCTCCGAGTCATCTCTCCTGGGAGGGAGAGTCCGTAAAACCATTTAAAGCTTTCCAAAGGGCAAAAGAGAGACGGTCCTGAGCCAAGGTCACCATAAATGCTTCCACTCTCCCTGATTTCATTTCGGAAATAAGGAGGGAAAGAGGCGGTCACCGCCGCGGGCTGGCCACACGCCCCTCCAGCCCCCCGCCTCCGCCCCCCATCAGGAGAAAGACGCCGAAAGTCAAGTTCCTAGGACCGTAGGGCCCGCGGCAGATGGAGCGTCGTCGAACTAAAGAGCCATTCTTTCCGACCGAAGTCTCCATCCAGCACCCACGCTCCAGCAAGGGACGTCCCGGGCCAAGCCCCCTTGCCGTCCCGCCATCCACCGGCCGGCGAGGTCCGGGAGGGGCGAGCCTGGGGCGCGGGGGGCCTGGGGCGGGGACCTGGGGCGCGGGGGCGGCGGGGGCGGGGGGGCGGGGGGGCCTGGGGCGGGGGGCCTGGGGCGCGGGGGGGCCTGGGGCGCGGGGGCGGCGGGGGCGGGGGGGCCTGGGGCGCGGGGGGGCGGGGGCGGGGGCGGGGGGCCTGGGGCGGGGGGACCTGGGGCGCGGGGGGGGCCTGGGGCGCGGGGGGCGGGGGGCCTGGGGCGGGGGGACCTGGGGCGCGGGGGGGCGGGGGCGGGGGGGCCTGGGGCGCGGGGGGGGCCTGGGGCGCGGGGGGGCGGGGGCGGGGCGGGGGCGGGGACTCCGTGCCAGCGCCGCAGCCTCTGCCAGGGCTGCTCGGGCTCCGCGGTGTCCCAGGACCGTGCCCACCTTCCGCTTCCCCTCCCCGGTCCCTCTTCCCGGTTCAGGCTGCACCGCCGGACCGTTTGCGGGACCAACGAGGTGGCAGCGGCTGACGCGTGGATCCCGGTGAGGGGCGACTGCATTTCCAGGGGGAGAGGCCGCCGAGCGGGAGGGGGAGCGCGGGGGGCGGGGGAGACAGAGGGAGGGGAGCGGGGGCAAAAGTAGGAGGGGAGGAGCGCAGCCCCGCTGGGAGGCTGCAAGGGCGGCCGAGGTGAGCGGCCGGAAAGGTGCACGGGGAAGCGCAGGTTCGCGGGCCGGAGCGGGCCGGAGCGGGCGGGCGGGGGCCGGGCCGGAGGGAGGGTCGCTGTCAGGGGGCGCGGGACCCGCGGCCCGGGGGGGGGGGGCGGGGACCCGGGGCGCGCGGCGGCTCCCGCAGCCCGGGCGGTGTGGCCGCGCCCCGCCCCGCCGCCCCCTCCCCCGCCCCCCCGCGGTGCGCCCCCCGCGCCGGCCGCGAGCCCGCTCGCCCCGGGGCTGCCCCCGCCCGCGCGCGCCCGTTGGGGGCCGGGGGAGCGGCGCCGGCGGCCCGGCCGCATTGTGACGTAGCGGGGCCGCGGCAGCGCCTCCGCCGCCCGCTCCCGCGCCCGCGCCCGCTCCCGCTCCCGCGCCCGCTGCGGCGCTTCCCGCCGCCGCCGCCGCCGCCGTCCACCCGCGCGTCCGTCAGTCGGTCCGCGCTCCCGAGTCGCCGGCGCGCCGGGCGCCCCCGGTGAGTCCCGGCCCCGGTGAGTCCCGGCCCCGGCGGTCCCGGCGGGCGCGGCGGGGAGGCGGGGGGTTTCCAAGTTTGCAGCGGGCGCCCCGGCGGGGGTCGCCCCGCAGCCCCGCAGCCCCGCAGCCCCGCAGCCCCCGGCCCCCTTTGTGCCGCGAGCCCCGGCGGCCCGGGCAGCGGCGGCGGCCCCGCAGAGCGGGTTTGGGGGCAGGTCTCTATAGTAACGGCGGCGGCGGCGGCGGCGGCGGCGGCTCCACTCCGGGGAAGGGGGGCAGCCCCCGCCCGGCGGCCGCAGGATTGTTCTTCCTCTGCCGGTGCCGCGTGCTCGTGAGCCTTGCCGCCGCCGCACGTCGCCTGGGAGGCAGCGATGGGCAGTGCCCCGGCTCCCGAAGCCCAGTAGCGAGGGGCGAAGTAACTACCAGCGCCAGTAGCAAATAGCGACCCCGAGAAACGCGCCCGAGGGCCCCGCGGTTGCTGCGGCCCAGGGGAGCCCCCGCGCGTTCCCGGGGCTCGCGGGCCGCGGTGCAGCCGGGCTCGGAGCTGCCCCGGGCGCTGTCCCGCGTCCCAGGCTCGTCCGCGCCCATCTCAGCCGGGAATGTGCCTCTCTCGGCCTTCCCCGCTGCGGATGACTTTCATCTGCAGGTGGTGAGTGAGGTGAGCTGGCATTTTGGCTATTGTCAAATGCCACGTTTTGTTTATTTCATTTTTACGAAAAGAAAAGAGGGGGAAAATTACGAGCCATTCCTGGCAGCCATACAGTTTCCACAGGAAATACTAGCATTCTTTGAGGAGCACGCTACTGCTTGCAGCGAAGAAAGTCTTGACGAAACAAAAAGGCAACAGCATTGTTGCTCATTTTCAATGGGCCGCTAGGAGGGCGGGGGGGGGGTGGGGGGCGGTGGAGGGAACGTGTTGTTTTTTCCTGCGGGGACGTTGCTTTCCTTGGGAAAGTTCATTGAGGAAGCATTACTGTCGGTGTCCGTTTTTCCCCGGCCGGCGGCTGGGCCTCCCCACTCCTCCGGACTATTACTGACAAGTGCCCATCAAAGAGCCTGGAGGCAGGCGAGAGCCCAGAGGAAGGGAGAGCCGGCCGCTCGGTGCAGGACAGGCTACCCACACACCACGTGCTGTGGAGCCCGGCCAGGGTGCAGTTTGCAAAAATGAAATAAGGGCTGCCTGGGGAGGTTTATGAGGATTACATGTGTGCAGAGTATGTCAGTTCTCCAAGGTGTCACTCTAAACACGTAATTCTCAAGCACCACTTTCCTTGCTGAATCTGCAGGAAGGCAAAAAACCTATTTCTCTTATTACGGAGCAGACATCCCAATTGGGAATGGGTTGAAATCTGTATTTCATTTGTACATATTGAAATTTTAAAAGGCAAAGAGAACAAGGTCTAGGAAAGCAGTATGCTAATGTGTTCACTTTGGTGGGGGGGGGGGGGGAACATCTACTGGCTACTCCTGTAGCAGCTGAATGTTAATTTAAGTTCAGTGTGGTCAGAGTGTAGGGAGACAGCTTTAAGGGCTTCTTAAAACTATTTGAAGGAGGTGTGACATTTTGCTGTCCATCACAGAAGGCTCTTCAGGACGCAGTTTTAACTGAAGATCACCCATAACCAAATACGAAGGAGTTCCCAGGTCTAGGTTCGGAAAGAAGATGATGGTGCCTCTCTTAAGGATCGTTTAGACATCTCAGAAACGATATATAAAAAATAAGGGATATTACCTTGAATGAATACATTCAAGCTTACAAGCTTCATTTTTTCCATAGGAAGCATTTCGTGAGGAAAGGCTACAACAGAGTAGATTCCAAGTGATGCTACATTTATTGATTTGACATTTACCATGTGTTGATGTCCGAAAGGAAGTGACCAGAGCAAATGAATCTCTCTCTACACCATGTCGCAGCTTTGCTAATTCCAGGCAGCTGTTCTGCTGCAGGTGTGGGTGGAAATGTAGAACAGAGGCCAAGAAACTTTGTGCTGTTGTTTTGGAAGGGATTGTAGTAGTACTT
This sequence comes from Vulpes lagopus, assembly GCF_018345385.1. Classification (NCBI taxonomy): domain Eukaryota; kingdom Metazoa; phylum Chordata; class Mammalia; order Carnivora; family Canidae; genus Vulpes; species Vulpes lagopus. Next base: position 120,079,150 of record NC_054830.1, on the reverse strand, counting down.
TACTGCTCTTAAGAGGAGGGAAACCCACACAAACGTCTAATACAAACAAATGATCTTTGATATTATCAGAGAAAGCCTGGAGCTGTTTTTCTTGCCAGATTTAAGGCATTGCTTGTCAAGAGAGGAAATCTCCCAAGGAGCAGGTGCACTATTATAAGAAACACAAGGGAAATTCTCTTTTAAATGCAAAATCTAATTGAACAGCAACAAGAGAATCTGTGACACTCTTAGAAGAGAAGCCTTGTTTTTGGCAGTCTGTCAGGTTATAGTTGCAAACCACATAGGAGAAATATGTGTCTTGGGAGAACAATAATATCCTGGTGAAAATGAAACAATTGCTTCTGTGAAACTTTTACCCTTATATATTTGTTTACTTGTGCCCCCTTTAATTGATATGCAGATTTAGCTACAAGGAGTAATTTACTGAAAATGAATCAATAAATAGGTTACTTTTGTGATATATGCTTTGCATGATTTTGCACTTCACGTGGATGAGATAACTAGATTTCCTGTTTTATGGTTTGCGTCTTCCCTCTTTCAAGCTTTAAATGTTAATGATCAAAATATGTGTTGAAATGATGACTAGGAGTTGATAAGACCGATGGCTGGGCCCTGGAAAAGCACTGTTTGATTCCTGATTAGTTACAATGTATTCCCTTTGTGCATTTGTGGCATATAAAAATACAAAATGCACAGTCTCTTCACAAGGCACTTGGAAGACATAGGAAACATGAAAGATACTTTATGATCCAGCCCCCAAGATGCTAACTAGTAATTGGAAAGGAATTCTGAGGATAAAATGACCTAATCAGCTCAGATGTTTTATAAGTTATGTGTTGCTGCATAACCAATCACCCCAAAATGCAGTTGCTTAAAGCGACTACTAAAGCTCATGATTCTGTGCTCAGCGGTTTGGGTTGAGCTCAGCTGGGTGGTTCTTCTGCCGATTTGACAGGGTTGCCTCAGACATCTTCAGTCCACTAGTGGGTGGGCTGATGGCAGGATGATCTAGGATGGCTTCACAGTTATATCTGGCAGTTATGCTGTTAGCCACGTTAACCGGTGACCAGGACACATACCTCCCAGTTTTTAGCAGATTAAGTTGGACTTCTTTACAGAACAAACACTGTACCAAGAGCAGCAAGAGAGCAAGTTTGAAGCCTATGTTACTGTCCCATTGGTCAGATGGGATCACAAGGTCACCATGCCTTCGAGGGGTCTAGAAAGACTCCAATTAAAATGAGAGGCAGCCACAAAAAACTGTAGCCCCCCCCCCCAATTTACTACATGTTTGAACCCTTGTTCTGCCAAATGTTTTTTGTTTTTTTTGTTTGTTTGTTTGTTTTTTTACTAAGGAAGAACATACTTAGAAGACGGGAGAGATTAGTGGAGCCTACTTGTGGGCAGCCCAGAATTTAGGTTAGGAAATGACCTGTACATCATTGTCCCATATTCTCTGTTCTGTAAACCTTAGGTAGTTGAGGAATAATGCAAGGATGGTAAAATTTTAGTCACAGCCTTCTACCAGTGGCATCAGGATTGTTTGGAGACGGTAGACTGGTGGCAGAATCAGCAGACCGTTGTTTGAAGGTGAGGAAGGCTCTGGCAAAAGTAGAGGCAGAAACAATGGAAAGGAAGGCATCACTCTGGGAGATCCCATATTTTAGGATTAGGTGACTGATGACAGGGCATTATTGAGAGCCTCCAGTCAAAATCATTCTGAGATTTTCAAAAGCTTAAGTGGCTGAAGGAACAAGTGTGCCGTCGTGAGAAATAGAGAAATGAGTAAGTGATTTATTTGGGGGGAGGAGAAAAATTCAGTTCCAGAAAGGCTGATCAAAAGAGATAAATTGAATGTGAAAGTACTTTATAAGCTGCAGAGTATGCTATGAACGTTAGCTAGTGCTTAGTGCTTAAATTGCAGCGAATTGTATAGACTTGAGTTTCTCTCAAGAAAAGCAGCAGAAAACAGAAGACAACCTGGAGGACACCCCCACGGGTCAGAGGGAAGTCAGAAGAACCACTTTCAGGATGGAATCGGAACTGCTGTGGGGTCGCGGGAGTAGAAACCCATGTTTGTTTTTCTGCAACCCACAGCTAAAGGTCTGCCCTTGCACTTGGCAGACCAGCAAGGAGAGAACCTTTAGGGGTGCCTGGGTGGCTCAGTTGTTTGGGCGTCTGACTCTTGGTTTCAGCTCAGGTCATGATCTCAGAGACCTGAGATCGGAGAGAGAGAAAAAAACCTTTGGCCCAGTTTTAAAGGCACTCATACTGCTTGGCTGGGCACGTTGTTTGGCAGAAGGGGGCACACGATGGGCAGTCGGTAGATGCTTCCTCAGAGAACAATGGAGTACTGATCTCAGAGGTGGGAATGGATGCAGGGTAGCAAAACCAACAAATGCCCACCAGAAATAAACCCTGGACCATTTATTCCTAGCCCCTGAGACTAGGGGACAGGATTCAGGCATACTTATGTAGAGCTGTGGGTACGTTAATAATAGCTAAACCCATGCTGGTGTCGGGGTCTTTTCATGGCAGGAGAGTAGAGAAAGAAGGTCCAGTGTCATGCCTCATCCAGGCTCCTCCATAAATGTTTTGGTTGTTTTATTAGAGGGGAGAGGAGTTCAAAAGACGTTCACCGCTTTTTCACCTAAGGGCTCAGTTGAGGTGCCGCTTCGCCAGCCTTGTTTTATTGATGGCCAGTCTGAAATTCAGGTGGCGTCCTTACCATCGAGCGCAGCTGTGGGCCAGACAAACACCTGGCCTCTCTAACATCGCACAATTAGTCTGAACAGCACGCACAGCTGCTCGTTACAGCAGGACCTTGGATGGACCAGCTCAAATCCAAACACACACTTTTATAGTTTCTTTTGTACAAGTCTGAGAACCCTGAAGATATTCAGTAAATGTTAAGTTAATGAGTGAGTGTGCCGTTATCTGGTGCAGTAACATTTTCTAAAGCAGTCTGGTTTGGCCTTTCATTAGTCACAGTAGAATTTGCTATAAAGTCCAGAAATGTCTTTCTTAGATTCAGATGTTTCAAGGTACAGTTGTCTCAGTAATGTGGGTTTTTATAAGCCATCATTCACAGAAGTAGACTCTTCTTTTTTGAGACACAATTTTCTTCTTATCTTTATCAGGGCTCTTGGCTGCAGGTCACAGAAACCCGGTTTATACTTGCTCCAGCCGGAAGGGGCATGTATTGGCTCCTGTCTGGGAAAAGTTCAGAAAGAATCCAATTCTGATTTGGGTGGTGGCAAAATGGTGGTAAAATGGCCATCAGCAGCTTCAAGCTTAACCCCTTCAGGAAAAGAGAATAATTTGGGATTAACTCTAATTAGTGGGCACATGCCCATCCCTGAACCAGCTTCTATGGCCGGGGATTTGAAACATATGACTTGGCTTGTCCTTGATGATGTGCCCAGGCCTGGAGTCCTTGGGAATGGGAGGAGCCATCTGTGTGTGGAGGCCAGGGGGCAGATGGGGTGATATAGGAGCTGCATGGTAAGGTGGTCAGCAAAACCTGCACTAAACCAGCTGCCCTCAGAGCAGGAAAGGGGTGGTTCTTAAACAGAAAGTATCGAATAGAGTGGGTGCCATGCAAGCAAAAGAGTAGATGGCTCTGCCATCTGTTTTTCCTGGCGGACACATCATCCTCTTACTCTCCCCCCAAGCCGTGAACCTGGGAAAGGTCCTGATCTCACCTCCACCCAGTCACCGGGACTTCCTCCTCTGTCTCTGTCTTACTCTTTCCCCTGTCAGTTTAGAGTTAGAGCCTCATTGTTTCACCCTGCACAAGTCCCCTCTGATAATTCCACATCCAGTCTCTCTACTTCAATGCCTTCCTCCCCACCATGGCCGGAGTGCTCTTTCTAAAGAACAAATGGATAAAATCGAATCAAGGAAGTGCCTCAGAGCAATTCATAACTCCATAACCCTGGGGGGTGGGGGAAGACCAGGCTCCCGAAACTGAATTCCATGGTTCCTGTGGTTCCCCATGGTTCCTGTGGTTCCCCATGAAATGGGGACCCTGCCTCCTGTGGCCAACAGTGGGTGAGAAGGAGGGAGGTGTTCAGCAAGGTTTCTTCCAGCTGCCCACATTATCCTGGAGCTGAATTGTGCCACCTGAAGGTCCCTCCGTGCTCCATTTTTCTCTCATTATCATGTTTTTGCCTGTGCTTTTGTCACTACGGAATGAATCTTTTCTCCTTTCTTGACTTCCTTGACTTTGAACATCCACTCCTCCTTCCACACTCAATCCAAGCGTTGTTCCTGCAAGAAGCCTTTGCTGAACCCCCCCGGGGGCCTGCCCAGCCCTGCATCTACTTTGCTGTGTGGTTCTCCACTATGTGTTACGACTCCCTCTCCCAGGGTGCTGACTGAGACAGCTGCACGGTGCTCCGTCTTTCTGTATCCCTGAGCCTAGTGTGGGGCTCTACACCACAAACGTGCTCAAGAAGCTTTAGAGCAATGAATGAAAACTCTGTGCTGAGTCATTCATCTTGGTGATTTTCAAGGTTTCTTCTGTTTCCTTTAGCCCAATTCCTAAATTTGCATCCCAGAATGTTGGCTACAAAAGCAGGTTCTCTTTGAAATTGCTGCTCAGACACTTTTTAACGGTTTCCCCGGAACTTGGTATGCTCATTGCCTGCTTGGTCTCTAACAGTTACCTCAAAGAAGACACTGAAAGATAACAGTGGCCCAAAGTCAGTCTGGAAGCTAGAATGTGTGGCTCAGAGATCAGATGAGGAATACTTTTTTTTTCCAGCCATAAAAGAGGTTATTTAATAGTTAATATTTATGAGGCACTTACTCTGCATTGGGTGCTTAACAAATGACTTACAATTATTTTCTTATTAATTCTCACAGCAGCCCTAGGAAGGAGGTATTACCATGATCCATCCTTTTTTTGCATACAAGGAAATTAAGATTTACAGAGTCAAACAGGCTTGCTTACCACTATAAGCCCTCGTCCTGGAGATTGCCCATCTGTCAGACACTTCTCTAGGTTGTTGAGGAGTACAATCAAACTTTGATTGGGCTCTTCCAATTCATTATGATTTTTGTTATTATTGCTCTAACATGAAATGACCACTTCCTAAGAATAAAACATGCCACCTGCCTCCCTTGGCCTTTGAATATGTCAAAAAGGCTTTGGAGAAATATGTATTTAAAGCATTAAAGGGGCACCTGAGTGGCTCAGTGGTTGAGCATCTGCCTTGGGCTCAGGTCATGATCCCAGAGTCCTGGAATCGAGTTCTGAATCAGGCCCCCCCACAGGGAGTTTGCTTCTCCCTCTGCCTATGTCTCTGCCTATCTCTCTGTGTCTCTCATGAATAAATAAATAACATCTTATAAATAAATTTAAGAAGCAGTGAATATTCCAGTCCTGTAGGTGAAATTAAAATGAATGTCTACTTTAGAAGACATTCTATGATTCTGTAGTTGCCAGATAATAAAAGCCTCCTATGAAGGTTTCTGCTATGTATAATAATGCAAGCCTCCTGAATAGCCAGATTGAAGTCTTAGTTCTGAGGTTCCCTCAGAAATGAAGTCCATAGGGGATCTCTGGGTGGCTCAGTGGTTAAGTGTTTGCCTTCAGCCCAGGGTGTGATCCTGGGGTCCTGGTATCAAGTCCTGCATTGGGCTCTCCACAGGGAGCCTGCTTTTCCCTGTGTCTCTCATGAATAAATAAATAAAATCATTAAAAAAATGAAAGAAACGAAGTCCATAGATAGGTAAAAGTAGCCATAGCTTTCATCAGAAAGTTTCATCAAAACTTTCATTAAAGTTTTGGAAGCCACATAAACTCAATGTTTTATTTTTTTATTTTTATTTTTTTTTACCTGTTTTTAGTCTGGAAGCCTGTTGAGGTTTAGATGAAAGCTATGGGTACTTTCCTTGAAGAAAATAGATGTGCACCCACACATCTGAATTCAGGGGTTTCCAGGATCTGTGGAAGCCCATTTGTGGATTTGCTGTGGACAGACACCAGGTTAGAAACCTTATTTCAAAGCTGTGATCCAGAAGAAAGATACTAGCCGTTGTAGTACATTTACCTTGTGCTGCAGGCCACTACTTAGGGAGTTTACCCCGTGCCAGTCCTTTCTGAAAGTACAGAGCAGCTAACCACCCGTCTAAGATGTGGATGATGAGCCCTGTTGGAAGGGAGGTGGGGAATGAAGTTAGGGGAGGAACTCAGTTCCCCCAGCTACCAAGTGGCGAGAGCGCCATCAAAGGCAATAACTTGCACCTGCATCACCTGCATCACCTGCTACAGCACGTAGCCTCCAACCTTGCTCCTCTTACCTCCCTGCACAGAGAAGCTGGGCCCCAGGTAATTCCGAGCCTTTGTTTGCCCTGACTCCCTGTTGGAAGTGGGTAGTAGGGCCACTTCTGCTGCAGGAGCCTCCGGGACTCACCCAAGCCAGAGCCCACAGGGTGGGCAAGGTCTTTGCACCTCTCAGCCTTCCCCTGTGATGACAGCTCACACACTGAGCGGACACCATCCTCTGAGATGCAGCACTGCTGCCAGCCCTGGCCTAGGTGAGCTCCTTGCCCATTGCTGAGGGCTCCTTGCGCACTCGGAAACATTAACTGCATGGGAACTCCACCGCAAACCCGGCTGCAAAGTCTTCATTGGAAAACCCACCCCCACCCCCCATAGACAGTTATTTTGAACCTGCTGTATGCTGGGCACCTCTCAGAGCTACGGTCACAGCAGCAAGCACATAGATGGGGTTCCCTAGCTCATGGCATTCCCGTCTAGTCTATATCTAGCCGGGAACAGGGGTCCTCATTTCCAGCAGCTTCCTTTCATTCATCGAGTACAATTATTTTAGGAACAAGGAAATGTAAAGGATTGATTCTACTCCACTTTCCATTCTTTGTAGCTTTACATCTCTAGGCACATAGGTGTCTCCTTCTGTAGCACTCTCCTCCTTCCTCTAGGATGTAGAGAGTGCTTCAGATTTCCAGAGACTTCGTAGACAGAGTAACAGGGACCCCGGCACACCCGTGCATCTTAGCCCCCCCTCCTTCTTTGCAGATGAGAGGCAGAGTGACCAAGTGACTGGCCAGATGGGGTGCAGCCCAAGCTGGCTAGTTGGTCTGGTCCCCAGCAGAGCATGGCTCCCTCTAAAGCACAGTCTGCTTCTATTTTTATTTGTGATGTGATTATTGTCATTTTTGGTCTTTATGTTGCAGTCTTGCTGCTGCAAATGAATCTGGCAAGTATGTACTGCTCAGGAAGCAAACACACTGCCAGCCCCTGCTCCGTCTCTGCAGCCCCTGAGAGGCACCCCTGGGTGCTCTTTCCGGCACTGTTCTTTCTCCCTACTCACCCACCTGCACCCCTACTTGCCCCCCTACCCGAGCCAGCCTCCCAGGTTTTTTCCTCAAGAGTTGTGGCTGCTTAGAACAGAACCGGCAGTATAGAAATAATAGATCCGTGACTGTGAGCCACTTAGGTAATTTCAGACTTTCTAGCAAGCACATTAAGAAAAGTAAGAGGAAGCAGGTTGAAATTCATTTTAGTAATATATTTTATTGAACCCAGTATATCACCAATATTAGCATTTCTACACATAATATAAAAAAAAATTCTTAACCAGATACCTTTCAGTCTTTCCATACTTTTTGAAATTTGGTGTGTATTTTATTTTTAACTCAGACACTGGACACACTTGTGATGCTCCGTAGCCACATGTGGCTTGTGGCTCCCATAGTGGACTCCAAGCTTGGGCTCTGAGGAGGCGTGGGGAGTCCTAAGGGCAGACTCAGCGACTGCGGCCTCTGGCTCCTTCAGCAATTAGCTGGAATGGCCTCTGTGGCCCCTGTTGGCCATAGCTGACTGCGCCCCCGATTGTGGGCTCCTAAGGGTAGGGAGTTCATCTGTCATCTTCCTGCCCCCAGTGAGGAAGGCAATGTTTAAGTGGTCCAAGGTTGGCATTCCATGCATTGGGAATTAATTCATTAGCAAATGAGGAAAGTCTGTTACCCTAGGAACTGCAGGCATTGGTGTGTGAGGGCTTGCCTAGTGTGACCTCACTTTGCCTGTCACCACCTGGCTCTGTCCAGTGCCCCAAAACTGTGTTTGAGTCAGACTGGATGGATTGGAAGCCTCTACAGAGAAAAGGGATGTCCCAGCCTAGAATTCTTCTGAGCTTCTGCCTGTTTGGTTTAGCTTCAGACTTCACCTCTTTTAATGTTGAGCCCTAGGGCAACTTGCACACAGCCCAGTATGTTAATACTTAAAGGTTTTATTTAACAGGATAACACAACAACAACCACCCAAACCAATAGGATAGACCAAATACAAAAAAAAAAAAAAAAAAAAGGCCAACTGATATCCAGAACATTCAATATCCAGGGAAAAATTGCTGTGTCAAGGAACTGTAAGAGTCATCATCATGAGAGCTTTCTGTTTCCAGTGGTTTCAGAGTCATCATGCCTCCTTGGGGAGAATGGGAGAGTGATATCCTGAGTAAATTAGCATCTGCACACACAGTTTTTAAATTTTGCAAGTGCTTCAAACCCACTAATGTGCATGTGCGTGTTTTGTCCACTTTACCCCTAACGGTAAATGTCACTTAAAATAATTCATATAACCATGTCTCAAAGATTGGCACTCCCATAAAGCCATACTAACCACATATTCAAATAAATGCATGGTTTGAAAATGGAAGAAAATATTACTGCTTGATCTGTTAAGTCATATAAGTATCTTACGGGATCCTTGTTTCAGAGGAGAGCATGGTCCAATTAAGGAGCGCCTTGAAGTAGAAAATGGAATCAGGCATAAACTGTTTTAACGCTGATGACCGGTTTCAACCTAAAAAGCTCATTGACCTGCTTGGAGGTTTTGTTTCTCAGAGCTCACCCAGGAAAAAGTAAATCCTGCTGTGACACACTATGAGGAGGCGGGGCGGGGATGAAAGAACCTTAGAAAATGTTTGAACAATTCCTCAGCTAAACTATTTGGAACAGTTTGAAGACAAAGGTAGCTTGCCAGTATTTTGTAAAGTAGATTCTAGAAAAGTTAAAAAAAAAATCATAGCCTACTTCATATACGTCATATGATAGATAGCTAGACACTAGCCACGTTTAAGTAATTTGAAGATCCCTTCCTTCATAAGTCAAGGATGGTTCGAGACAGACAAGGCTTTACATCTGCTGGCTCCAGTTTTGAGAATGCTGCTTTCATTTGAGTCTCTTAAAAAGGAACTTGTGCCTCTCAGTGACTGTAATGTACTTTGTCCAACGCGACGGCTCTGGTGTGCTGTGTTGGTGTAATTGAAAACCTATAAAAAGGCTGAGAGCTACTTTTGAATTGGCTCGGTGTACTTGGACTGGATCTGTCAAAGTGGTGAAAGGTTTAAAGGAATTTTCATAAATGAGGTCTCCAAGCTGTGTTTTAACCATCGAATTCCAATGAACTCCAAGTCCTGTGAACTCAGAGAATAGCGCCTCAGAGAAGAGCAGTCATATCAAGATGGAAATAAATGATTCATTTTCATTCCCCGGGTTCTGCAGACATAAGCACACTTAACTGCTGATCATCATAATTTAGCAGTACTGTTGTGCACTAAAAATACAATTTAAAAGTCTAATCTTTAATTAAATTGAGTACTCACAGATTAACATGGTTACAAATCTTGGGAGCTGGATATAGCACCATGTTTACTCATGTTGCTAGGAAATAGCAGAGCTCTTTGTAAGCTGCTGATTGATTTGGTAAGGAGAGGGATGTGGGCTTCTCCCAGCATGGACTTGATGGCTTCTTCTCAGTTTCTGTTTCATGATGTATGTAAATGAATGTCATATAGCAGAAACCCTGCACGCTCAGAGCCTTTTTTGGTGACAGAAAACACAGGTGTGTGCACCTGAGTAAACATTTGGGAGATGTTGAGAAGGGTGATTTTACCATGAGCTCTTAGATGAAATAAACATCATCAAGTGTTTGGGTTTTTAATGAACTGAATTTTTTCATTTGTTAGAATTATCAAGAAAAGGAATGGCTCTTTAAAATATAATTACCACGAGGCTAATTGACAGTTTTGCATTCTTGCCATTTGTGGGAAACTGTGAAATTAGTACAGAAATTTGATACAGGTTGATGTTTTCCAGAGTCATTAAAACTTGCATGTAGGAAACCAACTCCGCTATTCTTTTTTTTTTTTTTCTCCTTTCTCTCCCCTTGGCAAACCTCACTGCATGACACATTGTACAATAGTTTTTAAAAATGCAAAGCTAATGCTTGCACAGCATGAAAGGGAGTTGCTGTGCCAGCTCACTTGCCTTGTCCCTGAAAAGACGAAAGACTTCTATGTGCTATTTCAGTCCGGATCAGGCAGCAAAGAGTGGTCTCCTCAAGCTCAAAAGTAGAATTGAGAAAAAACCCACAGGGAAAAATTACTAATTGATCTGTTTGAAGCAGGTGCTTATATATGAAGCCAGAATTTCAAAGCAGAAGCCCTTTTTAAGAGATGGAAAAATAGTAGAACACTTGATTGTCTCCAGGAACAACATCAGGGTTAGGATACGTATTATAGAGTTTCAGCCTGTATCTAAGTTCTCCTGGGGAAAAGGAAAGGAGTGTGCTGCCAAGGGACAGGATCATGACTGTAATCCCAGATGTGTGCCCAAGACCTCTCAGTAATTAACACATTTTTCGCTTCCCTCTGTATAACTGTTGACTCATTACTATACGAAGTAGTTGTTGATTTTGGTAAGAATTGTTTTCCAGTATCTAGCATAGTCTCAAGTATGCACTGTGTGACCAGCATATAGTATGTTGGCTGAATAAATGAACCCTTCAACGTGTCTTGAAAGTAAATGTATTAATATTATGAGACATACGCCTTAGTCTGTTGCTGTAAATAGAGGCCAAGGACTTCTCTCAAAGATAAGCATGAGTCACTTGTGTTACATATACTCAGAACATCCTTCCAAGGCAAGACACTATCAAACGAGTGGGCAAAATGCCATGGGATGGAAGGTGTCACTGCTCAACCACTAGTTGGAATAGGTGATGGATTTGTAAGAGGTGAGAGACCTGCTATTGCACAACTTTTCTTGCAAGAAAGGAATTTGGGGATTTGACAGTAATGAGATAGAAAGGTGAAATGAAACTAGCATACATATTACAAGTTTCTTGGGGGTGGCAATTATTTACAACCATCCTGTTTCCCCTGACACCCAATAGCATGCTTATAAATGGTGTGGGATAAAGATGGTGGATAGGAGGCAGCATCCCATACTGCTTATGAACTTGAAGCTTTTCCCTCAGAGCAAGGCTTGGCTCAGTCTCTTACAGTGTGTGATTACAGTCTCTTACAGTGTGTGATTTCACAGGCTTACTGAACTTCCTGACATTTTGATCTTATTTCTTCTTTTACTCACAGATACTTATTGATTGCCTCATTTATCCGAGGTAAGTTTTGGGTGCTTGGGATAAATGGGAAGAGAGGATATCAGGTTGATTCTCTTCCTTTCTCCACCTGCTCTCTGTGCTGAGATGTTTGAACTAAATCAGCAGCTCCTTTATCTCTGGCTTCTGGTTGGGTCTGGCCAGTGGGAAGCATCATCAGGACTGGAGCAAGCCAGTGGGAAGAGAGTTTGAACTATTGACTTCCTGGATTCTTTACCAGGTTACCTCTTGGTCCTGGCAGGGAGCCAACTCCCTCAGGTACTTTCTGAATTCTGGTAACTGTGCCCTCCTGCAGATGCTTCACGCTGGTAATCACTGTCCTTGACCCTTACTAGCTCACTGTGCCATCTCTTAGAGTGACTCCAAGCCCTGCCCACACCTTTGTGCATGGCTTCTTTATTACACCACCCTCACATTGCATTTGTGTGTGCCACCTGTGTGCTGTTGGGAACCTGTCTCAGAGGTCATGTGAGAATGACCTGATTTAGGTAGAATTTAAAACAGTGATGGGCTCATTGTAAGTACTCAACAAGATTAGGTATCATTATCATCATTATGTTTTTTCTTTTTCTCTCTCTTTTTTTTAATGGAGTATTGGGTTTGCCATAATAATTACTACTGCATTGTTTTAACATCTTAAAAAGGTGAGAAGAAAGCAAGTATCATGTTGCAAAGTTTAAGAATAGGAAAAGCAAAAGAGAGGAAGATCAAGGCTTAGTGTCAGCAAGCACTTCAGTGGCAGAGCTAAAAAGTAAATTAAAGATTTTTGACTTGGTTTCACTGTAAAGGGTACATAGTTACAACATATCTGGAAAAGAAAGTGACAACTTTGAAGTATTTAGTCACTTAAAACATAACCTACTTGGGATAATTGGGTATGCTTAATGTAGCAAACCCTATTTGTGACCACTAAAGAATAATTGGGCTGAATCATGGATGTCTCAGCCTTTTCAGCTTCATTACTCTAAGGGCTGGGACTGAGCGTTTTCATACTCCTGCCCTCCTGGTAGTTTCAAGATATATGGTCCTCAGGACTGAATTTCTTTAGGCCCTTGGGTATAGATGTGCATCTCTATAATCAAAGCTGAATGGGAGGCCAGCATTGTGATACTCATATAGTAGCTATTATGCATATACACATTTTTCTGACTTCTGTCTTCGAGTTCTTCTTAAGTCACATAAAATAGGTCACCATGATATTTAGAGTCACCTTGTCTATAACTTAGAGTGCACTCTGAAACTGTTGGTCAATAATGAATACTAACAAAATCCCTGAAGAGTGAGGGGCCCAGTTTGAGAACAAAACTTCCTGTGACTCCTTTCCATTTGATGATAAATCTGTCGTAGTTGTTGAAATTTCAGACTGTATGGATGTATCTCTCAGTGGCTTGGAAAAATTGTGTGAGTGTTCTCAAACTAGAGAGAATGAATTTCAGAAATGTCTCGTTTTTACAATTAAGTAGAGTCAGGGGAGGAATAGCAATTTGAAAGGCCTTTTGATGTCAGTCCAAATAAGGATTTATATATTGTCCCTTTTGTTCAGGGGGCTGAGTAGGGAAAAAACACATCTCCTGTTGCCAGAATTGCTGATGCTTCTAGAAGGAATGATTGCCACTTGAACATTTGAATCACTTTTTATGCTTTCACGTTTGCTTTCAAATCAACCCCCAGGTAGGCTTCCTGCCTTCTTTCATTATGAAGAATATACTTTTCACCTATTGAGCACTTAGCAAATACAAAGTTTGCTAACTGTTTATCTATCATCTGTCTATTTATTGTCTTTAAAGTGTTTTTTCAAGGTGAGATCTTACATCAAAGTGCCATCACGATCTCCTGGTTGATCCTAATGAAGCTTCCTACTGCTTCATTTCAGCCTTCTACTTGTGCTTAGATTCCATCTCTGGCTACTTTTTTTTGCCTTGAGTAAAATACAGTGGCATTTTGACTGAGAAGAACCAATGTATTCATAGTAATCATTATTCTAAATGATTATACTGTTGTCACCACATCAGTTGTGTTGACATGAGTACTCGTAACGTGGGAATAAAATTAAATTCTTAGTCGATCATACCAAAAATATCACGTTACTGTACCCAAAAACCTTCTGTGGCTGCTCGCCAAACAGAAGTAGTCATGGGTTCTTTAAAGCAGGGTAACTGATGGTGTTTGCAGATGGAAGACACATTACACAGTCATTCTGTAAACATGCTTTGGTATCTTTCCCTGTGTAGATGCAGTCTTTTCCTTCTGTGAACTTTCTGCCTACTGGAGGAGAAGCACTTGAATGTCTGGAGTAGAGTTGTGAGCAAATTCTACATTAGGAAGGAGGAGGGAGCCATGAACTCCACCTAAGTTGGGCAGGAAGGTGATCAGATTATCAAGGACTTCCCAGGCAAAGTGACATTTGACTGAGAGTTCAGGGCCAAATGAGGGTTCACCAGGCAGAAAATTTAGGGGAGGGCAATGGGTCTGACAGACTTGTAAAGTTCAAAGTATTTTGATGTGACTTCACAGTAAGATAGATGGTGTGGAGTAGCAGGACATAATGTCAAAAGGATGACTGGAGCCAAATCTCAGTCTCTTTCCCACTACATACAAAGGGAGTTTACGTTTCTTTGTCAATGAGTGATACTAAACAAATAATCCTACACAGATTCTTGTGTCATCCATTCTGAAGGTTGTCACCTCACTATCACCTGTCTTGGTGACTTCCAAATTTTTCTCTCTAGCCCAGGGCTAGAGATCCTCTTTGTCTTCTGGTCACAGACAATGTGATGTTTCATCAGCTCTCAGAGTTTATACCCCCAAAGTAAATTCAACCTTTCCCTCAAAATCTTGGCTCTTCTCCCATTTTTCAGTTTATTGAATGGGCCCAGCTTTCAAGGAAATTATCTGTAATACTCTGTTCTTTTAAGCCCCCCCCCCAGTATCTCCCAGCATTCCAATACTAAATAAATCTTGCCTTATCTGTTCAGTTACTCTCAACATCATTGACTGTTTTCTATCCACATTTCTAGTATCTTTATTCAAGGTGTCATCATTGTTCCTTTTGGTTACCATAGCAACCTCTCAACACTTCCCTACCCCTTTCTGATCAGCTCCCACACTATTACCAAGTTGATCTTTCTAGAATTGATTATATCTGACTGTGCCAGTAAATTTGTAGTAGGTTTTCATTGCCTATGGATAAAATAAAAAATCCTTGGCATGATGTCCAAGCCCTCACAATTGGCCCTGCACACCTGTCCAGCCTCATGGGTCCTATGGCTGATCCCCCAGCCCCCTCTAGACCGACTCAGTAACTTGAAGCTGCTTGTAATTTCCAGTCTAGTAGTCTCCTAGGGGTTGTCTTGTTCTTGTTCCCAGACTTCTTACCCTGTGAACTCATTTCCCCTGACCTCTGCCTCCACCCAGATTGGGGTGAGGTGTTTCCACAACTGCGTAGTGGTAGATTATTGACTTCTCCACTAGACTCACAGCTCCTTAATGCTGAGCTCCATCCATATCTCATGCATGTCTGCCCTGTTCTCAGTGCTTACCTTCATGTCTGGTACAGAGTTGTAGCAAAACTAATAGTGTTTATGAAGCACTTATTATAGAACAGGCAAAGTGTTAATTTATTTACATACATTATCTCCTTTAAAGGGGAAGAACAAGAGCAAGCTATGTTTTAGTAAGGGAATGTGGCAGAAAAGTGCAGATTGGGTAAGAGATTTCTTACAGGGAGTCAATTCAGGGTGATATTTTAGCAATTGAGAATTTAAAAGAAAACTATATTAGTGTAGAAGCAATAAACATTAAGTGGAGAGCACTTATAGTGATTCTTATAGATGATGGATGGATAGATGGGTGGATGGATGGAGAGCTCAGCACATGTTTCTTAGAACTTAACTTTAGGGCAGCCCGGGTAGCTCAGTGGTTTAGAGCTGCCTTCAGCCCAGTGTGTGATCCTGGAGACCTGGGATCGAGTCTCACATTGGGCTCCCTGCATGGAGCCTGCTTCTCTCTCTGCCTGTGTTTGTGCCCCTCTCTCTCTGTATCTCTCATGAATAAATAAATAAAATCTTTAAAAAAACCCTTAACTTTAACTTACGAGTCTTACTAATTTTGGTGTGATAAGTATTAGGACTAGAGCAGCAACTCTCTGATGAAGGTACAGAAGCAGCCTGTATGGCAACATCCTGGGAGGAAACCAAGTCCAAAGCAGACATGTTGTAAGAGATGTAATATGGGATGGCTTTTGAAAATAGATATATAAAACTCTATGTATTAGGTTCAAAATAAACTGTTCAAAAAAAAACTGTTCAGGTGGATGTGAGAGTCTGTTATATAATTTAGAATATTTTTAAATAAAAAATGAAGCTTCAAGAAAAGGAATTGTAAACTTAGAGATTGTAGGCAGAGGATCATGGTCAAAAGCAGGGACCCCGGAGTCAGAGTGCCTGGTTTGAATTTTTGCTCAGACATTACCAGCTGTAGATCTTGGGTCCAGTTCTTATTCTCTGAAGTGACAGTACCTTCTCTGTTGGGGTGTTGTGGGATGTGGCGGGTGCTCACTGGTGTCTGGATTTACCTCCTGGTACAAACTCATTTCTTAGCACTAGTGGGAAAGGAGCATTTACTGCATTTGTGCTTCACTTTATGTTTTCAACTGGCTTCAGTTGTGTTTTGTAGATGAGTTAGAAGAAATTTTGCACGTTTTCTATTAAGAATGGCAATTTTATATTCTAAAATACCCTGAAAAAGGACCTTGTTAGCATGTAGCCTGAGTGCATTTGGCTCTTCCACACAATTCCTGAAAAAAGTTGTAGTGTGGACAAATGTTAGTGGTGAACATTTACTGCATACAGTGTATTGGTCCCTAGTGTATCTAGTTTATTCCTGTTTGACGGGATTCTCAAGATCATTGGTTTTAAATGCTCACTGAGCCCTGGTTTTTGCCATTTGTTGTTTTGGCTATTTGTCAAACATCTTAACAGGAAGAACCCTTAAAATATGCCATATTCCAAATGTCCAGAAGACTAATTAGTGCCTATATATTTCAAGGGGAAAATATTAGGTCCTTAAGGAGATTTGCCAGGGAAATCAGAATGCCTAATAATGAATGAATGAATGAATGAATGAATGAATGAATGATAAACCCCTGAAGTACAAACCTAGTGAGGTCCTTCTACTCTCTGCCTTTTTGCTTTCCCTGGTTTCCATACATTTGGCATCTTTCCTCAATTCTATTGTTCTCTATACCTTTACCTTGTATTATTTTTTTCTCCTTTAATACTTACCCCAACTTATCCCATGTTTATTTGTTTTTCTTACTGTCTGTTGTCTTTTCTTGCTGTCTTGCTATTGTCTCTTCTTACTTATTGTCTTTTCTTACTGTCTACACCCCCACCTGAATGTAAGCCAACATGTGCAAGACTTGCCTTTGTACACTGCCGTGTTCTCCAAAGCTAGTAGAGTGGCTGGCCCATAGCAGAAATTCAGCAAATATTTATTGAATGAGTACATGTAGAGTGAGAAGCCTGTGTTTGGTAGAGAGTCTTCAGTAGGTTATGTGGGCACATCAGTGTGTTCTTATAAATATGGTTTGCTGAAATTATTGGGATGCTTGCTCATGAAAACATAAAACAGAACTTGGAAAACCAGAAGTACCAATGGAAAAATTTCTAATAACTCTCCAACTATGAGGCAATGATTTCAGATTTTGGTGTGTTACCTTTCATGTATTTCATAGCATAATTATATGTTTTCTTGGATATCTTATTTTGTACCCTCCATGTTTCAGTTAGTACTGTGTCATCAGTATCATTTTATGTTTTTGTGAAAGTGTTTGTAAATGTTCCTGTTTAAAAATGATGAAGTAAAAGTACATTTTTTTGCCACCTTCCAAACAACAACAGGAATAGTGAAATACAGAGAAAAAAAATTCATCTTTAATGAAATAAGTCATTAGCAACAACCCCAGAGCACTTGAAGTACACCTGCAAAGTGTGTCATGTTCGGGTACAGGTTAAGGAAGAAGACATAAGAACCCATACTTATCTTATCATCTTAGACCTTGAGCAAGATGCAGATTTCCTTCAGATTCCATGTACTGCTGTAAAGGACTTCTCTAGAGTCCCTGAAGTACGTGACAAGACCTAGATCTGTGGAGAGACTGTGGGAGAAGTTGGGAATGGCTCTGTCAACACCCAAGTGCCACCACTGAAAGGCAGGAGGAACTGGAGGAGAAACCATTCTGATGTGCTATTTTAATTTTCCTACCCCTGGCTTACTGGCTCAGGGAGCCTGGTCAAAAGACATGCAGAAAGGAGAGAGAACAGATAGCCAATGCCCGTAAGGTCTTTGCTACAAGCCACCTTGGAGCATGCCTTGGATGGAGCTCAGGACATTCTGGAAGAGCCAGCCCTGGCTTTTAGGGAAGTTCATTACTTATTTTAGACTCTGAGAACATACTAAGACACTAAATAGTATTTTGTATTTAGACAATTTAGACACTAAATAGTTTTTCCCTGACCTATTTGGTAGAGAGACACTGCCACTAGGGAGAAAAGAACCCATTAAGATTAGAAGTAAGAATGAAATAGCTGAGCCTGTACAAACTCTGTGTAGTTTACAGAAAGAGGTTAGTACAAAGATAGGAGCCATAAATCAAAGATTAAGCAACATGGCACAAAAGGGCATGTGTTTCTGTAATTGTAAAATGAGCTTTGCAGCAGAAGGTGAAGGCAAGCTTTTCAAATTTCTGGAATGTCACTGTTTATTTATGAGCCAAGATAAAACTCATTTTTAGATAAATGACTAAATTGAAATACTATAATGCATACCATTCAAGCACTGTTATGGTTTAAAAATGTGACTATAAAAATGTCACATTATCGCGGAACCTATTTGTTGGTTAGGTATTTTTCGAGTCCCATCTACTCTGTTTATCGACTCCCACTAGGTTTCACTACTGCCTGCTTTGGATAGCCAATACACAGTAGCTGTTGTAAAAGCCAGCTACAGGCTTTTCTACTACACAGTCTGGAAGATCTCAGGACCTCGTGAAACCATAGCTAAAATTGTTGACCATGATGTTCAATGAAGAAGATATAAGAACTCTTCATTGACAGAGACCATTTACCGTAAAGCCATGGGCTCCTCAAAATTCTAGGTCAAGTTTGATTTGAAGCTTTATTTATTTATTTTTTATTTATTGGATTTACATCTTGCATTCCAGTTTTTCTACCACTGCCCTTGAGCGCTCAAGCTATGATGACATCTCCCTACCATATTTAACCAAGGCAGAGCTTATTCTAGAAGAGCACACGTCCTGCGTGTTGTGTACTTTGCAGGATATGAGTTGAGATCCACCATCAGTATTAGTAAATTGCATTTTACATGTTCTCTGAGGCTGCAAATGAAATGTTTACAGGCAGATGACAATAAGAAGTCAGAAATACTTGGAGATGGAATCTATGATATGGTGGGCAGGAGGAGATGGCGGCCCCAAGAAGGAACTGATCAGCGTGGAAGATTCGAGCTTTGTGAAGAGGAGAGGAGTGAATCACAAGGATGAGTCAGGAAACACCATGAGAGGATGCTGTAGCATGCTCACATTCTCCAGGGTAGTTACAAGAAGAGGAACTCCAGGAAAATGAAATTAGAATGGCAAACTAATACTGGCAAAAATATACATACGCCACATGCATGTATAGGTCAGCAGATTTCATCTTCAGGGTAATTAACCCAGTGATGGTAGGAATGATTAAACACCTCCACTATATAGATTGAAAAAAAAAATAGCTTAGAAAAAGTTAAAATAACTTGCTCAGGTCACACAGCTAACAAGAGGCCCCGCTTGGGATTTGAGCCTGGGGACCTTAGATCAAATCTGTGCTCTTGACCATTATCCTGTCTGGTCTCTTTCAGACATGGGTGACTCAGATGATTTATCAAGAGTCTAACTCTTTAACTGTTTATTGTATGAATGGGTTGGCAGGCAGATCTTTGTTCAAGGTCAACACCTGAGTAATTCATACTCATGAAAGGTCCAGCAGAGAGGTGATGAGTTAGAGAGGGCACATGAGTTCCTGTCAGTAGGATTAGGTAGTAAAATTGAGGGAGGGAAAACATAGGGCAGATTACAGAAAATATTTTAGTGGCAAAGCCTTATCTGGAAAATGTGGATTCATATTAGAAAAACTATTTCTTGTAAAAGTTCTATTTTGTGATTGAAAAATATCTGATTAAAAACCATACTAATGTTATGTACCTCTGTAGTCTGGATTAAGTAGCATATGGAATATTGCATTGTCACTGCTATTCGAATGTATAAAACACTGATTTGGGGTAAGTGTTCAGTAATTTGTCGATTATTCCCTCAAATTAGGCCCCTTTGGGCAAAAGGGATACTAACCCTAAAGGTGTGGATTTAGTTATTGCAGTTTCCAGGAAATGTTATTAAATTGCAAGAGATATTATTAAATCAGTGAACATTTGGCTGGAGGGTACTTTTAAATGCATTTGACAAAATGCCTTCACTCTAAACAACTAACTCAGTTGAAAGGGAGGAAGACTTCAAGGCAACTCAAATACCTATTTTCAGGCATTTTTTGTTTCCATTTTCTTAACAACCAAGATACTCTTGAATTTTATTTCCAGTTAAAATTTTAGGCTTCATCTTTTAGTGGAATATCGTTATTGGGGTGGAGAGGGAAGGAAACAGTTCTGTAGAGAAGTTTAAGTTGACCGATTGCCAAGGACCCAAAAGATCGGCTTCCTCATTGGTCATGTCTAAGCATTTGTCTTTACAATATCAAAATAATCGTTCATTTCTACCAACCACTCAATTTTGTGGACACACAAGCAAAACTAATCATTGGGCTTCTTTTCTCTCATCTATTTCAACCTAAAGCACCCATTTGAGGTTGTAGAGACCACAGATACCCCAGCTCTTAGGAAACATAAAAGATGACTATGTGATGATGGTATAAGATATCTGATCGCAGAAAACTTTAAAGCATGCTGAGAGTTGGCAGATGGTTCCTTTGGACTATACTGTTGCATGTCAGGTGTCTTGGAAACAAAGTCTGAGTAGGAAGTTGATCAGAGAGTTCTCTTGAGATCAACCCCTGTGGGAAGTAGGGAGGGAAGCAGAGGTGAGCAGAAGTAGGCGTGCTCAGATCCAGCCAAAGGCCTCAGTCCATGGGTAAAGCACTCTGAAACCAGGAGGGTCCTTCAACAGGGCATCCAGTTGGGGCAGGAAGGCCTGGCCTGTGTAACTCCATGCCAGCCAGTCATTGAAGGCAGACTGCCTCTGGAGAGTGGCTCTCTCCAGCCAGGGACAAGTCCCAGAGAAAGCAGACAGTTGAGGGCAACATCCTTTCTAGCAGCCAGGGAAGTTAAGTGCTCTGGGCTATAATAAATTATATAATAATTAATAATTATTAGCACAGTCGTGCTATCGATTACTAAACTATGACTATTATTACTAAACTATGGCCACTTACCAAAATATTTTGAAATTTTGGGAAAACACTGGAAATAATTAAAAATAATATGTACATTTTATTCTTGACATTTAGGTTATATATAGTGTTAACACAGAAACCTCATTTTACAAAGAAAATCTCAGAGGAATTTTGTTACTTGAATAAGTCCGGTTTTGCTTGGAAAAGGGGAGGAGGCCCTATCTTTAGTTACATACTGGTTATCACAAGCATTAGTGTGCATGTGTGCATGAGCATGTGTAATAGATAGAGCCACTTTTAATCTTGGGCACCTTATGGGGAGCTCAGTGTATTTCATCTGTGTGACTCTCCTGTGAGGAAGGTACTAGTGTCCTGATTCTACTGATAAATAAACAGACTCACAGAGGTCAAGTGACTGGTCCAAGATCACACAGCTAATTAGTTGTGTAATCATGACTCTAAATCAAATTCACCTAAATCAAAGCCCTTTTTATTGGTCCTTTGCTCCCTAGTTAGTTCTAATCCTTGAACTTTGGCCAGAGATTTTCTGCTTCAGTAGATAACTTTCTACCCTTGTTTTAATGATGTCTCATCTAGGTTTTTGTTCTTCCTAACTGCAGAAATTTGATATTTAAACTGGGAGTGTTTATCACATTTGACCCTTGCCACAACCTCTGTAGATAAAAGGCAAGTATGTTTATCCCCACCTATCAAGACTGTAGAGTGGATGCAGTAGCCCAACATCCTGTGAGCATGGTCACTTCTGGGATGGCTCTTGTCCTGTGCTTGTGCCCCATTTAATAGATGAGTTAGCAGGTAAGGGAAATTCATGATGCTAAAATGTGGGAGTCAGAGGTAAAGCTGAGTATACTGATTCCAGAGCCCATGCTTGATTTCTCCTTCAGTGAGATTAGCCTGGGAAAGACTCTGTGTGCATGTCAGTGTGTGTAGTATGTGCAGAAACAAACCAACCTTTAAATGACCCTACGTTATAATAACTTCATTTATGATGATGTTTTGGAACTAGTAAAAAGAAATTATTGGAGTGGCCACTAGGAAAAATAGAAGCATAT
The DNA here is from genome assembly GCF_018345385.1 of Vulpes lagopus. Classification (NCBI taxonomy): domain Eukaryota; kingdom Metazoa; phylum Chordata; class Mammalia; order Carnivora; family Canidae; genus Vulpes; species Vulpes lagopus. The sequence goes on along the minus strand of NC_054830.1, from coordinate 120,057,191 downwards.
CAACTTGAAGTATGTGACTTTGGGAATGAATTGAAACCTTATTTAAATTAGAGTAACTTCCTGTGGGCTTCTCATTCAATTAGGATGCCTGAACTGTGTTGTCTTACACTGTGTTCTATATTCTGAGAAAAAAAGTTCCTGCTCCCTACAGTTGCATCAGGTTACAAATGATGCAACATTTCTTTTGCTCTGTGACAGTCGGCTTCCTCCAGTTGGTTTGACAGCACAATTGAAGTAGACAAGGTTCTCTTCTTCCTTTGCTTATTTTAATAGGGTACGGCTCGTGTCAGATAATCCAGGAGGACTTTAAGACATTCATCAGATTTTCATATAATTTTTCATCTTCTATAGTAAAAAAAAAAACCAGGAATGAGAGTCACTGTAGTATTTTTCGTCACATATATTCTTTGATGTAATGAAGTAAATGACATAATCTTAATGTGAGGTATTTTATGTCTTTGCTCAGGCAACTGTTACTTTATTCATATGTCTTTGGTTTCAGCTCAGACCTTAATTTAATGGAGGATTTCAGGAACAGCTGGATGGAACAGACATTTTTTCCCATGATGGATGCAGTGTTCCATATATATTGTGTAATTCTGCATTGGAAATTATTAGGGATTTTAGTATTAAAAACAGGTGATAATATGTTTGCTTTTTGAAATGCAGAAAGGAGGATATTTTTACATAAACATACAGAGATTTGAATATATCATGGCCCTATAAACACACATGTGTGTGCATTAACAACTGCGAGTCAGCCTGCTGAAAAATACACATTCACAATTTATCTATATTAATCTAAACGCCTGCAAACTGGATTATCACTACTAGCAGTCAAGGCCAGCTAAGGATTTATTACTCATTTTTTACTATTCTGGGTATTAAAATGGTCACAGAACTGCAATAATACTGTTTCATATTTATACATGCATATTATCAAGTTATGCTGACACTGACAATTTATAAACGTTTATGAATGGGAACCACATGAAAGATATTTGAGTTCTCTTTTTTGTTTCCTACAGTGAAGTCAGAAATCAAGGACTAATAAAATACCTTGAATTCATATATAATGTACAACAATTTAATAAAGACTTTTGGGTCACAATGTTACTTTAGATTCCTATAGTATTTGAATGAGGTTTTGTGTGTCATTTGAGTCTGTTGGCCCAAGTCTTCAAGGGAATGCTCATTTCCTAAAACCTCTTTATCAGCTAAACATAAGAGTTGATAGCAGGACTCCCATGCACCTCTGCTTCTAGGGCAGGCGTACTGAAGTCTTCTGAGTACAGAGTCAGAAAGAGGGAAAGGGAGAGGGGCTCAGATATCATACAGTGGGGAGTGGTGTTAACTGGCAATTGAGTGGTGTAGGTATGGTCTGAAGGAGGCAGCTGGGTTTGTGATCACTTGGGAAGGTAGTGCCAATTTTTCCACATCTGATTTTTAAGAGAAGACAAAAATATGGTTGTTTTTGTAAAATGCCTTATTTTTAGAAGACTGGAGTAGGCCAAATCAACCCAGTATGTGAGCTACATGTGGCCCAAAGGCCTCCAACATTCATATCCTCCCATTAGTCATAAAAACTGGAATCCTGAGTTGTCTTCCATTTTATATACGTGGGGTGCCACTATAGTTTTTGTAGGAAAATAATCTCATAGAATCTTCAAAATAGAATCAAAACCAATTTTGGATAGGCTGAAATTTTCTTCTTCAAGTATTAAAAAGAAATCTCCCCAGTTTTCTTGTTTAAGCCATGGATATGTACTTTTCAGCCAAATAGAGAAGGAAGGGGTGGGAACCTGTTTTATTTGGGATTTTGTCTTTTACTATTGATTGGTCCAAAATAGGATACCAAATTTCCTTTTTGCCATTTATATCTCAGCAGGAGATTTCCTGTCTTGAGTCAAGCCTTTGTGGCCTGTTTTTTTTTTATCTGATCATTTGTCCATCTGATAGCCTTGATATGTTTTTATAACATTTTTTTTTTTTTACAGAAAATGTAAGTGCTATTTATGGAAAGCAAGCCGGTCGGCTGTGAAGGGTCTCTGGTGATTTCTCAAGTTGTTTTCACGTTCGACTGATACTGGCTTCTAGAACAGAAGTCTGGGAACTAGCCCTGAATGTGAGATCCCCGAACATGGGTTTCTTTCCTTTCCAAGTCTGTCTTCAGGGGCAGAGAGAAAAGATGAATGAGGATGGAAAATAGATGCGTGTCGCTGAGCGGGAGGTTAATTATATTAATTTCAGCCTCAACCCAGCATGAAGACCATATAATAATCTATAAAAAATGGAATGCCAACAAGGAGCCAAACTACGATTACCTTTTTTTTTTTTTTTCCCTGAGAGCACAATATGTTAGAGTCATCAGGAGCTCATAAATTGCCCTTACAAGCAGTTTAGAAAAGGATGCTGTATGGAGCCTACTTCAAATTGGAAACTGTGGGGAGATTCTTTTCCCTGTTGCACTTGAGGTATTTTTTCCATGTGTTGAGTTTCATTTTGGTGGTTCGTTGGAGAGCATGGGAATTCTGCTGGGCTTCTCCAGCCTGTGATAGATGAGGAGGGGTCAAGATGCAATTGAGTTATTTTAAATACTGAAGAGCCAAATGTAAATAGTACTCTGCAGTGCTGTTCCCTCCTTGTAGATGTGAATACAGGGATCCATCATGGTTCCCCCTCATTTGCGCTAAGTTACCTGGTGAGAATTACATGGTGGATGAGAATGGGAATCCGTAGAAGGAGTGATGAAACATTCCAATTTCTTCCAGACACCAGCCTCTCCCTTCCCTCATTAGGGAAGCTCTGGTTCTCTCCTTCATCAGTAAGAATTACTGGGCTACAGACCAGTGAAGACTGTCGACATCTTGAAGCAGAGGAATAGTTTTCAGAATATTTACAGCACTCGTGAAAGTAACTCAGAATGTTGGGTGATCTGCCCTCAAAGTATTTGACTTTGTCCATTGCGCGTATTATCTTCCCTACTTACTATTACTTTGTCTTACAAATGTAATTTCAATGACCCCCTTTGTTGAAACCCGGGAACACTTCTATTTCATTCTTCCAAAGAAGCGCATGATCCTACAATGCCGCGGAAATCTTGAAGCAAATTTTACTACCTCGTCACCTGTGTCTAGACAAATTTATTAGGCACTTGCTGATGGTGAGTAATACCTGTTTATTAAGCTGATTTTCAGGCTGCTTACATGAGAGCTTCCATAAATTAGCTTTAGTACCTTAGAACTTAAGCTTAAACAGAGATTAGGCATTCATAAATTGAACCAAGTGATCATGGTCTAAGACGGAAGAAAAATGTCTTTTAATGCATTTTTGGCCCTCCACTCCTCCCTCTCTTTCAACCCCAGGAGCCTGCTTTACCGTAGGAAGGACATATTTAAAGTTAAAATCTCTAGTGCCAGAAGTTTCTACGTTATGTCTTGGCTAACCAGTGAGGATAATCAGCACCTTGTCTCTCTTAAAACTGACAGGATACATTTTTAAAGTGTTGAAAGAGAGGTACACAGAGCTTGCAGGTTGAGCAGTCTCTTCCCTGGCCTCCCGGAGATTGTGAAACCTTAGTTGTTTTTAGTTGTCAGGGTAATGAACTATGGTCAGTTAAATAAATGGGGCTACTTTAATGATTGGCATTTTCTAGCTAATACGGAAGAATCTGAAGTGCACACTCTGAACTAGAAAAATTGACATTATTCCTCACGGTGTTCATCTTGTTTGGTTTTATGGTACCTTTTCTGAAAGGAATAATCCTTTTCCCAGTTGGGTAGACTTGTCAGCTGTTTACTATGTTAAAAAGGCAAACCATATAAGGACTCAGATTTTACCTTTTGGAAATTAACCCAGTCTTATATTTTAGATGAATGTTACTTAACCTCTGTACTCCAACAAATGCAATGACCCTCCCAATTTACTTGGCACTTACATTCAGAAAACAGTAGCATTGTGTATGCCTCTTGTCGCTTTAAAATTGTGCTGCCTTCAGGACCTCTTCAGAAGAGCAGGAAAAACCTTTGTCTCTTGGAGATCTCTGGAAACCATTGTCTTTGGACAGGGTCCACCACTTGAAACCCACCCCTACTATCTTGGAAATGCTGGATAAGAAGAGATACGTGGTGGTGCAGTGGGAATAGCCAGCACTTACGTAAACAATACCCCATCCTGAATTTCCAAAGTCCTTTGTCTCTCATAAATTCACTTCTCAATTATGTCATAGAATCAAAAGTTCAAGGATTATAACATAAACTTTAAGACCACTTCTCTAGCAATTTTAAATACAACATGCTTTCGATCTGCAAGCCACCTTTCTTTCTCTCTCGGATAGAGGGACTAACTTCTGTGGATGGAGATGCTTGGGGTGTTTTGGATTTTAGCTGTGTATGCCCAGCTGCATGTTCTCTGCACCACTACTCTGGTTGTCGATATTAATACACTCCCAAGTAAGCAGTTTTTGGGTTTTCCTTTCCTCTTCTTCTACTCTTCTCTTGAATGGTTGATCCACTCTTGTCTGGTTGCCCAAGTATTTACATCAAAGGGTGGAGAAGACTGAGCTGGGTGGTTTTGGGGAGGAACCAGCACTGCCCTGTTGCCTCCTGGTGGGCCTCACTGTTCCCAGTACATAGGTCCTTATGTAGTGTCCGCAGGGATGACAATTGCCGGCTCCCAGTGCCTCCAGCAAGGTAAGATCTGGTATCTCTTGGCCATGATTCAGATTGTTGGAAATGGATTTAGATGCTTAAAGAAAAGGCACAATCCTCTCAATCCACGTGCACCTGCTCATCATAATTGAAACCTATGGAGTGCCCAGTAAAGCTCAAGTGTTCTCAGATGATGTCTCATTTATCCTCATAATAGTCCTACAGGAAACTTTGATGACCACTATCCCCAATTTACGGATGAGTTATGAGGCTTATAAAAAGTCATGGAACTTGCCTCTAGTTATTCCTCAGGTAAGTGGACTCAGCCCTGACTTTAGAGCCCAGGCGCTTACCACTGCCCTGTGTCCTCCCAACTGTCTCTCTCACCGACACGTAGATACCTTCCACAGTGTTAGCTCCTCATCCTGTCACTTGTTTTCATGGCAACAGGATGATAGCACGCCTTGCTCTTTTTCCAGTGGCAGAATGTTTAAGATGCGTTGTTCTTAGAGATGGCTTGTAAGTGATTTTTTGCAATGGATATGTGAAACTCTATCTCCATATTTGCCTTAAGTAAGAAACAAAATAGAATCTCTCTCTTTCTTCCTCTTGTACTTGTGATTACACTTGAATGGTAAGAGATGCCAGGGCAGATGGCATCTTAAAATAGTGTTAGCAAATATGTTCGCTAGTTAAAATTATAGAAGTTTTTCATACCAACCAAATTTGCCAGTAACACAATGAAAACTGAATTTTTAACGCTAAAACCTACTTGGGCACTTAGCTCTTAAACTCAGCCAACAAAGTGTTATTTTCTGCTTGCTTCTTAGGTGTAGAGCGCAAGTACTTAGAGAACTAAATTCTTGCCAGACAAGTCATTTTCTTGTGTTCCTCTTGATCTTCCCTCCTCACAATTAGTGCTGTCAGGTCTTTCATTCAATTAGAAACATATCATTAGAGTAGGAATACGTTTTTAAAAATTCAATAATTCGGACTGGGGGCTGTTGAAATAGCACCATGTTCAGTTATGGGGTATTTGAAAGAACAAGAGTTTGGCTTTTATGTGGAAGCAGTTATTTTATGTGAAATAGTGAGATGTTAGTAATTTTATCTTGCTTTAATTGACTACTGAGACTGTTAATGTAAATAAGCTCTGCGTGGATATTCTTAATGGATCTTCTGCCCTTGTTTTCTCCTAGGTAGGTATAGTGAGGCTTTCAGAGAGGCCAAGCGTGCCTTGTCTTCAGTGGCAAGATTTCTTTCTCCTGACATTTCAGTTCTCCTGACCCTTGGGGCGATCATTTGCTGTTGTGTGGCTATCCTGCTGTGTTGTAGGATACTTGGCAGCAGCCCTGGCCTCTACCCAACACCACCTTCCTCCCAGTTGTGACAGTCAGAAATGTTTAGAGATCACCAAGAATCCCATAGGACCACATATTACTCCACATTGAGAACCATAGTTCTTTGGTTCTCCAAATGAGAAACCACAGTTAGGGATCGAAATATCCACTCTTTAGATGACCAAGCTGAGGTGGAGAACATGCATAACATCTAAAGCCAAATGGATTTGTTTTGTCTTTTCAGACATCTCTGCCCAGCTGTCATCTTACCAAGCCTTCCATAACCACTCTGTTGTGAAGTAGTACAACTCTGATGACCATCACCATCACCCTCGCCCTGCTCTACTCATCTTTCTAGCTTCCTCCCCAATCCAAAGTTCCATATTTAATGCTCTGTTACGTTTCCCCCCCATCAAAATGCAAGCTACAAGAGAGCAGGAAATTTGTGTTACATTCAGCACTATAACTGCACCTAATTTGCAACCCATGAATAATTACTGGATAAATGAGTTGATTATTTAGAGACGCTTGCTGCAAAAGGTAGAGTCAGAATATTAAAGAGCACAGATACAGCTTGAAATAAATTGAGAGAATTTTTAATGAGGAAGCATGGCTTCAAGTATGACAGTTCTACCTAATGGTTTTATAATTAATTATTCTACAATTGAGACTTAGGTTTTTTTTTTTTTTTTTTACTTCATTTGATGTCATTAGTTACACTAGAGTCTATTTTTCACATCAAGAAAACAATGGCTTCAGATAAAAGAAAGAGCTGTAAGGGAATGAAGGAAAGCCCAGATGATGCATGAAGTGGGAAGACACTAGGAAAATCCCGACATTTCTTACACAGTCTATGAAAATATATCAGTAAGGAAAAGGCAGTTAGGTAGTTTCCCTGGAAGGAGTAAAAAGACCAGTACAATATTCCTTTGAACGCCTGTTTTGTCGTCACTGAACTCAACAACCCATGTTTGGAATAGAAAGCAAATAATAATTTCTCCACTGAGAGTTTAAAATTTTCATTCTTTTTTTTTTTTCAAAACTCTTCTCATTTCATACTTTACTTTTTCAGCTCCCTAAGTGTAAGCAACTGCAGCTATTTTTAAGTACTGTTACACTCAGCCTTTCTTTTGAATTAAAATAGTTGCTTTTAATAGGAAATCTGCATTTCATCATAAAGATGGAACACAAAATCCTGGGCTTAGCTATAAGGCCCCAAGATGAATGGGCTAAAATGCTCTAAGGGTAGCAAAGAGTAAAGATACACACTTGACCAAATGTGTTTTAGTAGTGAAAATTATGGACATGTATCCTGGCAAGGTGAAGAAAGCAGCCCATTCAGGCTGTGCCCTGAACACCATTGAAATTTTATATAACAAGAATGACCACCCCGGCTCTGGGCAGACGCCAGAATTCACCAGATCGTCCACAAAGGGGCTGTGATCATTTATCTTTCCAAAAGTGTTTTTATCAAAGCTCTTGTTGATCAGAATGCCCTGGGGTGTTTTGTAATTATGCCTCTTTAGTTCTTTCAAAGAAGGTCATATTTCTCGCTTTTAAACAAAGGATGATAGAATTATTAAGAATCCTGGATTTGTTTTGTTTTCCTTTCTCCGTATCTGCTTCCTGAGATAGATGTGAAGTCCTGAAGAGTCCAAGAGGACGGCCCGAGGGCTGTGGCTTGGGCACCTGTTTGTTGGCCATTTCTTTTATTTGCTGAGACTTGGAGGGAGGTTGACCCACCGTGTCTCACACAGCGTGTTACTGGCAGATCTGTCACACCTGACGCCTCACGATCTCTGCCCAGTGTTATTCCCATCATCCTCTACTTAATGGTATAATGTGATCCTGTCTTATCCCTTGTGGATTATAACTTCGCTCAACCCCTGGAGTCAGGATTTTTGGTAGAGTTTGATAATGATGATAAGACGAGTGGAGGTGGTGGGGAACAAAGAAAAGAGAGAGCTGCTGTTCCCTTAAATTCTGACTGATAGCAGAACAGTTTAGGAGTCTGTGCACTCACCAGATGTGCTAAGTTTCCTTTCGGTGCAAAACATCATAATAGGTGATATGGGAGATACAGAGATGGATATGATCTGGCCCTGCCCTCCAGGAAAGCATGCCTTCTAATTATTTTCTTCCTGGAGTCCGTCCAGGGCAGCCCATCGCCAAGGACCTTTCTGGAAGTGGTAGAGATTCAAGAAAATCATGCTCCTGTGACTTTCGAATACCCAATAAAATTATACTGTATGGTTTCACTAGTAGCATTTTTGTAGGTCTTTAGAATCCAACCTCTCAGAGACTTTTTTTAAACTCAAAAATGCATTTCATTTATCCCACGATTGGGTCTGTGTGGCTTTTTATTTTCTAAGTACATTAACATCACTAAATGAGGTTAAAAGTGGGATTCCAGTGTTAGAGATGAGGAAGAGACCTTGTCTCAAATAGCTGATGTTTTTTCCAAAACTGGAATGAAACTTCCTCCTTTCTCTCTGTTGTAGTAGAAGGCATTTTGACCAATAATTTGCAACTATATCCTGTCTCCTGTACAGCATAGATTCTTTGACTAAAACAGTGTAAGAGCTGTAAAATTGTTAAAGATGCCCTAGACAGCTAAAGCAGTGGCCACTTAAATACATGTCTTCCTTCTTGCCATTGAATAATAGGACTCTTGCATTCTTTCTTAAAAACTTGTTGGAATTTGGGCGAGTGAAAGTAGGGTTGATATGGCCTATTTTCAGGCCTTCCAACATGTCTGGTTCATACTAGTATAAAGCTAAGAAGTAAATTTTAAAACCTTTTAGTAGCCACATAGAAAGTAATCATTTTATTGACTACCAAGATATTTGAACTGTGGGGTTGTAAGCAAAACTAATGATACGGATATAATTATGGTTCTAATGAAAGCACTTGTCAATGGATTGTGTAGGGTTTTTTCAATCACATTAACTATATTACCAAATAATTAGAACAGAGTTTGAGGCAAGCTTTCCAGGAATGATTCCCAGATGCGAGCAAGCTAATTTTTATCATTAGATTGGAGATAACATTTTAATTCAGCTAGAGAGGGGAAAAAAAAGTACTTCAAGAACCTTCAAGAAGCCGATGTTATTTAACTTTCTTCATTTTCCCCACAAATTATTTGAAAAGATAGACTATGAATTCTTTGTCATCCATAATAAATTACAGCTTTCTGGAAGGCCTGTGTGAGCAATGCTTTTTAAAGCTTGCTAGGATAAAGTGGCAGTCATAGCATCTTTACCGCAAAGAACATCTGTTTACCAGCCCTGCTTTCTTTGCCTGGTTGTAGGAGTGCTTGAGGGAATGATTTCTTTTTTGTGTCTTGACAGGCTCCTGTGCTCAAGGCCAGACTGCAAAGATAACAGTAGTGTGTGTGTCTGTGCGTGTGCATATGTGTAGAGCATGCTGAAATCAGAAACATGCCACATAAGAGTATGTTTCATTTCAGTAGGTAATTGGAAAATCCTTGATACTATCACAGATGTGTAGATACCCTCAATTTGGGGAAAGAATTTAATATTAATTTTCCTTTGTCTCCCTTCTAAATAAGCTCTCAGTTTCTAGACATGCATTACCTTTCTAACTAAACTAATGCATTCACAGTGACACCTTGGAATCATGAGCACCATATTCAGACAGTTCTGTTTGTGTCTTAGTTGTAGAATATTGTGAAAAGAAAAAGTATCTTCTGCTTTTTTCTTCCTGAAATAGAACTATGAAGTTATTTAAGGGAGAGAAGAGTTGAATTTGGGAAACCTCCGTCCTAATTTTTCCCCAATACCATTTTTATACAAAAAATAAAAGTATTTCTCTTCCTAATTCTCCCTTTTCCCCCAGCCTTTGAATATTCAATATTACCAAGCATGTAATGAGCAAACCAAATTATCTTTTGTTTTTGCTTCTTAAGTTAAAAGTGAATTTCAATAAGCATTATTCTTTGATTTTATGTACATTTTGTTAAGTTTCTGGGATTCCCTCCCTTATATCAAATTCCAAGGGACATAACACCTGTCATTCAAAATATTTCAATACTTGGGAGACAATTGAAAATTTTTAGATTTCCATGTATTTGATATGTTGCTTAAAGAAGTGTGAAACATGAAAACCACTGTTTACAATGTTTATTCATTAATATTAAGATATCTTTGTTCGTTAAAAGAAAGATGTATAAACCTGGCTTTCACTTTTTGGGACATAACTGTCTAGGGGATTCTGGTGGTTTGTTACACTGATGTTCTCAAATAAGTGGTATGGTAAGCCCTCAGTGTCTGAGTCCTCAAGTTCAGTTACAAGGTGAGCTGTCATAAAAGGGACATATTCACTGAAGCAACCACTAATTATAAAAATAGCCTTCAAGAACTCTGTCAAGTTAATGTCTCATTTAATCAGTTTTTGGCTCGTTATAAGATGCTTATAACAATTTACTGCAAAACTGCAATGCTAAAAATACGGTGCACGTATAATCCCTATAACCAAAGCACAGTGATCCACAAATATTACTTATTTTTTTGGTAAAGGCTTTATTTTGTTAAGTAGTGTCTACAGCCATCGTGAGGCTCAAACTTAAAATCCTGAGATGAAAAATCACACACTCTACCGACCGAGTCAGCCAGGCACCTCTGCACATAGTCTTTAATTCAGAAAAATTGATGTTGGAAAACAGCATGAGGATATCAGTCGACATAAATCCATTGATAAATGAGGACCCGTCAGAGTTATACCAATGAACGGTTTAAAATGAGAGAACTAAAATGGATGAGTACCGAAGTTAGATGTTTCATATGAGAGTTATTTCGGAATCAAGGGGATAAACTCTTGGGAAAATTAATGACTTTTTGACAATTCTTTGCACACGATTCCAGTTTAGGCAGAATTGTTGCGTAATTTTGTCAGAAAAGAAAAGTTTTAGAGGCGTCTGGCTGGCTCAGTCAGTTGGGGATCCAACTTTTGATCTCAGCTCAGGTCTTGATCTCAGGGTTGTGAGTTCAAGCCCCACATTGTGCCCTGTGCTGGGCATGGATCCTACTTTAAAAAAAAATTTTATCCTGAAAATCAACTTATAAAAAATTTTATTTATTTATTCATGAGAGACACAGAGAGAGAGAGACAGAGGCAGAGGGGGAAGTAGGCTCCCCAGAGGGAACTTCATGTGGGACTTGATCCCAGGACCGCAGGATCATGACCTGAGCCAAAGGCAGACCCTCAACCACTGAGCCACCCAGGTGTCCCTGAAAAACCAACTCTTGATTCAATCTTTACTCCAGTTCATAGCCGCAGTAACAGATTAAACTTAATTCCTTATGATATAATTTTTTGGTGAATTTCTTTAAGATAATAACCCCGCATGATTTTTTTTCACTCTTTCTCTGAAAAAGTGGATTGGCCGTTTCCTGTTACCAATTTTCTTTTAATAATGAAAACCTCCTGCATAAAGCCACCACGCTGAGTTCTCTATCACCAGTAATTATGAGTAGAATGTGCCTTATTTGAACCTTGCCTTTAAAACCCTAATTATTTCTTTGTCTCTTCTCAGAATATTAATTTAGCACAGTGGTTCTCAACTCTGGCCACACTTTAAAAATACTTGAGGAGTCTTTTAAAAATACTGATGGCCTGGCTGTGCTCCCAGAACATTTAAATAAGAACCTCTGCGGGGTGGTGCTTGAGGTGAACTCTTTCGAAAATTTCCCCTGTGATTCCAGAGAGTACCACTGATAGAAAGTACACCGCAAAGGTATTACAGCTTCCAGCAGTTAGCTTTACAACCAAAGAAAAGGTAGGATATGATTTTTCTCCCCTTCCTACCTTGTTTTTATTACGTTGAAAACTTCTAAGGTTTTCCCTCCTATTTGGATGACTGGTCAAATTTGAAAAAGTAATGAGAGCATACTACATCTTTTTCTTGACAAGAAGGAAGAATATTCTTAATGGAGGGGAACTCATTTCTGTATTTTGAAAGCTGTTTCTTTAGTTTGTCTTCTCCCTTGTGTTTGCTCTCTCTAGAGAAAGTATTCTGTCCTACTGGTGTTTTCTGAGACATTGAGGACCCCTGCAGACTCCTCACACCTCACCCTTCTCATCCCCTCTCCTCTGCCATCCCATCATGCAACCCAGACACACAAGTGTACTCTCTGTTTCCTAAATCGGTGGTGCTTCATCTAGCCATAATGCTTTTGATGGAACTCTTCCCTGCCCTTGACTGTCTTGCACATCTGCCTATCACAGCCCTCCTGGCCAGCCTGGAGCACAACTCCCAACTTCCAGAGCCCTTTCCACCCCCATCAGCTGAATGTTCTCTAGAAAGATCAGCTGCCTTGTATTCTTCCCTACGTGGATTTTACAATTTGCTCACACTAGAGAGACAGTAAGTTCTTCATTAGGGAAAGACAGAAAAGAATGTAATGGCAGGGAGAATCTCAAAGTTGCATTCAACTGTAATAGAAGAGGACTCTAAGTGTCATTTAAGTGTCAAGTTGTGTTTTCTTATGTTGTATTTCTGCATTCAGAGCAAATTAAGAATGGCACTGTCTGAATTCAGGGGTCTATCTCAGCTGAAAGACTTGTAAATACATAAATACGTTTGCTGATTTATATGTTTTAGAGGAAAGAGATGTAACAGGTAATTGTGTAAGTTCCCATCAAACACAGAAGATAATTTCTTTTTTAATTCAGTTTCAACTGATGGATTTTTAAAAAATTGGGCTGACAAAAATTTTTAATACCATTACTTTCCTTCAGTGTACTCTGGCTCTGATAGTTTAGATTGGTGCATTCCTTTCGTGCCCAAAGAATAATGCCTTACAAAGGGTTTATAAAGCTTGGAGTTTAGCTTGAATCATTGTTGATTACTAGGAAGGTCTTATAAATCATCTTTCTGTATTTCAGCTGAGATTCTGACTCACAGGTTATCATTGACTAATCTTAATTGTATGCGTTTTGGGCAACAATCACGTTATTTTAGTTTTTTTGTGCTTACGTGCACCGCAAAGCCTGGAGGGCACAAAATATGTATGACGGGGTCCCAGCCTCTCTGTGGCAAAAAAGTGGACCCCAGATGAGAATGTGGAATGAAGGGAAGGTATGAGATGAGCTCTCTTGCAGTGAAGTAGGGAGATAGATTGGGTGGTACCAAAGGATTTCGTGAGGCTTAACAGAAGCCAGAACACCAAAGACCATGTAATAGCTAAGACATTCAGTATTTATTCTTGCTTATATTGTTGAGTGCTGTTTACTTTCTTTAATCCTGAAGAGCCTTGTTAGACACATTAACTATGGGTCTAGTGCATCAATTACAGTAACCCAGATCTTATTTTACTCTATCTGTGCTATCGTGCCAACATTTTTCTACCAATTCAGCATATTTACTTTGGTGTTTTCTGGGATGCAAAGTGTTACCCTTCTTCATGTTTTGTTAGCCTGTCTAAATTCTGTTTTGTGATATCTTCTCCACTCATTTTATGTCTTCTTTTCCTGCACTAAGAGATGGGCTTTTTTATTCCAGAGGGTTAGTTTAGAATGTGAACCAATTAAAGACATCTTATTTCTTCTGTAGTGGTTTTGCTCTTAGCATAACCAGGGAGCAGCTTTTTATGTTTTGCACTTAATGTCATTAGGACCCAGACAGGCCTGAACAAAGGGCAGTGTGCAACATCTTCTGTCTGTTTGGACCCAGCTGTAACTGGGATGTTTGTACTGACCTCATCGAGAAAAGCTGGCTGCTTAGCAAACTTGGCCAACTGTAGTTTGAACCAAAAGAGTTTGTATACAGTATGTTGGCTGCGTACCAGAAGACCAGATGATTGCCTTGCTCAGAAAGAAGGGTCTGTCAGTGATGATGACCTCTTGTTTCCCAAAAAGCAAGACACTGTGATCTCACCTACTGATACCTTCTCAGAGGCAGGCCACATCTGATTCATCTAATGGCTGTGTTGGAAGCAACGAGATCTACAAATGATTGGCAAAGTGCAATTTTCAAAATCTTGGATGCTCATTGTTTGTTACTGATGTTTTCAGAAATAAATTAGTACATTTTGTTTTCTGTGAAAGCCACTTACTATCTTGTCTCTGTTCCTCTTATCAGATTTCACCCAAACCCTTCCAGAAAAGTGAATTCCTTGTATATCCCTTCTACCTTTTTATCGAAGATTACACGACTGCCTGTACAAAAATCTCAAAGATCTTCACAAGGTTTCCAGGGTTTTTTTTTAAACTATATGTTTATATTAAGCCTTCTTTTTAAAAAAGGCTGAGATTTAATGGTTTCTTTTAAAATATTAGGGTTTTTATTTTTAATAGGGTTATAATCTACTTTTTTTGGCTAACTTGTCTTCTCTGATTACTGGGTTTTCTACTTCTCTTCCTGAAGGACAAATTACAAATAAGGGATTCCAGCAATTTTTTGATTTGCAAGATTCTGTTGTATAATAAACAGTAGAAACCTTCCTTCATAGTTCTCTATGGAGGTAGAAAAATAATTACCACAAAAAAGGTTCTTGGAGTACTTTTAAAAAATGCTTTTAACCTCTTTAAAATTTCAGATAGCTTTTACAAAATACATTTAGTTATTGACATTAATATATATGAATTATATATATGAATATAAACAGTATATGTTATTGGTTTAAGATCTGACCTTATGGAATCCTACTCTAATGAAAGCCAAAACTTGGAAAGTAAATATTGTTTACCTTGGTTTATTTATTTTTTATTTTCTTCTTCTTCTTCCTCCTTGTCCTCCTCCTCGTCGTCGTCCTCCTCCTCTCCTCGTCGTCGTCGTCCTCTTCATCCTGGTTTATAAGTCTAAAAACAAAGCTTCAGAGATTTGTTAAAACTTTAGATAAGTTTGCTCAATTTTGATGTCTTGGTTTCTTTGGTTTGCTAATTAATGTTCTTGTTTACAAAATCAAAGATCATTCTTCACTTTCTTTGTGATTGTGCCATATATCAAAATATTTTTGTCTAAGAAGTACTTTATTTTGATCATATTATATCTGATCATTTAAGGAAGGTAAAGGACATTACGTTTCTCACTTTTGAAAGAGCTAAGTTTCTTATTTATCAATGTTTGATTATTTTTGAATGTTTCTTGTTACTTAGCTTAAGGAACCAAATATTTGAAAGTCACCCCTGATCCTATCTTAATGAAATGTATACATTTCCTTTGAGAACTTTTTGAATTTTGCTCCCCAGTTCAGATTTTAAATACAGAAAAATAAATTGGCAGGATATCTTTTACACCTAAAACAACTTTTGAGATTTCATAGTCATGGGAAATATGGCAAAGATACATACTTTCATCTTATGAAAGAGAAGTACTAGAAATAATTAGTTTGGGCAGCCCTGGGTGGCTCAGCGGTTTAGATCAGGCTTCAGCCCAGGGCCTGATCCTGGAGACCGCGGATCCAGTCCCACTTCAGGCTCCCTGCATGGAGCCTGCTTCTCCCTCTGCCTGTGTCTCTGCCTCTCTCTCTCTCTCTCTCTCTCTGTGTGTGTCTCTCATGAATGAATAAATAAATAAAATCTTAAAAAAAAAAAAAAGAACTAATTAGTTTTGTTTGAAATGTTACTATTGTAAAAGTTCATGGGAAGAGCTGTGTAGGGATGCCTGGGTGGCTCAGGGGTTGAGTGTCTGCCTTCCGCTCAGGTTGTGATCCCGGGTCCAGGGATCGAGACCCACATGGGGGAGGCCTGCAAGGAGCCTGCTTTTTCCTCTGCCTATGTCTCTGCCTCTCTCTGTGTGTCTCTCATGAACAAATAAATAAAGTCTTAAAAAGAAAAAGAGCTGTGTAATAAGCATAGCATCTTAGCCTTCTCTATGTTATAACTACAAATAAGTTGTTTTTAATATAAATATTTCTGATTTTTATGCTCTCATGGGAAGTTCCTGGATATTTGTCAATTCCCCCACCTCCCATATTTTAATAGACATTTTTAAAAAGATTTTATTTATTTATTCATGAGAGATGTGGAGAGAGGCAGAGACATAGGCAAAGAAGTGGGCTCCTTGCAGGGACGCAATCCAAGTGGGACGCAATCCTGGGACCCTGGGGTCATGCCCTGAGCCAAACACAGACGGTGAACCACTGAGTCACCCAGGTGCCCCCAATAGACATTTTTTTTAATTTTATTTATTTATTCATGAGAGAGAGAGAGAGAGGCAGAGACACAGGCAGAGGGAGAGGCTCCATGCAGGGAGCCTGACGTGGGACTTGATTCTGGGTCTCCAGGATCAGGCCCTGGGCTGAAGGTGGCGCTAAACCGCTGAGCCACCCAGACTGCCCTAGACATTATTTTTTAAAACAGTTTTAGATTCATAGCAAAATTGAGAGGAGGGCACAAAGATTTCCCAAATACTTGTTTTGCCCCCAAAATGCATGGGGTGTCCCATGATCAGCATCCCCCACCAAAATGCTGCATTTGGCACAATTGGTCACCCCATGTGTGCATATCATTGTTATTTAAAGTCCATAGTTTACATTAGGCTTCACTCCTGGTGTTGTACAATTTATGGGTTTGGACAAGTATATAATGACATGTCTCCACTCTCATAGTATCACACAGGATACTTCCCCTGCCTCATAAATTCTCTGTGTTTTGCCTGTTCCTTCCTCTTTCCACACAGCTTTCTCTTGTCCACTCTGAACCTTGTGGGAAAAAAATCAAGCTTTTTAATCACAGGTGAAGGACAAGAAGAAAAATCACTGTGGGCAGATTACAGAACCTAAGACAGTTTTGGGATCCTTGAAAAGAAGCTATTAGTCCATCCTTCCAACAAATATTTCCTTTCCTTATCTTTGTTCAAATGAGTTACAGGCTACTCAAAATCGCCCCACTTTACAAATAAATATTTGGTTAACTATAGCTGATACGCTGTGGCTCTAGCTGAGCAATCTATTAGAATTGTAGGCTGTTGGGAACTTTATCGTGGATGGTTCTGGCATCATCAGCCGATTCCAGTTACTCATTTTTAGTGGATACAGAAGCCCACGTCCATGGGAACTCCTTTAATACACGTGAACAAGGAGGTATAGTGTGGGCTCTGCTTTTAGCTCTTTTTTTTGTGATCAGTTGTATTGCCCTAGATGTTTTCAGAAGTTATTGTTCTTGTCTCTTGGGTTAGTAATTAGCATCAGTGGAATTTTAAAGCTGGAAGGAGTGAACAGTTACATACGACAGTGTGGATGAGTTTTCCAAACGTTATGTTGAGCGAAAAAAGCCAGAATACTGTGTGGTTCCACTATGTCACGTTAACAAGGCTACTCACCTGATGATGTTGGAATTCTGGAGAGTGGTTGCCTAGGGTCAGGGAGGGGACAATCACTGTACTGGGACAAGAAGAGAGCTTCAGTTTGTGAAGATTCATTAACTTATAATTAGGATTTGTGTACTTTACAACCAAAAGCTTAAAATAATGGTAACAATCGTGAGATATAATCCAGAGGCTTGGGAAGAGAAATGTATAAAGCATAGACAGTATGGGGTGGGGAGTGGTTTAAATGGGTGTCTGGTGCAACCTACCTACCCCATTTGAGTTCCCCTAGAGACCCTACTACATTGACCAGATTACTCAGCTACTTGCTGACAACATTTATTAATTCATGCTACACATACAGAACATGTACCATGTCCCAGATAGGGGCCGAGATGCAGGGCATCTTAATAGTTTACTTAATATAGTTGGGAAGCAGACTGATGCAGCCAGACTCTGTCCTCGCAGAGTTCAGAATTCAGGTTTTCCAGTTTGACTCCATTGCATGGCTTGGCCCACACAAGTAGACATTTGAGTTTGTACTTCCTTGATTCACGTTAATTTTCCTATTTCAGAAAACTAGATATTTCATTTCTTAAGGCTCAGACTAGAATTTCATTCCCACTTCTACTTGTTGCATGTTTCACTGTGTTCAAGGAATAATGTTTTGAGAATCAAGGGCCCTCCGCTCTTAACAAGAGACACTGGTCATGCACTGAGGCTGTGTTGAGAGGAGAGGGAACTCTTGCCCAGGCCTCTGGGCTTGGGGCTGGAGTCATCCCCATCATTTCTGGATGGGTAAACTCACTCCCATCACTTGGCTTCCAGGCTTGTCATTTGAGCAGGCTCTCATCTGCATGTCAATGAGGCTGAAAGCCCTTGGAAAGAATTAACTGGTCTGGGATGTTGATGCAACTTTTCAGCAAAGGCAATTGAAGGGAAAGTTGCCCTGACTGAGCTGATTGTCTTGGAGCAGATATATAGTGAAGTAATCATGTTAATATTATGTGACTCGGGTTATATGATATTTTCAATGATCAGCCTAGTAGGAGTTTAAACATGAGCAAAAACACAAACTAATCAAAAACAGTAAATGAAACATCCCTTTTAAAGCAGATCAACTGGCCTTTTAGTTATTTTTATACTTTTTTATTCAGATTAAAGCCTAGGACAAATTCATATTTCCTTCAGTTTATGAGCCGTGTTTTCTATTGCAGTTTTAAACCAACAATATTAATTTCCAGTTGTATTTCTTTTCCTTTAGGACTAATTAAAGAAAACATGTTTGTTTTTCTAGGCATTACTCCCAAATCTTCAAGTGCCAGGATATAAATTCTGGTTTTATGTTCCAAAAGAATGTTTAGGTTTTGAGATCATATAATCTTTGGTAGAATGAAAGTTTGTGTGTGAGGGGGTGCGTGTGTTCTTTGTTCACAAGCTTAGCCTCATACCATCGACATTTCTAGAAAGGTAAGCAAATTCCACGCAAAGACTATCCTGTTAATTCTCCACAGGTTATTAAAATAAACACCCAACAAGTTCAATTTAGATTTAAAACTATGAAAAAAAAGATTTTAAACTATGTTTTAGAGGCCATACATTTAATAGGTAAGATATCTATATTCTCTTATTTGTGTTATTGTTCTTCATGTAGAAGGTAACTTCCTCCAGAAATTCTCTACAGAGCTTGATTTCCAAGTTGTTTCAAATTGCGAGGCAGTAATAGGAGATTCTTCATGATCTTCCTTCTGAGGAAAGTTGAAGCAACTCTGTGCCAATAATAGTATACAGTGAACCCCCCCCCCCCGCCTTTCTATAGACTGATTGGGTTATATACCCAGTGCATGAGGCCAAAATTATGTCTAGTCAAAATGACCCTTGAATGCCTGTTAAATTGCCCATGAAATCCACCTTCCCATAATCCCAGAGCTTTGTTTGAGTGTCAGACGAGGTATGACCACACTCTAGGAAAAGTAACCCTAGAGAGGCACCTGGCTTGGTAAGATCCCCACACCATGAAATACATGAGAACCCAGTCAATGGGTGGGACAGCTGATTTCCTGTCTTGAATCCCTTGTTCATTATCAGGCCTAGACTCATGGAAGTGAACAGAGAGTGGAATTTCCTACACTAGGTCAGTTGCTTTGCTTTCTTCTCTCTTTTCTCTGTGGAGTTACGTGTAAGCTAAATGTGTGCATGTGGTAACATCACCGTATCTATGAAGCCCCTCCAGGGCTTTTCTGTGCATAATACACCAATGGCCATGTCAGTTGTAAACACTTGAAAAGAACACATGTAATAAGAGATTTCAGTGGTCTCTACCTCAGCTCTGCTACTAGATAGCATTTGATTATGGTTTCGGATAACTGCTTTTGAAGGTAGGTAGCATTTATGCATGTTTGAATATATAGAGATTGTATTTAGTACTATGCCAAAGTGTATTTTGGCAACAGTAGAATGTTGTACAAGTTGGCTTCCTTTTTAAAAGGTCATTACATAGTTTTTATATGCCTAACGTTCAAGAAGTTCTTTTGGATCAGCCTGAAGTCATTGGACATACTTTACTTAAAATGTTATTCACGTATACAGACACACACAGAGACTTCCTCACATTCCTGATATAGGCTTTTCTGGCTTGACTAGGTCTTGGAATTGGAAGCTCTAAGATTTTTCTCCTGCTGCTCAGGGTTCAAAGGTCATTCCCTCCTCAGAGTTTGGTGATGTTGGGATAAGCTTTACAGCTGACTTGGGAATCCTCCTCCATCTCCCCTTTCTTCCTCACATAAGCCCGTACTATCACCACATGCCTCTGTCACCAAGCCAAGGCCTGTTGGCTCCACCCTCCTCGTGTGTACTGAGTCTGGCCCTGGTATGGCAACAGACAAGCCACTGGAAGGGGCCTGGCTCATGGTACTCTCCCACTTGAAACTGCTCCCAGGCTTCCCTCCACATCAGAGTAGATTCGGACTCCTTACACCTCTGCCTGCCTTTCCAACTCAGTCCCTGGTCCCCTCAGACTTGCTCCCATGTCCTCCATACTGGCCTTTGTGGGGTTATTCTCACTTCAGGCCCTTTGTACTCTGAGTTCCCTCTCCTTGTAATCCTCTTCCCCCACATTGTGTGTGGCTCGATGCCTTCTAGTATGCAGAAAGAGCCTTTTCTTGACATACCATGATTAAAAGAGCCCAGCCTAAGGGACACCTGGGTGACTCAGTGGTTGAGCCTCTGCTTCAGTTCATGTCATGACCCCGAGGTCGGGGATCGAGTCCATCCCGTATTGGACTTTGTGCAAGGAGCCTCTACCTGTGTCTCTGCCTCTTCTGTGTCTCTCATGAATAAATAAATAAAATCTTAAAAAAAAAAAAAAAGCCCAGCTTCCCACAGTCACCTTCAGCCTGCATTAAAAAAAATTTTTTTTTTATTGCACTCATCTAAACCTGAAAAGATTTTATGTCTACTTAGTTACTTATGTGGTGTCTGATTAATCCTTTGGAACGGTGCTGTCCCACATGATAGCCACTGGCCACTTGTGGTCATTTAAGTTTAAATGTAAGAAATTGAAATGCAAGAAAGAAAGAAAGAAAGAAGAAAGAGAAAGAAAGAAAGAAATTGAAATGCAATTTGAAATTGAGTTTCTCAATTGCACTAGCCACCTGCCAAGGGCTCAGTAGCCACCTGTGGTGAGTGGCCACTGTATCAGAAAATGCAAATAGAGAACTTCCCCATCTTTACAGGAAATTCTGTTGGATGGCACTGCTTTCAAATATGAGTTCCCTGAGGGCACCAGGCCTACTTTGCTTGTTCTCTGCCAAATGCCCAATGGCTGTGTCCCATACGCGATGCTTAGTGGATGAGGGTGAAAGAAGGAAGAAGTGGGGGGAAGGGAAGAGCCTTATATTTTTCAGGAAGAGGTATCTTCATGTCTCCAATCCTTCTGCACTCCAAAATTAAGTTGCATGATTAAAATATGTTTCTTAAGGGGAAATATTTAACCATCATAATGGACCCCTTTTAGTATTTCTCTGTTTATCATGTTTCACCTGATCTTAGGGCCTCACTTTGGGGACTCCCAACTACAAATAAAGGCATGACTGCTGGGAGAAAACATATTTTTCCTCGTCTTTTTTCAGCACAGTAAACCATTTTCCTGCCTTTATCTCCAGGATGTATGCACAGTTTTTTTCCCCCTCATTAGGGCTCCAGTTCCAAAAGTTAGAAATATGGAATGTGTCTCCCTGCAGGTTATTTGTGTGATTTATCTGAATTTACCTTTCTGAAAGTGTCTGGACAGGGTATGGACCTGCCACCCTCTGTATCATGCCAGACTGGGGAGACTGGGTGCAGTGTGAGGTGAGGCCTGTGGCTGAGTGCTGATTAAAAGCAGCACCTTCCCTCTGGCTTGCTTCAGAGCTAAGACCCTTATAAATTGTTCCTGTGAACTTTTGAACTCAGAGAAACTTCTGAATATATGTAAGAAGAAGTAAGATAATCCAGGACTAAGAATTTGTGTCTTCCTCCTAACAAATCACATCTATAGAAAAATAAGGTTGATTCTTGGCTTTTTAAGATTTTCATGTAATTTAATGTTTTAAAACTTATCCAAAACCTTTAAACATACTTCAGAGAAAGTTTTTAAAATATATTTTAATACACAATTGTCTAGATAGGAAATTGTTCCATGTTGTAGACATGAAAATGATTTTCAAATAAGGATGGGTTCAAAAACAATAATTTTTCTTTTTGCTTTAAAACAGCTCATTTAAGCCCACAATAATGTACTAAATCATGTTCTGAAGCCTAGATAACCAGAAATTTATTAGATTTGAACTGTCACAATAATGTCAGAACTTTTAAATTTTTGAGCAAGTTTCATGTTGAGTGTTCCTTTGCTCTGAGTAACAACATGAGGTGTTGAGTAAAACAAAAACGCTTTGCAGATCTACTGTGCCTTTCTTCCTCCCGAAACTTCCTTCCTAACGAGTTAGTGAATACTTTCATTTAATTAGACATACAAGAGAAATATAACAGCTATTATTTGAAAGTTGTATTTATTTTTATTGGAAAAGGTAAAGCATAATATGCCTTTAAAAGCTGAGTGCTAAGCAGTCTGAATCTAGGTTTGAAGATAAAGATTTGGTCTCTAAGCTGTGTTACTGGCCACAAATAATACTCCTTTTAGCCTCTCAAGAGGAGGGGGATCTCATGCTGCAAAGATCCTATGTATGGAACATGCTACAGCTTGGGAGAACCAATTGGATTTTAAGAACCTCTTTATGCACACAGGGCTGATTATTTGCCCTTGTGGTGGGGCTCTGTCATGCAGAAGTGGGGAAACATCGTTTCAAGAAGCACCTGTGACCACTTTCTCAAAGTTCTTGGGTTTTAACAATTTGATGTCGGAATTGCTTTTGGCTCATTGAGTCCTGAAGATTTAGTAACATAGGCAGCCTCTCTACTCAGAAGAATATCCCACACCAGGCAAATTCATAAGAATGCTTGGAAGGGCTTCAGATGTCTCTAGCAGTCCCTGTTGAACAGAATGTCTGGAACCACCTTGGAGCTGTGCATCTTCTGTCTTCCTGACAGGCTACACAGCTAGTCCCAGAAACTTTTTCAATTTCTTTCTTGTGGAGGCTGGTAACGAATAGGGCTGTATTAGCAACTGAATGGAAAACTGAAGCTGGTTCCCAGCAGCTCCAATATCCTGCAACCAAGTATATTGTCTTCTTAGCATAAAGTGGAAATAATCTTAGGCTCTTGTGGATTGTAATTCTTTCTCCACCATTTACTTGCTCTGTGAACTGATGACTGTCACTGAACCCATGTCTGTTTTCCTGCCTCTAAAAAGGGGTAATTGCACCAGCTTTGCAAAATTGTTATAAGTTTTAGAAGTCAGGCATGTAAAGTGCCTGGCATGTGATTAATTGCTCAGAAAACAGTGCTGTCTCTTTAGTTTCATGAAATTCATTAGCTGGAACTCTTCTTGGAGAAGAGAACTCTGTTTTTGGATTGCATTCACTTAGCACTTAACTTTTATTTTGTGATGTCTCCAAGTTACTCCATGAAAAAAAAAAAGTATGATTATTTGTACCAGAGCTCCTCATTATCTGAGAATAGTCGGGTAGTGGAATGAAAGACTGTTTAAAGTGAAGTCACTAAAAACTGAAACATGTCTTCCTGGTAAACAGTAAAGCAAAATTAATGAGATTTAGGTTAGAATGAACTGGCAGTTGATTCTTTCAACAAAATTACACATTCATATAATATGACATCCATCATTTTGTGTTTGGTTTTGCAGTATATAACAATGGTCATTTTTGCTGAGAGAGAGAGAGAGTGTGTGTGTGTGTGTGTATGTGTGTGTGCGCACACGCATGTCTTTGGGATTCACTGATTTATCCAAAGCTTCTCTTTATCATTTGATAGTCAACTCATTCTCTTGTGAAACATCTATTAGACCACCATCCTTATTGATGTGTTTCTGAAATTAAGACCTGCTTCAGCTTCTCTAGTGACCTGATGTAGATTTCAAAGCATTACTCCTCAGAATCGTTGTTTCTGATTTCAAGAAGTCTTTTGTAAGCTTTGCCATTTAACTTCCAATCCACTTACATTGTGTCTGTGTTGAACTGAAGGAGGGTTTAAAACCTCCCATAGCCAGTGTAGGGTCAACTTCCAAAGATGTTGATTTAATGGATACAGAGCCTTGCTACTTCTAAGCAGGGGAGGGATACTTGGGAGGAGGAGTTTTAAAAACAGTCAATTCATGAATGTTTTCATGTTACGATGACTTTTGTATCACTGCACAACCCTAAAACTGTGGGAGGCTGGATAACCAAGCATCCCTGTCTGTGTAGGATGATTGTCATCCCCTAATGAAGAAGAGCTGTATCACTGACCTAAAGGTCCCCAGCATGACCTAAAGGTCCCCAGCATGAGCAAACATGCTGTCTCCTGGGTTTTCCAGAACAGCTTTTCCATCAGTACCATTTAATCTTCTGCTTCCACATGATCAGTTCCTAAGGACAGTCCAGACAGAGAAAAGGGAAAGATCTTGCTTCCTTAGCCCTGTATCAGCACAGTCAACTTTTAACCATCTATAAAACTAGCCAGTAATGTTTTTTTTAATGGCCTTTGTCACCTACTACTGGAGAATAGATGCAGTTTGGGGACAACTAAGAATGTGTGAATGTTCTGAATTCTAGCCGCAGAGTCCTGATTTCCAAATCATGACTGACCTTGATGTGCTGAGTAATTTTGCTTATCATTGGAGATACATAGTTGATCTATAACTGAGAAATAAAAAATAAAAGCAGTTACAACTAACATCTATTAAGCACTATTATAAGGACTTTGCCTACATGGTCTCATTTAATCTTCACAATATCCTCAAAGGTCAAATGTGCCTATTTTATAGATGAAGACACTTGGGTCCCTGTCACTTAAAAGCCTGTGAACATTGGGTGAAGGTAGAAATCTAGCAAGAGTATGGGGTGAATATGGATGTTTTTGCCCAGCAAGGTATGAAGGTATACCAGTATGGATCACCACTGTGGGGTGATATGTTGGAAATTCAAGAATCTGGTGTTTTCTAACCCCAAAAATGGAACTTATGGTGGAGAGCCAGGTTTTTCCATTGTTAAGCTCAGCAACATGCAGGTGAGCCAAGAACTCAGTTGGAGTTTGACAAATGAAACAGAGATCCAACTGAGGCTGAATGGAACATGAACCATACGCAGTGGCCTTGGCAATTCCTCCCCACCCCCTAATAATGTTATAGCAAATACATGCAAATAAATTAAATCACACAGCTGCATGTGCTACAGCTAGTTTCGCCTTGCGAGGATAGACTTTGAAAAGCTTGACAACGGTTTGTGACTCAGACAAAAGACATGTTTAAGAGGGAAGGAATCTATGTTTAAAACATTGTGTTTCCAGGTATCATGGCTTCTGTTGTTTGTTTCACTGACTTGGTTGCACAGAATGTCAGCAATCCAATTAGTCCCCTGTCCATGTTGTCTCGTCTTGCCTTTTCTACCAGTTGCCATTGCTTCCCAGAAGGGTCTTGGTCAGAAGTGACAGAGCTCTTCCTAGACCATGTGTAAGGTGGCTGAGATTGATCAGGACCCTAATGGTTGAAACTAGCTCCCTTTGCCATACCTCACCTGGAAGAGTTAGGCCCAGGAAAAGGGAAAATGGGTATAGAACTAAAAGTAAACACAAGCACTGAAATTGAGACTCCCAACATAACTTAGATTCAGAAGGAAAAGGAAGAAATTTTACAAAATCCCAATTTTCCATAACACCTAGAACAGTCCTGGAAACTGATGAGTTAAAAAACATTTCTTGATTATTTTAAAATGGTCTGAAGCTGAAAATTTTTGTAAAGAAACACTATATAAAATGTATCTTAAAAAAATAGGTGGCCTCTATATTTCAACTTCTTATGCAGGTATTGATGTGAAACTTTTGATGCACAGTCTAAAAAATTGTATTCAAAACATGTATTATTTGTACAAACATCTCCTCTGCCTCCTTGTCATGAGAATGGATCTCCCTGTATGGGTGCATGTCTTGCTAATAAAGTCATCTCAACGAGGTGCTTTGGTATGAATGTATGGTCAACAGCCAACTTTAGGTCAGGTTGCTCTAATGTCAAAAAATAAAATTTTCCCCACTAATTTCATTTCATTAATTTGTATTACTATAATTTATTTAATTTTCAATAAATTCAAAATATGCAGCAGGCAGACAATTCAGAAGATGTTTTCTCTTTCCAGCACACCATTAAAAAGTTGTACGGCCTTAAGCAAATCACTGGTTCCTTTTAGATGTAACTTCCCTAATTCATAAGCTGATAAGACCATGCTAGATAATCACAATTTTTTTAAGTACTTTAATTTTTTTTAGTTTAGTTTTATTTTTTTAAGATTTTTATTTATTCATGAGAGACACTGAGAGAGATGAAGAGACATAGAGGGAGAAGCAGGCTCCATGCAGGGAGCCTGATGGGGGACTATATCACGCCCTGAGCCAAAGGCAGACCCTCAACCACTGAGCCACCAGGTGTCCCTAGAATAGTTTTAGATTCACAGCAAAATTGATAGGACTGTGCAGAGACTTCCTGCCCCCACACATGCCTAGCTTCCCCCATTACCAGCATCACCCACCAGAGTGGTGCTTTTGTTACAACTGATGAACCTACATCGACATTTCTTAAGCATCCAAAGTCCACAGTTTTTACCTTATACTCTTGGTGTTGTGTAGTTTATGGATTCGGACAAATATATAGACATATATCCCCAATTACAGAATCATACAGACCTTTTTCACTGCTTTATAAATCTGTGGTCTGCACATTCATCCCTCTGCCCGTACCTCATAACCCTGGCAACCACTGAACTTTGTATAGTTTTGCCTTTTTCATTGTGTCATATAAACAGGATCATACAGTATGTAGACTTTCCAATTTCTTCTTCCATTTAGTAGTATGCATTTAAAGTTCCTCCATGTCCTTTGATGGCTTGATAGCTCATTTGCTTTTAGTGCTGAATTATTTCCCATTATCTGGATATACCCAAGCTTATTTATCCATTCACCTACCGAAGGACATCTTCATTCCTTCCAAGTTTTGGAACTGTGAGTAAAGCTGCTGGAAACCTCCCTGTGTGTATTTTCGCTTGGGCATTGTTCTCAACTCCTTTGGGTAAATATCAAGAAGCATGATGGCTGGATCTCATGGTAAGAATATGTTTAGTTTTGTAACATACCGCCAAACTCTCTTCCAGTAAGGCTGTACCATTTTGCATTCTCACCAGAAATGAATGAATGTCCCTGTTTCTCTACACCCTCACTAGCATTTGGTGTCATCAGTGTTCTGGATTCAGCTCATTCTAGTAGATGTATAGTAGTATCTCATCATTGTTTTAATGCCATTTTCCTGACACCATATGATATGAAGCATTTTTTCATATGCTTACTTGCCATCTGTATATCTTCTTTGGTGAGATGTCTTTTAAGATCTTTGGTCCATTTTTTAATTGGTTGTTTATTTTTTGTATTACTGAGTTTCAAGGGTGCTTTGGCTCTTTTGGATAGCAGTTTTTTATCGGATGTGTCTTTCACATGTATTCTCTTCCAGTCTGGCTTTCCTAATCATTCTCTGGAAACAATCTTTCACAGAGCAGGAGTATTTGATTTTAATGAAGTCCAGTTTATCAAGTATCTCTTTTATGGATTGTGCCTTTGGTGTTTTAGCTAAAAAGTCATGACCATACCCAAGATTATCTAGGTTTTCCCCTATGTTATCTTCTAGGAGTTTCATAGTTTTGCATTTTACATTTACTATGATCCATTTTGAATTAATTTTTATGAAGAGCATACGGTTTGTATGTTAATTTGGGGGGGGGCATGTGGATGTCCAGTTGTCCCAGCACTGTTTGTTGAAAAGACTTTCATTGATAGATTGTATAGCCTTTCTTCTTTGTCAAAAATTAATCGACTATATTTGTGTGGACCTATTTCTGGGCTCCTTACTCTGTTCTATTGATCTGTATATTCCTTTTTGCCAATACCCCACTGTCATGATTACTATAGCTTAATAGTAAGTCTTGAAGTCTGGTAATGTCAGTCCTCCAACTTTGTTGTTCTCTTTCAATATTATATTGGCTATTGTTCTCCTTCAATATTATATTGGCTATTCTGGGTCTTTCACCTCTCTATATAGATTTTAGAATTAGTTAATTAGTACTGACAAAATAACTTGTTGAAATTTTGTTTGTGGTTGCATAGAATCTACAGATCAAGTTGGGAAGAACTGACACCTTGACAATATTGAGTTTTCCATGAATATGGACTCTCTCCATTTATTTATTCTTCTTTAATTTTGTTCATTAGTATTTTATAGTTTTCCTTAAATAGATATTTACATACCTTATTAGATTGATACCTAAGTATTTCATTTTGAGGGTGTTTGTCTTTTTAATTTCAAATTCCACTTGTTCATTGCTGATATGTGGGAAAGCTATTGACTTTTGTATATTAACCTTATATCTTACAACCTTGCTATAACTGCTTATTCTAGGAGTTTTCTGTCAATTATTTAGATTTTTCTAATCAACAGTCATGTCATTGGTAAGCAAAAACAGCTTTATTTCTTTCCAATCTGTTTAACTTTTCCTTCCTTTTGTCTAATTGCATTAGGTAGGCTTTCAGTGTTGAAAAGTAGTGGTGAGAGAGGACATCTTGGCCTATTTCTGATATGAATAGGGAAGCTTTAAGCTTCTTATCATTAAGCATAAATGTTAACTGAGAGTTTTGTAAATATTATTTAAGTTTATGAAGTTTGCTTCTATTCAGTAATTCCTAAAATAATAGTTTTCATCGATATTCTCCAATGAAAGGAAACACAGAAGAGAATAGTAGTAAAAGAGGTACATGTAAAACATTTGGATGAGACATGTGAACTTAAAATCATTCTCAGAAGAACATTCTTTTAGGTGGTTTTTTCCCCCCTTTGATTTCTGCCTGCTTTGTTGCCCTCTCCCGACCCTTGGTCAGCCTTGTTTGGTATGTTCACTATTGTTAAATCTCCATCTTTTACTAACTGTCTCCAATTCTCTTTTTAAACTATTTCAAAACCATGAGCCCTAAATTTTTTTGGAATAATAACTTCGATTTTATGATACATGCCCTGCCCCAAAATGCAGTTAGTTATTTCTGATATTTATTTTAACTGTATTAAGCTATGATTTGTTTTGTGGTAAAACTTCCTGCAGTACTGGTACAGAAAACTTTGAATGCCTTCTGTGGCTAAACTAAAGTTAGCTTCTTACAAAAATATCCCTGTTTGGTTTCACTGGACTTTCATTCACTGGACTTTTTATTCATTCAATAAATTCTTGAGTGCCTTCCATATGCCACAATATGTGCTGTGCACGTGGCTTCTGGTGGACAAGATAAAGATCTCATCATGAAGGAGGCAGATATATGAGTGTATAATAATATTAAGTTACTGTAAGTACACTGAATATAATTTGCTCAGGAATTTTGCACAGAGGGAAAGGTAGGTAGGTACTCTGAACTTAAGGTCAGGTGTAGATTTGGACACTTCATAAAGAGTTACTTCCTAAGTCACCCCCAAGGTAAGTCTTTAAAAGTATGTTTAAAGGGTAAATACAGTGAATTAGTTGGCATAAAACACAATAACCAGAAACCACTCTAGATATTTCAAACAGCAGGAAATGAAAATAGGGTATTAGTTACTTCATTGCTGGAAGAGCTAGAACACTAAACTAAGCAAGATGAAGATCTCCAGTCCTGAGATCAGCAAAGGCAGAGAAGCCCCACCACTCCTAGGGTTGAAGGGGGCAAAAGAAGGAGGTCTGTTACATTTTCAATTTAGGGTAGTTATGCCTTCTATCACAATTCAGAATGATGCTAATAATGCCTGGCTTGTAGGAGCTGATGACATGTAGGAGACTCTGACTATTGGAGGGTGTGTGTGTGTGTGTGTGTGTGTGAGAGAGAGAGAGAGAGAGAGAGAGAGAGAGAGAGAGAAAGAGAGAAAGACAGACACCAAATTCCTTCTCTCTACCCTCTAATCTTTTGCCTAGGCTTGCCCTTGGCCAGACCTACCAGGAAGCCAGTCAGCTGGCAAAAGAGCTTAGGAAACACAACAATCTGAGAGAATGGATCTGAGAATAAATAGGCATATGATTGCCCTATTCATTGGCAGATGAAAAGGCAGAGGTGGGATTTGGACGTTTTGAGGTGGTCCTAAGAGGAGGAGGATATACACAGAGTTTTCAACATAAGCTCAGGATGTGGAATAGCATGGGATATGCACAGAATTTCAATGTCCTTAAGATTTCCAACGTGAGTCAGAGATTCATAGGAGGCCCCCAACATGATTGGCTCCTTGTGACTGGTAGAAGAACTGGCTGGCTGTCTCCTAGGCAGTGGAAAGACACTCAACTGTTTTCAGTAGGCCATCTTTATGTTTTAAGTCACTTGGACAGTTGTGTAGACACAGAGAATGATTTTGAAGAATGGAAGTGTACTAATATTTTTGCCTTTAACTTTGTCATTCTCTATTCATTCAACAAACTGTGAGAGAAAGCTATAGTAAGAAATAGAGGAATGGAAAGGATCAAAATGTAATTGACAGGATGATTGAATGTCAAGAGAGCGAATGGGAAGGACCAGGGATGATATCCAAGTCTCTAACCTTAGCTGAGCAGAGGGTGATGGTGTCCCAAGTAAGGCTGTTTGAGTTAGAGGCCTGTGGGACATCCAGAGAGGGATACCAAGGAGCAGGTGGCTGGCTGTACACTAGGGGTCAGCAGTTGAGCAGGAAGTGGACCAAGACTTTGGACCCACAGGGAGAAAAATATTGGACCTGTAAAGGAAAAAGAGAAAGAAAGTAATGCAGGTCCAAAGGTTATTGAATTTAGTATTTAGGAGTTGATCGTGTTCTAAGTCATCTTTAGAGAAAAAAGCAGTACAAACTCAATTGTGAGTTAAGTCAAAGGACACAGGAAAGTGATAAGTGTGAAAATAGATGTCTCTTGCTAGAAGTTTGGATGAAAGGGGAGAAAAGATGGAGTGGAATCCAAAGCCAGTATGAGTTTTATTTGTAGTGTTGGTGAGACTTGTGGATGTGTGGTCAGGTGCATACAGCCAGAGATGGGCTTTTTCTTCAAAGGACTGAGTAGAGATAGAGACACGGGGTCTCAGGGCTGGAGTCAGGCCTGGAGAAGGTTGGGGGATTTTTCCACAGCTGCTTGCCAAGGAACTGAGCCCTGTGCTGCAAAAACCGTGCATTTAGAAGCCCGGCCTTTGGCAAAAAGCCATGTAGCACCTTCTACTTACAAGAAGAAAGCACCTCTGTGACTGCATGATTTTAGGACATAAATATTCACTGAACTAGTGGTTGTAAAACACTTTGCCACCTTCACCTTCAGACTGGGTTCACAATTTCACTGAACCTATGATCTCATACCCATGTATGTAAACAAAAATGTACGCATGCATACAGAGATGTATACACTTGTATGCTCTTGTATACGTACGCGCGTGTGCATACACACACACACACACAGCTGGATATATTTCAGTGTCCCTTGAAAACTCCATATTAGGAGCCTGAGACTCAGCAGATTTGCCTTGAAAAAGCTTTTGCGATCCATACATGATTGAACTTAGGGCTTCAGGCCTCAGATTCCTAGGGACAGCCTTTGTCATTCATAGATTGGCCTGGATATTGACAGAGTCACTGCCGCCTCCACTCTACTTTCTGGTTGACTGGGCCTTTCGGCCTCAGACATCTGGGGACTTCTTCTCCGGCCCCTCTGGTGAGGTGCTGAGAGCTTTCTCCATGCACCATTAAGCTGCTTCTCTAATGTTGGCAGCTCCTCTACTGCCCGCCTTCTGTACTCTGATGTCATGCCTTCCCCAGATTCTGCTCACAGAACTTTTCTTCCCTTGGTTCTTCCTTCTCATACACAGCAAGGAAAGGTACCACCGGGCAGGTGGACTTTTTCATCAAGGCCTAGTTCTCAAATTCTCTCATCTTTCACTGCGACCAGATTTCTTCAATCATTTGAATCCAGTATTTCTCCAAATTAGAGTGACTCGAGGCCCTGCCAACCCATTGCTCTTTGGAGCCACACCACCCTTGGGGGGATTCCGGGATTCAGTTACGTATCAGCTGGAACCAACTGGGCCAGTTACTTAGGATTATTGGAGCTAATAATACCTTGTAGGTTATTGTGAGGATTTCAGGAGAAAAATGTGTATGAAGGACCCAGCTCAGTGCCAGGCTTAATCAATCTTCACTTGCTTTCCCCACCCCAGTGGCCTGGAGCTCTAACCCACATTTCCCAGCACTTAGCACACTAATATAATTAGCAACATTAATGTATCTAAAAGGCAATTACCATTTAATTGCTCTGACCCCAACCAGCCTGAAGTTCCATTCCATTCACTCTAATTTGGAGCTAGGGGTTTTTAGTCCTACTGGGGCTGGTCACAAAAATCACTGCCTTATAGAGAATTGAAAATAACTTCAGGCAGCCATTGATGACAAGGCACAAGATTTGGTAATTCTCTCCATTATGCTCTATATAAAAATGCAAATATCAGTTTGCTCCTGGCCAGTGAACAAATCAGACAACTTCAAGCAGCAGCTCTCTGTGACTTGGTGAATTATGCTGCCTGGTTAGATCAGCCCTGCTTTCCAGAAGGCATGCCCTGCCCCATATGTGCTATATGGATCTTCATTGAGAGAAATCAGTGCCCTTGTGGAGATTCAGACTTAGAATCAAGTTTCAGGCATCTCTTCTTAGAAGACATTTATTTATATTACATACTCAATTTAAAGGAATAAATGCCCTTCCCTCAGCCTGCAAAGTTTGTTTATCTTAGCGCTACTGTGAGAACCTAACGTCCAATTGAAGGCGGCATGCTTTTTTCTCCT
Organism: Vulpes lagopus; assembly: GCF_018345385.1. Lineage (NCBI taxonomy): Eukaryota > Metazoa > Chordata > Mammalia > Carnivora > Canidae > Vulpes > Vulpes lagopus. The sequence continues at coordinate 120,024,455 of NC_054830.1, read as the reverse complement.
TCTCTGACCCAGCATTGCCTAAAGTAACAGCAGTCTCTAATCAAGGGGAACCCAAAGTACTTTGAGACTTTTGAATCCCATCTTTAATATTAGAGCTGCACATGTGCATTTGAGGAAACCTAGATTGCCCTAAGCCACACGGAAAGCATTTACATCTGAACCACTTTACATGTGATTGCGAACCCCAGGAAAATCTAAATAACTTTAGCAGTTGGCGATTTGGAAAACAGCCTGGGCCGTATAAATTTCCCCTTAGTTCTTTTCTGTTAAATCTTATGCCAAAGTAAATGGGAGCCGTGGAGAACCTTTGAACTCCTCAGGTCTCAAATGACCTCAGTGAAGCTGGATTGGCAGAAGCAGCGGTGCATTTCCAAGGCAGATCTTTCTCTTTCCCTCCAAGGAGTGAACACGAGACAGTTACCTTCCTAGGTGGAGGGTGCGGGATCGTGGGGCGTGGGCCTTCTCGCCTCTTCGCCCCATCAGACCAGCTGGTGCCTCTGAGAAGTGGGCTTTATGCCGGGCGCCGGGCAGGAGCGCCTCGCTGCAGCTCTTGGGGATCCCTGGAGCTGGCACACAGGCTTCTTTAGCACCTCCGCTTCACAATTTGGGCAGCTTTTTCCCCTTCCTGTCCCTTGCAGAAAGAGCTGTTGGAAGTAAGATAGATCCGAGTGCAGGACCACCAGGAGGCTTCCCATTTTCCCATTTCCTCTTTTGTGAATTGGATATTAAAAATAGCCCTGCCCCTGTGAGCCCCATTTCTCTGAATGTTTCATCCTTGTCCCCCTGACCAGTTTATTATCTTGTATATTGCCTTATTTATTAATGATTAATAACGATTAATAATTATTTATTTAAATGTCTTATAATTAATGTCCTAACAAATAGTATGTGTAATAGGACAGCATATATATGTAACATGTATTATACATGAGTGTGTCCTTAGGACTAGACCATATTTTGCCTCTCGAAGGCAGAGGCAGTGGCAGTGGACCTTCCTCCCTAGAGTCCAGTGCCATGCTGGGCACAGGATACATTGTCAGTAATGTGAGTCCAGTCCTATGAAGGTAGCTCTTCAGCCCTACTGTGCCCTACGTAGAGAAAAATACTGCTAGTCAAGACAATATTCACAAAAATTAGTTTTACTTCCCTTGTATTTTTTTCTTTATTTATTCATTAAAGACATACAGAAAGAAGCAAAGACACAAGCAGAGGGAGAAGCAGGCTCCCCCATGGGGAGCCCGATGTGGGACTTGATCTCAGGACCCTGGGATCACCCCTGAGCTGAAGGCAGATGCTCAACTGCTGAGCCACCCAGGTGCCCATTCTCTTTGTGTTTTAATGGATGCTTTTTCTCTAGTGTAGGAATAACCCTGAAGGAAAAAAATAACACGTATTTTACACTTTTGCCCTAATGATGTTTGCTAATCCTTTGAAAGACAAAAAATATTTATGTCAGCATTTACTTTTTGGGGTGAGGGGGTGAAAGGCCTGGGGGGTTTCTAAAACATATTTTTATCCTTAGCCCTCAGCTCTGAAAAGTCAGTGTTATTTGCCATAAATTGTTACTATTTGGGCATATTTGAGAAATCGCGTCACATAGTTTCTTCATGTGTTATCCCCAAATCAAATCTCGAATTATGATTATAGGCTCATGATTTTATTTTGTCTGCTAGTTTAGGGTGGTTCTTCCTCGCTCTCCAAATTCATTCCAGGCATTCATTGTGCATCTTTAAACATGGTCAGGAATGGGTGGGACGCTCACTCCTTCTAGAGACAGCCTTTCTCTGCTCCCAGTCAGGCAAGAAGATGGAATATGTGGTGTGTTTAAAGATCTTTATGGATGTGGAAGTCTAAGTGCCCAAAGTGTGTGTCTTTGGAGGAGGGAGGACATTTACATCCAAAAATTTGCATGACTTGTGTCTTAGAAACCCAAGGAAACTCTCCTCAAACGGAGTTTGTTAGAGGCTCTGCCTGTTGGGTATTAGGGGAGGATGGAGAAGAGTCAACAGAAAATCCAGAACCTGACAGCACACATGTGGAGGCAGTGACTTAGAACCAGTGGTTTGGGAATCTGTGATATGTGGGTTTGATTCCCATCTCCTTTACTCGGTAGCTTTGAGCAACTTACTTGCTAGATTGGTCTTCAGTTGACTCAGTGAAATGAGAATAGTATTAGATATTAAATAAGATTAAATTTATAAAGGAACACACCAATGAAACGCAGTGTCTGGCCTGAATTGGTTTAAAATAAATGGTAGCTGATGTGAGCATTATTATTGTGTTATTACTGTTATTTTTATCACTGTTATTATCACTTGTATTATAAGAAACTCAAGAGTGTCTATTTGACAGACCGCAAATAACTACTGAAGTAATGGATGTTTCAGGGAAGAAGGTGGTAGATTCTGAAGTGGCTACTGTCTTAGTAGGCAAATAGGGACAAGGAGTTTATATTTTTTAAAAGATTTTATTTATTCATGAGAGACACAAAGAGAGAGAGAGAGACACAGTCAGAGGCAGAAGCAGGCTCCCTGTGGGGAACCTGATGTGGGACTTGATCCCAGGACCCTGGGATTATGCCCTGAGCCAAAGGCAGACACTCAACCACTAAACCATCCAGGTGTCCCAGGATAAGGGGTTTGATAGGGACCTCTCCACACTCCACTTCCTCCCCCACTCGCACCCCCTGAAAGCTTTCTCACTTGCTAACACTGCTGTAAGCCTCTTACACACACCCTTACTAAAGGGGTTGGTGTGTACCAAATACTGATCTTATCCTTATGTAGATACAACGTCTGCCAATTTCTTCTCTCTCTGAGCTGTATTTTACTCGGGCTAGTGTTGTCCTTGTATAGTATGGATACAGGGCATATACAATTCTTTCCCCTCACCGAAAGCCCTGATTCACAGCGTTTGATAATATGTGTGGTGTAGATTCTCCCAGCATACCCAGTTTCAGGGTCCCAACATGAAGCCACTGAACACAGAGTTGGGAAGAACTGTGCATGGTTGCTCAAGTCAGGGCAGGCTGTGTCCAGTACAGCACCGAGGCAGCCTGAAGCATAAGCCGTGACAGCATAGAGTGGGATGCTCAGTAGCCGAACCTAGACATAAATGCAGTAGAGGGAAAGTAGTTTGTCCCCGGGATGCATCATTATGATGTACTTGGCCAACAGAATTCATCCAGAAAGTGAATTAATGCCAGATTACCTGAATGACATGTTTCAGGGCCAATTTTCTGTACTTGCTCTGTTATTCTCCAAACATTCTCAGGACAGAAATATTTTCCTAGTTCTTCTGCATTCTGGGGGATGAGGAGGTAGGAGGTCATTACCTCCCTCCTTTTCCCACTCCCTCCCTCCCTTCTTTATTACCTCCCCTACTGCCTTTGAGAGTGTTTCCTTTCATCTCTTTTGTAATGTCAACAATGCCACCAGAGCTTCAGAAAAGATAATAGTATTCCTGCTTTGTGGAAATGGTAGAGGTAGTAGAAAGCTGCCATACATCATCAATCTGCCTCTCATTACGTTACTGTCACTTGTAATTTGTCATCTTGTCATTTGGAAATCCTCTCTATATTCAGACACCCCACTTATTTGTTTATTTGTTTGTTTTTCCCCATTAGTAGAGGCAATGATTTCAACCACTGGCCACCTTACCTTTGCTGTCACAAGTTTCATTTTATTCTCTCCCCCAAGGGTGTTGGAAACTGTACCACCTTGTATCTAGGAAATTGCATGATGGTGGCTGTAAATAGATTTCCGAGAATTTTTAATTAAGTGATGATACCTAGAGCTTTTTCATCATACTTTGGTCCCTGGAGATGATAAAACAGACTCCTCTAGGGAAGCTGTTCTGTTTTCTGCCACACATTGTTGGAGCAAGCAGGACTCAGTTATAGGCCACCTCAGAACTGTTAGAATGATACCAGTTGATGTTTTACCAGCGACCAGTTTTGTCAACGTGGTGGATTAAAAGACCCAGGTCTCCTCGCTAAGAAGCTTTCTAAACGTCTAATGACTTCAACCGAAGAGGAGACGTTTGGGATAACCAGTTTGTCACTTACCATGAGGCTGTTTGCAGACATGCTTGAGATCATTGCTTGTACCATCCTAATCCTTGTGAGCGTTGTTGGAAACGTGTGTTTATTTTATTCTACGAGGAAATGTATCACTGGGCGTTTCCAGACCTCCTTTCTTCTGATTTTCTGCCTTGTATTTGTCCACCTCCTTAAAAACTTGGTGGTGAATGTCATGAAAATTGTTTATTCTTCTGGTTTCATGTTGGATTCGGCTGGCTGCAAAGTTGTGCACTTTACAGCTGCCCTGACAACCTCGCTGGCCATCTGGTTCGTGTTATACTTTGCCTTGGTCTACCACCGGAAGCTCTACCACACTGTCCACCCCTCGAGTAAGGCTCCCAACCTGGATCATCAGGGGCATTCTGCGAAGGTGGTGTGTGCGCTTGTGGTGGCTGGGGTGGCAGTGTACATCCCGGTTTTGCTTTGCACTACGAAGTCGGAACACCGGAGGGTGGGAAATCAGACAGACCCTTGGTCTCCTAACAGGCTTTACGTGAGTTGCTTCCTTTACTTTGGAAATAAGCAGATGGAGTTTTACTATGGGAAAATATTTTTGGTTCTGATCGATATTCTGCCTCTAGCCACCTTAGTCTTTGTCTGTTTCTGGATGTCTGTTCTCCTTTTGGAAAGAAAGAAAATGACATATGGCAACATCTGGATTGGAGATGATGATTCAGAAATTGAAATCCTTAGAGGGGCCAAGTTCAGTATTTTATTAATGTGGCTGGTCACTCCACTTTGGATTTCTCACTTTATCTTAGTCTATTTCTTAAAAGACTTGGCAGCCTGTGTCTTTTTTCCAGCTGTTCTCACAGCCCTTTCTTCGGGCTTCTCGGCTCTGAGTCCTTTCCTGCTCATGTCGGTAAACTACAAAATGAAGTTGGTGTCCTTCTGTGGTGCCAGAGAGGAAAAACCCACACCTCAGCCTGCAGAGGTCATTCTTTCTCCATATGCTTAATGGCAAAGAACTCAGGTTTTGTTTTTTTTTTTTAATTCAGTTTTTATTTTAATTCCAGCACAGGTAAAGTACAGTGTTCTGTTAGTTTCAAGTGTACAATAAGTGATCCAACAGTTCCATACACCCCCCTGTGCTCTTCACAAGTGCGCTCCTTAATCCCCATCATCTATTTCACCCATCACCCCCTCCCCACCCCATCCCCTCTGGTAACCATTGGTTTAAAGAACTTGCTTTGAATCCCTGGGAAAAAGGCCTTGATCCGGGAAGGTGCAGCTGAGGCTTCCCTAACCCTCCTTGCTAGGCGGTTTTTGCAAGGGGGCAAGAAGATCCCCTGCTCTCTGAAAATAGAGCTCTGGGAGAAATGGCAAGAAAATAACTCGAACATGAAATTATTAAAAGCTAAAGAAAAACAGTCATTGGGACTCTTGTCATTTGGGACGATCCCAAGGTTTTTAATGTAGAAATTCCAAAGTGACTGAACAAGGGTCACAGTCTGGAAATAAACTCAATGTAACAAACGTATTAAGTATTTACTCTGTACGAGGTATTGTATTCCAAAACAGCATATTGTTGAAACTGAGGATAATACTTCCTAGCTGAGTTGCTTGCTGATGGTACTTGACACTAATCTTGTGTTTTCATCTTCTGTTTTCCTTAACATGCTTTGCCACACATTGAAAATCATTACTTAAGTATGCAGTGTTCAGTTTTTGCACTATTAGTCATCTACGTGGGAAGCAGACTGTGTTAACTTTCCTTCCTCTAAGTGTCTTTAGTAAATTAGGGATAGATGAAAGCATTGGATCAAAGAATTAGTGTTTGCTTCATCATAGTCTGCGTTTATGCCTAGATGTGCAAATATTTGGTTACCGAGCTATTCTTGTTTACCTACATCTCAAGCTATGTTCTTCTTCAGAAGAAAAGTCATTTATTTTATAGTTTATTTCCTCTTTTGGTTATTAAGTTGGTAAGTTTTAATTGGAGGAATTCTCTGACTTCTGGATTTGGATTCAATAAAAATAAACATATGATAATCATTATTAAACATACATGGCCAGTGGGGCACCTGGATGGCTCAGTCAGTTAAGGTCTGCCTTCAGCTCAGGTCATTATTCCAGGGTCCTGGGATCAATCGAGCCCCACATCGGGCTTCCTGCTCATTGGAGTGTCTGCTTCTCCCTTTGCCTCCCCCCTGCTTGGGTTCATGCTCTCTCTCTCATAAATAAATAAAATATTTCTTTTAAAAAGCCTACATGGCCAGGATTTTATTTTTCACAGTTAGCCAGTATAGCCAGTTGGACTGCTTAAGTTTCAATGAGTAATTATTTTAAATATTTTATAATGCATACATGTGTAAGCATTGGATTTTAAGCTAATTCTCATTAGATTCTAATTTTTTTCAGTTTCCTTCTTTATTAGTAGGCATGGAATTTATTGTGCTGTACTTTGAGTGACTGGATATCCCTGTATTGAGATTCTTGCTCTAAAAAGGCTGCATCTAAAATTATAAACCTGGATTTCATTAACAGGAGAAACTTAGAACATCTCTATTGCCATGAAGTGCCATGGAGAAAAGAAATTTTAAAGTAACCAAGGCCTAAATTTTCTAGGGTTTCGTAGGCGGGCGTCTGTCCCTTGTGTAGCACTGGGAATTAAAACACACACACACACACACACACACACACACACACACAGAGGCTTAAGGCCTTCTAGTTTTCTGGGTGGTCTTCATGGGAAATGCTTAGTGGAGTCCACGGAGGCAGTTTAATCAGGAGGGCACTAGGCATGGATCCTGTATAATGAAGTTAACATCTGTGGACATGGAGGATGTGGGGAAGAGGTCACCATCTTTTAATTAAGTGCAGATGTAGCCAGGGCTGGGATGAGCTATTGATCTTAGTTCGCAGTTCTCAAATGTGGTTCTGGGACCAGCAGAATCAGCATCACCTGGGAAGTTATGAGAAATGTACATTCCCAGGCCTCTACCCAGCCTATTGAATTGGAACTTCTTAGGATTGGACCCAGCAATTTGCTTTAATAATCCTTCTGAGTGATTTTCATGTGGGTTGAACTTTGAGAACACCAGTCTAAGGTTGCTCGAAAGTTTAATCTCTACAAACACGCAGAGGTAGGAGAACGAAGCCAAGATGGTAGACTCCTGATGGAGCCTTTAATGCTCTCTCTGCATATTTCTGTTATGTCTACCTCTGTCGAAAAGGAGATCAAGATTGTCATCTGTATTCCATACATTCTCAATAATAATTTCCAAGCAAATCCACTGTAGAAATCAAACAATCTTTGCAAAATCAGGAGTAAAGCATGACCACTTCAGGTGCGCCAAAAATTTGAAACTTGGATTTGGATAGTTTCCTGTATGTATCTGAGTAAGAGATGCAGTTCAAAATTACTCCATAGTTCCTTTCCAGAAGCGGGTGCAAGATGCAACTGGCTAAGGTCCAGGCTCAACTTCCCAGTGGTAGAAATGTTTCCCGTTCCTTCCCAGGTATTTACTTTTTGTTTGAGCCTCATTAGGTCATAGTTTTGTCCTTGTAGAATTGATAATTTTTCATCTACAATGGAGAGTAAATCATATTTTCACTGAATGAACAACATCCCAGTTCTCTTTATAAATTATTTTCTTTTTTACTCTCTCTAAATTTCCACTTTCCTTCACTTGTGGGATCAGGGTGGCAGATGAGACAGGACTGGGGAGGTCCAATGGAGATTGTCACAGCAGAACCCTGGAGAGGGGTCCAAGTAGGGTTAGGACTGTCTTGAGGTCCCGGCCCAGTTTCAGGGATGTTCCCACTGCCATCTCACACCACAGAGAATGTTTGTGTTAAGAGGCCAAGTCTTCCTCCTTGCAAATGCAGGGGTCCCATCTTTTACACTCAAAAGATCCCTCCAAACCTCTAGATGAACAATTTATTGCTGGCGTGGTTGTGATCTCATGAAGCAACCTGTTCGATTTAAGCCCGTTCCAGTTGCCATTAGTAGGAAGTCTGCAGGGATTGGTATCTCTAAAACTTGCTCTTAGATCTACTCTTGGAGTCGAGTCTTGCTTTTACATGGTGGCTCTTTGTGGTCATGGAGGGAAAGGAGATTCAGTTCTCTACATTAGATGGTTCCTTAGCTGTGCCACATGAGACGGAGCTTTCCAACCACCAGCTGTCCTGACTTCCTTACTTTGTCTTGGTACAGAACTGTTTGCCTTTGACCTTCTTAAGAAGTGACATCCAGAACTGGACCCAGTATAATATCTTTGTGTTTGGGAGTATGTCTATTTTTTCCTGTTATACAACCTTTTGTCTTGCGCAGCTGCTATAAGCATGGATTCTTTTCAAAAAGAATTTCAAACATTAAATTTATTTTAAATCTATCTTCTCTCACATATACACATACAAATTTAAAAGTACCTCTACCTCTTGGCTGAACTACTAAGGTCTTTTCAAGCTCTAAAGTCCTAGTGTAAGTTGGTTTGTTGTCAGCATGTAGATTATAGAAATAATGAAATGACTCCCAAATCATTTGCAAGAATTTTAAACTACAAGCAAGAGCTCAAAACTACCAAAAGACCAACCTTTGTAGGGATTTGTCAGAGCAGTCCTGACCTCCAGAATGGGGTTTTCTAGTACAGTGCTATCTTACTTGCATTTTTAATAAGACATAAAGGAAAGATGGCCATAATCATTTGTGTTCTTTGACGTGAAATCAAAGTATTAAACCAACTGGCTGTGGAACATAATATTTTATGGACCAGTTCAGGGATCTCTCTGGGTAAGGGGTGTTAGGTGCACAAAGATCGTACATTTTTCTCTCATGATGATGATCATGCCTACCATTTTTTCTGTTTAGACTCTGCTGGAGAGGGGAAAGAACAATTTGTTTGGCATTACAGTTTGTAACCACCCAAAGCAATTCAATTAAGGACTAATAAGGATGTCTATGGAGTTCTGACCCAAATGGTTCAAAGACATGCCCATGTTTCAGAGCAATCTGGAGGGCAAAGCAGAGGAGTCTCAGAATTAGTGGCAAGTCACTTGTCTGAGCTGCTTTTCTCCTTTTTCTCCTCCTTAGAAGTATTTAATTTGGGCCAAACATTCCTGCATTTTCCCATCTGTAAAGTAGAAAGGAGATGACTGCAAATCATGGTATACACACTCTGCCTCCTCACGGACTTACAATAAATAAAGTCACATAAAAACAATATGACTTGAAAAAAATCAAATGTCTGATACAGGCAAAGCATTACTTTTACCTCTGCAGTTTTGACAAGCTGGAATAAGGGAAAGAAGCAAAGTTAACATCAAAAGCTCTGGCTGTGTGTCCGTGAGGCAATTCCAGATCCTCTCTGAGCCTAAATTTCCTTATCTCCACAAAAGAATCATGAAGAGATTTGTCTTTCAGGACCTTTGTGAAATATAAATGGGAGAGTGTATGTAGAAAGAAGCACATAGGGCCTGGATATAAAGTTTGTTCCAGATAGGGCACCCAACCCAGACCCCAGGACAGAGCTTCCTTTGCTTCACTACTGTACTGTGGGCAAACAGGAAGTGCAGTATCCCTTCCCCGAGAGCTGGGGTAGGGTCAGTGTTGTCTCTTGTTGGATAGCAAACATTCACTTGTGTTTTCTCCAAACATGCCAGAAAATGTGATATTCCAAGAAAATGTGCTGTATTTACACTCTGACTTTGGAAATAATCCCCTGACCACCCCCAATTTACCACTCTGGCCTTCACCCTTCCCAATTCCCTTTTTGCACAAAAGCAGCAATAGGTGCAAAATCAGTGTTACCTATCTTACTGGCATAATTCTTGGCTTTGGCCCATGCTGTCACCACTGCCTGGGAGACCCCCCCCACGCACACCCTGGGCCTCCAGCTCCCCTCACCATTCATACCCTTGTCCCTCAGCATTCATCTGAGACCTTATCCTTCGCAGGCAGGCCGCCTCATCTCCAAGGTCTAGATTGTGTGTCTCAGGCTCCTGTGTTTTCATTCCTCTGAACGAGGACCACATTTTATTGTGATGGCTTGTTTTGTTTTTCTTTTTTTTTTTTTTTTAAGATTTTTATTTATTTATGAGAGACACAGAGAGAGAGAGGCAGAGACACTGGCAGAGGGAGAAGCAGGCTCCCTGAGGGGAGCCCGATGTGGGACTTGATCCCAGGGCCCCAGGATCACACCCTGAGCCAAAGGGAGATGCTCAACTGCTAAGCCACCCAGACCTCCCCCTGCTTCCTTTTTAAAGAGATGGCTTGTTTTCTTAACCTGTGTCCCCTTATACTGTGTGCCCCACACTGGTGTGGAGAGTGTGCACATGGAGGTAGTCCCTAAATGAGGAAGCAAGAAGTGGGTGAAATCTCCAGAGCATGTGCTCCCTCCCCTCCCTACCTTGTATCCTTCTTGTCTCTTCTCCACTTGCCTCTTTCTAGTAGAAATGTCTTGTCTCTGTCATTTTTCTGCTTCAGGACTAGGCATTTAGCAACTGCCATGGTTCTGGCCACTGTTGAATCAAAGAGTAAAAGAAACTGAATCCAACATTTGGAATGAGTTGCTTCCTTGCCAGCCAAGCTACCGAGCCAACTGGGGACGGCATTTCATATATTTCACTTTTTTCCACTCGTGCCTTGCAGTCCTTAGTTGGTGATTTTTTTTTTTTTTGGAGCTCTTGTTATATTAAAGGAAGTAAATCCAGTATCTGTGTGCAAGCTTGCAAACTGAAAATGTATCCCAGTACAGATTTGGCTCTTGGTGTGTGTGCGTGTGTGCGTGCACAGGGGGGTAGGCTGCTCTGTTTTCCCAAGTACTAGTGAATTAAAGAGCAAAGAAAGAAACTGTGATGCAAATCTATTGAGGTTACCTCATCGCCGAAAGTACTCTGCTCATTTATTTTGACAAGCCCAGCTCCAGTTTAATTACCAGGCCTTCGTAGTCAACTGGTAAACGGAGCACTAGTGACTTTGGCAGGAGAGGAGAGATCTGTGTAACACGAGCCTTCGGAGTGAGTCCATGCCGACTCCTTGTAAAATGGAGCGAGGCCCTACGTTTCAGGAGAATTTCAGGAGAGCAGGTTAAGTAATGTGTGACTGTACTCACAAATCCGTGAGCCTTTTATGAGCCAAGCACCCCGGAATGTGTACATTAAGTGAGTGTAGCTTCTTACAGAAGGTTTGTTGGCCATTCCAAGCTTTTTCCACTTAATGATGCCATTAGCCACAGATTTTGGGAAGTCTTCATGTGGAATTACGTTTAGAGTCAATTTTCAAGTCAAAACAGAAAAATTATAAATGTCACCTGAAGATGATCAGTATAATACAAGAATGGGGTAAGGCTATTTCTTGCAATTGCTTGCTTCCTTTTTATTATCCATTTGGACCCATAGTTCCTTTGAGCTCTTTCCCCAGACTGAATCTTCCCTGGAAGGAAGTGGTTGGGCCATCACTGAGGTCCCTTATGAGAGGGTGACATGGTGTTGATAGACCCATTAGGGCCATGAGCCCCTTCTGTACACTTTAATAGGCACTGGGGGGACTTCAGTTTTTGGCAGTTTATCAAAACTCCATGAGAGTAGAAAAAAGTCCTGCCTCATCTCCAAGGTCTAGATTAACCTGTGTCCCCTTGAGACATTGTGTACAATTGGTGCTCGTTGTCCTTTATCTCCTCTAGCTGAGCATCTGCTCAGAGTTTGGGTGATGTTTCTCCTGATACCTCAGGCACATCAAAAAAGAAGGGAAGGTGTCACCAACAGCTTCTGCACAGCATACAGGTCCCAGTCACCTAGCCCTGTGTCCCCACAGTCTAATATGTTCTTTCTTTTCCTTCCTATAAATTTTCCTACTGAGATTGGTAGCACTCAACCATTAGAAAATATTTTTATTTTTCTATCCTCCCACTCACTATCTAGCTTAGATCTTCATTTCTCCCCACCCTTAAAAAAAGTTAAACACAGAATGTACCTGCCTAAGCAATTAACAACTTGAAACTTGCTAACATCCATGAGGACAAAGGAAAAGCCCTGCTGAGCCTGAAATGGAATTTTAGTGAGTCACCAGTACCAAAGGTAGACAGATCTTGGAAGAAGGTCTGTTGGGGTGAAGGGGGCAGTAATACAAAAGAAAGCCCTTATGACCTCAGAACCTGGTGCAAGTGACTACAGCTTGCAGGGGCAGGGCTGATGGGGATGCGAGCACAGCACAAATTTATAAATGACGGGGTTTTGAGATCCCAAGGCCAACTATAAGGCATAGCAATAAAAATCTCATGTAAAGGATTTGCAGCAAGACCACCCTTTTTGGGGAGGCTGAGAAGTATTTTTCACCTCAGTGTAAACCCACTCTCTGGGCTGTGCGTGAATTTAGCCATCATGCGTCCAAGCTGCTAGTCTGGCCAGAGGGAGGATGGCCTTGGTTGTCTACTGGCCTTGCACTTGACAGCACTTGTGCCCTTCCCTCTGGTCACAAGAGCAAAGGGAAAATCTACAGCAGCGGTCACAATGAAGCAAGAACCCTTCCTTCCTCCACTTGTAAAATAAAGGAAACGTAATCCCCACCTTGCAACATTTTATGACTTTTGTGAAGGTTTTCTTTTCCGAATCCTAGGAGAGAACATGGAGGCTGTGTGAAAGTATAAATTATAACGAGCTGGTAATTTATTTGGAAGAAATTTTATTGTTCCTGTTGTGGCATGAGAATTTAAAACAATCTTAGAATACAAATTTGATCTCGGAATACAGACGAAGTAAACATTATTTGGCAGGAGGCATGAGTAACAAAAAGAGGTGGCTATGATACTTATTGTTTAATGCTGAATTTCTTTGAAGGCTCAAACACTCACATTCCCCCCAGAGTGGGGCAGGGCTCCTCAGTGAGGAGAGCCAAAGAAGGGGAGCTGGTGAACTGGGAGCCCAGGCCCATCTATGAAGCAGCTTAGCTCCAGCCAGTTGTCACAGGGAATGTGGATCTGTGTTGGCCAGAGCTTCAGATATTTTTTAAAGCAAACCAAGTAATCCAGAATTTTATGTGAAATCACCCAAGGTCTACAAATTGGCAACTAACTCAGTTTTTTTGAAAAACACTGCTAGGGCCAGACACATCACATCTGTGGGCCAGACTCCACTCATGGGCCTCCAGTGTGTGCCCTCTCTGGCCGTGTGTATTCCCTTCAAGCATGTGGTCAAGAAAGGGGACACCCTGGCTTCCAGTGTGAGGTGGAATGTGGGGCAGGATGGTGCCACTGGGTCAGGATGAGAAAAGCACCTGCAACCCAGCTCAGTTTCCTTATCCTGTTGGATGATTTTCAGCGGATGTGGAAGCCATGTAATGACCACTGGGACAGCTGGGGTCTCACTCTCTACTGAAAAGGAGCAATGAATATTGGGACTGTGGCCAGATTGGTGAACCATGGGGATTGCTGCACTCTGTAACTGGGGAGGTTAACTCTTCCAGGGTGGTACCTTGAGAGAGAGAAGCCCTGAAACCAGACAAGAGGAATTGAGTGGTAGAGAGAATAAGGCATTTCCAGGAGATGGCTGCACGGGAAAGCCCGTTAGGAGAGGAAGGTTGTGGATGCTATGGACCCCTTTGTCTGAGGCTGCACCCCCCAACCCACTGCAATAAACATGGGCAGTGGCCCAGCTCTTCATGAGCTGGAACCACTGTAATTCTTGTCTTCTGGTCTATGGAATAAAGACTCTCACTACTATCTCTAAGTCTAAACATGAAGATCATCTGCTTTAATGTCATGCTTTATATTATCCACTGGCTATGTCCCATTAGAATGACTGCTAGAGTGGATATTGTTGTTTATGTTATCAGAACACCTCAAAAAGGGGCTTGATGATTACTTGTTAATTTGTCTCGTTAAGATGTGTTCATGTGCATTTTATATTTCATCTGTATGTCTATATATTTAAAGATCCGCTCGATCTTCAGTTTCAATACTTTTTCTTGCTTCGTGAAACTTTGTTTCTGGTGATGTTATTTTTGTCTGCACCCCATCCAGACACCCACATCATCTTGTGCTCACCAAGACCACAGGAATAGAGTCTGTAGGTTAACAATTCATCGTGGAGTATGGATGTAGTGAAAAGAAACTAGATTAGAAGAAAGTTGGCCAGTTGATGAGCTAGAATCCATGTAGTCTAGATTGTCTCAGAATCAACCAGAATGGAAGAGAAAGTCATTTTGTGTAATTTGCAAGTATGAGTGTGCATTTTTTTCTCTGAAAATCTTTGTCAGGATTAGAGGAAAAGTTATATATTTTTTACCAAGCAATTTGCTTAAGAATCTACTTTTAAATTTCCATAAATAATAAAAGTCCTGGATGTATATGTATATCTAAAAAGTATATAACAAATACAATAATATGTAAATATATAAAACATTAATATTATTCAACATTATTTATTAAAATGATTATAATTGCATTAATTATAATTATATATTAATCATATGTAATTATTAATATTATGTTAATTTTAATACATAATGTAATCTTGATATATAATATTATATATAACAAATACAAATTGATTTCATTTCATTTTAAACCTTAATGTGATTTCAAAAATTACTTTTTTTTTTTTTTTTTAGAGAGAGGGAAAAGGGGGAGGGAGGGGCAGAGAGAATCGTAAGCAGTCTCCAAGCCCAGTGCAGAGTTCGACTCAGGGCTCTATCTCACAACGCTGAGATTATGACTCAAGCCAAAATCAAAAGTCAGACGCTCAACTGACTGAGCCGCTCAGGCGCCCCTGAGAGAGCTTTTAATATTTATTCTAAGTGGATAATCTCATTCGAACATGGTGGTAGCATCCTAATCTTTTCTTGGATCATTTCTATATCCACTATAATTAAAAATATATAAAAATGGTACATGCTGTGGGAAGAGGAAGAGAAGAAACACTGGAAATTAAGTGACAGTTTTGAGTTATGAAGGGCAAGTGATTTTTCTCTCATTTATTGTAATTAAGTGATTTGTGCAGCTTAAAAAAAAGAAAAGATCTCAAAATGGCAAAGCAGTGCCTCCAGAGTAAGAGTTTCCTTTTCAAAAATAGTCATTTTTAAACTCTTGATCTTATATTAATTACACCCAGTTTCATCATTAATTAAACTCATTTTCCTCAGCCTGGACTTCTTTTCACTTTCCAGTAATATATTCCTTAGTCTTCTTATTTCTCTGTCTAATCAAGATAACCCTTGATTAGAGAACTGAAAGGGGAAAGAATAAATTATTTCAGATGCTCAATTCTGAGCACCTCAGACAGTTTCTATAATAAGAAAGACCAGTTAGGGTAAGGGGACCCTTGTTGGCTCTGTGAGTCAGCTCTGCAGGAGATGCTGTGCACTCAGGCACTGCCCGGAGATCTATATCTCTGTTCTTGACATCTGTAGGTGCCACTGCCACCACCAATGGTGATGATGATAAGTGATGGGAAAGCAAGCTGGGAGGTGATGTATCTTCCTTGACAGATTTAAAGGGTTGCTACAGGCAGCCCTGAGGCAAGTGCTGATGGAGGACATTCTGGCGCCGGCCTCAGGTCACTGTGGCACAGTCAGGCAGAGCTGTGAGAAGCCCGGAGCCATGTGGAAACTCTGTGGTTTACATCTATGCCTGGATCCTTCTTTTTGAAGATGGGAGAAGCTGGGGGAAGGGGTGAACTGGACGTTGGCCTACAAAATCTGAAGTAGCCATTACGGTTGGTTAGTTGGTCTCTGTCTTGTACTTGGGTTATTTTTGTGGGGATCCACTGCTTACTGCTCCATGCTCGGCTTCCAAGGATATGCCCATAGTAAACATCGGGATATAATGAATATCCTAGATTTTGAGGCGTGCTCCCCATCACCAAAGCCCTGCTTTCACCCAGGGCATGGTAAGTGCTAGGTGTGGGCTGGGTGCATCCTAATACTGGTCACTGGGGAAGCAGCTGATCTCAGTCACTGCCTTGGCACAAACAAGTGAACACAGATGAAGTGAAGCAAAGGACCTGGGGTGCTCCCCAGGGAGCCCGAGGAACTGAACTCCCTGCTTCCAGAAAGCCAGGCAGGGACATCAGACGAGCAAACGTATGCTTAAAGGCAGCACTAGCCCCCAGTTATCCCACTCATTTTTGTTTATTTAACTATAGATGGGAGTTTGGGTTATAAAACAGCTAACTCATTTGCTTTTCTTTTTTGCTTTTGTCTTTTCCAGGACTTTTATAAGTATTTGACTTTACTCAAAATGTGCAAAGAGGAATAATGGAAGCACCTGAATACCTTGATTTGGATGAAATTGACTTCAGTGATGATATATCTGTAAGTAGCACTTCTTGCAAGCGATGCTTCAGGAGATACTGCTTTCACCTACATGGGCTGCTTTTTTTATAATCTGTATATCCTAAACTCTCCCAGTCGTGTTTAGCAGTTGACAGCCGAAATCCCATGTGGCAGACAGTGTGGTTTTGGGGTCTACTGGACTAAGAAGTGAATCTCACTTGATTGTGTGTGTGTGTGTGTGTGTGTGTGTGGTGGGGGAGGGGTGGAGTGGGAAAGACAGTTGGCCTTACTGAGCCTCCCCTTCCTAATAGGTTTCCTTGTTGTCAAAATTATTCATTGAGTAAACATATAAAGTGCCTGTGGATAGCCCGTTATTAACCCTATCAGTGATAATTCCCTTTATGTGATTGGCTTTGCCACAGCCAGCGTTCTCTGGAGTTCACAAGGACACGGAAGGCCAAATTATTAACTGATGAACAATAAGAGGAATCCTTCCAGTCATTTTAGGTATCAGTGCACAGGTTGGATGCTTTTGGGAAATGCTGAGAAAGAGTCATGTGTTGATAAGGACTGGGCCACCTGCTCTCTGAGGCCCTGCTTAATCCTGTAAAGCTATGGGCTGGTGAGCTGCTTCATTCCCACAATAGCCACCAACTTCCTGCTGCCTCCAGCTTACCCCACGGTGGCTCTGAGGGGTCCTCTCTGTACAAAGCCTGGCTAGAGCTGATTGTGATTTACCCCGGGCCACACAGTTAATTCTGCCACAGGGGCCAACTGGCAGCCAGGTTGGTTTCTCAGCCCCCAGCTGGATTGGAATGATGGGAAGGTTGATGTTTCTGAACCAGCCGTATAACTTTTCTTCTCACCACCTCCATGGTCTGGAAGCTACTTTCCATCACTCTCTCAGGGCATGGAGCTTTGGGTCACCACTAGAAATGGTCTCAAAAAGTTAAGCTTCTTTTCACACACCTCTGGCAATGGACTAATTTCTCTACTTTGGTATTCATTTTGAAGTAAAATTTGCATTATCTGTAAGCACTGGATTACTAGGGTGAGTCTGATGAATGACCTGATTTATCTGACCCTGGATGAGTCTTTGGGTACCAGGGGAATGTAAATCCAGCCTCTCCCTGTTTTAGCTTCCAGACAGTCCTTATTGATCCTCATTATAAGTAGAGGAAACATGCATTATGATTAGGAGTTCAGAGTAGCTCTCTTAGCTTTGATAATGAAAAATTTTTAAGAGCATAGGCTTTGGGAGGCAGCAGTCAGCTCCCTCCTTTGCTCTGGCCTTTGCTGACTGTGCATGATAACTTCGCCTCTCCCAAGATACCCACCTAACTTTTAAGGCTGTTTTGAGGATTGAGTGACCCAATAATATACATGGAGCACTTTGCTTGGCATACAGTAAGTTGCTCGTAAAGTAGCTTGTGTTATTATTTCAGTGAATAATAACAATAATATTTACATGACCAATGGTGAAGAAAGAACTCAAGGGAGAGAACCAGGCATCACGTCAGGACTTTTTTTCCTTTTAAAACACAATAGAGCATTTGTATTTACAGAAGAATCATCTGGCGGCAGCCTATAATTTTGATGAATTAGGGATCTCCGCTTGAAAGATAATAAAGCGTGTTAAGCAATAGCTGGCACCGTTTAGCAAGTCAGGGATACAGAATTATGTAAGAGTCCAGCCTCTACAACTTGACCACTTCGGAAACATAAATAAAGCTAGTCCATTTGTAATTGTGTAGCTGCCCTCAAGCCTTTCCCCCATCCACTTTCAATAGGTTTCTATTGTTTGGATCTTTAACCTGCCTTCACAATTAAATCAGAAGGAAAGAAATGGCAGCCATGGAATGGTTGAAACAGTAATGGCACGCACTTACTGATCGCTCCCTCGAGGAGGGGCAGGATCTTGTTGAATCCATGCAACAGTCCTGGGAGGTAGAAATGTATCATGATCTTCATTTTACAGATGAGCATACCAAAGCATGGAAGTGTTGCCCATCTTGTCCAGGGCCACCCAGCTCACTGGAAGTGCTCTGTCTCTGGAACACCTGCTCTGGGTGCAGTACTTGACTGCCTCCCTGGATGAATATAGTCTACTGCAGTGGTCTTCAGGGTTGAAGATTTTACCCACTCCCCAGGGGATCATTTGGCAATGCCCAGGGACATTTTTGGTTGTCATGGTTGGGGAGGGGTCCCACTGGCATCTAGTGGGTAGACACCAGGGATGCTTCTGAACAATCTAAAATGCACAGGAAAATCCCCTGTAACAAATACCTGACCTACAATGCCGGTAGTACTGAGGGTAAGCAATCCTGTTGCGTTTGTTTTTTTTTTTAACCACATGAAATTTTAAAAAGCTCTAATATGGCAACCTCTATAACATAGCAGATTATTTTATAATAGCTCTGTTGGATCCAGGCTCAGTCTTTTAAATGTGCCAGGACCGTATTCTTAGATACTAACTTTTTGGGGAAAGCAGTGATGACCTCTTTAATATTGAAATGATTGTTCTCTGCCTGTTTAGGTAAACTAGCAGCAATAAATGTTACAACTGCTTTAAGAGCCAAATGGAGGGACGTCTGGGTGGCTCAGCGGTTGAGCATCTGCCTTCGGCTCAGGGTGTGATCCCGGTCCAGGATCGAGTCCCACATCGGGCCTCCCTGCGAGGAGCCTGCTTCTCCCTCTGCCTGTGTCTCTGCCTCTCTCTCTGTGTCTCTCATGAATAAATAAATAAAATCTTTTTTAAAAAAGCCAAATGGAGGCTATTTAGAAGCTGACGTTTGTAAAAGTAGGTGTGTTCAACTTGCTCATTCACTGGCATAAAAAGAATGTAGTCAGTCCCCCATAAACATGCCATTACTTTCAGGATTCCATAATCTCCATCTCTGACAGCCCTGACGTCTCTTCCCTGGTTGAGTGGCAGGAGTGGGGAGGAAAATGCACAATACATTTGAAAAAAGATGTTTACCAAAAAGATGCCCAAGCTCACAACTGCTCTTCTTCCTCTCTAGCTGTGGCCCTCTGACATCATCTGTTCTCTCTGTCTCATCATTTTCCCGTCTGGTCATGAGCCTGGTTCTTGTTTTAATTAAAGCACAAGCTGTATGTTGGTTCAAAATAGCAACTAAAACTTTTTTGCCTTTACCTAATGAGACAAAACCCAGAAGGCAATCAAATTATTTTGAAGCTTCCCAGACTCCAAAATAACGTTCATCCTTCACAAACGGTGGGGTTTAAACTACACGTTCTTGTAACCCTGCCATCTCAACAGAGAGAACATTGCACAATCCCGGCAGGTCCGGGAGGGAGATGACGACACATAGAAACGCCACAGTGCAAAGCAGGGCTTTCCTGTCTCTGCAAATGGGTTTGCAGATTTCTTTCTTAACTCCTATGGAAGCTAGACCACTCTCTTAGAGAAAGAAAAATGCGCCTGAATATTATTTTACCACAGGGTTCTTTGTAGTCATGGTGTATATGTTTTATTAAGAAAGGCCAGGGACACCCGGTGACTCAGTGGTTGAGCGTCTGCCTTTGGCTCAGAGCATGATCCCGGGGTCCTGGGATCGAGTCCCACATCGAGCTCCCCCCTGGATGCCTGCTTCTCCCTCTTCCTGTGTCTCTGCCTTTCTCTCTGTCTCTCATAAATAAATAAATAAATCCTAAAAACAAAAAACAGAAAACTGTATGACCACTTTTCCTTCCCCTTTCTGAGCGACTTGGAGTAGGGACTCTGGACCAGTCCACAAGATGCCATCAGTTTTCCACATTTGGTACCGTGTGATTGCAAATTGCTGTTCAAAAATAATGGCATTGGTTTATGTTATAAATAAAATATAAAACAAGATAAAGAAAAAAACAGGCAGTTCTCTTAATTTTATTGCACTTGGGCTTTCCCATCTGTAAATGGTAATAATGAGCTACCTGTTGCCTGAATCTTATGGAGAAAATATGAAATTTTATATATGTATGTATATAAATACATACATACATCTTTATAAAATACACACATATGTATACATACATAGCTCTACACATACTTATATGTGCATACGCACATACACATGTAAATACACACACAAGTGAGGATATACTCTCTTCCTCTATTCAGGAAGAATTTTTTTTTGCCACTTTTCCTCACCACCAGGACTCCAACTTTGGTGAAAGATGACATTTTGTGACAGCCTTTTTTTTTTTTTTTTTGTGCAAGTCACATGAGATCAAGACAAACAAGTGTCCTTGCTCTTCAACATCCCCTTTAAGCCAACCGGAGGAATAGCACAGAATTATGTGGATTCATCTCCCTAAAGAGACTGAACCATTGTCTGATAGGAAAATAACTTCTTCTTTTTTTTTTTTAAAGATTTTATTTATTTATTCATGAGAGACACAGAGAGAGGCAGAGACATAGGCAGAGGGAAAAGCAGGCTTCCTGTGTGGAGCCTGAAGTGGGACTCGATCCCAGGACCCTAGGATCATGCCTTGAGCTGAAGACAGATGCTCAACCATTGAGCCACCCAGGTGTCTGGGAAAGTAACTCCTATGGCAAACAACTCTCCTTTCAGTGGGTTTTCACATTTTTCCATCCTTGCACTAAAATACCTGCCACCCTCTGGTTTGTGTGCACCACTTTTTACTCAATGTAAAATACTGATGCTTCCCAATATTTCATTCCATTTCCACAAAGTAATTTCGTAGCAGCAGGAGGCCCCAAGAAACGGCATGGGGAGCTTATCAAGTAGACTCAGGCAGAGAGTTGAGTGGGTCAAGAATACAGCTTTTGCCCCGATTTTCAGAGCGAGAAAGAATGTGAAGTTAATCAAGGTAGAAAGAACCTGGCTTGTCTCTCTTCTCTAGCAAGAAGTCTACCTGAGTTAGATCCTATCATGATTGCTTCTGTGCCTCCTAGAAGGTGACCAAGATGCTCTCACGTGGCCTTGGCCCCCTTTTTACCATCCTGTCCCTCAGCCCTGCCCTTCTTGGCACTCACTTGCTCTTATCCACACTAAAACTTTTCTTAGGGCTTCTTGGTACAATCTAATTTTATTGGGGGTCCACATGTTCTTTTTGCAAATGTCCTGTGTTCAAGTCTAGATTACCTTTCACTCCTCCCTTTTGCGGCCTCTATTATCAAAAGCCTCCTGCCTTGTTCTGCTATCACATGTCATCTGTGTTCTCTTGTATCCTAACACCTGCCAGCAAAGGAATTAAGAATAATCTAATCCAGACAAGATGAATTACATGTTCATGTCCCATAGGTAGTATAAGAGCCCAAGACCGGAACCTGGGCCCCGAGACTCCACATCTTGGACCTGATACCTCTTCCTGAGAAGGTGGAAATCAGCCTTATAGAGTGATTTCCAAGAATGAGCAATTGCCAGATTTTTTTTTTTTTTTTTTGCTCTTCCTTTACTCTGCAGATAGCCCTCAAAGATCTTATCTTCCCTGCTAGTGAGAGCATGTATTAGATTCACGGTACAGTTAATTTACACAGACTATTTACCTCTTATGTATGGCTAGACTTTATGCTGATCCACTCAACAACGTGCATTAAACGTTTACAGTGTGCCAGGAGCAGTTCTAGGTGTGGATGAATGACACAGGCTTGATCTATGTTCTCAGAGTTTACAGGACCCTATCATAACAATTGAGCCTATTATGAAATGTCAGGTTAACTTCATAGAAGGTCAGATTTAATTACAATTTCAAGCTCCATTCTTGACAGTCTTTATATTCCTCTGGTGATTGATTATTGGCTCACAATTAAAACTAGACCATCACTGAATCATAACAAGGATTATAGCCAGCCCTGTGTCCTGCTTCCAGTTAGATTTCTTTTAATCTTTCTTTTGTAATTTTTAACGTTTGCCTCAGTAGTTGCCATTGCTTTACCTTAGCTTCTAAATGCTCATTTTTTATACTTTTTAATGTAAATAATAGTAATAGCTAGCATTTATTGAACACTTACTATACATCAGACACAACTACTTGTGTTTTACATGATAGCTCATAATCTTCACAGCCATGCTCTGATAGAAGTAGCATTATTATCCTGTTTTACAGATGAAGAAACTGATAGAGGCTAAGTAATTACTATTAATTAGTGGGAAAATGGTGAAGCTAGGATATAATGTGGGCGGTTTGGCTCTATAAACCATGTGGGTAACTTCTGTTGAAATGACTTCTGCTGGGCCCTTTGGTCACCTCTGGTTGGCTCTGTTCATCCAGCTCTCTTCTCATCCATGATCACTTCTCCTAGCAGAAGGGGATCATTCAGTATTATGCTATCTCACCACCTTTGCCAGTGTGGACCTTCATCTTTTGCCTGACTGCATGTTAGAACTATAATGCTATATGTGGTATATTCTGAAAATGGTCAAACAGCTACTGAGTCTTCCCAAATACCAACTGTAAAAAAATCTCAGCATAAAAGAATTTGATTATTAATTTAAAAAAAAAACTCTCTTGATGGAATAAAAACAAGGAACCAGAACAAAAATGCATTTGAAAATAGGATTATTTCTATTCTTCTCTGACAAAGCCTAAATGTAGAAAGAAATGTATTTAAAGCAGTCTAAAAATAAATAAATAAATAAATAAATAAATAAATAAACAAACAAACAAACAAAGCAAGCAGTCTGGGATGAATTATATGAAAATGTAGCTCACCAGTACCTGCATTGTGTAGAAATGGAGGCTAAAACTGTGGGCATCAGTATGGTCACTGTGAAATATGGAAATGTGGAAAGAATATTCCAAGGACACAGAGCTGTGCAGAAGTTTGTTCCACATGGTATGGAGAAAAAGAGGCTTCTACAAAAGAGACTGGAAAACAGTTTTCAGAAATAGAGGAGGAATATTAAGGGAGCTTTGAAGGGAGAGAGGGATCTAAAGAATTTAAGGAAACAAGTGGCCAATTGTGGGAAATAGGCCATTATAAAGAGAGGGATAGATTTTCCAGTGAAGGCCCATTGGTGGCCATAATAAGAGTGGGGCCTTTGGGGCAGTAGAGTGGAAGCCATGTCATGGTGGCTAGAGGGGCAAATGTAAGAGACAAGGAAGGGGAGGAAATAACCACAGCAATTCTTTCAGAAAAGATGGCAGTGAACACAAGAGCAAGAAAGCCTGTGGTCAACTGGGGAGGCAGTGTGTCTTGAGGCGGCAGGGGTACTTTTTTGTTTTTATAGGATTAGGGGAAAGAGCCGAAGACAGTGGCTGAGGAGAAGGAGAGAAGAGGGATGATGGCAAAGCCCGAGCTCTGAAGGCATGGGAGAGGAAGAGGCCTGAGCACAAGTGGAGGGTTAGTGGGGAAGGGGTGGACTGTTAGTGCCACATGGTTGCCATCATCTGTGGGGAGAGCGTCAAGTCAGGACATGCCTTCCTGAACTGGAAAGGCAGGCCACCAGAAAGAAGGCCTAAAGTGCAGAAAAATACTACACCTCTGAAAATCGCACTTCAGGGTGTGTCTGCTTTCACCGCCAGCTTTGTGTCTACACATGGTTGCTGTTTCGTTGTGTGCCTATTGAGATGCCTGCCTAAATTTTGGAAAGCTTTGTGAGGAATCGTGAATTTCAGGATGGTTGTTTGGATGACTGGCTTAATTGTTTCTTTTGGAAACGTAATGAGACCTCAGTTGTTTAAAGTCTCTAACTTCAAAAGGTGCTGGGGATTTTCATTCTTTTATTCTCTGTGGCTCATTACCATTTGAGTCATGTCTGCTTGTTCACCCAACTGGCTCCAGCTTTCTGGAGTAAGGGCCAAAGCCTTTTAGTCCTGAACAATATCTAGGGTGGTCAGAGATCCTCATGGCTCAGTGTAGAAATAATGCATGGTTATTATGAATCCCATGCATGTTCAAGCTATTTTGCATGGCAGAGTGACAAAAGTGACTGGCGCAGGCTGGGATGTGTAGGATTGTCTTGCGTCATCTTGACTCTAGTTTGCGAAGCTAAGCTTCAGTGTCAGCCCTTGGCTGTGGACTCTTTTGGAGGAGGAAAGACCAAAGAGAAGCCAAATAACTTACTGGGACAAGCTGGGCTCTCCTCCTTTCCAATCCCAGCTCATCTCCCTCCTCGGGTCTCTTTAGTTGCCATATCTTGATCTGCTGAGCTTAAAATCAGGAGGGGAATGAAGATGGTGAGAGAAGAAGGGCCATATACACACATGGAAAACAGGTTGGAGAAAAAGATAAAAACATTCAGCATCATTTTAGTGCTTGCAAACTGACTTGACTTGGCTTTGGCGTTATCTCACATGATTACCTGTGTTCTACATGTTAAGAAAGTGAACCCCAGAGATATGAAATGATTTATTTGTCCAGAGCCCCAGTTAATAAATATCAGAACTGGAGCCTAAAACTAGGTCTTCTGGTTCCAAATCCATTGTCCTTCATGCAGAAGGCTGAGACATCAGCCACTACCCATCCTATTAATCTGTTAGAATTATTTTTCTTGTAACTATACCATGATTGCATCCCTAGGCTGGTAATAATGGGTCTTTCTAGGAAGGTGAGTGCCATATAAATATTAACTGCTACTATTATTCTTTTTATTATTGCCACTAAAATTATGGTTACATAGGGGAATTCATTTTATTCAGTTCAGTAAGTGCCCAGTATCTTTGGTAAATAAAATATTGTCCATATCCTCTAAAAGCAGAGAAAGCAATGATGGGAACATATAGGTGAAATATCATGTGATAGAATCTGTAATGGACTGGTACCTAAAATATACGTATAAAGCCATTGTTCTTGAATGTTAGCATGCATCAGAATCATCTGGTTGACTTGTGAAAATAAAGATTGCTGAGCTCTGCTGTCAGAGTTCCTAGGATGGGGCTCAAGAATTTCTAACAAGTTCCTAGATAGGGTTGATGCCACTGGTCCAGACATCACACTTTGAAAGCTGGAATTACTTCCATCTGGGAGGGTGGGAGAAATTTTTGTAAAAGTGACTCCCAGACAAAGCTTGAAGAATTAAAAAGGGTTTGCCTAGTGAAATTGGTGGAATGGCATTCCAAGTAGATAGAATATCATGCATAAAGGTATAGACAGGTAGAACAATAGATCGGAGATCCATAAGAAATTTCACTTTGCCGTAATCACAAGAAGTGGACGGTGCTAAGAGAGAAGCCTGAGCTCATGGAGGGTTTCACATGCCATGCTAAGGCTTTGCCCTGTAGCCCATGCAGAGCCCCTGAAGAATATGAAACAGAGAAGCAGCTTAGTCAAATTTGCATTTTAGAAAGCTAATTAATTCTAGTGCAAGTATGGAAGCATGGAGGAAATACCTAAATATGAAAAAGCTACTTTGAACATCTATAATATGCCCAGGGATTAATCAGACATGTGCTTGTCTTGATATTTCAGTCAAGTAGTTAATAAGACCCTGTGTGCCATGCTTACATGCATGTCCAAGTAAGGATGGCGATCCTTTGTCTCCGGCACTTTTGGGAGCCAACATAACACCTAGGAAACAACAGCCCACAAAGCAAGGCAGTATTTTCCCAAGGGCAAGGAAGAGTCTTTTAGGGCTGAAGCAGTTAGCCAGGGTTTCATGCAGAAAGCAGAGTGCAAGCTGGCCTTGCAGAATGCTGGCTTTTCCCTGGCCAGAAGAAGGCTTTGCAGGCAAAGAGGACCCTAGAGTAGAGAGGTACAGAAGGTGGCAGTAAACTTCGAATGCACCCAGACATTGAAGAAGCAGAGACAGCTGGTCAACCCGTGGCTTTTCTTAGGACATGATAGAGGAGTGGAAATGAAGTTAAGTTCACAAAGCCTAGTTCTATGGGAATAACCTCTGCAAGGTTTTCTTTAAAAAAAAAAATAATAAGCAACATATAGAGCTAGGAAATGTAGTGCTTTTCAACCATCTGCAAGCCCCCTCTCTCTTATCATCAAGGATAATAGGTATCAGGGGAACAGAATACAAAGGCAGGGAGTAGGGGCAAGAGACAGGGAAATACATTGGGCTTTGGTTCTGATAGGGCCAGAATGACAGTGGTTGTTGCCCAGGGAGTTGGCCATTGTCCGGGGAATGAGGTGGGTTGGCAATCAGACAGCTCCTTATAAAAGGCCATCTGTCCTTTGCACTCAGATGAGGGCCTGGGAAGCCCTCCCTTTCAGCTCCCCGATGGTAGTACAATGAGCTCGTGCAAGGGAGACTTCCTGGGTCATTTGCTTATTCAAGGATGTGCACCTATGAAAATGCTTTTGCATATTAGTGTTGCAAGTTGTGTGTTTCCTCTGCTCCTCTTCCCATCATGACCTAACTGTACAACATTCTCTTAAGCTCTATCTTCTATCCAAAGAGCAGTATTGGTGCTTACTGAAACAAATACACAAACTAATGTTTTCCTTGTGTCTTTATAAAGGATGGTGGATTTGTTCACAGTGTAGGTTGGAGTCTTTGCTGAATTGGCCATTCCATATACCCTTACAGTTATCCAAAACTCTGATTTTCTGGCCAACACATCATCCTTTTCTGAGATTGCTGTACTTGCGATTTTCATTACCAGGAGCAGCATATGACTTTTTCTTCAAGGTCATTATTCCCAAAGGCTTAAGATGTATGCCTTCACAGATGTGACTTTCTCTATGCCAGAGGTGGACACACAAAGCTGCTGCGTGGGATGTAGGCTGAGGCAGTGGGTGGGCCTCAGCGAGGCTAGTCCTCTGCCTGTAGCTCAGTACCCACCCCAACCAGGCAAATTTAAACCCTATTACATTAAGAGTTACTGCACTCTTCAGACCTTTGAGATCACATAGGAAGAGCTGAAGATATAGCTAATAATTCAGCGATCCTGACATGCCTGACTTTGGGGTGAGAGGTAGCAATTAGAATGCATGTGGCTGAAAATACAGAAAGCAGCATACCCAGTTCAATCAAAGGTATATCATTAAGCCAAGTGAGCAACCTTATTGAATTTATCATTAACTATATTTAAACACAATCCATCTTAAATTCCCCGTTTCTAAAATTTTGTCTTGGAGGAAAAACAGAATAAAACAGGAGAGGGGGTGAGACTCTGCCAAAGGGTGCTTTCCTTGGGCACATGGCAGCTGAAACAAAAGCCCCAATTTTAATTGAATTATAAACTGTGTAATTATTTAACCTGTACCAGCTGGTCTCAAGAAGCTACCAGATTCCTTAGAGACCTTGTACTTGGCGAAGAACATAAGGTACCTTATTAGTAACAAGAAAAATGCCTTCTGTACCTGTGTTACCCCCCAACCCCCAAAGAACGTACTGTTAAAGGGGAAGAATGTTTAAAGTTCATTTTTGGTTTAAGAGCCAGTCCTCCCTCCTTCTGAGTATGTGAGGGGATTGACTAAAGCACCTGTGGCCTCCAAGGAATGGCCACCATAAACAGGATGTTATTGCATCAGACAGGTAAGAGTAATTTCTCTAATTAGTCATTTGAGATTTCATTTTTCACTTGGAAGAACTGGAAATTTAATTTGTTTGTGACATGCAATTGGCAAACTGACTGTAGCTACAATTGCCCCTCCCTCTGTCTTGCTGTCCTGACATCATGTGAAAAGCACTGGGGAGTGGGGTGGGGGGGTCTCGATGTAGACACTTCGCTTCATCTATCAACATCAAGCTAACTAAAGTACCTTCTTATTGACAAATGTTCGCCAATTACACATTCCTCATTTGTAATGCTAGAATAATCCTAATGAGTTTCCCATGATCATTTTTCTTTCAGATTAAAGGTTTCTTCTCAATCCTCCCAAATTTTGCAGCAGTGAGGTCATTCATAGTATATTTTCATTTCCATAAGAACCTTGTTCCTAATGGTACAGAGCAAAATAATTTTAGGGAGCTATATTTTATGAATTAATGTATGATCAAAGATGGTCTGTTTGATTAAAGAAATAGTTCATCCCATCTATTTTTGTTCTAAAACATCCTTTTCTAAAAGGAAGATTGAGTGGCATCAAACATAGTCCCCATACATCATACCTATTGATTTCACATTTGTTTTCGCTCTTCTGGTTTTATGCCCCCTCGTGTTGTAATTTGTTATCCTGGGAGCTGGCCCCTGAGTCGCTACTGGGTTGGTGCTGGGAGGTGATTTCAGTTCAGACTACTCTGTACATGAAACAGATGAGCTTTCAGACACAGAACCACGCTCCTCTTGCTTTTTATAACGTTCCCCGCTGCACCCCCAGTATTTCCCATGGAGCTCACAGATGCCACAGAGTAAGATCTCTGACAAGTGGCAACGTGAGAGATGTTGGGACGGTCCAGCCAGCATGGCCACAGGTAAGGCTCCTGGCAGCCCTGGGTGCTGCAGGAAGCTAAGGCCTTTCCCCTTGGCTCTTAACACCTGGACTCAAAATGCAAAGATTATACACACCTTCTGGAAATCCCCAAGGCCACAAAATTCTTCCATCTTCTACAAACAAGTAGCAAAAGTAACAGGAGATAGAATGCCTGCTCGGCTCCCACCTTCCATGTGAAAAGCAGGACCATATAGCCCCTCTTTTTTTTTTTTAATTTTTTTTTATTTATTTATGATAGTCACAGAGAGAGAGAGAGAGGCAGAGACACAGGCGGAGGAAGAAGCAGGCTCCATGCACCGGGAGCCCGATGTGGGATTCGATCCCGGGTCTCCAGGATCGCGCCCTGGGCCAAAGGCAGGCGCCAAACCGCTGCGCCACCCAGGGATCCCCATATAGCCCCTCTTAATGCATATCTGCTTAGATGCTTCTAGGCAGAGCTTAGGATGCCCCTGAGTCACCAAGCAGCCCATCTGGGATAAAATCAGACGGACTTTCTGGATACACACATGTTGTACTCAAGTATCACTTCCCATGTTGTGCTTTTTCTGGCCAATTTGAATGTTTTAAACTCTTGCTTTCTTCCCTTTCTGCTCTGGCTGCCCATCCAGTACTCAGTCACATCACTGAAGACCATCCCCGAACTGTGCCGAAGATGTGATTCACAAAGTGAAGACAGATCAGGTGAGTCTCTCACCTCGTCCCTCTCCTGCTCCTGACTGTCAGAGCCTGGAGGGCCCCAGGAAGCTGTTTCCCCTCACCCTGCCTGCTCCTGCCTTGTGAGGCTTCTCCCTTCGTGCCCCTACACACACACACACACACACACACACACACACACACACACCCTCTGCAAACAGATGTTAGGTCATCCTCCAAAGTCTAACGGGACAGGGAGGCTCTAGTAAGGACTCGGCTGTATACAAATAAATGTAGCCCGTCATTTCAACAGCTCCAAACCACAGTAGACGCAGCAATTTACTAAAAACCCGAGAAACCATTGGTGACAAAACATAATGATGCAGGCGCCAATGAAAAAATGTTGGATGCATTCACTACCCATATGGCAAGGACCAGCTTGGAATGGTGCTTCGCCAGAGTCTGAAACCCTATCAGGGATGCGACATGATAGGATCTGCAAGAAGGCATACTGTAACAGTTAAGATTAAAGCGAAGCTTTGGAGTTTAATAGTGTAAACTAAACAGAGAATTATGGCATATAGATGAAAACCAGCTGGTTGACCTTTCTCCTTGCACACGCCCCCACCCCTAGGAAAAAAAAAAAAGGACATTCAGGGTTGTTTTTCCCTCTGTAAATCAAATTAAGCCTCTCTCCTTTTCTCTCTGTGATGGGCAAAATGAAAATTAAAAAGGATGTCGATGGGGACGATACCGTGGCATTGAACTATGAAAGGATGTTTATTGTTTTTCGAAGTAATTGCTGTAAGGCATCACCATTAATTGTGCCAAAGCTGGAGCTCCTCTGATAGTAGCTTGAATCCTGAGAGCCATAGGCTATGGAAGGCCCAAGATAATCCTGAGATTGTATGTATCATGTTTCAGAATAAATAGATAGATGGCCCTTACCTGGACAGCTACTAGAGTATTCTAGTAGCTTTCTCACAGAAAGGACTTGCACAAGACTAATTTACTTGTCCCCTGGAAATCTCATTTACTTTGACATTTTGCTCAGATGAGATGGAGCAAACAGTCTTTCAAGGTTTATTTATCTCTATGGTTTTTTTTGTTTGTTTGAGTAAAAGTAATGTTTTAATGTTTGGGTCAGAAACACAGAGGATAGTTCTAAGTTCCCATAAAAGTTCTCATTTACCTTTAGTTTTCGGAGGGTTGTTTTTTTTTTTTTTTGGTTTTGTTTTTTAAATTTCAAACACACTCAGGTTTCTGTCAGATTTAATAGAGGCTTTGGCCACAAGGCTTTAGGGATATGCCTCCTTACAAGGCATCCTCAGGTTCCAGGCTGGATTGCTGACTGGTGCACCAGGGCCATGACTTGGGTTCATGTTAGGGTTCAATTATTTATCAGCTATAAGCCTAGAACCTGAGTCTGATCAGCTACAAAATAAAGAAGAAAGAAAAATCTTTAAAAAAAAGGCAGGGAAGGGGGGCACCTGGATGGCTGAGTGGTTGAACATCTGTCTTTGGCTCAGGTCGTGATCCCAGGGTCCTGGGATTGAGTCCCGCATCTGGCTCCCTGCATGGAGCCTGCTTCTCCCTCTACTTAGGTCTCTGCCTCTCCCTCTGTGTCTCTCATGAATAAATAAATAAATAAATAATCTTTTAAAAAAGCAAGAAGTTTTTGCTTCTTGCCAACTATTAGGATCAAATTAGGTAACATGTCTGAAGTTACTTTGTAGATACACAGGATTTTCTTCTTTAATTAGAGCTGGGGAGTAAAGAGAAGAAATCCTAGCAATCACGTGTACAGTGCTCAGTGTGTGAGGTCCTATTATAATCCCTTTACTCACATTAACTTAGTTAATCCTAAAATCCCCATGAGCTGGGTACTTATGACGTTTATATTATAGGTAGGTAAACTGAGGCAGAGAGCGGAGAAGTTAAATATCTTGACTAGAGTCACACAGCAATTAAGTTGCAGAGCTGGGATTCCCCCCACAGCAAGTCTGCCTCTGGAGTGGGTTCTCTTGTCCACTACATATACATATACTTCTCTTCAGACAGCTTGATTGAACAGCATTCATTTAATTTTAGGATATTATCCTTTTAAAACTTAAAAAAAAAATCAGCATTTTCCCTCATTGATGAAGTAGTGAATTTCTCTTCTTGGTTCAGTAGCAGTTCTTGCTAACCAAGGTAAGTGAATTAATGAAAGCTGTTAAAAATAATTTTTCCTGAGGCTGGTTCATCCCGTTTTCTCTAGGTCGTGACTCCTCACCACTTGCACAATAGGTGATGTTGGACATCTCTTCTCTGGTTGAGGAGGAGGCCAATTTCAAGTTCAGAAGCCTTTAAACTTCACCCAGAGCTAAGACCCAGTGCTCAAGGTCATTGGCAATAATTAGACCTGACAGGAAATAGGTGCATGTGGGCAAGACTAGGGCCTCTTAATGGAATCACGTGTATACCTCCAGTGGAATCACATGTACACCTTGTTTGAAGACTGTCAAACTAATAGAGCAAGAGTAATCCTAAAAAAAAGAACACGTAGAAAAATCCATCTCTCCATAGCATCACTGGAGATGATCTGTGAGCTCCTTTGAAAGAAATCTCAACATAGTGAAGATTTTTCACAGCTAGTTTCTGAAAGAATTGAGCCATTACCAACTAATTCCAAGGGCACCCAGCTGTAGAAATACCCTTTGCCCCCTTTTTGTCTTCCTGTGTCAGCCACCTAGGAGGAGCTTGCACCAGGAGGGCTTGCAGATTTTCATTTTTATGGTAATCTTTTTGAACAGATGGCAGCAGAAAGCACACTGGCCTCTGAGAAGAGTCCACACCTTCTTTTGGATGGGGCACCCTCTGGAAAAACTTTCCACCCAACCTCCTGTCAGTTAGAATATAATCTACCAGATAAAGGCTCTTTATCTTTCTCAAGTTTGTTAAGCAATTTCCATTTTGTGTAGGTTGTCAAATGCAACCATCCATCCTTGCATTAACAAGCCCTTGATCAGATGTTCTCAGACCCATTTGTTCTTTTATTTATTCCTCCAGCAGATAACTGAATATTCCCCATCATAAGCACTCAGGACGAGGTGACAAATAAGACGTAGATAAGGCACGTGTTCTCAAGATGTTTATGCTCTAGGCAGTGACCAAAAAAGGCAAACAAATAAATAAATAAACCAGGTCATTTCACACAGTGATAAGAGGTGACTCAAAGCAATATGATAGAGTAACTTTGAGGATTTGGAGGAGGGCACTTGTAGGTGTCTGGAAATGTTAGAAGGACCCAGCCAGTGACAACCAGGAAAGATCTTTGAAGGCAGAGAAAGTAGCAAGTACAAAGGCCCTGAGCCAGGAATGAGCTTAGCATGGATGAGGAAGAAAAAGAACAACCAATCTGCAATCGTGTGATCAAAATGAACGTAATGTCTGGGAGAAGGTCAGGGTCAGAGTCTGTATGGCCCTGTCAGTCATGTATGCGGGCATGGGTTTTATGCTAAATGCTGTGAAAAGCACTGCCGGCAAGATTTCAGTTTGTCTAAAATCTTACTACTTGGAGCCTCGGGGTGCAAAATCATTAACTCACAACAGAAGAAGGGACCCAAAAAGCATCTAGTCAGAGAGCGTGAGAGAGCATGTGAGAGTACAAATAATACAGCAAATGGGTAAAGTGTTGATGAATAAAGGATAAGATATATACAGGCACTCTTTGTGCTGGTTTTATTTTTTAACACTTATAAGTTTACTTACAAATGGAAATAATTATTATAAATAAGTTTTTTAAAAGGAAAAAAAACACTTACTTAAAGTCCATCAGATCTTCAGAGGAGATCCTTATTATCCTGCCTGCACTTCACAGCTCCAGTGACAGAGTTCGCAGTGTCAGGAGGCTACCCACCGTAATGACTCATTTTTTCATTCAGCTGAAATCAGGGTTCTTCAAATTATCATCCCTCATCCCTGGTTCTTCCTTTGGACCCATAGTGATGGGCAACCTGTCCTGGACAAGGTGCCACTAAGTATTTGAAGATGGCAGTCACCTTTGTCTCATCTTCTCCAGGTTGATATTTCCTTCCATGGTTTTAAGTCTATCCTGCTCATCCTTGCTCTCTCGTGGATGACTACAAATGAGCAGCATCCTTCTTAACATGGAACTCTCAGAACTGAACCCAAGGTTGCTCCCCATGTGGTCTGAGGAGATCCTGCCAGATCCTCATGTCAGCATCCAGGACTCCCCACCTACCTGTCCTGCCTTCCCAAGGTTGCTCCAGAGACAACACTCATGCCTGTCCTCTCTGCCTGTTTCTCAAGTGTTCTGAGAGGAGCAGGAATGTCAGAGGAGCCTGTTGGTGGCTTTGGAAGCCCCTCTGTGAGACATATGGCTCGGAGTTCACCCCTCTTTCTCCCTAGACCCGGGGTCACCCCCATGGTGGGGTCTGAGAAAGGCAAATGGCAGTGTCCTCAGATTCCTGGGGCAGCCTCCCACTACCTTCCACTAGCTGTGCAATGCACACAAGCATGCCCTAGAGGTGCTTTCCTTTAGCTGAAGGCTTTGACTCCTATCGAAATCTGCACTTTCAGATTTCTGAAAGGAATAATATTTGACAGGAATAATATTTTCAGCTATCCTCTATGAATCACACTGCACAATGACCGAGCTTCAAATTTCTGTAAAAAAAAGTTTCGAAAAAAACGTGTGAAAATATTACAGATACCACAAGAAGGCAAGAGAGAGGTGAAGAGCTAGAAATAGGACCTTTGAGAATAGACTTGGCCTCTCTTTGGAGCTGCTCTTGAGATTCCTAGGTGTTCAGTATCCCAAGTCCTCCATAAACAGCTTATATGTCCTCCGAATAATTCTCTGAGGGAGGACCATTATTATGCCCAATTTCTTGATGAGGAAACCAAGACTCCTAGAGGATAGTTTGCCCAAAGTTCTGGAGCTGGCAAGTCTAAAACCAGCTGTGCTGACTCCAGAGCCCTATGAAGTTGAGTCAACTGAGTAATTATCGTCTGAGGAGTCACATGTGGCTACTAGGGTGAAGCAAGGATTAGCAGCAAGGAAGTCATGTGTGAAAAACTTGCCCTTCTAAAAGGAAGTTATTTGCGAAACATTTGCACATTTTCTCTGCTTAATCCCCACTGTTCTCGAGTAGGAGAAGGGGATGGCACAAGGCAGTGGGTGTTAACTCTGCCCTACAGTTTTCTCCAACAAGGACTAAAATATGTCGACATATGGTATTCAAATCAGACATACTCAGTTTCATTGACTTTGAGTTTTCTTTTATTAATTCAAATACATGTTTGTTTCGATTCATGGCGCTTTAAGTGTCTTGTGATTCTCTCGAAACATGTATCTGCTAAGCTCATTGGATCATTTTCTCATGGAAGAAGGCAGATAAATATTAATGCAGTTCTGGGTCCAAGAACAAGACACAATGAGGATTGAAAACTCAGTTATATGACAGTAATAAATGGCCCCGGGATG
The DNA here is from genome assembly GCF_018345385.1 of Vulpes lagopus. Lineage (NCBI taxonomy): Eukaryota > Metazoa > Chordata > Mammalia > Carnivora > Canidae > Vulpes > Vulpes lagopus. The sequence goes on along the minus strand of NC_054830.1, from coordinate 119,989,741 downwards.
GGTTGAGAGGAGATTCTGAAAGAATTTTCATACCTACATAACCTGGACTATAATTTGCCTGATAGTGAGTAAAGGAGAGCCATTCTTTTTAAACTTCATATCTGATACCTATCTGGTAAAAAAAAAAAAAAAAAAAAAAAGCATTTTGGTTGTAGACTTAAAAGCCTTGCAGATTTGCTATATTTTCAGCCCCTCTGAGTGCAGATTTTGTGACAAACTCTGAACCTCTGAAAATATGTGGTTTTCTAAGATTTTTAAGGCGTTCAGCCAACACCAAAAATAGTAAATAGACATGAAATTTATCCCCTTGACCCTTCTGTAACATAGCAGATGATGCTAAATATGTAAACCCCCTATTCTCCATTTTATTAAGGTTTAATGCTAAAAGCTTGCAAGCGAAGGTCGATGGGGTGGTTTAAATTGTAAAGCCTGCTCATGACTCCATCTCACATGACCTATTGCAAAATGGACTCCAAAGAACAGGGCAGCGCATTTCAAAGATCTCACTTTAAAAACACAAACACTTCAACCCAGCACAGCAAAGAATCCAACACCTCTGACAAACCCTCAGTTTATCTCACCACAGTGAAAATGTACATACAAGCAAAGCATCTAGATGAGAATGCTATCAAGTGAAACACTTATTTTTATTTCTCTTTAACAAAATTATGCTTCCCAAGGTGATAACCATCCATTATAAAAAATGAAAAGTAAAAACTATAGCTAATCCTGTTGTCAAAACAAAATGTGACTATATTTATTTTAGCATTTCTTTCCTCAAGGCCTAGTTTTTGTTAGAGTTATAATCATCATGCAGGGAAAGTTTGCTGCTCTTTTCTGCGGCTATAGCATGTGTGTAGCTATTGTGTCAAATAAAGCCCAGGACTTAACCTGTGAAGGTAGACCTGTCCCCTCTGTCCAGAGGGAGAGACCATCTCTGGCCTTTAATCCATTAACATGTAGCTTCTGTTTCTGAGAGGGCATAAGTCAGTGTGAGGCAAGATAGGAGCAGAGGAGGTGATAGTATAGTTAAAAGGAATACTTTGGTCGCGTTGCGAGTAACAAAGGTGCTAGAAGGAGAACTTAAATACATCACACCCTTGGCTCTTCATCTCGTCATTTGAACATGTCTTGGCTTAGCCAGAGCTACAAGCACCACAGCTCCCTGGTTTTCTAAAACTTTATAAGTATTGTGGAAATAGGAAAGAAATGAGACAATATCAAAGGGAGAGGAACCTTAGGGGGAGGAGACCCAGTCTCCTCTCCCCTGATATAGTTCATTTTTAATGGCCTCTGAGAAACATGTCTTGCACCCTCAAAATTGATACAGAGATCTTGGTAGAAGTAACTTCAGGAGTTTCTGCAGGAAGAAAGGATGAAACTTTGGAAGCAGGGATAAGCATCATTTGGGGGGGGGGGGGGCAGGGAAAGACATGAAACCAAGGGATGAGGAAAAAAGTGATACAGAAGCCAAATGCCGGGATCCCTGGGTGGCGCAGCGGTTTGGCGCCTGCCTTTGGCCCAGGGCGCGATCCTGGAGACCCGGAATCAAATCCTGCATCGGGCTTCCGGTGCATGGAGCCTGCTTCTCCCTCTGCCTGTGTCTCTGCCTCTCTCTCTCTCTCTGTGTGACTATCATAAATGAAAAAAAAAAAAAAAAAAGAAGAATCCAAATGCCTTGTACCTTGCGTGGCCTCCAAAGTTCATTCCTGTCATAAGAGAGAATGGTTTCCCTGTCCCGGCTACCTCCTTTGCCCTAATTCCTCCCTTAAACAAATAAAAGTCACAAAAGAAATTCAAGTCATAGAAACAACTCTAGAATCTCGTTGAAGGATCCTTGGAGAGAGTAAAGAGGCATCTACAAAAGTCCAGTCCTTCTAGGGTGCAATCACCATCCACATCAGCTGGGAACTTGTTGGAGAGGCAGGCTCTCAGACCCCCTGATCAGAATCTGCATTTTTAAACAAGCTTTCCAAGTGAGGTGTGCATATTCAAGTTTAAGGAGCAATGAGTTAGGATGCCTTGGTAATGGATGCTAATCCAGGGTCCATGATGAGTGTCACTCCATGCTCTAAACTGAGCAGTAGATCCTTGAGGTGGTTTTCCAGACACAATGGGAAACTCCCTGCTGTGGCCTTCAGGTCCTGAGTCATCATATCCTGATCCAGCAAGCTTCCTCCCATGCCCTTCTCCCCCCACTCTGTCTGCACATCACAGAACCTTCTTCAGTTCTTCCAGCGTGTGTGTTTTTCATGTTACATTTCCTGCTTCCGCCTCCTGGGTCACCTCTCGAGGGCCCTGTTACCCGACTCCTAGACCACCATGTTCCAACAGAAATATAATGCAGGCCACTTAAATAATTTAAATTTGTTCCAATAACCACATTTTAAAACTATAAACAGATGAGATTAATTTAATATCTTTAATTTAACCCAATAAATCAAAATGTTATTTCAGCATGGACCACTGGCCACATTTTAACTGCTTAGTAGCCACAGGTGTCTAGTGGCTCCCTTTTGGGACAATTTGAGCCTAGATTATATTAGCACTGCTCTCCCAACTTTATGATCTCCTAGTTCCCTGTAGTTTCCTCCTTTTTAAATATCTGTGTCTCAAAAAATTATTAACAATATGATGCTAGTTTAATGTCAGTTTTCTCTAGAAGACTAAATGCAGTTTCTCTTGTTTATTAGGGAATCCCCAGTGCCTGGCACTGAAGCCATGTGTATATCTGAGATATGGGTGGGCAAGTGAATGCGTGAAAATGCAAAAAAAAAACCCTCCCTTCTTTGGGTTCTGTACCATAACTGAGGTATGGGCCAGCTCATCATTTGCTTCTCTTCATTTGGTGTGACACCTTAATCCTTCAGCCTCCTCTTTTATCTGAACTATCAGTATCTTTCTCTCTATAGGGTCATTTCCCTCATCATACAAACACTTTTCTGATCACCTCCTGTCTTAAAAAGCAAACAAACAGGGGGTGCCTGGATGACTTAGTCAGTTAAGGATCAGACTCTTGATTTCAGCTCAGGTCATGATCTCAGGATTGTAAGATCGAACCCCACGTAGGGCTCCACACTGGGCAAGGATCTTGTTTATCATTCTTTTTCTCCTACCCCTGCAGGCATCCTCTCCCTCTCTCTCTCTCTCTCTTTAAAAAAAAGGCAAATAAACAGTACCCCCCTTTCGTGGCTCCCACTCTGGTTCTCTGTTCCTTTCTCTCCCCACTTCCTCTCACCCCCTTCCAAATACAACCAACTTGCTTTAAAGAGTTAGGGAAACCCCCATCTCCAGCCCTCTCTTGGTCCTTCAATTGAAGTATCTCCAATATGACCTCTACCTCCCTAGGGAAGGCTTCCACATTGTCACATCTGTTGACATGAATACACGCCTCTTTGTTGGCCCCTACAAATTATTTGAGACTATTGGCTTCTTTCTGGAAACATTCTCCTCTCTTGGCTTTGTGATACCACTTCTCTCCTCCTTTTTCTCCCAACACTCTGAAATCTCCTTATCTCTTTGCGAGTCCTCCTTCTCTACTTCAACTTTAAATATACAAGTGGGTTCTGTGTTCAGTAGGACCCTCTGTCCTCTCAGTCTCCAAGTCTCTCTGGGTTGGGGGCTCATCCACTATAATGGCTTCAAAAGTCACTTAACATGCTTGCCTGGGCTTCTAGCCATGCCCTTACTTGCCAACGGTATGTCTTATGTTGGATGTCTCATGGAATCTAAAGAGGAACCTTTGAATGCCATTCCCCAACTTCCTCCTCAGATGCTCCCTCAGTACTGGGGATTCAGTTTACAGATACACCGGCTCAGTAACTGCGGCCAGAATCCTTCCTCTTCCTCGCATTCCATACCAGCCTATCACCAGATCCTGATTCATCTGTGCTCAAAATATATGCCCATCTATCCCCTTCTTTCCATCTCCTCAGCCACCACCTAGGCCAAGCCACTTTTATGTGTCATTTGGGTTAACAGTATGAACTCGTCTCACCCATTTCTCCACCACCAACCCTTGCCCATCCTGTTTCCCACAGAGTGGACTGAACCGTATATTTTAAAATGTGAAGTGGATCATTTCACTTCTCTGTGAAATCCCCCCAGGACACCCTATTTCTGTTAAAATTATTTGTTGTGACCAGGAAACCCCCAAATCGGTTTGGCCCCTGGCAGCCTTCCCCAATATCACCTTTGATAGCTTTCACCCTGGTTCACTCTCCTCTAGATGTAAGAGCTATAGAAACTACCAGATTCTTTCCTGCTTTAGGCATTTGAAAATATGCTTCCTTCTACACAGATCTCCACAAAATTATCTCATCTCTTGTATTTTCCCTCAGATTTTCACATAGTTGGCAACTTCTCCTTCCCCTGGTTGTAGCCTAAATGTCACCTCCACCATGAGGCTTCTCAGCTGCTCTCTACTCTAATATGCTATGTGTTCCCTTCAAAGAACCTTTCATTTTGTAATTTCTTATTCATCTGTATACTTGCTTTACTGTCTGGTTCCCTCATTAGGACAGGGATTATGCCTATTTCATTCACCTCTGCACCCCTAGAACCACATACACAGAACCATGTGCAAATGTGTTTTGAATGAACGGACCCTATATGAGTATTTTAGCATTCTGTCAATTTGACATTTCTGAACAAGCTTTATTATATTCCTGTATCTCTTGCTTACATGCTGGACTGCTACATTCAACCAGTTGAAGGAACTGTCAGGTGAAAGAACAAGCACTTCTTGGAACAAGAGCTTCCAAGCACTTCTGATCAGCACCCTCTGCTGCTTAGTCCAGGGCCACACCACCCTGAATGCACCTGACCTCATCTTGATCTCCAAAAGCTAAGCAGGGTCCGGCCTGCTTAGTACTTGGATGGGAGACCCTTATTGCTTAAAAATCTGTATGGTCCCCCTTATTCAGAGAAAATCAAAATATCCTGGCACTCTACGCATTTCTATTTCACATGATAACTGGTATTCAAAAATGATAGTTAAGTGCCAACCTTCGTGCTCAGGCCTTGATATGCATTATCTTGAATGTGTGGTCTGTGCTATATCTGCATTTGACAGGGTCGGAGAGGCCTGAAATCTCCCAGCAAGCCATGCTAGAACCCCTATTTTAACAAGACTACACAACCCCTACCCCATACCTGACCCGTCCTACCAGCACCCCTTCCGCCCCAGGCCCAGTGAACAGGGTCAAGCGGCCTTCCCCCATCCATTTCACTTGGATATGCCCCCTCCAGCTGATAGGCCACTGTGGCCTCTTCTAAGACTTCTGACCCCCTTTCCCACCCCGGAATCTCAAGAAGTTCACCTGTTCCTTTCTTCTGGCACTGTGCCCTTCCACCCTGTAACGACAACTCCTCGTTTCCCCCTCTAACCAACTTCATGGAAAGAGGTAAAAAAAAAAAAATCTTATCAGTGATAAGATGACTCTAAATTTAGGCTAATGCCACTAATGATAAACAAAGTAAGGAAATTCTTCCACTCAGCTGTTTCTAAGAAAAGTTGTTAAGAAAAACTATTTTCTTAACTTTGCTCCCACCCAGAAGCTTCTTAGTAAGTGGTTACCAAAACCTAGGCAGGGAGCAGAGATTGGGATTTAGATCCACATGAATCTGAAATGAGTACAACCAGATTTTGCCACTGGTTGCTGGAATTCCACTTACCTATATGTGACCCAAATAGAGAAAATACGGGGGCGCCTGGGTGGCTCAGTCAGTTAAGCCTTTGGCACAGGTCATGATCCAAGGATCTTGGGATTGAGCCCCACCTCAGGCTCCCTGCTCCTGCTTCTCCCTCTCCCCCTCCCCCCTTCATGCTTGGGTGCACACATGCACATACGCACTCTCTCGTGCTCTCTGAAATAAATAAAATCTTTAGAAGAAAATATGAGCTGCATGTTTAAGGAATAATTGTAGTTTTAATAAGGCAGTTATGCCCTTTATGAAAGGAAAGCTGGAGTTAGGAAACCTCAGTTTTGGTGGAAGAGTCAGCACGCTATGTGATTTGCAACATAACTCTTAAAACTTACAGAGTTCTCATTTATTTCAAGTGAGAATATGTAAGAACTGCTCATCCATCCTGTAAGAGTCTTTGCATAAACCTCTAATGAAATCACATACAGAAACGATTTGTTGTACTCAATCATAGAAAGCTTTATGCAAATATATGATATTAGCAATTTTAAAATGTTAAACAGAGTATATTTCAGGAACATTCCAATTAAAAAACATCATTTTGAGAAATTCTTAAAATACACAGAAGGTTTTTCCCCCATTGTTTATAGCAGTGCTTGTAAAGTGCATACAGAGCTGTACCAGAAGACAGAACAAAGTAGCTCTGCCATTCATTCATCCTGGGGAAAGCTTCTGTCTGCACTCGGCTTTTGTTCCACTGTACCTGCTCTTTCTCTCTGAGGCCTTGTAACTAAAAACTGGGGTCCAGGTGGGAGCTCTTGTGAACAGACCCCAGGAGGGCTATCAAGAGGAAGAGAGGGCCTCAGGCCAACTCTAGGCCTTGCTCCCATTTCTCCTCCCCTTCAGACTTTAAACTCTGTTCCTCTCAAAATGAGACCGTGTTACACTGACTTAACCACTTGGCTTCTCATGGAAAATAGAATCAATTTAACTTTTCACCAGGGAACAGTAGGGAATACTCTTTCTTACACTCTGAAGACACACCCCCTTCTTTTTCCTTCCTTGGGCCTGAAGCTCTATTTTTAATGTAAATACCTCGCTCCATCTTTAGAAATAAAAGAATCAGGCATTGGGGGAGTCACCAGTTGGAGATGGAGAATAGTGAGACAGGGAGTAGAGTATGGACTTTCCAATCCTCGCCCACCTCCATCTGCCTCCTCTTCTCCCTCACAGAAGAGCAGTAACTTGGTGTTCTTTGTCCTGGACAGTAGATCAATCCAGTAAAACATCGCCACCTTCAGTTAAAACTGGTGTGTGTCTGCACTTTGCAGCAAGCACGCTGAGCTTCCAGATACCACAGAGAGCAAGCTCTCCCCCATTTCAGTGCTGCTCTGCTTGCTGAGTGTGGACATGGTCCCTGGACCTGTGTCTCTCCCTACAGTTCAGCGCAACAAGGGAGAGAAGGAAAGAAAGGAGCCTGGAACGTGGGCCTGGAGTGAATATAAGACTTTATGCACTTGAAAGGTTTTGCTCATGGCAGAATGAAGGTCAGCATACTTTCTAGATGACAGAATGACTCTGAAACCATGCACTTTCTTCAGACCCACCAATTGCTATTCTACATAAACTGTACTTTTGAAGCTCAAAGGTTTAGGGTTGTCAAAATTTTGAGCCTGATTTCATGATGGAATGTGCCTCTTTGGTGAAGTATATTTTCTATCTAGTGTAGTAAGGGCCTGAATATTTCTGTGAGTTTTCACAGAACAAACAAACAAATAAAAAATGGGTACAGATAGGGCACAAAATTATATGAGCAAGTCTGGACAATTCTGAGCAGAGCTGGAAATAATGAAACACAAATCTGACACTTTCAACAGCTGCTTGACACCAACAGCCACTTAAAGTCAGAACTTTAGAACCAAAGCTGTGAATCTTTTCCAGTAGTATTTAATGTCTTAATGTGAATAAATCAGGTGATATTTTTATAATGAGAAAGTGCTCTGTTTTCCCCCTTCTTATTCATAAAACCCTCAGTAAAGGGTTTCTGGCATCAATGAAAGAGATGAACAAGCAATTCCATGGAACATTCCAGAAACGTGCATTCCTCACACATGTTCTTCCCAATATAATGGCCTTGAACAATTCTCCAAATCCAGAGTTAACCAGCTCTTGTTTTGGATCAAGTTACAGTGTAGTCTCTAAGGATGGTGTAGAAGAGCACCCAGCAGGTCATCCACCCTCAGACTCCAGACCCTTCTTCCAACTGTCATGAGATGGTATAAGTTACCTGTCAGCATTCTTTATAGACCTGAGATGTTTGCAATAAGTGGGCCCACTATTTATTGCAAAATGTAAGTTTATTGTGAGTTAAGGAAACTCATGAGTAATGCTGACTCCCGATATTTCCTAATGTCCCTCCCTTAAATGCAAAAAATAGAGGAAATGGAATGTTGGAGAACTTAACAGGTATGTCCTTGAAGGTGGCTAGACTCCTGGTAGCTGTAGACATGGAGCATATTGTTATGTACATTTTAAGGCGATTAAAAGTAAAACTGACCATTTTATTTCTCATGAAAAATATAATTCATTTACCTTTTACAGTAAATAGTAGGGAAACACTATTTTATCCTAAAGACATACCCCTTTTCTTTCTTTTTTTGATATCTACAGCTGATTTTCTAATACAGACACATAACTCCATATATAGAAGTAAAATAAATAGGCATCTGGGGAGCCAGAATTGATATTCAGTCTTAAAAATTGGATCCACCATTGCAACAGCAAACTGTACATTATCTTCCTAAGAAAATACTAATTTATCAGTCCCAAGAGCCAACGAGTTGTTCTGTGTCAGCAATCAGCTTAGCCTCATAATTATAAATTTGTAAGATCTGTTGAAAGACATGGATCCAGAAGAATTATAGCGTTTCATAGTGAGTCACTTAGAATAGAGAGCCCTGTTATTTGTAGACATTCCATATAGTCATAGAAATTTAGAGATGGACCAGGTCTTAGCAATCATATAGCCTAACCCTTTTATTTTACACATGAAGAAATCAAGGCTTGGGACTTATTGTAGGAAATATATGAAAATATTTCGATATGCAGCACATCTAAATGTCTGACTATCTTCAATACATTACTAACCTGCCTTTGAAATATTCAACGCGATGTGCCCAAAATGGGACGAGTGACTCATTGTTACAAGACTCATATTTATGTATTGTACTTTGCAAATTGAGTCTAACATATTCCTTTCTTCCTTTCCTCCCACCCTCCCCCCTTCATTCATCCGTTAATTAAAAGATAAGCCACTGGGCCCCAATATCTGTGAGATGCTATCCTAGACAGATGGCTGGTTATAAACACAAGGAGTTTCATGAGCAATCTTTGCCTTAGAGGAACTTTCAAGACAGATAATGAGACAGATGCATGTGTGAAGAGTTGCAAAAGAGCTTCACAAATATACAACTCTAGGGACGGGCAAGGATATCTCAATTGTTTGCCGGGAGAGTTGGAGGAAGTGCACCATGGAGGCAACCCCCAAGAGGATGCTCATCAGATGAGTCTTGTCTCAGGCAGAGAAGGCAGTAAGGGCATTGCCAGAGAGGGAGGGGAATCTTGCCCAATGGCAAGATGTGGCAATGATGAGTGCTTAAAATGAGAAGATCAATTTGAAAATAAATACAGGCATAGCTCCTTTTATTGTGTTTCATTTTTCTTGTGCTTTTTAAATATTGCATTTTTTTCTTACAAATTGAAGGTTTGTGGTCATGCCGTGTCAAGCACATCTGTCTGCGCCATTTTTCCAACAGCATTTGCTCACTTCGTGTCTGTGTCACGTTTTAGTCATTCTCATAGTTTTTCAACTTCTTTCATTCTTACTGCATTTGTTAGGTTGATCTGTAATCAGTGGTCTTTGCTGTCACTCTGACGATTGTTTCTTGAAGCCCTAGGAGCCACACCCTAGCAGATGGCAAACCTCATTAACAAAGGTTGTGTGTGTTCTGACTGCCTCACCAAGTGGCCATTTCCCATCTCTCTCCTTGGGCCTCTCTGTTCCATGAGACATACCAACGTTGAAATTAGGCCAGTTAAGGAGGCTAATTGATTGGGTGGCTCAGTAATTGAGCGTCTGTCTTTGGTTCAGGGTGTGATCCCAGGGTCCTGGGATGGAGTCCCACACTGGGTTCCCCACAGGGGGCCTGCCTCACCCTCTGCCTCTGTCTCTGCCTCTGTGTGTCTCTCATGAATAAATAAAATCTTTAAAAATATTTAAAAAGAAAAAAGAAATTAGGCCAGTTAATAATCCTCCAAGGGCCTCTAAGGTTCCAATGAAGAGAAGAGTTGCATGCCTCTACTTCAAACCAAAAGCTACAAGTGATTAAGCTTAGTGAGAAAGGCATGATCAAGAGCCAGGACAGGCTGAAAGCTAGGCCTCTTGCACCAGTCCAGTTGTGAAGGCAAAGGAAAAATTCTTTAAGGAAATGAAAAGTGCTGCTCCAGTGAGCACACGAATGATCAGAGCACAAAACAGCCTTATTGCTGATACAGAGAGAGTTTTAGTAGTCCCATTAAACCAGCCACAAAATTTCCTTAAGCCAAAGCTTCATCTAGAGCAAGCTCTAACTCTCTTCAATTGAATGAAGGCCAAGAGGTGAGGATGTTGCAGAAGAAAAGTTTGAAACTAGCAGAGGTTGGTTCATGAAGTTTAGGAAAAGAAGGTGTTTCTGTAACAGCAAAGTGCAAGGGGAAGCAGCTCATACTGCTGTAGAAGCTGTGGCAAGTTACCTAGAAGATCCAGCTAAGATCATTCATGAAGATGGCTACGCTGAACAGCATATTTTCAATGTCAATGGAACAGACCTCTTGTTGGAAGAAGATGCCATCTAGGACTTTTATAGCAAGAGAGGAGAAGGCAGGTCCTGGGTTCAAGGGACACATGACTCTCGTTAGGGGCACTGTAGCTGGAAACATGAAGTTGAAGCCAGTGCTTATTTGCCAGTCTGAAGATCCTGGGTCCCTTAAGAATTATGCTAGATTTACTCTGCCCATGCTCTGCAAATGGAACAAAACCTGGATGATGGCACATCTGTTTACAACATGGTTTGCTGAATATTTTAAGCCTACTGTTGAGACCTATCACTCAGAAAAAAAAAAAAAAAAAGATTCCGTTCAAAATGTGACTGCTCGTTGATAATGCACTTGGTCACCCAAGAGCTCTGATGGAGATGTGCAATGAAATGAATGTTGTTTTTGTGCTGGCTAATAGAACATTCATTCTGCAGCGCATGAATCAGGGAGTCATTTTGACTCTCAAGTCTTGTCGTTGGAGAAATATATTTTTGTAAGGCTAAAGCTGCCATAAATTTTGATTGCTCTGATGGCTCTGGGCAAAGTAAATTGAAAACCTTCTGAAAAGGATTCACCATTCTAGATAACTTGAAGCACACCTGTGATCCATGAAAAAAGGTCATAATACCATCATTCACAGGAATTTGAAAGAAGTTGATCCTGCCTCTCATGACTTTGAGGGGTACAAGATTTCAGCAGAGGAAGTCACTGCAGATGTGGAAACAGCAAGAGAACTAGAATTGGAAGTAGAACCTGAAGATGTGATTTAATTGCTGCCATCTCATGATAAAACTTGAGTGGATGATAAATTGCTTGTTACGGATGAGCAAAGAAATCAGTTTCTTGAGGTGGAATCTACTCTTGGGGAAGATGCCATGAAGAATGTTGAAATGACAACAAAGGATTTAGAATATGACATTCACTTAATCAAGCAGTGGCAAGGTTTGGGAGGATTGTGTGCAATTTTGAAAGAAATCCGACTGTTGGGTAAATCCTATCAAACAACATCATATGCTACAGAGAAATCATTAGTGAGTCTATCAATGTGATAAACATCATTGTTGTTTTACTTTAAGAAATTGCCACAGCCTACCCAGCACTCATTACCATGATGGGTCAGCAGCCATCTACATAAAGGCAAGACCCTCCATCAGCAAAAAGATGACGACTTGTTGATGGTTAGATGGTTAGCATTTTTCAGCAATAAAGTATTTTTAGTTAAGGTATGTACATTGTTTTTTGGACCTAATCATGTTACACACCTAATAGCATGGCTATGACTTTTATACACACTGAGGAGCCAGGAGATGCATTTGACTTGCTTTATTGCAATATTCCCTTTATCATAGTGGTCTGGAATGGAACCCACAATATCTCTGAGGTACACCAATAAAACAAAACAAAACAAAACAAAACAAAACAAAACAAAACAACAAAAATACCCTGCTACATCCTATGCTAAGGAATTTAGTTACTATTCTGAAAGCCAGTTTCCCAAAACTTAGTAATTCAAGTACTGTTTCCACAATATGTTATGTCCAAAGCCGCCTTATGTTATTTTTGCTCTTCCTGTAAACTACTTGTACTATTATTTGTTTAACATTTTCCTCAAATGTCTTATTTAAATCATACCTGTTTTCAAAAGAAATTGCACATCGGTATTGTAAGTGGAAAACCAGTGTCACTTGCAGTTAATTCAAGGTCATTATTAAAATGAATGTGATAAAAATAAAACATTCCTGTTAACTCTTTTTTTCTGAAGGTCTCCTAGCCTGGGGTCTGCAGTCTCATTATCTTAAAGGGAGATGGTAAGTTTTGGAAAGGAGTTAAATTCACTGTAGCACTAACTTGAGACTCCTTGAGTTAGTTAGTGGAAGAAAGAGAGTAGAATGGCATATAGCTTCCTTACTCTGTAAGTCAGAAGTATTCGCATGGCCATTTTAGATACTGCAGAGATATGCATGCTATGTAGGGGTAAATCTCATAGACATACAGGGCCACCTGAGGATTTTGAGCTAAGTGACAAAATCCAACCTATATAAAGAGGGATAACTTGACTATAAAAGGAGACCAGAGAAGTAGCTAGAACTTTGTAAAGGACATGGAAAGTTTCCAAAGTGGTCCAGTCAGTATAACAGGATGGAAAAGAGGAACCAGATTTGAGAAAAATCTGTGATTCTCTGATCAGGCCACAGCAGGAGTTGGTGCCTGGAGGGATGAGAGATGCAAGTAAAGGAAAGAGAAGAGCCAGCGATGCTCCACAGAGGGATTGCTTGGCAGACTGCGTGAGTGGTCATGTGACCCAGGCCAAGTTCACAAAGAAGACATAGTAGAGTGTGTGTGCTGGATGAGTAGGAGAAAGGGAGGGAGCAATAAGGAAGGAGGTATGCCTCCATTACATGCTCCAAAGTCCTCTGCTTTGGAACATGCTGCCTGTGACAAATAGAGCACACCCATCCTAGGCTCACATTAAATGCTTTTGAAGATACAGGGAAAATGTGGATGGTCAGCAGGCAATTGGAAACCAGCTTGTTGGAGCTCAGAGACATTCTCAATGCCAGTTAGATTGGAAGAGATCCCCATGGCCTATAAATCAGCCTGAGAAACATTTGCATTTACCTACCAACCATTTCAGAAAATTTGTGACATAATCAGGTAGACAGGTTTAAGGTATACTAGACGTGTTTACTTGCGTAAGATGTTAAAATGAATCCATTCAACCAAAAAGTCATTAAAGAACTTTGAAAAGACCCTATTTATGTAAAGTAATCTGAGTGTTTTGAGTGATAGGTAAATTGGACACAGACCCTGTTCTCATAGAGCTTGTAAAGATCTAATAAGATAATAGATAAAATTTTCAGGGATTTAAAACTTAACCTATGAGGCCTTTATTCGTGACTTCCAGAAAAGAAGTTTAGCCCCAAAATCTCTCTAGTAACTATAGCATAGTATGAACTTTGTTTCCATGTGTTAAAAGAAATTGATGACAGTGTTGGGGTGGAACAACAGTATAAATGAAATTTGGGTAGACTTACAGATTTGAAAGTTATAATCTTGTCAATCACTAGTCGCCCCTTTTCTAACGTTCTGCTTAAAATGCTCATTTTTCCAACTTAGAAATAATCTAAAGTTTTGTCATATGTCTTATAAAAATTGCCCTTCCTTCTCAGATGAGTACTATGTAGTAATAAATTGGAGCATTCTCATGAGACTCTCTAGAATAATCAATTTCACAAAACTGGTACTTTTTTTTCCGGTCAAGAAGACACAGACTAGAAAGCATAGACTTCACTCAGAGCCTAAAAAAAGTGCCCGAGGTTTGAAAAAGAGGAAGGACAACAAGCCTAATGTTGATGCCCCTTCCTCAGTTTCTAGGCCCTTCTGTGGAAAGAAGTGTTTTCACAAGACTCAGACAGAATTCATTTCCATAGAGCGTTCTTAATGGCTCCTGTCAGTACAAAACAGCTGGGAAACATATGGTATCCATTTCCCTGTATCACTTGGAAAAAATTTCACATGTAAATAAAGCCAACATAAAAGAGAAGCCCTTTGAACTCACGACCTTATCCAATACCTAAATATATTGGTACAATGCACTCGTTGTATTGGTCTACTAAGTTATGTGACTTTAAATTTTTTTTTTACAACCTGAGATACACATTTTCAAGAAGTTCCAAAGGAATCAAGGTAATTGGCAAAATATTAGCAAACACGATACTTAATAATGAGTATCTCTGAAATGCCAAGGAATATATACATACACACATACACACACACACACACACACACACACACACACATGTTGGCCACTGTATTTTAAGCTTTTCAGAAAAGTTGATGGATAAAATTAAAGGCATATTTACACATTATAAACTTTATGTCTGCTATCTCTCTGCTGTTTTAAATAAGTAACCATGTGTTCTTGCAAGGAAGAGAGAAAAGCTTGGCAGAAATTTCTGGCAGACAATTTTTCATAGCTTCACATTTTTAGGGGAAAATGGATCTATAAAGGATAAGAAACCTTTTAAATTTATAATGGACCAACTGGAATTAGTCTTTGCCTTTGCATATTTACGTTTCATAAATAACTTTAGAAAATCCAGCTCTTATTGGTGATTATCACTCCTCTGAGTTTATTAACAGGACTTTTGTCCCCTGTGATATGAAGCCGTAAATCCCTGAGAAGGATGCGCTTTGGGCATTTACAAGGAGATTTAATGCGTTGTGCAAAGTGAGATTCAAATTCAAATACTAGCATTTGTTAATTGTCTGCTCTGTGCCAAGTACTGTGTACAACTTAGAGCCAGAGCCAGTGAAAGGGAAGAGAAGCAGCAGCTTAACAGTATCTAGATACCTTCCTTCCCTTCTGGAACATTCCTTCTGAATACCTGTTCCCTACTGGACAGAATCCAGGTCTCCCTCCACAGCTCATAGTATTTTCTTTGTAGATTTTAAAAGTCTCGGAACTAGACCAATTAGTGCAGATTTTCTGAAACCCTGTGCCAAATTGGGGTCTGTTTGGGGGGAAAGACCCCACCCATCAACAGTTACAGAGCATTCAGGCTCAGAACAGTTACTCTCACCTCCTTAGCTTGCTTCCTTTTAGAACACATCGCAGTAGGAACAGTAATGACCAGTGATCTAAATTTGAGGTATCTTTAATAACTTGTACACTCTTTTCACCCCCAGAAGTAGTGGTAGGGACTGTCCTAGAAGTTACAGACCTGAATACACCCATCTCTTGTATTTTTTGCTTGTGTCCTAATAGCCAAGTATGCACACAAACATATGCTTTTGGATTAAATACTTCCTACCTAATGTTGTTCCAGAAGAGAGAGAGATGGGAAGCCCCTAGTTGGAGGGCATATCCTGAAACCTCTTCGTTTTGAAGGGAGATGGTGTGAATGTAAGTGAAAGGGGAGGAGTCTATAAATCAGTGCCTACAAGTTTCCAAGGGTGCTGGGTCATCTGTCTAGTCAGGAGAGTGTCCCAGAGAGGAAGCATGATCATCATGATGGAGGAGGAGACCCATGTTCTGTCATCCTGCTCCAGGAGAAGGCACACGGTAGCCTTCCATGAGGCTAATCGAGAGATATGGTGGTCTTATCTGTAACCTCCAGATGCATTGTTGTTTCACAGTACCATCCTCCGTCTCTACCAGACACTTACTCAAATGCAAACCAATCTTAAAGCTTTGCAGAAAAATTAGAAGAAAGAGAAAGAAAGAAAGAAAAAGAAAGAAAGAAAAGAAAAGAAAAGAAGAAAATAAAAGAAAAGAAAAAAGAAAGGAAAGGAAAAGAAAAGAAACAAGCCTAACCTACGCCATCTCACTCTCCTTTTGCAACCTTCCCCTCCTGGTGGTTCCCAGCATTGCCAACACTGGAAGGGCAGTCTGGAATCTTACAGCAGGGTTCCTTTGTGAAGTGTTAATACATTGTGTCACTCTGTCACATGCCAGAGAGCACTGGGAAATGCCCCTGAGCGATGGTTCAGTGGGAGACACATCTGTGGTAGACAATCACTCAATGGGTCACAATTTCAGTTTGCCTAGTATTAAATAATTTACCCCATCTTTATGTGGGACTTCTTAATCTTTAGGGGTACACAGATACATATGTATGCATGTGCTCGTGTGTGCGTACATCCCTCCCCTCCCCAAACTAGTTTGGAAGTTCATTTAACACAGAGGATACAACCTCCCATTTCTGTTTTTCAGGATGGTGACAAGTATCATAATCCTTCCAAAGAAGAATAGTTATCCAGAGAATGAACCTAAAAATCTGTTTTTTGCTTTTTTCCATTATTACTCCTTTAATAAATTTTCAGCCATTAGGCCATAATTTTTATCACTCACTATTTTCCAGTGGTAAGGATAAACTGGTTTATGTATGCGTTTCCTCTTAAGTCATACCCTTAGGGGCTTTCTATGAACATAATGTGAGTGGATTACACCTGCCTGCGTGACCAAGATATCTTCAGTGTTTCCATTTAATATTCTCTTATTTATTTCTAAACAGTTTCTAGCTCGAGCTGGAATTGCAACGTGTCAGCACTGATTACAAACACACAAAAGCCCACAGGAATCGCGGATGTGTACAGTAAGTTCCGTCCTGTGAAGCGAGTTTCCCCACTGAAACATCAACCAGAGACTCTGGAGAACAATGAAAGTGATGACCAGAAGAACCAGAAGGTGGAGTACCAGAAAGGGGGTGATCCCGACCCAGGCCCCCAACCTGAGGACCTCAGCCCTGGAGATGGAGAAAATGGTCCCCAGAGTAAGAGCAGCGAGCCCAGCACCTTGCTGGGGGAACTGGAGCATTATGACCTTGACATGGATGAGATTCTGGATGTGCCTTACATTAAATCCAGTCAACAGCTTGCCTCTTTCACCAAGGTGACTTCAGATAAGAGAATTTTGGGTTTGTGCACAACCATCAATGGCCTTTCTGGCAAAGCCTGCTCTCCTGGAAGTGCTGAGAGCTCACCATCCAACATGACACCATTCTGTGTTCTTTCTCCTGTGAAAAGCCCACACTTGAGAAAAGCATCCTCTGTCATCAGAGACCAGCCAAAGCTCTCCACAGAAGAGTCTGAGAGCTCGCCACCTCTGGTGAAGTGTGGCTCTGCATATGAGCCTGAAAACCAGACTAAGGACTTCCTAAACAAGACCTTTAGTGATCCTCATGGTCGAAAACGTGAGAAGGCAACGCCAGACTGCCAGCTCAGGGCCTTCCATTTGCAGTCCTCAGCCACAGAACCCAAACTAGAAGAGCAGATTGGGGGTGGGAACTGGACCAGCTCCCAAGGCCAGGAAGAAAGGAGTGAATATCTGAAAAAAGTGAAAAGCATCTTGAACATTGTTAAGGAAGGACAGATATCTCTCCTGGTAAGTACGATCTAATTCAGATCTAGAGACTCCAGTTTTACCGGCTCCATTCATGAGTAACAAAATGATGATGCTTTGTTTCCATTCTTGCTTCATCTTTACTCATAGCTTCAGCTAAATGATGTGTCTTTTGGATTCTAAAAATGCAAAGTTAGGAGATTAACACAGGGGGAAACAAATGGCTATAGAGGGAGTGTTACTCTGCTTTAACTATGCACAAATTTGACTGGAATAGGACTCATAATCTAAAACAAAAACAAAACTGAGCCCAGCCCTTGCTTTAACGTGAATCGTCCTGTCTTTCTGTTCCCTATTCAAATGATTCCCAGTGCGCTCACTCAGGTACTTGTGGGTATGTCAGTTCCTTGTTGATGGTGGACCTGCCAGATACATGAACAGAGGGTCTTCTGTTCTATCCCGATCATTATTCAGAAGAGTTGGACTAGGAAGTTGAAAGCATTTGCAGATAGAAGCTTACCCTAGAGCTTGGCTGCCCTCTGACCTACATTGAGTTTTTACTAGATTCCAGCTCTGTGTGTCTAGGGAGCATGAAGAAGCTTTTCCAAAGACTCTGGTCACAAAGTTAACGTGATGTAAGAAAAGTCTGTTCTGCTTAGGCTCAGAGAGAGCTCAACTGAAATCACACTCCATCTGCCTGCATTGTTCTTTTCTGGCTTCCAGACTTGGATCAAACAGTAGCAAGCCTGGGCTGATACTATGATGTTAATTAAGGTCTCACTCAAGAAAATCATTACATCTTGGCAATTCCACTTAGGGTAAAGCCATGCAGAGATAAGTACAATGTGCCTGGTCTATTATCACAAATCTTAACTATTGTTGTAGGATGAGAAGATTAAACAATTTTACTTTTAAAAAGTAATAAAACATTTTTTTTTCCTCCTGAAAATAGCTTTTCCATTTCTCTTAGTTCTTCTTCTCTTTTCTCTCTCTGGTTCATTCTTTTCTTCTGTCCATCCCATGTTTTCACGTTTCCCAAATGGTAACACTTCACAACTCACCCAGCAGTCTCTATCCACATGTCATATGCAGGGAACTAAGCTTCACTAGAGGTGAGAACTCTGATGGTTGGGTTTGGCCTCAGGGTACCCCAGGGTCTGTTTGGGGTGAAAGTATTCTGGAAATACCCCATGGTAGCTCTGATTGTGACAACCATCAGATAGCTTGCAATCAAAGCCAATTCTCAGTTGTTCAAGGCAAACCAGATGGTTGAGAGAAGTAGTTCCTTCATTCAACAAACCTACAACAGAGGATAAAACAGTCTGGCTGTCAGCACTTAGCAGTCGAGTGGAGTAGACAGAGAGGGAACTTGCCAATTACCATAAATGTCATTGTAGTTGTTTAGAAAGCCAGCTTGGAGCCTCTGCAAGCTTACTGACCTAGCCCTTACCAGGTCTCCCAGGAAGATAAGCCCCTTGAGAATTCATGTTCTAAAGGACAATATAGCAAAAATTGTAATGGAGAGTCATTAAAATTAATAGTAGGGAATTCTGACTTATTAAACACTCAGGATTGCCACCAGAACTTCTGGAAGCTCATCTCTTCCTCCCAGTGCCCACAGCAAAACCCCCACAGCATATTCTGATTATTGACTTAAGTGTTCTAACCTTACTGTTTGTACAGCCACACCTCGCTGCCGACAACCTAGACAAAATTCACGACGAAAGTGGCAACAATCTCCTACATGTGGCCGCATCACAGGGACATGCAGAATGTCTCCAGCACCTCACGTCTTTGATGGGAGAAGATTGCCTCAGTGAGCGAAATGCAGAGAAGCTGACTCCAGCGGGCCTGGCCATCAAGGTGATTGGTTGGGGGCTGGGACCAGCCACAGCTAAAAGTTGGATTTCTGTTTTTGAAGATTCCTAGTGAGCTAAGTTGCAGAAACGCGTATAGGGAGAGAGTAGCATGATATACCAAGCAAATGGCAAATGAGCATACTACATTTAAAGAGAGTAATCATTTCGGTTACAACTGCTTTGAGCTTTGGAGACTACATTCCAATTTATCGTGCAATGAGGGTAAGCTTCAAATCAGCTAATAAAGGGAAAGGAAAATGATCTATTGTGGTTCTCAGAACTTTTGTTATTCATAGTGACTGCAATTTAGATTTTTAACCACACCTGGATTTATCTGAGGCTGTTTCATTTTTTCCTAATGTGAGTATAATGAGAGAGACAAATGAGGAAAAGGTGTATTTTAAGGAATGATAGCTCTCAGGAGTATTTCAGATCCTAAAGCAGGCTTCTAATGGATCACATCTGAAGTTTAAATGTCTTTCAGTACCAAGAGTTGTTCAGAATGTCAGAGCTGAGTTTTGAGCTTAATGTCGACTGGGATAGAGTTAAAACTTAGAAACTGTGAGTCAGGGAAACATGGACTTTTATAGCACTGCAGTGAGGGCCTCTGTAAAACATAACACATCACTAGAAGTTTAGCTATTAAACTACAATTACTTTTAAGATCTTTGGCAAATAAATGTAAAATTCAGTCATATTTATGAAGAAGCCAGAAGTTCAGGGAAATATAATACATCTTGTGCTTCTGCATATGTGCTCTGCTTTACATAATAGTTATGTCTTCTACAGGCTGAATAATCATAATTTTTAGAAATGGAATTATTTTGAAATTTACTAGAGGAACTTGCTAGTTAAAGAAATGTACTTATGAATTCACTGAAGAACATGCTACATTTGAAAAAATGATTGCTCTCCTACCCCTAACATATCTTTTATGCAAATCTGAATTTTTGCATCTTCAATTTATTTACCATTCAGAGAATTTTTTAAAGATTTTATTTATTCATTTGAGAGAGAGAGAGCATGCACACACACCCAAGCAGGGGGAGAGGGCAAGGGGAGAGGGAAAAGCAGAGTCCCTGCTGAGCAGACAGCCCAATGTAGGCCTTGATTTCAGGACCCTGAGATCATGATATGAAGGCAGTTGCTTAACCCACTGAGCCACCAAGGTGCTTCATCATTCAGTAAAGTTTAATGTATTAAAAGTTGCTTTCTGTTTTATTTAATTTTACTCAACTATAATGTATTATTTCCAAGATAGTATAGAAAATAATACTTTTTTGATAAAATAAGAAATTTATGACCCTGGTAGATATCACTTTCCTTTAGTGATTGTTCCTATGGCACATTAAGAGCTGAACTGCCCGCAGCAATCATGAAGAAAGAGATATTAGATGCAAAGTCAAAGTGCCGTGTAGTTGAGTTCAACAATGTGTACCAAGTCCACCAGGAACTGTGTTGGGTGATGGCAATACACATTTGAATGAGACATAATCCCTTTTCTTCAGGAGCTGATAGCCAAGTACGTAGGGCAGGTAAGTTACCAGTAATTCAAGAGCAGGATGGCAAATTCAGGATCTCGTCTTATATCAGAGTCCTGTGGGAAGATAGGGGTTAGATCTGGTCATCAGTAGGTGTGGGTCAGTGATAAAATATTCTTACAATGCCAATAAATGTTGACATTTGTCTTGCTATTTTAGTGTTTATAAAATATAATTCTCATTAGCTTTCCTAACTGCTGGTAGATTATGGAGTATATCGTGGCTGTGTAGTTGGGTGAGGAAATTTTTTCTTCATTTATATGCCCTAGTACTTGTTTTCATAGATTAAGAATCTTCAGGGTAGGACAGTACATAAGAAACTTGGTGGTCATTAGGCCAACCCTGGGTATAAACTCCTTCTACGGTATCCATATTGGTAATTCATTCTTAAATTCCTCTAGTCAGCATACTGCTATCACATAATCAGCATGTAAACTTGAACTTCAGTGTTTTTGGTTTGTTTTAATGAAGAATGCACATCAAGCCCATAAGACTCAAAAGTTCTTATGGATTTGGGGTCTCAGATTTTTCATATTTTTAATTCTGAACACAATGATATAAGAAATGGAAATCTTCTGTTTCTTCATTTAATCTAGAATTTACAAAAGAAGTTAACACAAATATTTTATAATAAGTGCCACCCCCCTTTGGAAATCTGTCCTGACCCCAATCCTGCCTCAGTCCATTCAATGTAATTTGATAGACATTGGTGAAGTCGAGGGAGTTCTAGAAGTCATCATTCTTCTGTTTTAGGACCTTGTTTTGAACACCAGTGACCAACTGATGGCGTTTCACCTCATTAAGCATAGTTCTGAGAGCCCAGCTGTCAGTAAAGACAACAAACTTGGTTCAAACAGGCAGAAGTTGCTGAGATAATGTGACTTGGCTGACAGGAAGCAGAGTCAGAGATAGGGTATCAAATAAAAAGATTACCTGAGAAAAGGGGCTTTGAAGGCTTAAGAACACCTCTCCCCTACCCTTAAACTTCTTAAATGGAACATTATAAATTCTTATCAGTTACACTGCAGAATTTATTGAGGGTTTTCTGGGGAACCCAACCTGAGGTACTGTGGCAGTCCAGGACATTTTACTAAGTGCCCTTTGGGAACAGTTAAGGAAAGTAACTGGAAAGAAATCTAAGGTGAGAGCAGTGTGTTTCTAAAATGAGGCAAACACATTCCATTGTTTTAGGAGCTAAACAGACTTGGAGTGAAATAACCTTAGTTTGTTTTTCATTTCTCATTCAGTGCTTCTGATTAAGCTCAAAGATAACATGTTGGTCTTATGAGAAAATGACTTCAAAGCCATAACCTACTGATGTGACTTTTTTTTAACATTTAGGGAGTGATCCCAGATTCAGGCAAAAATCTCCTGCTAGAATTAATAACATTTGTTTTGTTTTGTATTTCTATTTATGGAAAGAGATGTGTTCAAAATCATGGTAGTGATATATTTCCTTCTGCCTTTACAGCAGCATTTTATTATTTAATATACTTATTCAGACATTCCCTTCTTGAATAACTAGACCTAACCGACATCTAACAGAACATTCTATATCCAACAACAGCAGAATACACATTCTCCCCAAATACAGATGGAACATTCTCCAGAATAGGCCATATGTTGGGCCACAGAACAGGTTCGATGAAGATGAAAGGAGTGGAATCATACAAAGTATGTCCTTTAACTATAATGAAATGCAATTAGAAATCAGTAACAGAAGGAAATTAGAGATACAAGTATCTGGAACTAACACACTCCAAAATAATCATTTATCAAAGAAGAAATTACAAGGGAAACTGAAAAATATTTGGAGATGAATGAAATTGCAGTATATTATCACTTAAGATGCAACTAAAGCAATGCTAAGAGGGAAATTTATAGCTATAAATGCCAGTATTTAAAAAAAGGAATAAGAAAGATCTAAAGTTAATAGCTTAACCTTCTACCTTAAATTTGAAAAAGAAAAGCAAACTACATTCAAAACAAGCAGAGGGAAATAAATTTAAAAATTCAAGGAGAAATAAATGCAGTGGAAAGCAGAAAAAAGAAATAGAGAAAGTCAGCAAAACCAAATCTGGTTCTATGAATAGATTTTTAAAGATCAGTAAACTTTTAGTTAGATTGACCGAGAAAAAAAAAGAGGACTCAAGTCATTAAAATCAGGAATATCACCTTATATTTCTGTGTTCTGTGTAAATGCCAGTCGATAAGAACTGTCTTCCCTAGTAGTTGCTCAATCCAGTTCCCATTCCTTTCTTTATTCAGAGAGAATGAAACACATTGTATCACAGTTTTATTTTAATCCTGGTAGGAAACAGTTGGCATGCTCAAATTATGCAATTTGAAGAACATCTTTTTTTTTAAAAAACTATTTTTTTTAATTTTTATTTATTTATGATAGTCATACAGAGAGAGAGAGAGAGAGAGGCAGAGACACAGGCAGAGGGAGAAGCAGGCTCCATGCACCAGGAGCCTGATGTGGCATTCGATCCCGGGTCTCCAGGATCGCGCCCTGGGCCAAAGGCAGGCACCAAACCGCTGCGCCACCCAGGGATCCCTGAAGAACATCTTTAATGAAGGATTCAAATACCAAAGGATGATGGGTGAGGTGTAAGGAGCCCAAGAAGAAAAGTGCAGTATCCTGGAGATCAGAGCAGAGCACTATTACCACCTGAGAGCCTGAGGGGCCAGGGAGGGTCACGAGCAATAGAGAGGGCTGAATGGAAGAACTGGCTGATTTTTTTACCTTTGACTGGTAGAGGGACACAGCAGCCAACGGCACCCCTGTGGGAGTTGGGAAAGCCAGAAAAAGAGGGGACCTTAAACTCATTCTCCTTTCTTGGTGTCCTGCCCAACATTCTCCATCAGTCAAACCCAGGGGGCAAGGGAGGCAGCCCATACAGACCAACCTCCCCTGACAACAAATAGGGCAGAGGAAGGAAGAGACAAATCCAGTGTGGTACCTGGAAGCTATTGAGCACCCACCTGATCCTGGTGGATTCCCCCAATGGAAGAATAGTTTCAGCTTGTGAACAGTTGAGAGCTGACTACTTGAAATCCCACTATCCAAATAAGCGTAGATTTAAAAAATGAGCAGATTACCTCTTACATCTCATGTCTAGAATAGACTTCCCAGACTCCATGGCATGGTAGCTCTTTTCTCATGGGCTAAGGCCCCACACTTTGTAAACCAGGAAGGCAGCTGAATGTCTCATTTGTGTAACAAAGGATGTAAGAGAGTGCACTACCAGTAAAAGGTAACAAGTGTTGTATCCTGATTAAGTTCACATGCTTTGTCTTATCTGCTGCTCTCAGTAACTTTATGAGGTAGTTACTACTATCCCTGCCATTTTACAGATGAGAAGACTATCAGAGAGGAAGCAACTTAGTCAAGGTCTTGTAACTAAGTAGTGTATTAAGGATTTAAATCCATTCAAGTCTGGGTCCTAATGACTAAGTTATTTATACATGTCACAGGTGCTTTCCTGGTTTGTACAATATGGGATCTCAGCATAGGAGGAAAGAGCCAGTGTGGGGACAGAGTCACCGAAGGCTTCGGTGAAAGTAGCAGTTGAGCCAGTGTAATGTTATTTGCTCTTTCTTTATTTTGGAATCCTACCATTTCAGATTCTCAGGGTTTATAAAAGACTATTCTAAGAGCTAATGAATAAAGAAATACTGATATATTCATACAATAGAATACTTGTCAGCAACAAGAAAGAACAAACCTTTCATACAAGCAGAAGCTTAGATGAATCTCAAAAGAATGAATACTGAGTGACATAAGTAAGACCCAGAAGATTACATACTCTGTCTGTTGTGATAGAAATCCCATCACTGGGGCAAAAATGAAGACCTAAGACCAGAGGAGTCCTAGAAATTTGGGGGAAGGGGAGAATGAAATGTTCTGTATCTTGATTGGAGCAGTAGTCACAAGAGAGTATATATTTGTCAAAAGTCCTCAAACTCTGTACTTAAAGAGGGTAGAGTATATTTTATAGTATACAATTTGTGCCTCAATTTGCCTGATTACAATTATGAAAATGCATTTTAATAAAATTCCCCCAACTGATTTTGAACCATAAGCACAGACCAGAGATAAAACAGATGATATACTGCAAATAAATGGAGCCAAATACAAGAACCAAAATTCATGCGATTTCTTCCCTTAGCAAAATTACCATCTATGAGGTGTTTTTCAAACATGCATTACCTTGAATTTCTTTCTTTCTTCTTCTTTCCAACCTAGAATGGTCAGTTGGAGTGTGTCCGCTGGATGGTGAGTGAAACCGAAGCCATCGCTGAGCTGAGCTGTTCTAAGGATTTCCCAAGCCTTATTCATTACGCAGGTTGCTTTGGCCAGGTAGGAAGAATTTTTAATGATCATATTTATAAGCCATTATTTCCTTGTAATATATTTTAATGAAAAACATGTTTAAATAACCTAAATATTCCATAATTAAGGTATTGGATAAATAATGAAGCCACATACCTATGATGAAATTTTATGAGAAAACATGGTCATTATATAATATTAAAATGTGTGATACAAAACCATTCATAAAATTTGGTTACCAGCTTTGAATTCTGGAGAGAGAAGAAGAGAAGTAGGTGATAAGACTACAGAAAAAACTGTTACAACATGTTTATAGTAGATATCACTTAGGGTAGAATTAGAAGTGGCTTTTATCTTCTTTTTTGGATTTTTCAGCATTTTCCAAGTTTTCCACAATAAGTGAATTTAATTTTTGTCAAAAGGGAAAATGATAAATTTTCTTGTACCCAACATTAAAGGGGAAATCTTCAGTAAGTCAATAATTAAGTAAGTCTCCCTCTATTAAAAATAAACAAACACAGTAACTATAAATGTGTCTCAGTTACAACCAGTTTCTACAATAGGAAATCCTGGTATGAGTAATTGATGTACACAGATCACAGTCCAGGGTACGGAGTAAAAAAAATAACCAGTAACTCCCTTTGAGAAGGGTAAGTATAAATTATATATGTATTTTAAATTGGAACCACAAAATGCCAATCTCAGTCTTAAAAAAATAAATAAAGTCAGCACTGTATTAAAATAGATTTAATCATATTTGTTTGTGGCAAAGAAAATTGCTTCTCGTGCATATAACCATATCCCCTTTGGCTTCATAAACTTTCCCAATGGCAGTAAATTGTGGTATTGTCAACAAGAGATTATGCTTTTTCGAGCATGACAATCTCAAGTTCAAAAAATACCCTTGGAGAATATCACTACAGTCTTTCTCTAGTGGGAGTCCATGTTTAGGTGCTAGCTATTTGGTGCCATGGTGACTTCAGTTATATACATACATATTAATATGTAATGTTTCCAGTATGTGCCAGGCACCAGGCCATCGGGTTTTGCATACATTATCTGACTTGTTCCTTAAAACAATGCTGTTGGATTCTATTGTTCTTAGCCATTCTGTAGATGAGAGTGAAGAAAGAAATTTAAGTAACTTGCACATGCCTAGGAAGCAGAGATTGCATCTCAGCTGAGACCCTGTGACTAGAAAACCAGATCCTGTTTTGTCTCGCTGACGTAGATAATTTGTTTAGCCTGTTTACAGCAGCATTGATTAGCTGAGGAAGACTTTTTCACAATGTTAGCTAACAACACACTGTGATACACAGCTCATCAAAGAAGGGAGTACCTGGCACTAAATTTATGAGATGAAGAAAGAAGCAGGAGGAACATTTAAAATCTGTCAAAGTTAGGCTGATCTGGGAAAAAAAATTTTTTTTTAAAAGCCACTATCTTTGAAATAATCACTCCATTCTCTCTGTGTAGTGTCCTTGCAAGCCCCAGCCACGGAATTCTACCAACAACCATGATAGTTAATGAGCATTTGCTAAGGATGCCCTTTTTTGTTGTTTATACTGGCAAAGGGGAGAATAGAATTTTCAAGTGACCAGAAGAATGTCATCACTGAGGATCTTCATAAATCATTTTTGGTCTAAAATGGAATGTTATTTATTCCCAGACTGCCTGCATAAATGTTTCATATCTCTGATTTCATTTCGCTCTTCTAAAGCCTCACAAGGAATTTCAGATACCAGTGGAAAGACTACCTGCACTTTTGATAGGGCTTGCCAAAGAAAAGGAGGAAAGGATTGCATCACTGTGCTGAGACTCCAAGTAAATAATTGGGCTCCCGGCATTCTTTGTCTTGGGAAATGCTGCTTAATGCATGCCACTTTCTCCGTTCAGCTCTCGCAGTGGGTTTCTCACAATTGTGAACCTACTGGGACAGAACCAAGAGCAGGTGCCCTTTCTGGGACTGGTGGGTGATGGCATGGCCTACTTGACCAGACTCGAGGAAAATACAGAAATGGGTGACCTAATTGAAGAGCCATGTCAGACATTTGCCTCATGCTTGTGTCAGCATCCAGGTGGTTATTTCAAGCTGATAAGCATTGTTAATGACCTTGAGTCCAGTGTGGAGCAAGGCCAGCCCACCAGTGCCCTTAGGAGAGCATTCCTATCCATGTGGAAAGCCTAGAAGCCCTTTAGAGCTGTGAATTCTCTTCTGTCCAGCCATTCTGTGTCCTCCCACAGGCACTTATGTAACAGATAACCTGCGGAGATGCTGAACTTGGAACCAGGACAAGGCTAATATTTTCACAAGGAAGACTATTACCAAAAAGTTTTCTAATGGATTCAGCACATGCAAGTTTTTCGATATCAGGCAGGCACTTGAGCGTGTTCTGGTCTTGTTTCTTGAGTAAATACCTCTGGAAAGGATAGTGCAGAGCAAAATTCCTCTCCTGGTTTATTTTCATTGCCCTCTGCCCCTCATATAGATTCTGAAAGACCGGGCTCTCTCTAACTCCCAATTTGTGTCCTTTTTCTTGTAAAAATGACCTTAAAAACTCCAGTACCACAGGGCAGCCAGCAGTTTTTAGTGGTCTCCTGGAGTGATAGATCTTTGGGTGATTTAATCGATTTTCCTCATCCTGACACATGAAATCTCAGAGGATGCAATTATTTCATGGCCTGATTGTCCGGAGCAGAGGCAGCCATGGGGAGCGCCAAGGCAAAAGCTGTGGAGGAAACTCAAGGATAAAGCAGGAATGGCCTCCAGTCAGCCTGCTTTGCTGTCCCAGGAGAGAGATGTTGCTGGCGAAACAAGTGAGCCAGAATGGTCTCAAGACAGAGCCACCAGCTGTGCAACTGGGGCTGGGTTCTTTCACCACGGAGGTTCCAGCATGCTCATGCCTGCCCCCAGCAAAGCTGTTGCCCTTCACTGCATGGGGATTCCAGCCCATTCTGCCCTGGACATTATTGGCTCAGTGGACTCTGTGTTACCTTCAAGCATCAAACCTTGTGATTGTTTCAGTCCTGAGTCTTTCCTATGACTTTTGGTAAGGAGATCCTGCTACAGAAACAAGGTCCATCATAGCATTCGCCATATACCAAGGGCACCTTTGCCTGCGCTGCGTGTGTTCCCCATTTTAAATGTTGGCCCTAACATGGGTGGGTGGGCAGGTACTTTTTGGAAAAAGAAAAGGCTCAGTTCCTATGAATGGTCACAAACAGTGTTAGGCATGCTGGCAAGAGGGATTCTTCAACAGGCTACATGTTACTGTTTCTCTGCAATCAAAAAGGCAAGCTATTCTCTTGACTTCTTTCTTTCACCATCCTGGGGTGGAAATCAGGAAACCATGTGGACAGTGCTGTAATTGCAGATGAAAGCAAAATAGAAAAGTCTTTGATTAGCATGAGCATCTATCTGCTCTCCAAGGCCAGATCTCTGAAACAGCCTCAGTGACACAGAGCTCCGTGAACCCACAGGATGATGGGCTGTTAACTGTGCTTTCTGTGACCCAAGGGGGTGCCAAATAAGCATGTCCATTACAGAATCAGGGGTCATGGGTCAGTGAGTGGTTGTGAATGTTCATACTCAGTAGAGAGAAAGCAGAGACCTGAAGAACACTGACTCTGTATCTGGGTTTAAATCGTAGCTCTACCACTTACTAGTTTGGTGGCCTTGAAGACATTTATTTTTTTTTTAAAAAAGGAACTATCTCTCTGGGTGTCAGTTTCTTCATCTCTAACATGGAGATAAAAGAACCTGCTTCACCAGGCAGCTCTGAAGACTAAGTAGAAAAAAGCCACATGAAGCGCTGCCCATTGCTGGCACAGAGCAGACATAAATGTTGGTTCTTAGGATTATTGGATGTCTTCCAATTTCCTATTTTTATTGATATCAATATTGTTCAGTTTATGTATTTTACCATAAGTAAAGCATAAGGGAAACTTGGCAAAAAGAATTATTTAGACCTTAACCTATTTAAGAAATCCTTGGATATATTCTTTTTTTCTCACATTTTATTATCTCTGGATTCTCCATTTATCTTATCATAAATGACATCATGAAATTATGGCTTGTCACTTTTTTATACTTCAACATCTCAAAAACCAGACTGAATCCTAGAATTGATAGCGTATTAGATTTGATGATATACAATTGCAGAAAAAGCTGCCTCCTTTAGGACTTAGTTATAACGAAAACTGTAGAGACTGTATTGATGCTAGTAATAAACCTGTGTCACCCTTTTCAATTACAGTTTTTATTAGACTTTGTCCAGAAAATCTTGTAAATTACATGTTTTAATTGCCTCATTAAACTAATTGCATTGCTGTTAAGAACACAGAAAATACACCAATAAACAGGTCACTGAAAGAGCAGAAAATCCCCAGAAGAGGAAACCAGGACATGAAGGAAGTTTTTAGTCAAGAGATGAAAACTGAATGTATCAATGAGTGTGTGAGTAAATGGGTAGAATGTTAAGTTGGAGAGGCATTCTGTAAAACAGAAATAACACAGAACAGCCTCTCCATCCGTATGACTGCATTGGATGATCTCTGAAAGCAGTACTTATGAGAAAAATTAAAACCAGAAATTACATTCTTGGAGCACCTGAGTGACTCAGTCAGTCAAGAGTCTGCCTTTTGCTCAGGTCATGATCCCAGGGTCCTGGGATGGAGCCCTACATCAGGTTCTCTGCTCAGCAGGGAGTCTTCTCCATCTCCCTCTGCAGCCGCCCCCACCCCCAGCTCTCTCTCTCTCACTATCTAAAATCAATAAAATACTAAAAAAAAAAAAAATTACATTCTTCTTTGAACATCTCCCTGACACACACATGCACACATGCACGCACACACATGCGCATGCAAGCACAGGAAGAGAGCACTGAATGTCTAAGAAAGAAGGTAGACTCACTGAATATATATTTAATACGCATATGCATTCATAAAGACCCTTCTTAGTTGGAGAAGATAGTTGTATTTATTCTCTTTATTGGCTATTTCTCCAATAAGCCACTGTTTGAATTATAAGACCATCGATTTCTGCTGGCATGTTCTCCAGAATCCGAGCAGAAAGCAACATTTCTCTGAGAGCGGATGCTAAATGTGCTTTTACCAGAACCCGAGAATTCAAGAATTTTTGTTTCCATGAAATTTATCAGTGAACAGATGGATTATGTCGCTTCTTACTACAGTACATTGTCGGGGCAGCCTGGGTGGCTCAGCGGTTTAGCGCCGCCTTCGGCCCAGGGCCTGATCCTGGAGACCCAGGATCGAGTCCCAGGTCAGGCTCCTTGTATGGAGCCTGCTTCTCCCTCTGCCTGTGTCTCTCCTCTTCTCTCTCTCTGTGTCTCTCATGAATAAATAAATAAAGTCTTTAAAAAAAATAAAAAATAAAGTACATTGCCAACTTCAGAACACAAAACTGAATTTGGGGTGCTGGGCAAAGACCTTCCTTGTTCTGAACAATAGAATAATGGTTCTTCCTTTATATAAATCTTGCATATTGAATTGGGTAAGATCTCTAATTTTAAGGAAGAATTTTTCATGCCATCAGAAGAAAAGAAGGCAGGTTCTTGAACAATACGAATTGACTTGGAAGACTATTGGGAGCCAACGCAGCTCTTGCCTCATACAAACCTTGGCCTGTTTGACCAGATTTTCAAGTCACTGCAGAGTCCAGGTCTCTAGATTCTTCTCCATGTTTATACAAGGGAAAAATTCCTACTCTTTTGAAATGCAGTATTCTGCTTCTGACAACCCTATTATTAAAAGTCAAAACACTGTGAATGATGGCAAAGGGCATCTTCTGTAGAGGTGGAACAGACTTATCCACTCTAATATTAATTGAATCTGAAAAATGTGAAAATATGCCTGACAAGAAGGTATATATAGAATATTTCAAATGATCTTGCAATCCTCTGAACTTGACTTGCTGAAGAAAGGGGCTGCTAGAACATCAGAGAATATATACTTGTCTTCTTTGGCTTTTGGATTTGTCAAACAAGGGTGTTTGAATTGGATAATTCCCTGAAGTCTCTCCCACTCTGCAATTTTAAGATTCCATGACTTAATATCATAGAGCAAGCCAAGTGACCACACGCTTCAGAACAACCCACTGAGGTGGCAGTACTGTCCTTTTTACCGTCGAGTCATGGCAACCTGCCCTCTTAATGTTTCCAGATCTTCACCATTGGCTTCAAACCAGTTGGTTGTGTTTTCTCATCCCGCAGTATGTCCAGACACCCAGATCTTTTAAGGAGTTAAGATCACACAATAGAATCATCTGACTCCAAATCAAAGTCATACTGTTTTTTCTCTTCCTAATTAGAAAAAGTAAAGAAAGTTGTTCCGCCCTGTACAGATGAAACATCACCCATGCTGGTCCAAATATCAGCCCAACTTTCTTCAGTTTGCCTCTGAAGAAAAGGACAAGCATATCTGCATACCCTTGTCCAGATTGTAGCTCCCAGCCCTGGTCTCCAGGCTCTGCTCCACCTCATTCTCCACGGATGTTGAGGGTTTCATGTTGTACAGCGTCTGTCTGCTTTTGCAGCTGACACTCCATCTGCTTTTCCTGAGTGCCTTCTTGGTAGGTTATAGGTATTGATTACATGTTTCCCTTCTTGTTTTTTAGGGGTCTTACTCCTTGCTCACTCACTTGAAAAGAGGAGTAAGGTGCAGATGTTTGTCCTGTCCCTGATGTTGCCAGTGCCTTCAGTGTAAACAGTGCCCTGCACCTCCCCAACGAGGGCTGAAGCATTAGAGTTGGCTATTTTTATCCAACATTCCTTTAGCAGATTAGTTGGCATGTTCAGAAGGTGAAGGCAAATTTAATACAGAAAAGTATAAAAGTTCATGACCAGTCTGAGCAAGGAACTGGAAAAAGAGGGGAAAAAAAAGAAAAATAGAAAAAAAAAAACTTTCAAAGGCTAAGGAGAGGTTCAAGGCTATTTCAAACACATGATCATTTTTTTAAATGTCAAATTCCACTCACTAAACTTCATGCTGTTGTTTTTACCACTCTTATATTTTTTTAACATTATATTTAATTCTTCTATTTTAAAACGGTGAAATCCCATCCCCCTGCTTTCTCCTGAGGCCAAACATAACATGAAAATACCACAAAATACTCAGTGGGTAAAATGCAAACGGATTTTGACAACACGCTGAGCGCACTGTGTCCTTGCTCTTGAAAGGTTGTATTCAGAGCATTGAGTGCTCTCCACTTAACAGGGAATAAGGGAAACCTTTCCTTTTGAAATTTCACTAACATTTGGTCAGAAAAATCAAGAGCGTCCTGGTTTTCTTTCAGTGAGGTTATCTTATGCTTAACAACTTAAGCTTTTGTTTCTCCTTGTCAGTCTGTTGATTGCAGGAGGTCTGGGATCATGAAGGCGGGGTTGAAACATTATCAGCTTCAGAGGAGAAGCTGGTTCTCCTAATGTAATATTCTGGAACCCGAAAGACAGCATAACAGAGTAGCAAAAACATTGCCTTAGCATGGAAAGACTCAGACCCTGGCCCCCACTTTTGATCTGTCTAGCTGTGTGACTTGGAGGAAGTACTCAAAACTTTCTGTAAATCAATTTTGCATCTCTTGAGTAAGTAAGACAAGAGCATTTTTGACATAATTTTCCACTCTTCAACTTCTCTGAGCATTCCTCTTTCATGGACTTGAGCCAGAGAGATGCTTGGATTTTCAGTTCAGAATGAAGGGTATGTTCTGCTGATATGATAAACCTAGGTGTATGAAAGCTTCTCGTGTTAGAGTTTTGTTTTCCTTTGTCTTTTTTTCAGACTTGCTACATGATATTCATGATATTCCATTAATAGCAACTGTCTTTGTGTTTATAGGAAAAAATTCTTCTTTGGCTTCTTCAGTTTATGCAAGAACAGGGCATCTCATTGGATGAAGTGGACCAAGATGGCAACAGCGCAGTCCATGTAGCCTCCCAGCATGGCTACCTCGGGTGCATACAGGTACACAGACTCTGCTGCTTTGAGGAGACAAATGAGTTCATCAAGTAATGAAACAAAAAATGGAAATTTTGTTTGCTGGAAGAAATGTGTAGATTAAGTCAGCTTTTTCTGCTATAGTAGATAATAAGGAATTAAGTTGATATATTCGTATATCCAGAAATCCACAGAAATGTTGGCATAAAGAGTCCTACAGGTTTCTCCTTGAGTGTTGCAGGATGTCAAAAGGGACTGGAGAAGGAGGGCTGTGGTTCCCCCTTTCTCTGGGGCAGGGTGGAGCTTCTCAAATGCCTTCAGAAAGCCCCAGAACTGATTACAGGGAGGCCTCAGATATACCATTATGGTTCCCCTCAGCCCTCAGGCAGGCTAGGTAGTTTGGCAGCCTCTCCACCCAATAGCCTCAGGTGGCCTCATCCTTGTAGTCCTACCTGCCTCACATATGTTACCATGGTCTGTGTTTGTAAGAGTGTAAGATTGAGGAGCAGAGCCACAGAAGAGGTGGGGAGGTTCCTCCCTGTGCCCCCAGCCACCTGAGAGAGTATACAGGAGGATTGCTTAGAGCATGTGGAGTTGCCACAAGAAGACAAGTCAGAACCGCACCTCTCTGCCGAATGTTTTGGTGTACAAAGCTGAGCCAAACCTAGTGCCGCCATCATAGTAACACGTGGCTGAAAGCCCTGTGGGGGTCCTCAGAAGGTTGAGGTATGTGTGAATGTAAAAACCAGATCGATCCTTTGACTTAAAAAAAAATGTTAAGGCCCTCAGTGACAAAGCAGAGAGAAGGGGACCAATGAGAAGGAGGAGGAGCAAGGAATGACCTTGTGAAGGAGGGAAAGGCTTTACATCGGAAACGAAATTTATTTAGATTCAGCCTGGATTTTATTTTATTTTTTATTTTTTTTTAAATCATTCTTTTCTCTTTTTTTTTTTTAATTTTTATTTATTTATGATAGTCACACAGAGAGAGAGAGAGAGAGAGGCAGAGACATAGGCAGAGGGAGAAGCAGGCTCCATGCACCGGGAGCCTGACGTGGGATTCGATCCCCGGTCTCCAGGATCGCGCCCTGGGCCAAAGGCAGGCGCTAAACCACTGCGCCACCCAGGGATCCCCTCAGCCTGGATTTTAATTTATGAATCATATAATGCATAATTACCAGCCTCAGACCAATCTCATCATTCTTATCATGGAAAATGACCCAGCATCTTTGGATGCATCCCACACCTGCCCAAGATGTAGGAAAGCCGTTTCCTGACTGACACATACTGCTGAGGGCCATGATGAAAGAAGACACTTGACCTCACTGAGCTCACATGGTCCTAGATAAGCTGTGTGTATGTAGCACCTCTAAGAAGGCAGCATCCTTCTTTGCCTTATTATGTGTGGCTTCTTTTATTGCAACTCAGTGTGCTGACTCAACAGGAACTTCTTGGCTTCCTGCCGTATGTGGGTAGACTGTATCCAAAAGAGAAACCCAGGCAGAGAATGAGTTGCTTGGGAAAGGTAGAGGGGACCCTGGAAATGACAGGGGAAGATCTGGAAATGCTGTCACTGGGAAAGGCAAGGGAGTAATAAAAGCAAAAGGCAAGAGGTATCTAGAGCATCTGCCCTTTGGAGAACAAAGATGATGGGAAATATTCCAGGGCTCTGGAAGTTTCTCCATTAATGTCGGCAACATGTGCCTCTTCTCCTTGAAGGCATCACTCTGTAGAAGCAGGGATGAGAAAGGAGAGCAGAGAAAGAAAGAAATGTTTTTAAATGATTACCAGTATCTACAGAAGATGATAGGGGTGGCGTGACTTTTTGTGGTGGAAAAATAATTGAATATAACTGAAAACTTCAATTTTGTCTGTTTCACAGAACACCCTACTATGTCATAGTCTTGAACTTTTTTTTTTATCTGCTAATAAGTGGCTGAAAGCCAAAGAAAACCAGCTGATAGCACTAATTCTGTTTAAGATTTTGCTTATTTTTCTTTTCTATGTGAAGAGAGGCTGTCTGTGCTTGCGGACCGTTCATCTTTCCACTTCACACAAATGATATTTTTGGCACTAGATGCCGTGGCTGTGGAAACTTGGATAATCTTGGAAGCGGGTCTATCCACTGGGTGTGAGATTTAAAAAAAAGACACAGACCAAGGGTAGAACAGAGGGTGAGCCCCTTTGAGGGGAGGCAGAAACTGAGTATAGGAAGCTCAGGGAGGGAACTGGCAGAGGCCAGAGTCAAGGGAGTGGGAGCAGTGAGTGCTGACAGGGATGCTCTGGGTGGGCTGTGCCACCGCTGTCAGGTCCAAGGCAGTGGCTTCGTGGTAGATCGGCCTTTCATGGTGCTGGTCATAAACCAGAAGATGATGCTCCTTGTGATCTCCGAGTTTAAGCAATCTAGGAATTTAAAAATCCTAATTGTCTCTTCTAAAAACAATACCACCCTTTCCTAATAGAAACCCAGAGGTCCAGTCTCATCTTGATGGTGTCAAAGGAGGTGTCAGATGGTGGCAGCTGATTAATATTGATGTAACAGCTTTTTGTGGCATCTCATGTCACCAGTAGAACTAGAAAAGAATTTTGATTTTTTTTTTAATTAATGATGTCAACCACGGTCCATCAAGTCTCTCTTCTTTCCTAACTGATGCCTTGGCCAGATTCCATAAATCTTGGTGTTACTTCTGATTCAAAGTATTCTGCTCTCCAACCTGAATAAGACTCAGGCTTCAAGGGAGACAGTACGAGGACGGAGGCATGCTTCACTTTGTACACATCACATTAGCTCCTGTTCCCCTCTCTCTGCTGGGCTCAGTGTTGGAGACCAGGAGGTAGGAGAGAAAAGTTAACTGTCTCTTTGCTTAACTGGCAGAGGTCATGGCATGCTCCCCGAAAGTCATCGTTGCTTCTTTGGTGCACTGTGGTGGGCCATTCATGTCCTCCCTGGCAGCCTTCAGATGCTGACCCTCTGCTGGGCATGTTGGATGAGGTCTTCAGAGGGCTCTCTGGAGCCTCCCCACAGATACCTGACCAGCTTCACATCCTCCTCATCCCATACACTTCCCTCTGCCTGTGGCAACTCACAGCTCTTGCTGCTGGAGACCTCTCCTGTAGTGGGGTGATAACAAGCTTACCCCAAGCCCCCGTGCACAATGTCTGCTCAATCCATGGGTCATACCCTTGCCAGCTGCATGGAGGAAGTGTGAGCTGCTTCACAGCCTCTGCTGGTCATCTCTCCAGTTCTTTTTATTTTTGATGGGGTAGGCTCAGCAACAGATCACATATGCTCCCTAAGCAAATGGGAACAGGTAAACAAAATTCCACTCTCTCCTTACAGGCATCCCCAACTTTATGGACCCTCCCACTGAAAGGGACAAAGCAGCTCACCCCAGCCACTGCCTCCTCAGGGGACAGACCCCTCAAGACAGCAGCAGGCTCTGCCCCTCACAGATCCCAAGGCTGGGTGGGATTGGTAGTGGTAGGACTGGTTCTGTTGCCAGTTTGTAGGCTCCAAGGGAGGTGTCTGATATCAACCCCTGCAAGCTCACCAGAGGCTTCTTGTACAGAATGATACCCTTCACCCCCTTCCCCACCCTGCTATGGGCTCTGGTAACTGGTGTTGGGTTAATAGGAAAAACTCCATTCACCTTTCTCTTACAGTCAGTAAAAAATGTTGCATGGGGGGAAATAATGTTGCAGGGGAGGTTTTGTCACGATCACATGTCTCTGCATTTTCTAATAGACACTGGTTGAATATGGAGCAAATGTCACCATGCAAAACCATGCTGGGGAAAAGCCCTCCCAGAGCGCCGAGCGTCATGGGCACACGCTGTGCTCCCGGTACCTGGTGGTGGTGGAGACCTGCATGTCGCTGGCCTCTCAGGTGGTGAAGCTAACCAAGCAGCTGAAAGAGTAAGTGGCCCGTGCTTTCCGTGCAAACCAAGTCTGGCTTGTCCTCACTTGGCTTCATTTTGAGCCAGGAGCCTTGGGAATCTCCCCTTGTGCCCAGTGTCCAGGAAATTCCTAGTCTTCTTTCCATCTTCTTTTCTTCTTCCGTCCCAAGTCCTGCCAGCCAGCATTCCTGCTATGGGTACCATCTCTGCAGAGGCAAAATGATACTTAAGCAAACAAACAATGCAGAGGAGACTTCCCAAGCAGGGAATTTGAGGCACATCAGATGAGCGATGGCCTCTCTCTGTGTGCACATGCACGGCCTGATTACTTAGCAAGCATAGAAAGTACATATGCACATCATCCCCAAACTCTGTCCTTCACATTCTAGGAAATCACAAAAAGCTGAGAGAAAAGAAATAAACAAACTAGACATGGGCCAGTTTCTCAGTCTTTCAAAAGAAAAATGTATACTTAGGGAATTACAGACAGGTAATCTGGCAACTGTCACCAGTATATTTATTACAAAAATGAAGTGGACAATTTGTGAATCCTCAACGTAAAATAGCATCTGGTCAGTGTGGTGTTATGCAAAACCCTCTTGGTCTAGATGGAGCCAGTTCTGTTCTTTTTTTTTTTTTTTTTAATTTTTTTATTTATGATAGTCACAGAGAGAGAGAGAGAGAGAGAGAGGCAGAGACACAGGCAGAGGGAGAAGCAGGCTCCATGCACCGGGAGCCCGATGTGGGATTCGATCCCGGGTCTCCAGGATCGCGCCCTGGGCCAAAGGCAGGCGCCAAACCCCTGCGCCACCCAGGGATCCCAGCCAGTTCTGTTCTTGATGAGATTATCAAACTGGTTCCTGTTGCCTACGTGGATGGCAGAAAGCATTTCTAGGAGATTATCATGATATGTCTGAAGAAATGGGAATAGAAGAGAAGCCATCAGGTAGGTCTCTAGCGATACAAAGAATCAAGGAGCTGACACTACCTGAGTAGGCTAAGGTCAGCCCTTGGAACACACCAGCCAAAGCACAGTTGCCTGGGGCACCTGGGTGATTCAGTGGTTGAATGACTGCCTTTGGCTTAGGTCATGATCCTGGGGTCGTGGGATAGAGTCCCACATCGGGCTCCCTACATGGAGCCTGCCTCTCCCTCTGCCGATATATCTGCCTGTCTCTCATGGATAAGTACATAAAATCTTTTTAAAAACAACAACAACAACAACAACAACAAACTACAGTTGCCTTACTGGGAAGGGATTTCCTAAAAGCCAGAATCAGTATTCAAAGTCATGTTGACAGATTAGGAGGATAAACCCAAAAAATTGGATTTTAGAAGCAGAATATGAAGTGTTTTAAATTATTTTTGAAACTACTCTTTTTCCTTTTCTACCTTCTGAAAAGAGAGCTTTGGTAGACGGGAGGCCTTCGAGTGTATTGCAGGTGTAATCATACAGCAGTATGACATGCAGCAGTCCTCAGACCTGCTGGCTCTTCTCTGAGCTGAGAGAAACCATCTGTCTACTTTTACCCTCTTGCCTCAGAAACCAGGTCTATGTACCCTTCAGGCCATCCCCTACTAGAATACTCTCTTTAATGAGCTGGTAAGGATTTTACTAGACATGAATAAGATTTCAAAATTAAATATTAAATGGGTTGTCTCCAAGTGTCCTCTGTCTAGTTACACAAAACTCCCCTAGGATAGGTGAGCTAAGTGAGCTTCAAGGACTTAATGCAGTTGAAGGGAAAATACATGCCACCTCACAACTCAGTAGGTTACCTTTCCACAGTGAACATACTCGTGCATATGTCTTTCTGTGCATGTGTAAGCATCTCTAAAGCTAAGTTCCTAGAAAGGCAATTGCTAAAATGCAGGACATACACATTTAAAATGTGGATAGATGTTGCCTAATACCCTTCCAGAAACGTTGTAGCAGTATCCATCCCCCCCCACCCCCGTGTAGTGTATGGACGTTCGGAGGAGCTTTAAAAAATCCAATAGAATGGGGTTTTTTTTTCCTAAATATTCATACTCAGAGGAAAAAATCACAAAACACTGTCCTCAGTCTCTGTACCATGGAGCCTGCAAGCTCCTCACGGGCTGCTTTATTGGTGAATTATTCAAGGTCAGGGTCTTGGCTGCCCTCTCTGTTGATGAGCCCAGAATAAAGTACACATGTACACTAATAGATAACAGTTCTTCCGTTGTCTCCAGAGCTAAATGCTGTAGACAGTTACAGGTTGCGCTGGAGACCCTGGTCTTTGACTTACTGTGTGCCTCCAAGGATATTGGCAGAATTAGAAGTGAATGGAGAAGTCCACTTAGGATAACCACCTGACCCTGTGTCCTTCAGACTGCAGGGCACAGACAACACAGAAAGGTCCAGGAGCAGGGATGAAAAACATGAGTTCTTCCAGTCCAAAATTCTGAGAGGCAGTCCAGAGTGCCTTTTCCTATTAGAGTACCTTTACTGAATCTTTATAGTTAATAAACATAATTACTGGGGTGCCTGGATGGCTCAGTCAGTTAAGCATCTTCCTTCAGCTCAGATCATGATCCTGGGGTCCTGGGATTGAGCCCCACATCAGGCTCCCTGCTTAGGGGGTTGTCTGCTTCTCCCTCTGCCCCTACCCCCTTCTCATGCTCTGTCTGTGTCTCTCTAATAAATACATAAATCTTAAAAAAAAAAAACTTGTTAATAAATGTAATTACTGTTTAAAAAATGGCAACCTTTAGCTCCATTAGCAGTCCTAATGTATAAGCCGAGATATTACAGATTGAATTATTGCCCCCCCACTCCAGCAAGAGTAGTTTGGAGTACATCAGAATATCCGCTTATTTGGAGATAAAGTCTTTATAGAAGGAGTCAAGTTAAAGTGAGATCGTTCGGCGTGCCCAAATCCAGTATCACTGGCATTGTTGTAAGGGGGAAATTTAAATGTGGGTACACACACACACACACACAGGGAGAACACCATGTGAACATGAAGTCAGGGATCAGAGTGATGCATCTACAAGCCAAAGAATGCTAAAGATTGCCAGCAAACCATGGGCAACAAGGAGAGAAGCACGGAACAGCCTCTTTCACAGCCCTCAGAGAGAACCAGCATTGTCCACACCTTGGTCTCAGACTTCTAGCCTCCAGAGCTATGAGAAAATAAATCTCGGTTGTCTAAGCCCCCAGCTGTGGTGATACTTGGCTACGGTGGCCCTAGCAGACTAGACATATGCCCACATATGTTCACACGGTCCGTATACTTTTAAAAATTCGTATTTCACATGATCACACATTTAAAATTGGGCAGTCCTTGCTGAGGGCCTCTGTAGAATCTAGAGAGAGTAGAGTCCTTTTTTTATACCCCATTCATACCTGGAATTCCGATCTGCAGTTAACCCAATTGGCACCAAGTAGTTTTCTTAACTGTATCATAATTCACTTTGACACCTAATAAATCCTTTTACTGTAGACCATAATCTTGCTTGATCTGCTCTAGCCCCTCACTATTTTTTTTTTAAAAACTTGACTTGTAATACCAGCTTGCAAAGTGAGAAAAGTAGAATGTTCTTATTCTTTAGGGTTAGCAGACTATAGACTATGGGCCAAATCTGGCCCACTGTCTGATTATTTTAAATAGTTTTATTGGAACCCAGCAACACACACATTCATTTACCTATCACGTACGGTTGATTTCACTCTACAAGAGCAGAGTTGAGTAGTTATGACACAGATTGTATGACTTGTCCTGGCTCAGGAGAGGGCCTACTGTTTTAGGCATATGACTCATATGATCATAAGCCTAAAATATTTACTATTTGACCCTTTAGGGAAAAGTTTGCTGTCTCCTTCTGTAGATAAGTTTTCAGCAGGTGAGTCACAGAATGAGTGAGATAAATTGTAATCACAGACTTTACTTGTCTTAGGGATTAAATGTTAGGAGTAAGACTGACCACGTTGAAAAACAGAGTATTTGGGGGAGATGGAAGGGTGTCATCCCAGTGTGACCTCACAGAATTAGATTTAGGCGGCCAATGGTTGTTGAATATGTGTGGTGACACTTGGTGAGAAGAACACTGGGCTTCTTCAGGCCTGGATTTAAGGTCTGGCAGTCATTTGAAGAACCCTTGTGACTCAGGGCGCTTGGGTGGTTCAGTTGGTTAAGTGTCCAATTCTTGATTTCAGCTCAGGTCATGATCTCAGGGTTGTGAGATCAAGCCCGTGTTGGGCTCATGCTCAGTGGGGAGCCTTTTTGAAATTCCCTCTCTCCCTCTGCTCTTCCCCCACCCCTGCAACCCACTGAGGCACCACATGTTTGTTGACACGCACTGTCTCTGTAAAACAAACAAACAGAACACTTGCAAGTCATTCATTTAGTTCTATGTCCTGGCTCAGGAGAGGGCCTACTGTTTTGCTGCTAATTGTATTAGTTTTCTATTCCTGTAACAAATTACCACACACCTAGCAGCTTAAAATAACACAAATGCATCTTACAGCTCTATGGGTACAAAGGCCAGAATGGGTCTCCAGATTAAAATTGAGATGTCCACATGGAACACTCCTTCTGGAGGCTCTAGAGTAGGGTGGTTGCAGAATCAGTTCCTTATGATCATAAGATCAAGGTCCCCTTCTTTTGCGGCTGTCAGCAAAGGATCACTGCCAACCCCTAGAGGCCAGTGTATTTCTTGGCCCATGGCCCCTTCCTTCATCTTCAGAGCCAGCAACCACAGATCAAGTCTTCACACTTTGAGTTGTCTCTGACCTCATCTTCTACCTCCCCCTCAATGTTAAAGATTTGTGATTAGATTGCATAACCCATAATAGTAATAACCCAAGATAATCTCCCTGTTTTTTTATCAGCTGATAAACCTAAATTCTACCTGCAACACTAATTCACTTTTGCCACAAAGGGTAGCATAGTCCTACCTTCCAGGGATTAGAACATGATAGATATCTTTGAGGGGGGATCACCACCCTGATACGAGAGGTCAGTAAATACTGCTTATTCTTCTATGAGTCAGAATCAGTTGGCTTTGATTTTCTCAAATCCTGTAATATGCTTTCTAAACAGATTTCAGTTTCTCTAACCTGTGGCTTTTAATTTATTTTCTTAAATTTAAAGCACATTGTATTCACATGCTTTAATCTCCAGAACAAATTGAGTGTTGCTATACTGTGCTTCCCTTCATGTAAGAAAATACCAAGTTATTTAATTGTTTTTACCTAGTACAGAAGTAGTTGTGTTGTTTTATTTTGCTCTTTTCTGATCACTAAATTAATTCAATTACTTTAAAGACTTCAACAATTTAGAATGAGTATATAATATATATAAATATAATAGAAGTATATGTTACAAATAATATATATGTGTTATGTAGAGAAATTTCTTTAAAATATTATATTACACACAGTATTTTGTAACTCCCTTTTTTACTTAATATATGTATGTATAGGTATATATATAGTGTACTTTATATATGCACATATATTAGGGAAGCATTTTCTATCTCGTAGATACTGAAATGTATTATCATTTTTAATAGCTGCCTTTGTGGAAATAACTAAATTATTCACTTAGTCTTGTTGATGAGCATTTAGGTTGCTTACAGTTTTTTGCTAATATAAATAATAAGCATCCTTTTCGGTACTCTGTTGTTTCCCTAGGAAAATTTTTGTACTCTAAGGATGAAAAATATGCACATATGTGTAAGACTTTGGGATTTGTTGCTATTCATTGCAAGTAATCATGTAAAGGTTTATACCTACTAATTTATAGTATTGGCTGGGTATCAGAGAGCTTATATGTTTCCGTTTGTTTTTCCTAGACAGACAGTGGAACGTGTCACACTGCAGAACCAGCTCCAGCAACTTCTAGAAGCCCAGAAATCAGAATCACTCCTTTCCTCACCCAGGTAATATCAGGAGTAGGAATGGTGAGAGTTCTTAGTGATCTTTAATCTCTGAGCCTTCTTTTGGAGTTGTAGAAAAAATATCTTTACGAAGACAACAGTATTGTATTTTTATAAAGAGGAAAGGAATTGAGACCATACAGGGGGAAAAGGCTTTGGACCTAAAGTCAGAAGACCTCAGTTCATCTCTGGCTCTGCCATTTCTTCATTCCCTGATTGTAGGCAAGTCACGTGCATCCTGGAATGAAGGGATCTTTCAGATCCCTTCATTTCTTCATCTGTGAGATAGGAATAAGGATGTATGTAGGTTCATAAGATCGTTGAAAATGGGGATCCCTGGGTGGCGCAGTGGTTTGGCGCTTGCCTTTGGCCCAGGGCGC
The DNA here is from genome assembly GCF_018345385.1 of Vulpes lagopus. Classification (NCBI taxonomy): domain Eukaryota; kingdom Metazoa; phylum Chordata; class Mammalia; order Carnivora; family Canidae; genus Vulpes; species Vulpes lagopus. The sequence continues at coordinate 119,946,525 of NC_054830.1, read as the reverse complement.
GATCCTGGAGACTCGGGATCGAATCCCACGTCGGGCTCCCGGTGCATGGAGCCTGCTTCTCCCTCCGCCTGTGTCTCTGCCTCTCTCTCTCTCTCTCTGTGACTATCATAAATAAAAAAAAATTAAGAAAAATAAAACAGATCATTTAAAAAAAAAAAAGATCGTTGAAAATGAGAAAAATGATAAAATTTGCACAAAATTGCTGCATAAACAATCAAATGGTAGACAAATTTAGCGTCATGGCATTAGGTGCGAAGCACTATACGTTGGTCATGGTTGGCACTACAGAGTATTTGCAGATTGATTTGCACAGACATTCAGGGATTATTCGTAGTCCTGCCCTGTTGATTTGTTGTAAGTCGTTTGTGGCAGTGAAGGAAATCAGTGATAGGAAATAAACCTCATATGTTCTTCATCATCTTTTAGTTCACCATCCTCCCCAGCTTCCAGAAGGTCCCAGTGGAAACCTCCAGATGTGGATGATGAGTCTGTAGCCAAAGGCAAACCAGGAGTCCAAGAAGGGATTCAGGTTCTCGGAAGCCTGTCAGCATCCAGTCGAGCTAGAGCCAAGGTGAAAGACGAGGATTCTGACAAAATTCTCCGCCAGTTACTGGGAAAAGATATCTCAGAGAGTGTCTGCACCCAGGAAAAGCTCTCCTTAGAATTCCAGGATGCACAAGCTTCCTCCAGAAACTCAAAGAAGATCCCAGCAGAGAAGAGGGAACTGAAATTAGCTCGGCTCAGGCAGCTGATGCAGCGCTCCCTGAGTGAGTCTGACACTGATTCCAACACCTCTGAGGACCCCAAGAGCACGCCTGTGAGGAAGGCTGACAGGCCCCGACCGCAGCCCATCGTGGGAAACGTGGAGAGTGTGGATAGTGCAGAAAGCTTACACCTGATGATAAAGAAACACACCTCGGCATCGGGACGTAGGTTTCCTTTTGGCATCAAGGCCTCCAAGTCTCTGGATGGTCATAGCCCATCTCCCACCTCAGAGAGCAGCGAACCTGATGTGGAAGCCCAGTGTCCCGGCTCAGGGACCACTCCCCCAAGCCAACCCCCGGGAGACCCTACTCAGCCCAGCCCTGACAGCACTGCCGCCCAGAAAGTGGCCATGAGCCCCAAGAGTGCCCTCAAGTCTCCATCTTCCAAGCGCCGGACATCCCAGAACTTGAAACTCAGAGTTACCTTTGAGGAGCCTGTGGTGCAGATGGGACAACCTAGCCTTGAGCTAAATGGGGAGAAAGACAAAGGCAGGACCCTCCAGAGGACCTCCACAAGTAGTGAATCAGGGGACCAACTGAAAAGGCCTTTTGGAACCTTCCGATCTATCATGGAGACACTCAGTGGCAACCAGAACAATAATAATAACTACCAGGCAGCCAACCAGCTGAAAACATCCACGCTGCCTTTAACCTCACTTGGAAGGAAGACCACAGATGCCAAGGGAAATCCTGTGAGCTCTGCTAGCAAAGGAAAGAATAAGGCGGTGAGTGCTATTTGGAGAATATCTCTTTTTTTTTTGCTTTTGAATTCACTGTGCTATTCCTAACGCTACAGATGGTTGACCTTTGCCACCTTGAGGGAATCCCCAGAAAAATCCCAAAGGGATGCGTGGAAAACCAACTGCATGTGTTTTCTAATGAGATGTGTCACATTACGGTATATATGCTTTGCTCTTCCTTTGGAAAACACTCTGAGAAAGAAAGATTACATCATAGGACATCATATTCTGGTCCCCTGGTTGCCCTAAATAGTTTGATCCTTGAGGGTTAGGACTCCTAAACTGAGAGGCATGTCTACAAGGTCAGACCACCAGTCGATGTGAAATCTTCCTTGGCACTGATTCTTCCCTGGCAAGAGTTTATTCTCAAACCCAGTTAAAGAGCACATAAAGAGATACTCTGTTTCTAAAGATTTAAGTACTCAACTTTGGAATGACCTTTGAAATGAATACACCACAGGGACCTCCGCATTGGCATTTTACAACACAAACCCCTAAGCGTTGATCAAGATAATGCTATAGTGGTCTGAAGCGCTCAGTACATGAGGGATGGCAGAGTGGGCCATGAAACTACATTTTATAATTGCATTTTCTGGAAAACCATGCACTATAATCTGTGGTTTAGAACCAGTGAATAAGAGATATGAACATCTTTTTAGGCGATGTTTCCTGTGTGCTCTCTGTATCCCATGTGATCCTCCCCCCACCCCCCCAAAAAATAGTGTAGCAACCAAAATGTACAACTCTGAGGAATGGAAGGACCCAGAATATCCATCCTTGCAATCTAGGCAGTCACAACCTGCATAAGCAGTTATTTGTCATAAAGTAAAATTCCATTACAGAGAGGCTTAAGACCTGTCCAGATTCCTTTTCAATATCAAACTGGAGCATTAGTTAATAATCTCTCTGATTAATGCCAGTTTTAACTCCACGGTGATTTCCAGCATGAATTGTCTTCGTTGTAAAGGACTTCAGCGGGTATGCATTCCAGCCAGAAAAGTCACACCCGTGCCCCCAAACGCCAGCCCCTTTGGGTGTCACATGTCCAGCCTTACCTGCTCAAATAAGACTTTCCCAGGTAACTTAATGGGTGCTGTCACTTAGGAGGGCAAGAATGATCTCAGCGGCTCCCTGTGCCTCTTAAACTATGTGTGAAGCTTCTGTGTGCTAATCTGCTTCCTTGCGTGCCTCCTGTTGACTGAGTCGTGTGCATGCGCCGAGCTTTTGTTGCATGTTTTCAGATGATGTTTAATTGCACCTCTCTAGGAGATGTACGGCAGCTGCGTCACCCTCTCTTCTAACCTGCTGACCGAAGAGCCTCTGCGTAACCATGCACGGTACGTGGTGCTAGCGGGTGCCTCGGCAGCGGCATGCCTGTGCTTCCAGTAGCCTCACCTTTTTAAATCACAGTACCAGAGCAGCCTTGGCAGGAGCTGATACCAAGAAAGAAGAAAATGCCCCTTTCCCCACCACCACCACCACCCCCCAGTAGAAGCAGCCAGTCTTATAATGGGGCCTTAGAAAGGGACCGAGCGCCCGATTGGCGGGGCTTTATTCCAGCAGCAGAGGAGTCTACTCAGCTTACAAACAGGCTGCGTCTCCAGGTTGACTTTGGCTTTCAGGCTTTGTTTTAATGGAGTCAAGTACCAAGTAAGTATAGACATTAAATTTCCTGTCCCGGGCAGACGGAGTCGATCTCTGATCAGAATCGGAGCTGTGAAGCAGAGCTGAGGTTTTCTTTCGTTGCTGATCCCAGACTGAAAGCTCCTTTCATCACTGAGCACAGGAGAAGCAGGGCCCTGCCATCCTGAAGTTGCTCTAGCCGAACGCTGGCACCCCCATACCCCGCGGCGCACCCGGCCCGGGGCCGCCCCAACAGAATGGTTACGCTTCAAAATGCACGGTCTGTGCACAGGAAAGGATCATCTTCAAAGGTCCCCAGTGGCCCAGGCGCCTCCCTGGGCAAAGTCCTTCTGCTTTCTTTCCTCCCCTGCCCCCCAAGGAAATGTGAACTGCTCGCCCCAACACCCCCAGAAGCAGGAAAAGGAAGGAGTGGATGGCGAGTTCCCACTCTCAATGCTCCAAGACTGGCATCTTGCTGAAGAAACCCCCCCAGAATACATTTTAAGGGAGACTGTCTCTTTTAAGTCATTTGAGCTTGCTTTATTTTTTTTTAGAGATTTTATTTATTTATTCATGAGAGAGAGACAGAGAGAGAGAGAGAGAGAGGCAGAGACACAGGCAGAAGGAAAAGCAGGCTCCATTCAGGGAGCCCGATGTGGGCCTCGATCCTGGGACTTCAGGGCCCGAGGCAGATGCACTGAGCCACCCAGGTGTCCCTCGGGCTTGCTTTAATATAAGTATTTAAATTAAAAGAAAAAAAATAATAAAATAAAATTAATTAATTAAAAGAAAAATATAGCACACCTTGCGGCACCCTCCCCCAAATCCTCTGCAGTGTTTTTGCAAATGTGTATATGTTTGTCTGTAATGATAAACACACCCCAACGGGGGAGGGGGGTGGTGTTGTGAGCATCAACTTTAGTCCAGAATACTAAGGAGCAAGAAACGTCACTCTTCCTCCCTCCCCCGATCCCTGTAAGTCAAATCTAACCTGCTCCAGCTCTCTGGTCAGCCTAGAGGAAAGCATATCTCAGTCACTTCAGGGAGTACCCCGGAGGTCTCATTAATTCAGTACATCCAAGGAAGCACCTTGGAACTTAGGTATTTACTGGTCACCAGCATTCAGCTTAGGTCAGGCCCGCATGGTGCTGGAGTCTGGGCTACTTCTGGCCACCCCAGGGCAGGGAATCTTGGCCAGTTCTGAGTCCAAGGCCTGAGGTAGGAAGGAAATAGAAAAAAAAAATGTACTTTCCCGTCCCAGATATGGGTGCCGGTCCTCCCTTTCTCTCAACCTCCCCAGCCCCCTACCCTTCTCAGTCTCAGGTGAGCTTGGGTGTGTCCTCTGGTACCTGGAAAATTCTGGGTTTTTGTCCTTAAACAGAAGTCACCAACAGTACCTTCAGGAAAGACAGACCAAAGACTTGGCAGACTCTTGGGAGGGAGAAGAATGCCTCTCATCTCTCGAAGGTTCTCACAGTACCTGGAAGTAAGACAGCAAGCATTACAGTAGATTGCCCTGCCAGAAATACTTCATCCTGTCTTTTCACAAGCAAAAGAACAAAGCTGAACAGTCCTCTATAAAATAATTATAAAAGTCAGAGACCAAATGAGGCTTTAGGGCTACTGAGCTATCCAACCCTCGGTTAATACTTTCTACTCAGTTTAGGGAGCAGTCCTTCGGAAGGCTGAGCTTTGAACCTCAGAGTCACTGGCTTTATGGATTAACAGAGTTTGATTTCAGCGGTAAACAGAAACCCGAAATTAAAAATACTCAGTGTATTTAAATAAGCAATCCTGAACCCTTCCCCTCCCTACCTTATAATTAACCCCTGCTTGATCATGGTTTCGGCTTAACATGTGTTCCAGAGAAAGTGAAGAGTCATCGTTTGCTCACACTAGAGAGGGGAGGTTTCTCAGATTCACTCACAATTACATAGAGGCAGAGAGAACTGGCCCATGTTCACTCCTTAGATAAGATAAGGAGGGATGGCTGTCATGGAAATGAAGCTCCCTCGGAAAAATCAACACTAGCTTGAGATCATGGGTGTGAAAAACATCTAATTGACTCTAGTGCTTGCTTCCTTTTGCCTAGGGGACCCAGAGAAGGAACATCCCACAGAGAGATACAATATAAAAAGGAATCTAGGTGCTCATCCCTCAATGATGCCTTCATATCTTGGCCCAAGCATTTACACAAATGCTAAAGGCTTGGACAGCAGAGTTTCCCCAGGATTATGTACCTTTGGAAAGCAACAGCAGTCATTGGGTTGGAGTTAGCATAATGGCTGAACATTATGCCACCAAAAGGCCTGATCACTATGGCCCCGGGAGAAAGAGTGGAGCCCTGGAACCAAGAGCAGGCATACCCTGGAGTCATATTTTAGTTCCTAAGAAGTGTTTATTTTTCCTGGTAAGGGAAAAATATGGGCAAAAAATACATTTTAAAGAATATCACCTCTGTGTGGGGGTTCTGTTTGCTATTTATTTTCCTAAATTGGTCACAGCTTGATAGCAAAGAATCTAAATTTCTTTTCAATGCCCTTTAAAATTAGATCCAACTCCATTACTTTGGACAGCTTTCCCAGCGTGTTCTGAGTGCAGAGGACGACTTTGTTTATAACAAGCAGATTTATCTTTACTTTTTCTTATCAAGGACAAGTTGGTTTTGAGTTATTACAACTCTAAGGGAATGTTTGCAATTCCTTGTCTTAAAATGCCAATAAGACATTAATTTCCCAGAGTTTAAGTCTAAGCAAGACCTGTAACATGAAGTGGGCTTTGAATCCAGCTACCAAGAGGCAGAGGGCATTATCCCCTGGGTACCACTAGTCACACCCTCCCTGATCACTATGACCCTGTGGCCTGAAACCTGAGTCCTAGCACCCACACGAGAGCAGACTTCTTAAAAAGACATCAAGTAATAAACACCATAAGTGTGGGTTTTATTGCCAAGGAATTAGCCACATGGGAAATTATACATCCAGAGCCAAGAGTTAGTATTAGATATTTTGCATAGATGTCAAGGTTGTTCAATAACCACTTTAACAGGAGTAGTATATTTGGCCCAAGGTGATATGAGGTGACCCCAGTAGGGCGTCGAGTTCAGGGTGCCCAGTGCCCACCCCCACCAGCACGCATGTACATGCACACACACACACACAAACACATTTATGTGCTTACTGTCAGGATATCACACTAACCCTAATCTTGTCTCTAATTTTTTACCTTCGAGTATTGATTTTTAACCCATATGCTTTTTAAGAATTCTTGAAGGAATGTGTAATTACTTGGTCTTCATTATGTTATCACGGCTCTCTGATACATGTTGATGACTTCGTTCTAGAGGGACCTCCCCAGGACCAACAGTCCTACCAATGTAACAGTTCAGAAGAGTTCAGAAAAGTTGGTTTAAGTGCTAATACGAAAAGGGGATTTAGTGATTACAGACATTAGCATTATTGCCAATTAAAACTATAGTTTTGACTTCTAAGCCCTGATCTCAAGTGTATGTTCCTCTCTAATATACTGGGGTCTAGAGCCAGTCCATCAGTAGGAGTTGATACCAGTCCCCCGAGGTGCCTTCCTCTACTCCAGAAACCCCTAGAACCCACCTGGTCTTCTGTCCCTCCACTTCTCCCTTGTGTCTCCAGGTCCTATGTTCCCAGCACAACTCTCGTCCCTCCCACTCTCACTTCTGCCTCCTTAAGGTTCATATTAGTTTCAGAGGGAAACCCCATATTTCATACTGGAGCTTTTTGTCCCTAGGACTTGGAGGGGAGAGGAGACCCCAATCGTGAACATTTCTCCAAGGGCAGGCTCTCCTCCGCAGAGGCCACAGTTTTGCATTGTTGGCTCTTGCATAGTAGAATTTTGTGTAAAGAGGAAAATACTCATGTTATGGGAGGTAGTTACTCTTAACTACCAGAGTAGTTAACTACTACTACTATCAGACTCTCCCAGTGTCTCAGCCCAACTTAGCAAACTCTTTATAAAATCTGCCACGGTTCCCAAGGTTGACCAGAGCATGATTCGCAAATGGAGTTTCTTTTCATATCCTCCATATACCCACTGGAAAAGGAGAAAGCATATTCTGCTGCAGGAAGACAGTGAAACATAGCTTAGTCTCAAAGTAGGATGAGTTGAGACACAGAAAAAGCCATAACAACTAAGATCTCACATTCAATCTTAAAGCACGGCCCTTGGAAGGCTGGAAATGAACATGTGGAACAGCCATGACCTCTAAGGAGGAGGGCATGGAGGAAAGACCTTCCTTCGAAACCAGACGCATCCCACCATTCTTTCAACATGTGAATCCTGTTTTCAATGTAATCACAAAATTGAAGAACAAACAACTCGTTTGCCCCACCCCCGTCCTCTTAACCTCCCTCCCCCACAGCCCAGGTTTGAACTGTATAATGTCACAGGGGATACTGTCCTGTTACTGTCATATGTGCACCACCTCTGCCTCCACAGGGGTGTCTCTGAACATTAAAAGAGCAGTGCCTGTCTATAAACTCTTAGTAAGGCTGCAGTTGCCAAGAAGCAGCTATTCATTTGAGGTTTAAAAGTCCCGGATAGAGACTTTACCCAGACAACTTGCAGTACCTTCACCAAGCATCCCCACTCCAACCACAGTCATTTGGGATTTTCCTCCCCACACTGAGAACAGTGCAGATACATTACGCTTCCCGAACACCACATCCCTGGTTTGCCAGTGCACGCACTGCACCAACGTCTTTCACTCTAAGCCAGGCATTTTGCTGTGCCAGCACGGGGCATGCTGACTTCATAAAGGAGATCAGAATCCAGAGAGAATTAAAAAAGATACAGTTAAGACACAGTACGCTCCATGAAATGTAGAGGAACTTCATGAGAATGGGAACCCTTGACAGCCTCCCCACACACCCCATCTGTACCCGCAGTGTCTAGCCTGGTACCTGGCACATGCTAAGAGACTTCATAAATATTTAGCGAGATGGAGAGTGGAGAGAGGAAAAGGAGAAATAAAACAAAAACGACTGATCCTGTCATCCCAAGAAAGAACAGTGCCCTCCGTATAAATCTAGGCCCTTTGATTACAAGCCCACCTACACCTGCAGTGAGTTTTAGTGGGAGTACTTTGAGGGCCAATGTTCATTCTCTGAACCAGAATCCCATTTTGTAGTAGATGGGACTTACAGATTTGCTCTCAGGAAAGTCCTGAAGGAGGTCACAAAAGTAACAAAGTCTCCCCGTTTTGGTTATCAGTGAAAATGCAATGCTTGCCCGTGGACCATTTTAAACTAATCCTCTAAGTAAATAGCTGTCTGGTCACGATGGGCTATGGAAATGTGGAATCTATGCCTAGATGAATCAGCAAGTCAGATTACTTGCAAAACTGTTATTTAAATTTAAGCCTTTTTTTCTTCCCAATTTTGGTCACTGAGAATGTGATTTCATATCCAAAAATGAAATCAAGGAACAGCTAATTATCTGAATAATTCATGCCAGAATTACCCAAACACTTTTGTTCTTTTGAATACTGGTAATTCAGGACTAGGTAATTGAAGGATTCAGGGAGGCTTGAATTTTCCTGATATTATTCAAATAAATGCCTGAAATATACACTCAGCTCTAATCATGCTGGGTTTTATCCTGCAGAAAGTGTTCTTTTTAGTGGTCTTGACCACAGCACCCCTTATATTTAAGTAGAAATACTCTGTTAATGTCTAGATGATATTATCCTTAGACTACAGCCTAAGCTTTCTTTTTAACTTTTATTTTTCATTTAATTTTTTTTGTCAAAGTTCTATAGGTGTATATGATAGTCATGCTAAAATTCTAACAAAAAATGGCTCTCCTCTGCCCAACCTACCCTGTTCTGTATTCCCACTCCCCTGAATCAACAACTTGGCTTACCTTCAGATGTATTCTCTAGTATTTGGTATTGCTCATACAGATATTCTCTCTGTTATCTATCAGCACTCTACTCTAGAAAGTAAAGTGATAGCTAACACAAAGCATTTACAGTGTACCAAAGAATATTCCAGGTGCCATATGCATATTAACTGTTTTAACCTTCACAGTGACACAATATGGTAGATACTATTATTATTAAATTTTGCAGATTTGAAACCAAGGCACAGGGAGATTATGCATCTTGCCCAAGTTTACACAGTAATGATAATAAATTATGGAGCCAATATTCCAAAAATCTATATTCTCTACGATGAACCAAACTTGTCTAGCTCTATTTTAGCACCCAGCACTGCCCTCTCCCCCAACACACACACAAACACACACACACACACACACACACACACCTATTTCCTCTTCCCACTATTATTAATACAATTGTATCACTCTTTGGGATTAACTCAGTATTTGGTGTTTATTATTACTATGGCTGTCTAAATATTAATCACACTAGGTCCATGCAGTATGTGGTACCGCATTTCCTTTCTAATTATAACCTTAATTTTTTTTAGGAGAAAATAATTTTGACTTCACAGTTCACAATTTATTTCCAAACACTGTGCTAGAGGCAGAAACCTTCCTTCAGTGTATTCAGGCAAATTAGGTGCCTCTCAGTTTGTTCATGGAGACAACCTCTCTCCTCTTGCACAGTCTGGATGGCTGCTCTGTGGAAGTCCCATACAGCTGTCTTCCTGGAGTTTCCCACATATATTATTCTGGGAATTCCTTCTGCTTCTCCTATGTAGAACCTTATTTCCTGAATTGGTCTTTTCCCACTTTGGGTTTATGCTCTTGTTTTGGTAAACACATCTTCCCACCCTAGGGAGATGAATGTGTGCAAGAGACCCATTCTTGAGACCTTGCCTGTATGAAATCATCTCCGCCTTGCCCTCAGACTGGATTAGGTGTGTTTGGCTGGATATAGAATCCTAGGTAGGAAATTATTTTCTCTCAGAATCTCAAACACGTTTCATTTTCTTCTTGCTTCTAATGTATCTGTTGAGAAGCTCTATTCCTTGCTCATTGCTAATCCCTTGGAAGCTATTATAATTTTCTCTTTATTCCCAGTATTTTGATTTCTTGATACTTTGTCATAATGCTATTTTCATTCCTAACATGTGGGCACTCAGCAGGCTTTTTCAATCTGGCAACCTATATGCTTCAGTTCTGGGAAATGTTTTTGTAAAATTTCTTTGAGAGTTTTCTCCATTGCAATTTCTCTGTTCACTCTTTCTGGAAACTGTATCATTGTAATGTTGGATGCACTGGATCGACCCTCAGATTTTCTAACTATTTTTTTATCTTTATCCATATTTTTGCTTTTTCTACTTCTTTTAGGAAAGAACTGACCTGGACCTTCCAACTTTTCTAATTTTTTATTTTTGCTTTAATAGTGTTAATTCCTAAAAATATCTTGTTGGTTTTCTTTTTGTTTCCTTTTTGTAGCATTGCACATGCAGTACTTACTTAAATTTTACAATCAAATTCAAATGTATATATTTTTTTCTTTTCTTCCGTTTTGTAGTAAAGGTGGTGTGCAATACACACAGTCTTGCTCCTTTCCTACCTTCACCTAACACACAAGACCTAACACCTTCACCTTTATGTATTAGTATATAAAGAGTTTCTTTATTCTTTTACATAGCTACATATTATTTCACTGTATGAATGTACTATTTTTAATCCTTCATTTTATTGAGATTCTGGTCTTCTTCTTTGAGTTATAGCAGCTCTTTATATTTTACACATTAGGAAGACTAACCCTTTGTAATATGGGTTGCAGACATTTTCCCAGTTTTTCTTTTCTTGTTAAAAATGTCTATAAAGTTTTCATTGTCTCCCTATGTTATCTCTATTCACTTTGACTTCCATTTCTCTGTTTATTTTGGTCCCTATCTTTCATAATAGCACTTTGCTCAGATATCTGATGATCCCTGACTTTATATTCACTAAATCTGAATAAAAGATCCAACTTTATGGGTGAGGCTTGTTGACTGGTAGATGTTGCTTCACATGCCCTGATGAGGGTGACTTTTGTTGGGAAAGTCCCTGACAGTATTTGCAGGTCTTTTCTCTTGGCCAGTTGATTTCTCAAGTTAAGGAAACTCCCATCTCCTACTGGGGCCCGTAATCTGAGTGCCAAGAATCCATGAATCAGACTAGTAGGAGATGGGTTGAGAATTCTATTATCACTTTCTCACTTAGGGAGAGTTTCATTTAATCTTGTAGTTTCCACCTCCTTGAGCTGAATTCAGTCTCTCTGGCTGATGGCTTGCAAATAGTAACCTCCAGTCTTCTTTCACATTGAGAGATAGTCACCTGCTACATTAGTTCAAAGAGGTAAGCTGATATATATACTGCTACTTCTAAAAATTTTTCAGATAATCCCCATTTTCAACACCCACTCAGCACCTACTGTCACCTTCAGAAATACATGATGCTTCTAGTTTCTGCATCTTGAAGCACAAATCAGTTTGTTGGGTTCCCTGCCCATAGGCTTAGGTTTCTGCATCTTTTACTCTGCTAAATCAATTCCACATGCCCATCCACCTTCCTGTTTCTTAAATAGTGTTGGTATTTTGTCTATTATCATCCCCTCACACTTCCCTTATTCATTTAGGTTTATGCCTTTTTTATTTCTTTTTTAAAAATTCAATTAGCCAACATATAGTACATCACTATGCCTTTTGTGTTTCTCTGTTTTCATTTTAGTGTTGTTTTGTAAGAAAAGGGTGATGAATGTGTGTATTTAATCCACCATGTTTAACTGGAAGTCCCTGAAACATCTTTTAACCAACCAGGTTTTTATTTCCTTCTTCCCTTTCTTGCTCATGAAAACTCTTTAAAATTCTATTCAGGGGCACCAGGTTGGCTCAGTTGGTAGAACATATGATTCTTGATCTCTAGGTTGTAAGCTTGAGCCCCACATTGGGTGTAGAGATTATTAAAAAATAAAATCTTAACAAAAATGAAGTTCTATTCAGAGGAATAAGTAAAGTAAGAATTAGAACTTCCAGATGGTGATGAGGATCAAATATTTACCAGAATACTGAGAATAGACTACATGGTCTTTGTAAGTAAGCATGATTTTGAGCCACTAAAATCCCACTTGAGGCTCTCCATCCAAATATATCTTCATGTTAGCAAGTAGCATTACCGGAAATGCTTTGTTTTTTGTCTGATATAGCAACAAGAAGGCTATAATAACATATAATATATAATATATAAGGTATTAATGTGTAGGCTCATCCACCTTCAGGAGATGACTTCTCCCTGGATGATTTTTATACCCAGAATGTGAGTAATATCCCTTAAAAACGAATGCATCTACCCAGAGGGGAATTCACTTCAAAAGCACAACCATTCTAAGGCTTAAGCTTGTGCTTCTTTCCATAGGCTTACCGAGGTATCAAGTATTGAGGGGAGTGGGGAGGAACCAGCATTATTATTCTCTAGTTTTTTCTATTTCCCATAGACTTACCTATTTATGATCTTCCAACAGTAATCACACACCCAATAAAGCATATTCTTTAGACGATTAAGACTCAAGCTTATTGGACGTTAAAGATGTCAACAGTGAATCCATGTCAATAAAATATAAACATCTCTTGTTTCCACTTGACCAGCACTCCTATCCTTACTATTATATTTGACAAACTTTGACCTGAATTGGATAAAATTCACTTGACTAGAATTTTGCCTGAATTCTAACCAGCATATTGGAGAAACTACTCCAGAGCCGAATTAAAAAGTTTTCACAAAGTGTGTGTTATTACATGACTATCACTTTTATTGTTTATAGTGTTCTTCAGTGTGGTTTGTATGAGGATAATTTCCATTTTGGGTAAGCTGTTTAGTGGTGGTGTCTTGTAACTTGACCATAGTTTTATCTAATTCTAGCCTTTATGGTTTTTCTTCTGCTTAGGCATAATGACATCAGTAGAAAAATGAAGAAATCCTACAGCATACAGCACAATGCTGAGCCAGAGCCAAAAGAACTCTTCTTGTAAATCACTTTTTTCTTATCTCTCATTGCCACCCTTTGGACACCATTGGAAATTTCTGGACTATCCACTGTGGAAATAGAATCATGAGAACAATGTCTCACCAGCAGAAGAACAATATCAGGATGCCTTAAATTTATAGTAGCAGACTATATAATACACATTTTTGGGTGATATTTGTATATATATCTTGTTTCTAAAGAAATGCTGTTTAAAAGCATGATTGGGCCAATGTATGTTTTTTAAGATTGGATTGGTTCAGCTTACCCACACGACGTCCGCCAAGCCACTGGCGCCATCTTGTCTTTCATCAGTTGCATGGGTGTTTGCTAATGTTGACTGAACTTTTGCTTTCCCAATACAGTGGGCAGTTTGGGCTCCACTCCTCAATGAGACCAGGTCAGTGGTATTGTTTTCTGTCAAGAGTGTTTTTTTCTGTCATTTCTACTTTTTGTATAAAGGAAATAAAACAATGTTAACAGCACCTAGAAGCTTGGGGTACCTACGTTCCAATAAGCTTGTGATGTTCTGCTTTCCAAGGGACCTTGAGCGTATTTTGATTGCTGATATTTTATTTCAGGAACAACCTGCCCGATTTAGCTGTTTTCCCATAGGGGTGAAATAAAACATTCTAGTTTTCATTAAGTACTAAAGGATCAGACAAGTATATAAAGTAAGTCAATTCCTTCTGTCTTCTCAAATCCCGGCGTTGACATGAGAAAATACTAATGACAGCTAAGGATTCAGCCCCTGCTTGGGTCACTTTTTCTGTCTAGAACACATTATGAGACCTGTCTAATCCCTTTAGGAGACAGTGTGGAGCCTGCCTGGGTTTATAACAACCCTATTGTTGATACAGCCCTTTCAATCCATGTAAGCAGTAAGTTCCAGATGGTTTTGTCCTATCATATAAAAATATATTTCTGTTGAAACTTCAAGAGTTTTATTTTCAAAGTGTTGGCATTGCCCCTAAGAGGCCTGTCAGATTTTAGTTTGGAAGTCAAGTGTGTTCTTACCAGTAGGAGGGAGCCCTGTATGCTATTCACAGCTACTGACAGTGTTAACTGCCATCAAATGCAAACCATTCTGTATCCTGGTGGACAGAAGAGGCCAAGGTACTGAGTTAGCAGGTAATCTTGCATATGTGGGTCATCTGCACATGTGGGCTTGACAAGATGCAATGAGATACAGAAGGAGGACCTAATATTCAAGTGCCTTTTATGTACCAGCCGTGCTTATGTGGAGATATTACTACTACCATTTCATAGCTTAGCAAATTAAATTTCAGAAAGCTTAAGTCCTACATCCAAAGTAATACTACATGTAAATAGCAGAATTGGCTCTCATGCATCATTCTCACTGGACTATCCTCTCTGTCCTGCACTGTGCCATCTCTCTAGTGTATTACCCACTAGACTAGTACACGGGAATCATGAGTTGTGATGTTGGCTCTACTTCTCGATAACTCTTTGGTCTTGGGCAAGAAACACTGCCTCCTTAATAAGTCTAGAAAAGGGGGAGATTGGCCTATATACATATCTAGGAGGTAAGTTCCTTCTGACCTACAAAGCAACATGTCTAGGAATTCAACCAATTTGTTCTGTTCTTGTTTGAGTCTTCCGGGTTCCTGTCCTTACAGCCTGGTGCCCTGTGTGGTTCTGTGTTGCTCATATTGTCTGCTCCTCAAATGAGATGCCCTATTCTGTTTTTGGTCCCTTGGCCTCAAGGACCTTCTCTGCTTTTTCATATTTCATTGCTGGGTCCTAGTGTTGCAATTCTAATAGAGAATATATGGCCAGCATGTGTAAAGCCTAGATTCCTGTGCTTTCTGCTCGGTGCAGAAGAGGTGACCATGGTGTCACACATGAGCCAAGCTTTAGGACTTAGTCCTAGAATGAGGCTTGCAAAGGAAAGGGACCCAGAGAGTGCCCTCTCCATTCCCCAGAAGCCCTAGCTTTGCTCTGAGACTAGATTTTTAAACTCAAAAGTTGAAAGGAGGGGTGGGCATTCTGCAGATTTTAAGAGTCAGAAAAGAGTTCCCAGTTAAATGTAGCAGAAAAAAACAAGAGTTTGAAAGAAAGAGATGCCACCTTGACCTAGAAAACTGGCAATTCTGTTGTTTATTGACACAAGCATTTCAGATACCACAGTACTAAGCCCAGAAGCACAGAGAATTTTTTAAAGGCAAAATAGGAAAGTCAAGTAGATTCAGATGAGCCAAACTGCCAAGACAATGCATTCTGTGTTTATCGATGTTGTTAGGACACTAGAAATGCTGATCCTTAAATCACGCATGTATACTATCTTTACCATCCAAGTTCCTTATGAAATGGATAAATTATGCTTGCTTGAAATAAATAGAAATGATGTGTTCCTTACCACAAACTCAGTTGTGTGCACAATTTGTAAAATGAAAACACAGACTCTTATTTCTTTACAGAAATGGAGACACACTTACATGTTAAAGAGAGAGTGTGTTTCCTTTAAGCAAGCGGAACTTTGGGGCCTCCACCCCCCTCCCTCCCCCTGGGCTAGTAAAATGAGTGAAGCTCTATCTGCCTGCCTAATTACATGCAGCAGAGCTGGAAACTCAGCCCCACTGTAAAAAAACTCTCTCAGCATCTGTCAGCGTCTTTTAAAGACTGGCTGCTTTTATGTCACTAAAGGGACTCATTTTGCCAAAAGTTCAACACATCAAATTAAGAATGTTTCTTAGAAAAGATAACAAGATACCAAACCTTCACCACTTTGAATGGATTGAATGCCTATTCCTTATTCTCATAAAACATTAGTATCAAGACCTCAACTCTGAAGAACCTTCTAGATGTGCATCATGGGGTTAGGAGTGGGGATGAGGACTCTCCAAGGGTATCTATCATCAAGGAAATTTTGAAAGTTAATTTTTTTTCTCAAAGTGAATATTCACAGGCAGCATACTGGATGGCACAATCTAGAGAAAATAACTATAAAATATTTAAATAATTCCCTGAAAGGCTCCCTGATACTAAATGGGTTAAATGTTATCTATTCAGAAGCCATCTATGAGAATAATCTGAGTTAAGCTGATATGGCCAAATAAGAGTAAGTGATCCATGGCAAAAGGGCTGATACCATTTCCCCACATGAAAATGGAGTTCATGCTGTCTGCTGCCTTGAAACTCTCGTTTGTTGATGGATCTCTCTATAAGTCCTGTGTTATCTCTAGTATTATTTCCCTTTATTTCTCATTACATAGTTTAATGTAATAAAGGAACACTTGATTCCTGTCTCCTAATGAGATCCTATGTTCATTGATCTCCACAAGAATCTTTGTCACCTCTCCTAGATGGTGGTTAATAAATATCTACTGGCAATTTTTGTCACTATTTTTCAACTACTGCCACCAGTATATCCATCTTTGTTTCTTCTAATTTCTTCCCCATTCTTCTTCCAGCCTTTCCTCCTCTTCCTCTTCTCTTTTTCTCTCTCTCCCTCCTGCCCTCACTCTCTTTCCTCTGCCAACATCTCCATGCCCCATGTTTTCCCTTTGTTTGCCCTAGGTCCCCAAGATTTGGAAACCCCTTTTATGGGCTCTTCCTTGGAAGAAGCCTGGCGAAATAACTGCAGTAAGTAGAAATGTGCTGGACCCAGATTTACAACGACAAGTAAATCATCTCTCCCTTCTTGCCGCAGTGTGTGACTAGAATGGCATCTTTGTATATGCTGATTTGGTCAGAAAACTCTGATTGAGCCCATGCCAAGAGTAGGGCCCCGTGCTAGGCACTCTTTTAGAATAAAAAATAACGAGAAGTTGATATTAACCA
Source organism: Vulpes lagopus (assembly GCF_018345385.1). NCBI lineage: Eukaryota > Metazoa > Chordata > Mammalia > Carnivora > Canidae > Vulpes > Vulpes lagopus. Next base: position 119,929,636 of record NC_054830.1, on the reverse strand, counting down.
TGGTGGGGGCACACAAGGATATGTAAGTTAACAAATGGTGTAATTGGAGGGACACGTGGAAAAAAAGTATTGTGTTTGATTCATAGCTTATAGTTCTCAAACTTTCCTGCATATTGGAACCACCTGGGGGAGCTTTTAAAAACTTGTAGTCCAGGGGCACCTGGGTGACTCAGTCGGTTAAGTATCCAACTCTTAATTTCGGCTCAGGTCATGATCTCTGGGTCGTGGGATCAAGCCCTGAATTGGGCTCTGCACTCAGGGCAAAGTCTGCTTGGGATTCTACTTCTCCCTCTGCCCTTATCCCCCACCCCAACCCCCACTAAAAAAATAAAAAATAAAATGTGGTGTCTAAGCCAACACTATAGTAAATAAATCTAACCCTCTGGGTGGCACCCAGACATCAGTATTTGTAAAAACTCCCCCCACAATTCGAATCACACAACCAAGATTTTTTTTTACTTATATATTGATGAGAGACACAGAGAGAGAGACAGAGACACAGGCAGAAGGAGAAGCAGGCTCCCTGTGGGGAGCCTGATGCAAGACTCGATCCCTGGACCCCAAGATCACCACCTGAGCCGAAGGCAGACACTCAGTCACTGAGCCACCAACACCTCACCACTCAAAGTATAGCCAGGGAACATTAACACTGGCATCAACTGGGAGCATATCAGAAATGCAGGATCATCTGATACTCACCAGGGCCTCTGCTTCTAATTTTGTGATGCTATGAACTGCCAATTGAGACAATATTTGAGAAGACAGAAAAAGACCCTTCCTCCAGGAAAGAGGAAGAATGATGAGCCCTAAACCTAGAGTCAGATATGAAGAGAGTACTAGGTGTTTTTTTTTATAAAGATTTTATATATTCATGAGCAACAGAGAGAGAGGCGGGGGTGGGGGGGGCAGAGACAGAGACACAGGCAGAGGAAGAAGCAGGCTCCATGCAGGGAGCCCGACGTGGGACTCGATCCCAGGTCTCCAGGATCACACCCTGGGCTGAAGGTGGCGCTAAACCGCTGAGCCACTGGGGCTGCCCGAGTATTAGGTGTTTTAGGGAAATATCACCAGAGTCATCATACTCTTCTGTTTAGTGTGTCCATATGTCTGATGTGTATATATGGAAACCCTATTCCATATGATAATCTCATATGCAGAAAGTTACAAATCATATAATTATAGATGAGGCTTCTTTTCCTGGCTGGGCCAGGTAGAAGAGAGGACAATCATTTTTCAACAAAAGATGAGGTCATTGCACTTTTTAAATCCTACTGGGGGAAGCTTTTCTATTGTTATTTCTCAAAATTTTCCAAAATCTGTATGTGATCAAATCATCAGAGATCTACCCACCTGGCCATGGCAAAACGAAGACAAAATCCCAGTAAAGCAGGATAAAACCACTCCAGGTACTACCACTTAGCCACGACTGCAGGGGCTTCCCATGTATGCCAGAAAGACGCAGGGTATATTTTATGACTTCGTGGCACAATACAGTGCCACATTGTATGCCAGAAACATACATCCCTTTGTTTACACAACACACAGACACACACACGAACACACGCACAGTGTATGTCTAACATGTGCACAGCTCTGTCCCAAGTGGTAGAAAGGCAACCATAAATCTAGAGCAATAAATGCTTATTCCTTTTTGATGAAATATGGAGAGTCTGCTTTCAACCGGATCAATTGGGAAAGCAGAGCAATCTGCTGTGATGTTGTGCTCATATGCACATTAGTATTTTATGACTCTTTTCTTTCTATGGAATTTCTGTGGAATTCTATGAAACTTGTTCCTTCTGCCCACTAGGAACAAGGAAGAATTTAAATTCTATTATTTGTGGTCAATGGTGCTAGTTGTCTCCTCAACATCCTTTCTCTCTCTCTTCCCAATTAAGAGAGGCCAGTGAAATGTTCTCAGGTGAAATTACTTTACCAGACGCCCTGGATATTAGCAGTGGTCATGTGACTCGGTTCTGGCTCAGGAACAGGCAGTAGAAATCACAGAGTGCTTCAGAAAATGTCGGGGAGGAAGAAGTTTGCCTGCTGTTTATCTTTTGTGGCTTATGCCTTCTCCTCTGGGGCAGAGCAGTGCCTCTTGCAGCCACAAGAACAAAAACTACATGCCAAAAAGGGGCTAAAAGAAGAGAGAAGGAACCTGGTTCTGTGAGCAGCTGTGCTGGACTGTCCCCCAAACTATTTGAGTAAAATAAAGCTCTTTTCCCTTCTCTCTGGCTTCTGGTAGGAGCAGCCAAATATAACACCCAACTGAGGTACTCATCCTACAGAATAAGGAGTTTATACATCCAGGTTCTTGGAATAAAGCAGCATTTCACAAATTATATTCTGTTGACCACTAGCTCTGGGAAATAGTTTAGCTGTGCTTCAGCATTAAAGTATGTTGTGCAAGTTGGGTAAATGATGAGTAGAAAATCCCGGTAGACTGTGCTGGACCACCTTTGGAAGTCTGGGACTTCCACACCCACTCATGGGCGGCTGCTGGCCCAGAGCCCTCATGGGTTAGCCTTCTCAGGGAATTGCCCTCGGCCAGAGAAAGCACTGGGCCCAAGAGCCCACCCCTTCTGAGGACAACTTGTATCCAGTGAGTGGTTGCCGTGGAGGTTACAGCCCCAGCCCCTCACCCAACGGGAGACAACACCAAAAAGCTGTCCCAGGTCCAGCGCTCCCCATGGCTTTCAGCCAATTTCCTCTTCTGCTTTGTCCTGTGCTTCTCCTCCTCATCCCCACCTCTCCTCTGGTCCGCCTTAGGTGTTGAACCCAGGAGCCAACTGTAAAAACTTCCTACACACTCATCTCCAGGTCAGAGTCTGTCTACCAGGGAGCTCAATCTGTGACAGCCTGTTAGCCTGTGCAAGTCTTGAAGAATCTCAGAGTACAAAAGCAACTCATTTAATTGTGTTTGGTGCTTCGGTGGATCTGTAAACCAAAGGATTTTTCTCGTTGCAACACTTGTCACATTCTCCGTGATTTCTCTTAATAGGAGTTCAGGTCCTAGTGGGATCAATTTTAGATCTTTGTATATCTAGGAAATTTATTATGATAAAGGCTGAGGGCAGATCAAAATTCATGTGTCAGGGCACAACTATTTAGCCAAATTAAAAAAATATATAGCCAACAGTATGATCTATTCTAACATAACTTCATTTGTTTGCTAAGAATCTCACATTGATACTTAGCCCGTAGGCCTTACAACTGGATCACAACGTTCCCAGGGTCCTTCCAGAGGCCTCAGGCCTAGACATCATCCATCAACCTCATTTCACTGCTGGGGGTTGGGCTCCATCCTAAGTCCCCAAAGAAATGTTGTCTCTGAGCTATGACATTTATCAAAAATCAATATAAGAAATGGCCATACAGAAAAAAAGAGGTTTCTATGTATTTTTTATAAAACTGTTATTGAAACCATCATATATTTTCAAAGTCAATGGCTTTATAAGAGACCATAAAAGAAATTCTTCTTAAAGTTAGTGCTGGGGGGAAAATCTGCTTGTATAAAAAAGCTGGCATGCTTCTTTTTATAAGCTAATAAGAACCTTATATAACTTGTGTTTTCCTTTTTGTCTTCCCTGCCAGGAAAAGGTCAAAAGCAAAGTTTGTATTCAATCTCAGTAGCAGTCCTTAGCTTGTTTTTTCTAGCTGTACCTGTGCCAACTTTACCCCCTTCCTTTGTCCTTATTTCTTTATGCTTTTTTTTTGAAATATATCTGACCTATAGTATGGTATAAATTGAAAGCATTGTATACATGTACCTTTTTCATGGTTGTAACACATCTGATTCTTCTAAGTCATTGCTAGTCCTGAAAGTAAGTAGACTGAACTAAATTTGTTGCTTTGGGTTTTTTTTTCTCCCCACCTTACCCTCCCCACGCTGGCTGATCATTCCCTTTATTTACCCAATGATAAAACCCAAAACAACTATGCGTACAAGACCATGCTGACTCAAAATGTAAGACAACTGTTAGCTTCAAGTTGTGCATCACTTTGCAAGGATGGGAAAAGTCATATACACATATATGTAAAGTGCAAGCCAGAAACAATATGTGTGGTGAGGGCTAGGGAACAATGTTGCTAAGAGGTGAGAGGAATCCAGGAATCACTTAGAGTTTGGCTGAGGCCAGGCAGGTGCCCTGTAAGGTTTGCATTCAATAAAGGCAGGAAAATACACTCAGATATAGTGATGGGCTACTCTGGTCCCCATGCAATGCTATTATCGAAATGAGACTCATAGATCTGAACTCAACATTACGTATCCACAGCCAAGTGGCCTGATTGGTAGCCTGTCCAGTTGAGAATCTTGGCTGCTGTTCATTCTGCCCTGAACTTGACTAAGCAATACTTTCTAACCTTCAGGCAGGTGGGCAGAGATTCAGAAGTGAGTTCTCTGTATAATTCATCTAGTCTTCTTGCTCTAACCCAGATGCAGGGCCGTGGTTCTAGACCCTTAGAGCCTTTACCCTTCCTCTGTCGGTACCATATGTCCCCCCTTGTGAGGGCCATGAAGTTAGCCCTGCTGAGCTGCTTCTAGAGAAGCTGCTGTGGGATGTGCCTCCTGCTCCATTGTGTCACTCACCCCAGGGCCATAATTTTCCCCAGGTTCTCTGGGACAGTGACTGAGCACAGCAGGAGTATTGGAACTCGGGCACATCTTCCTGCCTGGAGACTCTTCTAAGGGATGGTGGTGGCCTGGGGCTCCCCATAACCTTGCCACCATTTTCTCCACAATATGCTGTGGTCTGAGGTCCTTCCTACATGATACCCCACCCCCTTCCTTCTCTCCTTCCACATGTGTCATCCCGCATCCCAGTCTGAAGGCTCTCCCTGGCTTCTCCTGCCCCTCTTCTTTATTGTTCACAGGCGGGTCCCTCAAGGAACCTCTTCCACATCTCCATTTTGGTGGCTGTTTCTTTGATGACCTTAACTGACACATTCCTTGACCTTCCTCCTATGTCTTCCTCCCTTTACTCCCCCTTACCCTCCATTCAAATCTCACTCTCCTCTTGGCTTTAGCCCAGGCTCTCCTTCTCTCCTTCCCCTGCTAGGCAGGGTGAAGGGTGGGGTGGGGATGGTGCCTAGGATTTTACAGGTGGAGGTAGGTAGGGCGATGGGTCTTCCCATAGCAAAGATGAACTTGGTGCTCCTATGGATATTGCCTGTAACTGACACTGAGTCTTCCATAATTTGAGTTTATCACAAAAAGCCACATTCTGTTTCCTTAGGCTCCATAGGTTCTGGATGCAAGGACCAGGTCTTGGCTTGGTGGGAGAAAGAGAGGGGCTGGTGGAGCAGGGAAAAGTAGTATGTGATGGAGGAAAATTCACCTGACAAGTAAAGCATGTTATCTGAGTTCAAAGAAAAGAAGAGTCCATGAAAGGTGAAGAGAACTGTTTTTTAAAGATTTTATTTATTTTATTTATTTATTCATGAGAGACACAGAGAAAGACAGAGACATAGGTAGGCAGAGGGAGAAGCAGACTCCCTGTGGGGAGCTATATGCAGGACTTGATCCCAGGACCCCAGGATCATGACCTGAGCCACAGGTAGATGCTCAACCACTGAACCACCCAGGTGCCCCAAGAGAACTTCTATTTTACATTAAGCTCCCCTCTCAGTGCTTTTTGGTTTTGTTCCTTTTGCATTTATTGACCATTGCTCAAAAAAATCTTGCTTTTCAGGGGTGCCTGGGTAGTTCAGTTGGTTAAGCATCTGACTCATGATTTTGGCTCAGGTCATGATCTCAGGGTCATGAGATCAAGCCCTAGGTCAGGCTCCATGCTCAGCATAGAGTCTGCTTAAGATTCTCTCTCTCTCTCTCTCTCTCTCTCTCATAAATAAATAAATAAATAAATAAATAAATAAATAAATAAATAAATAAAATCTTTTAAAAATCTTGCTTTTCATGGGTGACTAACTCATACTCCCTTCTCTCGCCTTACATCATTGGTCCCCCTATGTACATTAGTTCAGCACAAAGAACACATAAGCGAATTGCTAAAGTTACTCATCACTAGGATTTATTTCCCTTGCATTCATCTCTATCAAAAGAGGTGTATTTTTAAACATAAATATATTTAAAATTTTCATAAACTTGCTCCAGGCAGTGAATTACAGGTACAGGGAGTAAATACACAGTTCAATTGAGAAGTTACTGGTCATTCTGTTACTGAGAGGGTTGGGTGCCTTCTTCAACCCACGTGCAAGATGTATAGTCACAGCCAATTTGCAAAACATGTAGAGACTTCGAGGAGAAAAGCACCATTCTATTCGTGCCTTATCTAGATAGACTCCTGGCATCCTGGCTGCAGACCTCTAGGTTTATCTGGATCTGCATACACATCTGCGAGAAAAACCCTGTGATGTCACATTACCAGCAGTTGCTGGATTGTAATAAGTCTCCAGCAGGAAGCACTTTATCCTAAAGTTTCAGAATGGTCACGAGAGAATGGAAAGCCCTTCTTTCTGCGTGTATCTACAAGAGCAGCTTTCCAAGGGAATTCCTAGCTATTGTTCCTTCCCAGACTCACATTGTTACAACTAGGAAAAAAATCACACCTCTAATTTCAGCACCACTTTGCTAAAATTTATCTTGGCCCAGCGGACCCTTAAAAATAGTTACTTTACTTGAATATCCTTCAGCCTCCTTGTAGACAAGCTTAAAAGGCGGAGCTTCCTCTCCTGTGCCCCTTTTGTTTTCCAGACACACGACAGACTCTAAGGAGCACACAGCCTGCCCTACACAAAATGTTCAGCAACAGAGTCGGCTACCTCATTAAGTAAATCTCCTTGCCTGGAGGAAACGAAGTTAAAATAACATTGAGGCCCATCCCCAAGCCCGCAAAAGAGAAAAAATGTTAAAAACCAAGGCTGAAAACATCCTCTCTTGTGCAATGAGTATTGCAGAACAGCCGTCAAATGGAGTTTCTAGCACATATTCGCATTTTCCTAAACACAGTCTCGATCCCGCAGTCTCCTTATATGTTGTAGGTCCGGCTGACATTCACCCCTGGAGGGTTATGCTGGTGGAAACCATCACTCAGGAAGTGGCTTTGCCAAACCCGCTTGTGATGATATCTTCTTACTGAAAGGCAAGAGCACCATTTCTTCTGCTTTTCAGTAATAAACACCTGGAGAGGAAAAACATGGTACTCTGAGCAGAGACCTGAGAGGTCGGCTGCCTCCCAGCACTTGCTGGAACCCGTGCACACCCCCCACCCCAGGTGAGGGAAACGTGGGCTGTGCTTATTAACCCTCCAGAGAATGAGATCCCACCGTACCCCTCAGTAACTTCTCTGAGTTAAATTCGTGCCAGCTGTTTCTTCCAGGCCTACTCGTTGCAGTGGGCCTAGCTTCCGAGAAAAGCTCCCATTCAGACTGACCGCAGTGACCGTGTCGAGTACCCAGGAAAGTGCAGAAAAAGAGAAAGAGGGAGAAAGAATCAGCTCTAGAAGGAGAGAACTGGAAGAGAGAAATTAGATAACACTTTGGGTGTTGAGTATAAGCATTGGCACTTCATGTTGCAGCCATGAAAGTACTAAAAAATACCCCCTCAGAAAGCCATGTCTTACTAGTACATGAGGGGTTCAATAAGATGAGAGCCACTCTAAAGGTAATAAACTTTTCATATTCCTCTTGACCCAGGGAATAATAATGAAGGACAGAGTTCTTGGGGTTATACATCATTTTGTTGGTGTGTTTGTCATAATTCAATGTCTAAGGCATCACACCTACTTAGCCAATTCTTACTGACAAATTTGTACTCACCAGGTGTCATTTTCAGACTACTGGTGTCGGATCCTCTTGAATGAATTTAGTATAGTACCCCTAAAATCCTAGTTTAGGTACTCTTCTCTCCCTCCTAGTTGCCACAAATATCTATTACATTGGAATTACCTGGTTTGTTTCCATATTAGTGTGCAACATCGAATATGGCTTGTTAGCATGGTTTACCATATTTTCTGGGCATAACTGTTTACGGGAAAAACTTGAGATGTGTACAAGGTTTTGGACATGTGACTCATATAAACTGGAATAAGAGCGTTGTTGCTAAAACCTAGGGTTTGCTTTGAAGCCTCATCACAATGTTCCTGGGAAACCATTAAGCAAAATGCCCTGAAGGATAGGAAAAATCGCATTGAGCAATAAAATGTCAACAAACTGCAGAATTTGAACATCAAGCACTTTCATCTAAACATGCCCTTCTCTCCTTTCACTTGGCAGGGGTTTGGTTTTTAAAAAGTAATAAACTCTAGCACTCCAGTTGACCTGGGGATGTGTTTAAGAAATCCAACCCTAGAGCCAGAAGCATTATGACCTTTAATGTGGACTCCCCACCTCAGAAAAACCATAGAATGAGAAATATAAACAGAAAAGGAGAGCAGAAATCTATGTCTCAATTGTCTAGGTCTCAGATTTTTTTTAGAAGAGGGTACACAACTAAACTCCTGGCCAGAAGGAACAACCTTAAATCTGTTTAAACAGGTGTCTAGTACTTAGTGTCTCACGAACAGCAAATTAATATAACCATAGCACAGTGTAAGAAGGATACAAACAAGGAAAACCTACCCACAAGGCTGTGTAACCTCATAAACCTGGGGCAAACACAGTTTGGTCTCAGAACAGGACTGCACTCAAGAAAACAGCTTCCCACAACCAAACGTAATTTCAATAACTCAAACCCTTTCCTTAGGATTCCTGAGAATCATAAAGGGGATCCGGATTCAAAGACCATAATATTTATGAAAAACCCTCTTTCTTTTTCTTCCTTCTCCCCCTCATGCCGAATGCCAATCCTGGGCCCTTCCATTCACAATTCCCCATAATTCCTCTCAACACATCACTCTCCTCTTTCTACCTATCCTCACTATTTTCTGTAACACTTTATCATATATACGGTCCTTACCCCTCTTGTAGCAGAAAAAAAAAAAAAAACTCCTACTTGTAGGAATAAAAACAATCATAATCCATCATTTGGCTGGATGGGGAGGGGAATAGATGGCGATCATCCATCATTCATAATTTCATCCCAACATAACTGTGTCATGAGTAAAGACTACTGGTGGGGCAGGTCTGTATCTTCAGTATACCTTAAAATTGAGACCCAAAAATATCTGAGAGGCATAATGTGGGTACATTATGTTTGCAGAATTCTGTAGAATATGTTCACCTAGAAAAACTCAGGTGTATTCAAGCACAGAGAAGAAGATCTCTCTTCTCTAACTCAGAAAAAAAGGAATTTCATTTTGGAAAGACAAATATGATAGGTTACCAAATGGAGGTCTAGAAGTTCTCAGAGAAAGAAGCCCAAGAAGGCATCAGGTGCCCTGGGAAATGTCACACAGTTTGGAGTAGTATATCGGCATTTGCTTGTACATGACTGGCATAAGTTTTCTCATAGGTACTATGCTACCAAATCAAGGGTAGTGAACCCAAATCCTAGAAGACTCAAGCTGTGACCTAATCAAGCGAAACTGACTAAGTAAGAACTATGACAGCATGGAAGGAGCCTTCCCTATCTTAAGTAATTACTCTTTTCCCACTAATTCTCATCACATAGGAATGTTGGCTTAGTGTTGCCAGATTCCCACTTGCCCAAGAGAACCTGAAAATCCAGATGCTATATGTAAGACCCTCCCCCTGCAATCTTGGATGTTGGCAGTCGACTATTTTTCATCTCTGTGATTGCCAAATCACCATGCCTAAGAGCTGATGCAGCGCACAGACCACATCAACTCTGGGGGAAGAAATTAACTGTGTAAACAATGTAGGCTCAGGTCTAAGAAGTCAGTATCAAAATGGAAATTACCTTGAAAGAGGATCCCCTTTACATAACAATCCCACTTTTTTAGAAAGCCATACAATGAAAAAAATTCTTACACAAAAACTAACATGTGAGGATACTTATCACAACAATTTGTAACTGAAAAAAAGGGAAACAACTAAGTTATCCAACAGTAGGGGCTTAGCTTAAATAAATTTTATGTGATATATCCATAATGTGCTAAACTCTGCATGAAAAAATGATGCTGTAGAAATTATCAGAAAGATGTTCCTGATATTACTGTTAAGTCAAAAAGCAGAGTATAGAGTATAATTCCATTTCCTTATGTGCTTATATGTTTGTGTGTATATATCCTGCTCAAAGAAGAATTTACAAAAGAAATTAGAAAAAGGCTTTAAGTGAAAAATAGTGAAAACACAATATATCAACATTTGTGGGATGCAGTGACAGCAATGCTAGGTGGCAAACTTTTAGATTTTTATGCTTATATTAGAAAAGAAGTTTAAAATCATTTATATAAGTTTCTACATTAAGAAGAGAAGCATTTAAACCCCAGGTAAATAGAATGAAGAAAATAATGAAAATAAGAGCAGAAATCATATAAATAAATTTTGAAAATATTTTTAAAATAAAAAGAGAAAAGTTTATTAAATTTTTTTAAAAGAGCAGAAATCAGTGAAAAACAAAATAAACCATAGAGAAAAATCTGTGGGGGAAAAAAACCTAGTTATTTGAAAAGATTTGTAGAATTGGTAAACCTCAGGCTGATCAAGGAAAAAGAAATATCAGCAATGAGTCATTTTCACTATAGACCCCATAGCCTTTTATAATGATAATAAGAAAATATTGCAAATAATTATATGACAATAAATTTGGTACCTTTTAGAAAAAATGAACAAATTTCTTGGAAGACATAAATTGCCAAAAATTGACACAAGAAGAAATGGAAAAATCTGAGTAACTATTTATATCATAGAATCCTGTATCTAATATATAAATTGAATTAATATTTTTTTTTTTAACTTTAAGAAAACTTCAAAACTTCAAGATAGCTTCACTGGTTGACTCTATCACACATTTAAGAAATGATGCCAATTTCATAGAAACTCAGAAGCCAAGGAGGGGAAAATATTTCCTAATTTATTTTTTTTCCCTGATTTCAAAACCAGAAAAATAGATGAAAAGAAAAGAAACCTATAGATAAATATTCCTTATGAAAATAGAAACCAAAAATCTTCAATAAAATTTTAGCAAACTGAAGCTAACAATACAGAGAAGAATAATACTTCCTTACCCAGTGGGGTTTATTTCAGGAATGCAAGGTTTTTTTTTTTTTTTTAAAGATTTCATTAATTTATTTGACAGAGTGACAGAGAGAGAGAATATACAAGCAGGAGGAGTGGCAGGCAGAGGGAGAGAGAGAAACAGTCTCCCCCGCAGAGCAGAAAGTCCAATGGGGGACTCAATCCCTAGACCCTGGGATCATGACCTGAGCCAAAGGCAGTTGCTTAACCAACTGAGCCACCCAGGTGCCCCACAAGGTTGACTTTTATAATTTTTAAATCATTCAATACGATGTACCACAATACAACAATGAAAAAGTATATGATTAATAGATACAGTAAAAGTATTTGACAAAACTTAATATCCATTCATGAGTAAAAACTTTTAGCCATTGAGGACAAAAGAAACATTTTTAACACAATAAGCATGTTAGAAAAGCCTACATTCTACATATTGGTGAAAATTTTTCTACTTTCCTTGAGATTAAGATTAGAAATAAAGCAATTTAATTGCTGCAATTCAAATTATAATGGAAATCCTGAACAACAAATGTTGGAGAGGATGTGGAGAAAGGGGAACCCTCTTGCACTGTTGGTGGGAATGTGAACTGGTACAGCTACTCTGGAAAAGTGTGTGGAGGTTCCTCAAAGAGTTAAAAATAGATCTGCCCTAGGACCCAGCAATTGTACTGCTGGGGATTTACCCCAAAGATACAGATGCAGTGAAACGCCAGGACACCTGTATCCCGATGTTTCTAGCAGCAATGTCCACAATAGCCAAACTGTGGAAGGAGCCTCCGTGTCCATCGACAGATGAATGGATAAAGAAGATGTGGTTTATGTATACAATGGAATATTATGCAGCCATTAGAAAGGACGAATACCCACCATTTGCTTCAACGTGGATGGAACTAGAGGGTGTTATGCTGAGTGAAGTAAGTCAATTGGAGAAGGACAAACATTATAAGGTCTCATTCATTTGGGGAATATAAAAAATAATGAAAGGGAATAAAGGGGAAAGGAGAGAAAATGAGTGGGAAATATCAGTGAGGGTGACAGGACATGAGAGACTCCTAACTCTGGGAAATGAACAAGGGGTAGTGGAAGGGGAAGTGGGCAGGGGGTTGGGGTGATTGGGTGACGGGCACTGAGGAGGGCACTTGATGGGATGAGCACTGGGTGTTATGCTATATGTTGGCAAATTGAACTCCAATAAAAAAATTTTTTTAAATATATATATATATATATATATATATATATATATATATAATGGGAATCCTGGCTGGTGTATTAATGTAAGGAAAAGCAATAAAATGCTTGCAACTTGGAAAAGAATAAAATTGTCTTTATTCACATATCACTTGATTGTGTACATAGAAAATCCAAAGGAATCTACAAGGTAAGCTACAAGAATTAGTCAGTGTTGCACAGTCTCAGGATACAAGGTCAATAAACATAAATAAGTTGCATTTCTATGTATTAGCAGTGAATAATTGCAAAGTGAATTTTAAAAATATTTTACAATAGCATCAAAAAATAAGAGACTAGAAGAAAATTGAACAAACTACATGTAAGACTTGTACACTTACAAGTAGAAGAAAATTAACAAACTACATGCAAGACTTGTACACTGAAAGATAAATTGAAGACCTAAAAGCACAGGAATAAACTTCGTTTATGGATTTAAAAATTAAATATTGTTAAGATGTCAGTTGTCCCAAATTGGCCTGTTGTTTCTATACAATCTCAATCAAATTTATGAAAGGATTTTATTTTTTCAGAAATTAGCATATTGATTTCAAAATATATAAAGAAAAATAGAAAGAAAAAAAAACAAAAAAGAAAAAAAAAAACAAAAAACAAAACATATAAAGAAATGCAAAGGACCTAAAAAAGCCACAATAACTTTGAAGAAGATGAGGATTTATACTCCTTGAGTTCAAGATTTGCTTCAGAACTACAAAAATAAGACCACTGTGTTGGCATATGGATGACTATATAGATCAGTGAAGCAGATTAGAGTCACAAAATAGACCCACATAAAAATGCTCAATTGATTTTTGACAAAAGTCTCAAGGTAATTCAGTGGGAAAAGGATAGAATTTTCAAGGGGCCCCAGGACAATTGGATATCTGTGTGGATGTGAGGGTTAATTTTATGTGTCAGTTTTGGCTGGGTCACAGTGCCCAAGTATGTAGTCAAACATTATTCTGGATGTTAGGGTTTTTGTTTTCATTTTTTGGATGAGATTAATATTTAAATTGGTGACTGTGTGAAGCAGACTGCCCTCCCTAATGTGGGTGGGCCTTATCCAATTGGTTGAAAGCTTTACTAGAACAAAAATGTGCCCTGAGCAAAAAGGAATTATACCAGCAGATGGTCTTTGGACTGGAGCTCTAACTCTTCCCTCAGCCTCCAGCCTCTGCTTCAGATATTGAACTTTCCAAGCCTCCACAACCACATGAATCCATTCCTTAAAATCTCTCTCTCTTTCTATCCTCTGTCTCTCTTCTTTTCTCCTCCTCCTTCTAGACATCCCTGACCAATACAGTGGATAAAAGAAACTTGAATGCTAGAGCATAATAAAAATGAACTCAAAAAGAATCATAGACCTATATACAAAAGTCTAACGTTTGAGGGGTGCCTAGGTGGCTCAGTTGGTTGTGTCCGACTCTCGATTTTGCTTTAGGTCATGATCTCAGGGTTGTGGGATTGAGCCTCACGTCAGGCTTTACACTTGGCAAGGAGTCTGCTTGAGATTCTTTCCCTCTGTCCCACCCCATGCTTGCATGCTCTTGCTCTTTCTCTCTAAAATAAATTAATCTTTAAAAAATGTTTTTTAAAAAAGTCAAATATTTAAAGAATTAAGCATGGGAAAAATACTTGTGACCTTGGATTATAAGCAAAGCTTTTTCTAGACAGAAAAAAAAAATGTCACTCAGAATTAAGCAAAGTAAAAATTTTCACTCAGCAAAATACACCACTAATATAATAAAAGGTAAGCTATAGATAGCATAAAATATCCCACAGTACATATTTCTGAAAAGGGATTTAAACCCAGAGTATATAAAGTACTGTTACTTGATTTTAAGAAGATCAGCAAAGTATCTGAACCAGTACTGCACAAAAAAGGCAAACAGGCGACAAACACACACTTGAAAAAGTGCTCACCATCATCAGTCATTAGGGAAATGCAAAATAAAGCAAAATTAGACACCACTGATAGAAACATCATCTAGTCACAAGAATGGCTAAAATGAAAAACACCAACAATAATGCCAAGTGTTGCCAAGGACGTCAAGCCCTGAAACTATCTTACACTGATGGCAGGAACACAAACTGGTATAATGTGAAACATAGACCAACTACATTTACTCAAGAGAAGTAAAAACATACCTACAAAAAGCTTATGCCAAAATGTTTACTGAGCACCTGGGTGGTTCAGTGGTTTGAGCGTCTGCCTTCAGTTTAGTCATGATCCTGGGGTCGGGGATTGAGTCCTGCACCAGGCTCCTCACAGGGAGCCTGCTTCTCCCTCTGCCTATGTCTCTGCCTCTCTCTGTGTGTGTCTCATGAATAAATAAAATCTAAAAAAAATAATAAGTTTACAGAAACTTTATTCATAATAGCACACAACTGAAAAAAAGCCCAAATGTCCATCAACAGTTGAACGGTTAAACAAATCTTCATACATTCATACGATGGAATACTACTTAACAATAGAAAGGAGCAAATCTGTGCAACATACAGTCATCTCAAAAGCATTTTGCTGAGCAAGAGGAGCCTAACACAAAAGGACATATACTGTGTGATTGCTTTACAGAAATTTCAAGAACAGCCAAGTAATCTATATTGATGCAAAAAGAGTACTGTTGTCTGGTGGATGGATCTGGGCGGTACGGGGGTGACTGCAAAGTAGCATGCAGGAAATTTTACATGTGCTGGAAATGTTCTGCATCGTGGCTAGGGTGGTAGTTTCACAAATGTGTATTTCTTTTAAAATTCATGAAACTGTAGAGTAAAGATGGATACATTTTATTGCATGTAAATTATACTTTAATAAATTGATAAAGTAGATTTTTAAAAAACATTTGCTTAGGGGGTGCCTGGGTGACTAGCTATTTAAACATCTGCCTTTAGCTCAGGTCACAGTCTCAGGGATTAAGCCCTGTGTCGGGCTCCCTGCTCAGCTCAGAGTCTGCTTGAGACTCTCTCTCTCCCTCTCCTTCTTCTGCTGCTCTGCTCTGCTTGTGTTCTCTCTCTCAAGTAAATAAATAAAATCTTCTTTAAAAAAAATTCGCTTAAGACTGTCCCACTCCTGGGATCCCTGGGTGGCGCAGCGGTTTGGCGCCTGCCTTTGGCCCAGGGCGCAATCCTGGAGACCCAGGATCGAATCCCACGTCGGGCTCCCGGTGCATGGAGCCTGCTTCTCCCTCTGCCTGTGTCTCTGCCTCTCTCTCTCTCTCTGTGACTATCATAAATAAATAAAAATCAAAAAAAATTATAAAAAAAAAAGACTGTCCCACTCCTGAGATGCCTGGGTGGCTCAGTGGTTGAGCGTCTGCCTTTACCTCAGGTCCTGGGATCAAGTCCCACATCAGGCTCTCCGCAGGGAGCCTGCTTTTCCCTCTGCCTATGTGTCTGCCTCTCCCTCTGTGTCTCTCATGAATAAATAAATTTAAAATCTTTAAAAAGAGATAAGTGTCCCACTCCTGCCACACAGCTGTTCAAGACCACTTGCACACTGCAATCTCCACCTGCAAACTCATGGAGAGCTCTTCTCTATTTTCTAGAGATCTATTTGCTATGATTCTAGGGATAAGCACACACATCCTTCAGCCTTTGTCTACTCCATTAGAAGAGGCATCTATACAGGAAGTATCTCAGGTCTGGATGGCTAGCCTCACAGTCACCTGGAGTATCCCTTAAAAATACAGTCTCCTGGGCCCTATCCCTGTGGAGTTTGATCATAGGCCTACTTTAAATCCAAGGCAAATGCCACAGTGCTGTCCTGTGTTCATTGCTTGCATTTCCAGCCGCACTAGATTTGAGTCTAGTCTACAGGCTCTGTTGAAATCCAATTCCCCCTCATGTCCAGACTCACCCTACTGGACACTGGCCCCACTTTTTAATAACACCCCTCTCAAGCTTCAACATTGTAGGGGACAAAATGATGTCACTCTGATCATTTATACAGCAAATTATGAGGGCTCCAAGACAAGTTAAGAGCTCAGTCTTTTTGTAGGGTCCTTGGGTTCTTTCAGCCCCAAGACTCTCCAGGGGAGGAGGTTCCATGGACACAGGAATCAGCCCTACTTGTCACTAACTGCTTGTCAGAGCGCTGGGAACCCACACTTCCCCCTGGGATCTGGATTAAGGATAAAATCCTTTAATGGCACAGTGAAAATGAAGGTCTCAGCTCTGGCTCCACGTCAAGGTGACTCTAAGGGATTCTTACTACTCAACTGTTGTGTTAAATCAGAGGAGGTTTTTCTACAGCCTGTGCCACAAGACCCCTGGTTAGAAAATCTCTTTGCCTGAAAACCATTATTTGCTAGTATGGCCTGATTAGAAAAATCTCAAAGATTGTACCTGCAAACCCACGAATATCAGGATAGGCATCAGGCTCTTCACTTAGGATTTTTACCGAAGCAAGGTTTTGTTTTCTGCCTCCCAGCTTCCAGGATAACTTTACAGGGAAATAGGGTGTGTGTGTGTGTGTGTGTGTGTGTGTGTGTGTGTGTGTGTGTGAGAGAGAGAGAGAGAGAGAGAGAGAGAGAGAGAGAGAGAGAGAGCTCACATGCACATATGATATGCATGCCCACAGAAGAACATATCTGAGACTACAGTTTTAATTTCATGCATTTCAGGTCCTAGAAAACCAGGTAAGACACTGGACCATTTTTTTCAAACTACAGATGTTCTGTATGCCTCATGGACTCTTTAAAATAAGTGTATTTAATCATTTGGGCTCCCATGAGAACCCAGGGGATGGGAACTCTAGCTGGCTGAGAATGAAACCAGATAAATCTCTGTGCAGAGCTATAGAGCGCTGAGGGAGGGGAAAGATTTAGAAGGCAAATGGCAGCATGAGGAAATTCAATAGCTAGAGTCCAGTAACTGGGGTGAAAAGTGAACTCAGAAAGAAAGAGGTGGGTTGGAATACAGAATGCAAGCTTGACCTTCTCTGCAGCTTTGCCTGGGGCCCTGGTGACAGCTGTTCACTCTCAAACTTCTCTACATGTTTGCCAACAAGGGCGCTTTGGAAAGCACCGAGCACACCTTCCATGATTTAACCTAGTTTCCACTGTTGAAACACTCTGAATTTCTAGTATGTCTTTCTGATTCTCTCCAGTGGAAAAGAAAAAAAGAGACAAGCCAACTACTTTGCCAGACATTCCCTCTTGTCAGAATGATCTAGACAGAATTCCCCCTGGTTTAGGATCTCTTAGGAAGCCCCAAGGCATCGTATTTTACTAAATTGATGACACTTGTTGGATTTTGTAAACTCATACAATTTTAGAATTAGAGAGGCCATTGGAAATTGTGTAGTCCCAATTCTTAATTAGAGGCATTTACTCATTTATGAAAAAATACATATTGTTATGCCCCCTACTCTAGAGGCAGGAATCAAGAATCAGAAAGAGTCTGAGGGGCAGCCCGGGTGTGTGGCTCAGCAGTTTAGTGCTGCCTTCAGCTCAGAGCGTGATCCTGGAGACCCGAGATCGAGTCCCACGTTGGGCTCCCTGCATGGAGCCTGCTTCTCCCTCTGCCTGTGTCTCTGCTTCTCTCTCTCTCTCTCTCTCTCTCTCTTTCTCTCTCTCCTCTCTCTCATGAATAAATTTAAAAAATCTTTAAAAAAAAAAAAAAGAGTCTGAGACCTGCCCTCAAACACCACCATGCCCCTCATTTACCCCCTCTAATTGGTGGCTTTGAATTTCCCTCAATTTGGGGTTGTCAATTCTTTAGGTAACTACCTGCAATGTTCCTTATCTCAATTCTTTGCATTGTTCATCTCCTTTGGACTCTAGAGATAGGTCTTAGTGATATAGTCATGCGTAAAACAGGTAAAAATCCTGCCCCCAGGTGGGTTCATATTCTAGTGGAGGAAATAGTCAACAAAACTAAATACATACGTGCTATCACATCAGATACTGATGATAAAAGAAGAAAAATAAGATTATGACTGAGAGGCTGGTGGCACGCTTAGATGAAGTGGGTAGTTAGGAAAGGCCTCTACACTTGGTGACACTTGAATACACATGTGAGTGAACCCAGTAGAAATCTGGGAATGGTATTCCAGGCCCCAGAAAAACCTCTGTAGTTCAAATGAGTTTGGCATATTTAAGAAACAGAAAAATACCCCCTAGAGCTAACATAGAGTGAATGAGGCAGATAGGAGGTGAAGTCAGAGATAAAAAGAGGATGGATCATGTACAGGTGCAGAGCCTGGAAGGCAGCAGAGAAACAACCTCAGTGATTTTTCCAAGGGCAGAGATGCAATTGGTCCTGCCCCTACCAGACCAAAGGTGACTTTAAGTCACTATAAATTTCTGAAGTCAAAATCTGTCTTTATGGTATCATACAGTCCCAGGCGCCAGACATGATACAGCAGACCACCAAAGGAAAAGCAGGTTGAGAGCAGGATGAGTCATCCCCAAAAGGAGTATGATGACTGATATACTTTGAACAGAAAGGTACACGTTGAGAAATACAGCTGGGATTTTTCAAACCATGAAAGATGTGAGAGGGTCCTAATGGAATTATCTTTAGCACCTTTTAAATAGGTTTGTCTACTAAAGGTATACTCGAATTTTTTTTCTTTTACAGATGTGTAAAAAGAAGCCTCTGGAAGGCCAGTCATGAGCAATTCTCAAATGGTGAGCCCTCCAGGAATGGTCAGAGGAGAGCCCAGGGTAGCTGGCAGAGATAACCCACAGAGGCGGCACCTAGTCTATCATCCAGAGGGGGTCCAGTGGCAGGCCAACTGGGTGGAATAAACCAGAAACCTGACACCTCTTAACTTGGGTTGCTATCCAGATTACAGTTCACACTGGTAAAAAATACATAGGTCCTGTTTTCCACAAAGTAGACAACTTCTCAAGCGAACTTTACAAACCACTCCTCCCAAAGGGCTGTCTGCCCGGTACTACTGCACAAGAGTGCTGCTCGCTGAGAAGTGATTATTTTATTTTATTTTTTTTTAGTCTGAAGCTAAAATAATTTAATATGCTTCCCAAGAAATTAGTCCAGAATAGGGAAATTCCAAGACAATTACAAATAAGTAAAAAGGGGGTGAAAAGTAATTTTACATATTTTACATGTAATCAAGTCTTAATTGAGCACTAAGAAAGAGGTATATAACTTTTATGAACGAAAAATCAGTATCTCCTCACCCCTCCTACATAAAGATTAAACAAATATATCCCTTTGCAGGGATACCAAATGATATACCTTACATGGGGCCTCATATTTCCAGGTCCAGCTTCACTGTCATCTCATTTTCACAAATGTGATGAGGTCTAGGAATGCCTTCCCCTCTCTGGCCCTAAATGGAAATGCATATTTGATCCCAGTTGATCCTAAAAACATATTTGGATAAGAACCAACACTGCTGGCCAATAGGTAAATGGAAGACAGAGTTGGAGATGTTTTTCTTCATATGGGACCTGGAATATTTAGGGATTCAGAGATGAATATGAGGGTCCAAGGGAGGTAAGGTTAGGAGCAATCTAAGAAATTTCTACTTATATAGCAGGAAGTTAAAGGACTTATAACCCTGCATGGAGAGAAATGCACGACCACCAGTTTAGAGGGGGTAAACAACACATGGAGGTCTCTTGGTCTTCCTGGTTCCATTAGGAGGGGAGCTGAGCCCATCTCTAGGCATAATGCCTTGGTCTCTCTATCAGACACAGAGTACCCACTACATAGGCAAATCTTTGGCTTATGTTCTAAGAATACATGGTTTAAGACACTAGGAGGTGGTGGTTTTTAGGGTCTTCTATTATCTTGGTAATTCAAGAAGCTCAGAAGAAAATTCTAGCAATTCAGAAGAATTCACATATCATAGATGGTTGCCTGAGAAGTGTTCAGCTCTTAGAAACATTTGTTGTTGGCTAAATGGAGACCTCTGTTTCTACTCAACTACTTGATATGTCATACCCCTCTCCACATGATTCAAGGAGTTTTCTCAGACTAGCCCATGGCCTGGAATCTTCTCTAAATTCCTAAAGAGTTATCTGTGTCCCTCATTTGTCATTTAATACATACTCTTCTGTAGGATCCTCCCTCTTCCCTCCCTTGATCTCTGTCTCATTTCCTCCTTCCCTTGCTCACTCTCTCCCTTCCTCTCTCCCTGCTCCCTCTACCTCTCTTCCTCCTCATTCCTTCCCTCTCTCCCTTCCTTCCACTCTGCCTTCTCCTAAAATGTATTGACTACCTACTCTGTGAGCATTGTTCTCATCTCCTTTTAGTCTCCTTTTCTTTCTTTTTTAAAAGATTTTATTTATTTATTTGAGAGAGAGAGAGAGAGAGAGCACAATTGAGGAGAGTGGCAAAGGGAGAAGCAGGCTCCCTGCTGAATAGGGAGCCCCCCCCTCAGGACTTAACTGGGGCTTGATCCCAGGCCCCCAAGATCATGACCTGAGCCAAAGGCAGACGCTTAACCAACTGAGCCACCCAGGTACCCCCTTAGTCAATTTTCTAATATCCTCTCAGCAACAACTCTATTACCTAATTTCTCCCAATTAGATTCTCTAATTCTTGGGTAAGATATTGTCTTATTCCTCTTTGGATCCAAAGTTCCTAACACTCATTCATCCAAAGTAATAGGAATAATTGACTTAAATCTGTATATTAGAGTCCACTTAAGTTTGACATGTCTCTCATTCCAGTATAACTAAAAAATGAATTTTTCCATTCTTCATCAGTTCAGTTATTATGTCTCAGGTCTATAAGTATCATCAGTGCATGGTTGGTCTTAAATTAAAAATAAAAAATAAAGATTTTTATAGAAACAAGGAGAGGGGAGAGAAAGAGAAGGAGAGAGAGAGAGAGAGAGAGAATGAGAAGAAGAGAGCTTGGAGAAGGCCTGACAGGATACCTCATACTTTGGTAAACTGCACAATAGATCTCTCTTTATCTGCTCTTCCCCTTCTGTATTCTTCTAAACCAGCCAAGAGAAGATGGTCAATTTCTTGAAGAATGCTTTCTTATGCAATTATACAAAGATGTTCCTATGTCCAAGAATGTAAGTGTTGGGGTGGTGGAACTGAAGGAGAACATTTCATAAACCCTGAATGGCAACCCTAAAAAGGCCATTTCCTCAAAATTATAAATTTCCAAGAACCAGTTCCCTCTTTATAAACTATTTAAAAACCCTACTACTAAATTAGTTTGGATCAGTTCTAAGCCTTGAATCCCAAAGGCTGGGGATTCAAACCTTGGCTTCAGAAACCATCAGTGACCTACATTCCCATAATGAGACATGAACGAGTCTGTTCAAACCCCAGAAATGGTCAGTAAGAAGGCCTAAATCCCTAAGCTACTAAGGGCTGCTGATCCCATTCTACAGGAATGTTAAAAACACCAGCTTTCCCGGAGAGAGACCCCAAACTATACTTTTAGGTGATGCAATCCAAGCCAAGCTTCCTTACGTGGCCAGAGACAGAGCCAAGGACATTTCTGTCAGTTTTACTTCTTGAACTCTCTGGTCACCACAAATCTGAAATTACTACAACAACAAAAATTATCTAGGGAAATTCACAGAGTACTGACATAGTAATAATGGTTGCCCTTTGAATACCTATCATACGCCAGGAATTAACCAACTGTACATTTTTCTAATTCTTATAATGACCATGGGAGATATTTTATGGACAGGGATATTGGGACTCTCAGAGGCTGAGTAACTGAATAAACATCAGAACCACCATTAGAGCCCAGGCCTATCTTGGAATCTCCCAGCAAGGGGCAGTTCTGCCCCCCTGGGGAACTTTTGATAATGTCTAGGGGTGTTTTTGGTTGACATAGGTAGGGGGGTGCTCATGGCATCTCCTGGGCAGAGGGATGGTGCTAAACATCCTGCAGGGCACAGGACAGCCCCTACCACATGGGATTGTCCAGCCCAAAATGTCAGTCGAGAGACTGAGAACTCCCTAGATCCCTGATTCTAAGGCTGACTTTGTGCTTGGCATCTAAATGTACGGGAAAGCACAGATGGGGCTGTGAGTGTGTGGCTGAGAACAAAAGAGGATAAAGGGAAGGCATTGACTCGAGGTGGAGATTTCCATTCATTGGTTATGGAGACAGGGGGGGTGAGCAGGGGAAAGAACTCAAGCCAAGAAATTTCCCATCATTTAAATGAACTGTCCCCTTTGTCAGCCGATGAGCACCGGGCAGCATGGTAGATGATACAGAAGATCAGCCGATGAATCTGGACAAAACCAAGCATTCCAGTTCAGGGAGCCATGACTGTGGCTGCCTCCTGGCCATGGTGTGCCTGCCTGCCTGGAGATGGACAGAGTAACCAAGGCAACCCGTTGGTCCTTGGCTGTTGGGGAGTGAGCCCCCCATGTCTACTTTACCACCACCCGGGTTCTGACTGTCTGCTCCTGGAGCTGCAGGAGCAGGGGCCGGTAGCATAGCTAGTACTGGCCGCCCAGACCCATTCTCTGTCCTCCCTCTAATAAATGGCCTTCCCGATCCGCCACTGCACAGACCACAGAATCCCTACTAGCAAGACAGCCATCTTTCTATGCCTACTTGGAACATGAAAAGCAGAGGTTTCTCAGATTGTAGTTTAGCGTAGAGGTTCTATCTTGCATTTTCTTCACCAATAACCAGTCATAAATCAGTCTTCTGAGCAACTTCTGTACCTCTCTATGCAGATTTTCTCAACCATTCCTAGATTGGGGCTGTGTTGGAGGAATTGCATAGGGAGATCCCCAGGTGGAAGAGCCTCACCTCCTGCCTGGCATGCCTCCCCACCACTCCCAGGACAAGACGTGGCTTTGTCCAAGCCCCAAGGCTCTCATCCATCTCCAGCAGAGATGTGTGTGTCTAGGGGCTCCTAGCCAGCCTGTGAACTTGGTCCCAGCTCTGTCACCTGCTATCACACTGTCAGCGGAGCAGTGGGCCTAGTAGTGACAGCTGGATCAGATTGCATTAGTGAAATGAATAAGTGGGGGTCATATCTGGGCATAGCTCCTTTGTAGTAGTCATCTTATTGTGCTATCACTTTCATGTGTCTGGCTGGTCTACCAAATGGAAGATTCCCTGAGAGCCAGGACTATGTCTTTGCTCCTTTGTACTCCCACTGCCTGGTACATAACAGAAGCTAAAATAGTTCAGTGAGTGAAAAAAGTAAAATGAAGCCACTAATGATTCTAGGTTTGAGAGTGTCCTCTATTTGATTTCCAGTGTCAAAACAGGGCACCAGAGATAGCACGACAGTCTATGTTTGATAAACCCACAAAACTGTACACAAAATGGGGTGAAGTGTTACTGTGTATAAATTAATTTTTTAATGAGAAAAAATATAAGACATGGACCAGGGAAAATAAATCCCTTTGCTATGTCTTGGTGACCATTATGAAATTTAAAAGCAATTCTCTCTCTTGAAAATGTTAAGACGTTTAAACCAAACATTCAAAACAAAAAAAAAAAGATACACGTTACCCCCAGAAGCAGCACTTCACTGGCATATAAAAAGGAATATTTCACAACTGTCTCTGCAATGTCAGTGTAATCTTATTTCATATACAAGCTCTTGGTGAAAATGAGGCATTTCCAGTTCCTGAAGGCAACATTCAGCTACAAATATGTCTTTAGAGAGTAAATGTTCTTTTAGTAGAATGTAACTCAACTAGATTCTTTATATGCTGTGTGTGAAAACTCCTGAGTTGTAAAAATTGTGTATAGCCAGAAGGATTGATTTATTTCTATCCCAACATATTACATCATAAAGTAAATGCATAAACTGCCGGGAACAGCTTTCTAGGGACACAGAGACTTAATACAGCTCTATATTAACTATTTTTGGAATTAAAAATATTCCATAATTTAAAAAAAAAATGTGTTAGAATGGAAAAATAAATCAAAGAGGGCACCAGAGAACATATCTTTGGTACAAAGCAACAGAATCGTCAAGGTCCTTCTCACGGTCTTCTGCGGCTCTCCAGCTTCTGCCTGAATCACCCACTTCTCAGTTCTGTGGGCTCTTTCTGTTGATATTTGTTGAGACTGAGATCATCAGCCTAAGGCAGATTCCATTGAGGCCACATGGAGAACGAATACAGTAAGAGTTTTGTGTGTGCACGTTATTTTGTTTGACTTGCAGTTTTATAAAGTTTCGAGTGTGTAGCGTTTCCAAAAATTGGTCGCTTTCTTGTATGAATCCAGTGTTCTACATTCTCTTGAGGGATCAGAAAGATCTGGTAATGCTCCACCCCCATTTCCATGTGGCCGGAGACAAGTGGCGGCTCTCTGTAGAAAGAGGTAGGTGCTTTGTGCTTTGCCAGGGTCTCTACAGTCCTTTGTGGGACCTCTCTGGCCTCTCTGGATTTTGACTATGAACCCAGCCCCAGAGCATGGCCAAGTGTATGCCACATTGGTGCAGACCTCTTGGACGTAGGTAAGCAGGCCCAGGCAATTGCTGAGAACCTCCTAAACAGTGCTGGATCAGAGAGCCGGGCTGCAAGTGTGGCCAAAGCCATGACGCTGCAGGGAAGGCTCCCAGGCTGAGAGAATCAAGCTATGTCTATAGGGGTTGCAGGTGGCTGGAGGATGGTCTGGCTGACCGTGGACAGGGATCCTCCCAGGAGGAGAAACTGTTCTGTGTCAGCAACATGCTGGTATCATCTGGGACCCACAGGCCCCGACCTTTGACAGGCCCCACCTTGGCAATTTCCTTCTACACAGTTTCCTTCTGCAGAACCACAGGACGGCAGGAATCCCAGAGGAGTTCTTCATGCTTCATGGGGTAAGGGCTCTCATCAGTGTCACTGCTGTCTTCTGAGGCTGACATTCTGGCCTCGGAAACCCTCACAGGGGCCTCATTTTGACAAGCACTCTTATCCTATCTGCTCTTGGCTTTCAGCGTATGTTTTACTTCTTCGATAAGATAGTCACTTGTGAGTGGGTGAAATGCCTTACGTTTTACCTGTTACCACCTATGACAAAGTACTGTGTGTTAGCCAAATGGCTCATGCTCCTTACTTGTTCTGACTTGAATCAACTCACTGTCTTCAGTGCATGAGCAAGATCATGAGGACAAAATGGTTGAGCGGTAGTGGCGGAAACAGCCGTGGCCATGTAACAGCTTGGCCTTCCTTGGCTCTCCATGGGAACTGGGACCTCTCTGGCCCTGCTAAACTAGAGATTCCACAAAGAGAAGAGACTCTTTAAGATGCATGTCTGGAAGCATTCCAAAATAACTATCAGATAGGAATGGAAGAAGGCTTACGTCTCACCTGATTATACCTGAGAACAAGTAATGCACAGCTGCAATATTCTCCATCGGATTTTGAGGGTAGGTCTTCCTCTGAAAATTGTAGTTTCAAACAACTCTCACCTAACTATCAAAAGGGATTTGTACCTATACTTATATAGGATCCTAATAGAAATGAGCTCAAAGAACCACAAGAAGGAAGATTCTTCTGTTGGTGTAAACACTGGTTTATCAGCCTTGCTTCTCATTAGCATACACCCTGCCTTGTAATTATGCCCTAATTTGTACTGTGCAAACATCTAACAGTCCCTCCACCAACAGCTTTTCTAATTAGTCAGAAAATCAGTGGCAGATGTGAAACTCATGGGATGCCGAATGTAAAATGTTAATTAATTTTAAAAACTTTGAAGCCGGGGATCCCTGGGTGGCGCAGCGGTTTGGCGCCTGCCTTTGGCCCGGGGCGCGATCCTGGAGACCCGGGATCGAATCCCACATCAGGCTCCCGGTGCATGGAGCCTGCTTCTCCCTCTGCCTGTGTCTCTGCGCCTCTCTCTCTCTCTCTCTCTGTGACTATCATAAATAAATAAAAAAATTAAAAAAAAAAAAAAAAAAAACTTTGAAGCCTCTTGAAAAACCTTTTCTGAGAAAACTTTATATGAGGGCCTCATTAACAGAGACCCTCACATGGTTTTTCTCATTTATCCTGCTACATTTTGAATCTGATTTGTACCATTTCTAGACTCTTCTCTGGACTAAAGCTACTTAGGGAATGTGTTAAACCTTCAATCATTGCTTAAGTAGATGCGGAACTGGTTACTCTAACACCTTTAACCAAATATTTAACTGGCCTTTCTGACTCTGGCGATCAGCAGGAAGGGACCTGCCCACTCACTCCAGAGCAGTAGGAGACAAGTCATAGAGTCTGTAGGTTTGTCACAGCAACGGATGAGGGCCTGAGTGTATCCTCATGGGTTTCATCCTATCTCACGTTCAGATAGGTCCCAGGATCCCTGGGGTTGCTTTTGAATTTTTGTGCAGTACAATTGCCGCAAAGATAGTACCATGTGAGGGCTCTCTCTGCCTCCATATTTTTTTTTAAGATTTTATTTATTTATTCACGAGAGACACACAGAGAGAGGCAGAGACACAGGCAGAGAAAGAAGCAGTTTCCCCGTGGGGAGCCCAATATGGGACTTGATCCCAGGACCCCAGGATCACCACGTGAACCAAAGGCAGATGCTCAACCACTGACCCACCCAGGCATCCCTCTGCCTCCAGATTTAATAGACCCCATGCTTCAGGAAACAGCTGGCCACCATCTGGTCAGTAACTAATATCCACCTTGGTGAAAATGGGGCTAGAAGACCTAACAATGGACAGTCATTTGTAGTCACCCCTACAACAAAGCTGAGCAACTAATTCCTAGCCCTGCTCCCCAGAGTAGCTGGGGCATTCTCCTTCAGCACATAAAGTTCAGCTTGAGGCCAAAAGTTTGTGGCTCTGCCTGTGTTTTTCCCACAGTGTCCCTGGCTGTCACTTCACAGGACACCAGCTGGCTCTGGCCTGACTGGTGTTCTCGTCTGAGCTTGGTTTTAGCCATGGCATCCTCCTGACACATCCACCAACCGATGCTGTAGAAGGGTTTTGGTTGTAGGGGTATAAAAATTCTCCCCAAAGCAAAAAAATGAGGATGATTTTTTTGTATGCCCCTTCCATGGCAGCCATCTGTTTTAGTCAGATTTTCCTTTTGGGACTTAAAAAATATTTCTTCAGAGCTAGATTGGAAATCATAAAAATACTAATGCTTGCTATGTTCCTTGGCATGTCCTAAACACCTTCCAAATCACTTCATGTTGATGACTTAGCCCTCTCGTCACCTCTGTGAAGTGAGTGCTATTATTGCTGCCATTTTACAGACGGGAAAACTGAGGCCTTGCAAGGGTAAGCAGCACACTGGGGTCACAGAGTAAGTGGCAAAACTGGGATTCAAACTCAGGTTAGCTGGCTCCAGGGTCCATGCTCCTTAAGAGAAGGGACACCTCACAGTTGTACTCGAAAGCTTCCCTCCATTTAACTGCTCACTGCTGTCCCCAGATTCATTAGATATGTGTCCCTTTGTCCCCCCTCAGGGTGGATGTCTCCCCGCGTGGCTGCGCTGGCTCAGCTGGAAAGCTGTACTCCTCCTGCCACCCCCAAACTCACCTGAGAGGCTCACCGGAGACCAACCCTTAGCATTGGGGTCGCCAGTCAGGCCAGAGCCAGCTGGTGTCCTGTGAAGTGACAGCCACCTGAGGGCTGGCTGATGGCCACTGCCTGACCCTACGTTATTCTCAGATGGGCTCCAGGCCTCAAACACGTAGAACTCCAGGGCTTCCCACTCAGTCCTGGGCTGCAGATATAAAGGCACATTCTTCCCACTGACCCCCCCCCCCCCCACAGACCCTTCCCTTAAAGCTTCCCCCGCTGTTGGCTGTTGACTCAGGTTCACGTGTGCGTAGAGCTGACCCCAGGGTTAAGCTCTCCAGGGCACAGCAGTGGACTTCCATCCTGTGTGTAAGTGAGGGGGATTTCAAGAGAATGGGGATATGTTTATGGCCCTAAAGAGCCTCACGATTTACAAAAATACTTGGTGGGACTTAACCTGTCTGTTCCCATTGTTTGACCTAATCCTTGAAAGTCAGTCAAGCTGCTCTAACTTCAAAAATACTCTGTTCTTGGGATGCCTGGGTGGTTCAGTGGTTGAGCTTCTGCCTGTGGCTCAGATCATGATCCTGGGGTCCTGGGATCGAGTCCCACATCGGGCTCCCCACAGGGAGCCTGCTTCTCCGTCTGCCTATGTCTCTGCCTCTCTCTCTGTGTGTCTCTCATGAATAAATAAATCTTTTAAAAAAATACTCTGTTCTTAAAAACTGCTTTTTAGGGGCATCTGGGTGGATCAGTCAGTTGAGTATCCAACTCTTGATTTTGGCTCAGGTCATGATCTCAGGGTCATGAGATAGAGCCCTGCATTGGAGTCTACATGCAGCCTGGAGTCTGCTTGTCCCTCACTCTCCCCCCACCTGTACTCTCTCTCTCTCTCTCAGATAAATAATTTAAAATATTCAAAATAAAATCATTAAGTCAATCGGAGAAGGACAAACAGTGTATGTTCTCATTCATTTGGGGAATATAAATAATAGTGAAAGGGAATATAAAGGAAGGGAGAAGAAATGTGTGGGAAATATCAGGAAGGGAGACAGAACATAAAGACTCCTAACTCTGGGAAACGAACTAGGGGTGGTGGAAGGGGAGGAGGGAGGGAGGTGGGGGGGAATGGGTGACGGGCACTGAGGGAGACACTTGACGGGATGAGCACTGGGTGTTATTCTGTATGTTGGTAAATTGAACACCTATAAAAATTAATTTATTAAAAAAATAAAAATAAAAATTAAAAACAAAATAAAATTGTCTTTTAGCATGTACACCTTAGCAGATTTTGCATGAAGTTGCAAAAAAAAGGGTTTTTTTAATAAAAAATGTTTAAAAACAACCTCACATCATGCAAGTATATAGAAAGATGCTCCTAAGGCAGTGAACTCCCAACCTTGACTGCATATTTTCATCATCTGGGGAGCTTTTATAAATCTCAATGTCAGGCCACACCCCAGACCAATTTCATCAGGACCTCAGAGGGCGGAGCCCATGTTCTGACATTTTTTTTAAAGCTCCCCAGGCAATTCCAATATGCAGCTAATTCGGAATACCACTTTTTCTTTTCTTTTTAAAGAAATGCAAGCTTCCTTCCTGCTAACCCCGTTGCTTCCAACATTACTGTATGTTTAGCAAGCTTTCTCCCTTGATACTGGGCTCAAACCTCCTTGGAGAGTAAAAAGCTCAACTTGCATTGGAGTTAATAAGTAACATATGCTGGGGGCTTCCTCTGCAGCGGGGCTTCCTCTGCAGCAGCGCATCCTAGAGGCTTCCTGTGGATGATCTCATTTAACCCTCCCAAGAACGCTGGGGGGCGGGGAACAAGCTTAGTCCCATTTTAGAGAGGAGGACGCCAAGGCTCAGAGAAGCCCACAACCAAACAAGCTGGAAAGTGGAGGGATC
Source organism: Vulpes lagopus (assembly GCF_018345385.1). NCBI lineage: Eukaryota > Metazoa > Chordata > Mammalia > Carnivora > Canidae > Vulpes > Vulpes lagopus. Next base: position 119,900,013 of record NC_054830.1, on the reverse strand, counting down.
AGGATCTGACCCCAAGAGCCAGACTCTGGAATCCCTCTGAGATGGAAATGTCTAAATTCTTCCGGTGACCGGGATCTGAGGAGTTTTTTAGACGTATTCCCTATGCTTTGTAGCACCTAGGGCCCGATAAGGAAAATACTGTGAATTCCCACAAGGAGTTGGACTCCTACTACACAGGATCCACCACCACCACCACCCCCTTCCCTAGCTGCTGCCTCCTCTGCAAATGCTTCTGGCTTGTTGGCTTCTGGCTGGTCCCCAAAGACAAGAGTGTCTTCATGCATCCCAGTTGGGGGGTTCCCAGGGCCAGAGCCACGTGAGCTGTGCACGCGCGACAGGAAGGAGTGTCTTGCTCGGGCCTCCGGGCCTCCGGGCCTCCGGGCCTCTGGCAGCCTCTGCCTGGCGCGGCTCACGCCCTGATTCTCCGGGAAACAGGTGCAGGGAGCTCCGGGACCGCGCCGGTGCTGGCGGGGGGGGTGGGGGGTGCTGGCCCCGCTGGGCCCCCCTGAAGTCCCCCTGAAGCCCCGATTGTAGTCTGCGGAGGGAAGGAGACTGAGCATGGTCATCCGTGCGGGCTGCAGCTTCTAGAACACCCGGGGCGGCGGCCCCGGCGGTGCAGGAGGCGGGAGAGAGTGAAAGCGGTCACCAGAGGGAGACAGAGCTTGAGACATCAGCGGGCCGGGGACGCGGCAGGGCTGGCGCCCCCTGTCTGCGCCCGTGCCCTCCTCTGCTGCTGCCGATGCCTCCAGCGGCCCTGCGTCCCGGTCCCCCTGCTTCTCCTCGCGTGGGGGGAGCCGCGGCCTCGGGGCGGGGCGGGGCGGGGCGGGGCGGGGCGGGGGGCCTGGGCGGGGCCTGGCGGGGCGGGGCCTGGGCGGGGGGCGGGGCGGGGCCTGGACGGGGGCGGGGCCGGGCGGGCCGGGCGGGGGCGGGGGCGGGGCCTCCGCACCTGCCCCCGCGGCTTCTGTCCGGGGCGCGGGGGGCGCGGCTTCCAGAGCGCCTGCAGACCCCGGCTCCCCCGCAGGGACACAAGGGCCGGGCCGCGCTGGATACGATTTTTTTTTTTTTTTTTTTAGGCGAGAAACTGAACCCGCGGCCAAGGCAAAGGAGAGTTTGGTTGCGATTCGTCTGCAGGGTTGTCCGGCCGAAAACTCTAAGTGAGGCCCAGACACGCCAGGATATTCCGTGTGAGTGACGGTGGCGAGGCTCTGCCCCAACCCTCTGGCGTCCTCTTCCAAAGAAGTCACTTCGGGGTCTGGGGCTCCGCCTTGGGCGTGATCCCGGGCCGCATCGGAATCCCCACGGGGAGCCTGCTCCTCCCTCTGCCTGTGTCTCTCTGTCTCTGTGTCTCTCATGAATAAACCAATAAAATCTTTAGAAAAAAAAGAGAAAAAACTAACTTCTAAATTCTGGGTTTTAAATGTTCTTAAGGGGTCTCCTTAGAACATGAGCCACACAACACAAGGGAAATATATTTTTAAAAATTGATAGGATTCAAAGGCACTTTTCTCCCGATCTGATGGAAGCAAACACGACACCAACGTCCTAGAGGAGACTGCGTGTTATTAATCTAGATTTCTCCGGTGCCTCCCAAGTGTATTGCCATGAGAAGGATGCCCTCTAGATATTAATGGAATTGACTACTGAACGACAGATCTGTGATAACCTGGCTTCCTCGGCACAGGGCCCATGCCTAAAAGGAAAGGCGGATCCTGCCACACCACCAGGTAGCCTGTCTGAGAGGACAGGTCTGTGAGAGAGCAGGCAAACCCAATAGTTGGTTCCCTGGTTCCTCCCTTCACTGGGTTCTGCCTTGACCCTTTTGACCTAGGATGATTTGGTGGAAAAAGAAGAAACCCACGCAACATAGAACAAAGGGGAGGAAGGACACTCTACTGGAAAGACTCAAGACTCTTCCACTGAATGCAAGGGCAGGAAGCATCTCAGCCTTTTGGAAGACCTAGAAATAAGAACACTTAGGGACCAAAGCAACCTCAGTCTCTCCTTGCTTTTCACTGTCTTGCCAAAGGACCTGTCTTCTCCCTGCACATCTGCTTCTCTCTTCTCCATGGATCGGTTTTGTCTGTTCCATCATATATGTAGAAAAAAATGGCTGCCCCAGACTACCCAGCGCCCTCTGAACTCAGTGTCCTGACTCTCACTGTGTTCTAATTTCATTTTCCCCAAACACAGAGTCTGGCCCAGGTTGAGTAAAGCATTACATTTTGATCTAGAAAGCCCTGGCCAGAGAAGTGAGCTCACTTCCTCTACTACTCATTCAGCAGCCACCACCCCGCCTTCTTGAAGACAGCCTACCTTGCAAATGAGCCTCTCATTGGTACATGCTACTGGTGATAGACTTAAGAGGTACCATTGTTCACTCCAGTCTGGTCAACCTCAATGGAATAGTGTTATAACATTGAAGGAAAAGTTTGAGTAATTGTGTCTTCAGTTAAGACCCCTGTATTTAAATTTTTTAAATATGGCACCAAAAAGTGTTTCCTGTAAACAGATAATTTGGTTGAGCTCATTTTGCTGTGAGAAACTCCAACAGCATACGAACATGTCTGGTAACATCTTGAGGGATGTTATGATTCGCCTGTGACTGTATATCTGTGACTGTATATCTATATCTGTATATCTGCATACTTCATTTCTGCAGCATACAGAATGTGTGATCACATATTTACAATTTCAGAATGTGTGCGTTTCTTCTGGGAGATGAGAAAAGTCTTGAATGAGAAAGCAACAGTTGTAAAATATGAGAAGTTGAAGGCAAAAGGGTGGCTGAAGCCAAACAGAGTGGACCTTTGGCAGTGGTTCATCAAGATGGCTTCAGGCCCAAGGTGATGAGTTATGCTTGGTTAACACTGAAGGGTTTCTACACTCCAGACCTCTTCTACATGGTGTGCCACAAAAGCCACAATGATTCTCAAAGAGCGAGAACACATATGAGCCCTAAAGCATTGCCACCTTATCTGATCAACGTAAAAACACACAAGTTCAATGACAAGGACCTAGATCACTAAAAATTTAGCTCAAGTGAACATTTGGGAATAGAATAAGGACCAAATTTCTGCAGTCTGTCTTATAATGCAGGCCTTATGCCGGTGGTATGTTAGTTACATTTCTGTGTGGATGGCATTTGAAGATGGGCTTTTGCAAGCCATTCATCACCAAATCCAAAAGTAAGGTACTATCCCAAAATTAAAATGACTGCCGCCATCTGGCTCAAAATCATCAAAAATGATGAGCTATAATTTGCATAAAATCTTGTTTCATTGTTTTGTTTATCATACAGTAAGCCATAACTTTATGAGAAAGGACTTTGGAAGCACTCTGTGAAGTAAAATAAAAATTAGATTTAATGAGTGCTTCCAAAGATTTTCTTTAATAAATACTTATATTTCTAAGCACTTTAAAAACCTCTACTTGGGGCGCCTGGATGGCTCAGGGGGTTAAGCATCTGACTTTTGATTTGGCTCAGGCCATGATCTCAGGGTCTTGAGATGGAGCCCCACAACAGGCTCCGTGCTCAGCAGAGTCTGCTTGTCCCTCTCCCTCTGCTCCTTTTCCTACTACCTCTGTCTGTTTCTCTAATATATAAAATTAAAAAAAAAAAAAAAACATGAAGGGGCACCTGGGTGGCTCAGTGATTGAGCATCTGCCTTTGGCTCAGGTCGTGATCCCAGGGTCCTGGGATCAAGTGCCACATCAGGCTCCCTGGGGGGAGCCTGCTTCTCCCTCTATCTATGTCTCTACCTCTCTCTGTGTGTCTCTCGTGAATACATTTTTTAAAAAAATCTTTAAAAAGGAAGAATACTTTAAAAAAATAAATAAAAATAAAAAGCATTCACTAATCCTTACAATAGCCTTATTGGATGGGTAGCACTTTTCCCATTTTGCAGGTGAGGAAAATGAGTCCCAGATAGTTTAAATAGCATCCCCAGGTCATAAGCTAATGAGTGGTTTAATAAATAATGGAATCAGAGTTTATTTTATCAGTATCTTTTGAAGTTTCCTTCCCCTCTTTAATCGTATATTACAAATTTTCAGGTCCTTTCCTGTCATTCTTTTCGATCTTCAATATCTCATGAGGTTAGCCTGACCTCCTGTTTACGGATAAACAGATGAGATCCCAAATACCAAGTGACTCCCCAAAGCTCAGAGAGCTAGTAAGGGATGTAGGTAAGACTTGACTAGGGCCGCTAATTCCTCCTGTTCAGTGCTCTTGCACTCACCCACACACCTAATATGGCCTTCTGGTTGTCGGCTTGCTAAACAGACAAAGGCCTCCTTAGCCTGAAGTAAAATTTAGTGGAAATAAATGCAGGTCTTGGTACATAAAATATTTATTTGGTGTCTTGAGCTAATTCCTGTTGGGGAGAATGAGCCCTGTCATTCTGCAACTGAGTTATTTTTCTGACAGAGACAGTGCTCCCCATTAAAACAGTAACTCATTGTCCTTGTTGGTCAGAGATGCCAGCAGAGCTCTGGCTCCCTTTTCCCTTCCTCACCACGGTCTTCCAAGGAGACCACGAAGTGGGCTCATTCCACTGATGAGATCTGTGACCAACTTAAGCTCCGAGGAACCACAGCAAGTGCTCAGGAGGGTGACAAGATTAAAGCAGAAGGAGCTCTTTGATTAGTTTTGGTTTAGCTGCTTTTGCTTGCTTGCTTGTGTGTTTTGCAGTTTTCAGTTTGGTAGCAGGGACTTTGTCCCACCTCACAGAATGAGGTGAGAAGCTCTCTATTTCTCTTTTGCTCTGAAATGGTTTTTCATACCTACATACTTGGTATGATTGCTCCTGTGAACCTGCTAGGGCTCTGACTACATTTTCAACTATTTCCAAAATTATTTCTTGATTCAGATGTTACTTCTTGATCTTACTCCTTCATATTAGGAGAATATATTCAGTAAGAATCTAAAGCTTATTATGAAAGACTTCATGACAGGGGCACCCAGGTGGCTCATTGTGTTATGCTTCCAACTCTTGATTGCAGCTCAGGTCATAATCTCAGGGTCCTAGGATTGAGGCCAGTGTTGTGGAGTCTGGATGAGATTCTCTCCCTCTTCCTCTGTCCCTCATGCTCCCTACTCGCTCTCTCTCTCTCAAATAAATAAATTTCAAATCTTTTAAAAGGAATAAAAAGAAGAAGAAAGAAAGAAGGAAAGAAAGAAAGAAAGAAAGAAAGAAAGAAAGAAAGAAAGAAAGAAAGAAAGACCTCCATGATGAAAACACTTTTGCCCATCCATAGTTGAGAACATAGAGAGGAACACCTGTCAAGAGTGGAGTGAGGAGCATATAAGACTATGAACTTCAGGCTCTAGACAGTAAGGACTGTAGAGATAAGGAGTGGTTGTCTAACCATAACTTGGCAAATAAGTTAGAGAAGGGCACCATATGATCAAGAAGAATATTGAGATTTTAGCTCTTTTTGTCTCTCCCAGATGTTCTCCGTTAAGAACATGGAACACAATGTTGAGATGAAAAGAAAAGCCACCCAATACTTTTGAAGAATTTCAGGTTACATGTTCCATATTCGAGCTGTACTCTGCTTTCCACCTGCTCCATGATCTTGGTCAGTTAACAGGCTCACAGTATCATCTACAAATTTGCAGGTGCCACCTATAGATATCTATAGAACAATCTAAGATAACCTATAGAACAATCTCTATAGAACAGCCTCTCCCATAGATACCTCTAGAACAAGCTCTCCATGCCACAACTAGCATTTGCCCTGTGTCCTCAGGGATGGCAAGTACATATCTTCCCACATGCTGCCAAATGGTGTAGCTCTACTCAGCTGTATTGAAAGGGAGCCTGGGTTGTGCCCAAACCCAACAGAAGTGAACTCCATGACTGATTAACAACTGTGGGCCATGAATGAGTCATTTATTTGCCATCTGTGTCCTGGATTAAGAAAACAGCTATGGTGGTTCAGTTTTCCAGTTGGGTGGTGGCTTCCTCCTTCAGAGTTCACCTAAGAAACAGAGGGTATGCCTTCAAACTCTTGGAGGAAGGGTGGTAAAATTGCTGTAGGTGTAGCCATGGGATTGGGCTTTGAGCCAGAGTTGAGAAAGTGCCCTTGTGTCAACAACTCCATTGATATTTATAGGCCATCCTTTGTAAATGATCCCATAGTAAATCATTTTTCTTTTTAGTCAAGATATCCTGCTCAAGACAGTATTACAAAAGTTCTTTGCTAATTAAAATCTTCTGAACACACCAATTAAATAGGATAAGCTAAAGCAATGTTTATTTCTTGTTGGGTTTATTGGGCTCTGATTGATTTTTCTCAAGTCATGCAAAAAGATAAAAATGATTCTGGGTAGCATTGACCACCTCCCCCCCCCCCCATGGTGGGTGGATGGGAAGCCTCTGTCTCTGCCACTATGTCATGGCAATGCTATGTTGGAAACCACACCCCAGTACAGAAGAAGCACAAGAAGTGGGTAAAGGAGACAGAGTAGAATGAACAATACAAGATTCAGGGTGAGGGTAGCATCTCTAGAATAGAGCTCTGGTCCAGCAGAGCCCCCTTCAGTTCACATTGTGGATACTGGCCCTTTGTAGGGGATGTAAAGCTCTGATGGGTCTTCTCATGAGAGATTATGATATGGAGGCTTCCAGCAAGTTCTCCTTCAACTTCTTCAGTTTGTCATTTAATCAACTGGCAGATTTTGATCATCTACTGTGCTCTAGCGATGAAGTTACTTGGGGATTAAAGAAATGAATTTGACCCCTTGCAGGATTCTGATGGTTTAGAGAGGGAGAAGGACACATATAGAGCAGTAAATGCTCTGGGAAAGTGGTTGTGGTCTCTTGGGAGCAAATCCTCAACGCCGAGACTATTCACTGTATGTGCACATCTATCACAGACGAGGAGCTGAAACTAGAGACAAACAAATACTGATTATGAGCTTTGGTTTTCCATAGTTATTAGGTCATTGGATTTCCAAACACTTTTTATGACTTGGAAAGCAAATTCTAAAGGCGTTCTGGCCAGCGCATCTGGTTTAATTCTAGTCTCATTTGCTTCCTGACTCTTTAAATAAGCCTTAGCAGTATTGCATTCACATTTAGTGAAGTAAATATAATTTGCAGAAATCCAGCTCTCTTTATGTGATAAGTGCTCATGATTATGTCAGTGCTTCTTATATTTGGTTTATTTATATGTTTATCTGAGGCCCTTTCTCCTCCATAAACAGAGCTATTTGCTTTGCTGCCATTTCAATGTTTCTGGAGGTATATTTTTTTGTCTTACCTCCAGCTGTTTATCAGTAGACCATTCTCCTTAGCCCCATGTAATGACTTAGCTCTGGAATCTTAAACAACATTTAGAACTACTTTGCACCTGGTAGAATTTTCCAGGTAAATGAAAGAGATGCTATGTCAGCCCTGATTTCACCTCAGATCCATATTCTAGATCCAAGTCATGGTTTATCATTCTCTTGTCTGACTTTCTATAAGAGCAAATACCAATACCAGAACTGATTAAATTTTAATTCAAATGGTAGAAACCTTCTTAGAGGGTATCAGAAACTTTCTTGGGGCCTGTTACATGGTGGTGGTAACACTGTGGAGATTATCTGGTGTGGCAATTATGAACTTGGCTGCAAGCTAGTGGAAGCAGGGTGATGTCTCATCTTGCACCTTCTGCACCTGCCCCCCAATTGCTGTGTGATATGTCAATCAGTGCTGAACCGAATGTACTCCTCAGTTATGTCTTAGTGTATCTCAGAGCAGTGAATAAAAATGAAAAGAATTTTAAAGCATTTGTTTTACTAGTTTGGGTTTAAAATGGTTTGATTGTTTACTTTCTTTTAGGTTGCTGTAGTAAAAACTCCTACACCCTTAGTCTTTGGACTTAGATTTCTGGAGTCATAATGGAAACCTAGTGCTCTTTAGTAAATCATCATATTCGTGTAAAGTATTTCTTTGAACCAGGATGTCAAGAAAAAGCTAGAAGAAAAAAAAAATGTCTTTATGAGCTACCTGTTAGTTCTCTACTACCATACAACAAATTATCCCAAGCTTAGTGACTCAAAACAATAAATATTATCTCACAGATTCTGTGGGTCACGAATCTAGGCACAGCTCACCTGGGTGCCTCTGGTTCTTGGTCTGTTGGTAGACTGAGGTCAGGTTGTCAGCTGAGGCCTTGGGCATTTTGAGGCTTGACTGGGGAAGCCTCACACAGCTGCCACTCAGGCCTTAGATCCTCACTGGCTCTTGGTTGAAGACACTGGCCCCTTACCAAGCGGGCTTCTTCACAGGGCAGCTCACAAACATGGCAGCTGGCTTCCTTCAGAGGAAACAAGTTAGAGAGTAGAAGACACCCAAGACAGAAGCCATAGTCCTTTGGCAAACTAATCTCAGAAGTGATGTCTCCTTGTTTTTCTATTTGTTGGCGTCACGTCACAAGGGCCAGCCCACACTGGAGAGGGGGTAATTTACACAAAGACAAGAATTTCAGGGCAGGGAGGATGATGGGGAGCCCATCTTGGAGGTTGCCTACCGCAGGCTGAATATATATATGTGAGTATATGTGAGTTTGGAAGCTGATCTTTTCCCCAGTCAAGCCTCAAGATGGCTAAAGCCTCAGCCAAGAGCTTGATTTCTGCTTAGCAACAGACCATGAGCCAGGGCCACCCGGATGTGCTGTGCCTAGAGGCCTGGGCCACAGAATATACAAGATATATTTCTTCTTTTAATTCCCTAAGCTTTGGGATAATTTGTTCTGCACATGTATGGGTGTGTGTGCACATTTATATGCCTATATACACACACCAATACACCACACACACATAAGGGTTAAACTTAAATATCCTTCAAAACAAGATTTGTTTCTGATAAGAGAAAATGACTCTTGTAGCTTTGAGAGTCTGTTTTGTGTCACTAAACACATTCTTGATAGACAGGTTTACATTTTCAGGATGACTCTCTGCCTTGCCATGTTTCTCAAGTTGGAAAATAAAATATTTACTTCTGTGTCCTGGAGGGAAGAAGCAATCGATAGCTTTAGTTTTTGTTCCTGGGAAAGCTAAATGCGACCTTCCTGTCTGTTGGATGAGCAAGCCACCTGGGTTAATTCGCTCAACGCGCATCGGTGGATTTTTCAAATATATAATTATAAAACCTTCCTGAGCAGTCAATAAAATAAGCCACGGTTAGGAAGCAATTAATATTAATGATGATCTTAATGCCAGTACTGAATCAAGAAGGCAGAGTGAATCCCAGGATGGAATTTTTTCAGAGCCGTTCCCTAACCTAGACAATGGGAGCTCCAGTTCTTTCTTTTTTTAATAATAAATTTATTTTTTATTGGTGTTCAATTTGCCAACTTACAGAATAACACCCAGTGCTCATCCCGTCAAGTGCCCCCCTCAGTGCCCGTCACCCATTCACCCCCACCCTCCGTCCTCCTCCCCTTCCACCACCCCCAGTTTGTTTCCCAGAGTTAGGAGTCTTCATGTTCTGTCTCCCTTTCTGATATTTCCTACCTATTTCTTCTCCCTTCCCTTCTGTTCCCTTTCACTATTATTTATATTCCCCAAATGAGTGAGAGACCATATAATGTTTGTCCTTCTCTGACTGACTTATGTCACTCAGCATAATACCCTCCAGTTCCATCCACATTGAAGCAAATGGTGGGCATTTGTCGTTTCTAATGGCTGAGTAATATTCCATTGTATACATAAACCACAGCTTCTTTATCCATTCATCTTTCGATGGACACCGAGGGGGAGCTCCAATTCTTATGAGTCTTTAAGTTCTCCAGAATCAAAATGGCGAAATGTGAAGAAGCCAAGAAAAAAGGAAACTGTAGTGGTCTTATCTGGATCTTTGGCCAGAAAACCATCGCCATTCATTGACTGGTCCCTTCCCATGACCTTGCAGGTCCCACCTGCCACACATGAGCTGACTGCCCACCACCTCTCTGATGCCTCCGCCATGCTCCCCCACCCCCACCCCAGTGCCAGCCACACTCACCTGCTGCTGCTCCAAGTCCAAGCTCAAGTCCACACATGCATCTGCTTCATAGCCTGGTGTTTCCTGATCTTCTTGGAGCCCTCCTCCTGTGTTTTTCATCCCTGAGGCCTGTCTCCCATACTTCACTTAATGTCTCTTCCCCAATGCAAGTTTCCCAGAGAAGTTTTTCCTGTCAAAAACAAACAAAAAAAAATCACAAAAATCTTTCCCTCTGTCAAAAAAGCACCCTAGTCACTGTCCAGCTCTTTGTTTCATTTTCTTCACAGCACATCACTCCAGATCTACCTTATAGCTTTACATACATCTCCCCCAGCTAGATGGTGGGCTCTCTGTGAGCAGGGAGCTGGCCACCTCATTCCCCAGGAAGTAGCTGGAACTCGGATCAGCCCCTGAAACTCAATCGATTCTTATCGAACAAATAAGTACTGAACGCTTCCTTTTTGCCACACACAGTGACCAGCAGTTCCATACATTTTCTTCCTATGACACTTGTAAGAGCTGCCGGGAGAGAGCCTGTTCCCAGTATCACTATTTGAGAGTTGAAGAGCTCAAAGAAGTTAAATTGTCCAAGACTGCCCAGAGAGCGGATGACAGATGTGGCTGTGCTACAGGATTGTCTTAGTTCCTACTTCGTGACCATCATTTGACCTCTCCTTAGTCAATGAAATGATTGTACAAATACAGTCAGCCCTGAGGTAGTAACAGAAACTCCTGTGTCTACATCTGTAGGACTTTGGCCGGTCCTGCTGGTGAAAATGTCCCCCCAGTGGGATAGGGAATGATGTCCAGGCCAGTTCTGGCAGGTTCGGTCAGTGCTATAATTGAGTTCCTCTCCTCCCTGGAGCCCCACCTTCTCTCCCTTTCTGGATGAGAGTTATCAAGGAAAAGTTTGGGTGAATTACCTTTAATTTGAAAATAGAGGACAGAAAAGCGAACTCTCTTGGTAATTGCAGAGGATTGAAGGGGACCATGTTTAAAACAACAGGTTTGTGGGGCACCTTGGTGGTTTGGTTGGTTGAGCCTCTGACTCTTGATCTCGGCTCAGGTCTTGATCTAGGGTGGTGGGTTCAAAGCCCTGCATTCATCTGCACATTGGCCCTGGAGCATACTTGAGTGAATGAATGAATTGATGAATGAATGAATGAAATAACAGTTGTTTCCAACGCTAGGAGATGGCTGACGAGGGCAGGAGATTGGCGCCTGGAATGGAATACCCAGCAATCAGATTCTCATTCTAAGAGCCTGCCAGTGCTCAATCTGTAGAAGGAATTTAGGAGATTAGAGTTTGTGCTGGTCTTGGGAACATAATGGCCTTATTTTGTTTCATTTTGTTTGTTCTAGCAATTGTTTATTAATTGCTTTCTGAGTGGCAGGCACTGTGCAATGCAAGTAACTACCATGTCCCCTTAAACTCTCAGTGAGAGCAGGGATTTGACTGTTAATGTGTTCATCATTTAGAAACACCAGCATTTGCTCCAGATATTAGTAATTGAACATGTAGAGCCACTGAATACCACTTACTTGAACTCTGGTATTAGATTGCAAAGGATTCTGGGTTGTTTTTATTACAGAGTATATTCTTAAACATTCATTTAGCTTGGTGGACATAGAAGAGCAAACCCGAAGTAGGAGTCAGATGTACTGTTGAATGGTCAGATTCAGTTCTCCCACGTGATTTTTTAAGTATTGAGACCAGAGAGACCTTCCACCATAAGCCTATCTCTGCAGGGCTCATGCTCCTGATACTCACTCATTCACCAGCACACCTGAAACTAAAGGCATTGGTTAGACTACTCGACAAAGGAGTGATTGTCAGTAAGGGGGAGCCAGGAGTGGTTGGAGAGAACGTGCTAGAAGCTCAGAGGAAGATCCCAGAACTCCCTAAGACTGGGTCCATCTGCTTCTGGGCAGCGTCCCAGGGTTTACAAAGACCAAAGATGAATTTCTAGTAAGATAAAAGACTTAAGGACACAAAGATTCCCATTAAAATAAAAAGTCTAAATTTAAATTTAAAAAAGAAAGGAGGACAAGCCAGTCCAAGGCTGCTGAGATAGTAAGGTTATGGCACAGACCTTTCATTAGGCAGTCACCGGCCTGCGGGCGCCGTCCAGTTCCCTGGGCGGCCAGCAGAGGGCGCCCGTGGCATGCACATGCCACCTTCATCTCCAGCCCATCCAAGTTTTCCCATTACTGTCTTCCTAGAAGGGGATTTGATAGGGGGCAGGATGGCTTAGGTTAACCTAAAAAGCACTGGACTTTTAATCAGAAGGTATATGATATAAGATACAACCGTAGCCCTGCGCCCTTGGTAAGTTTCTGTGAATCAGTTTGGGGTCTGTCAAATGAGGGGGGTGAGTGGGCCTAGTGAAAAACACCATTTTCCATTTCCTGACTTCCCACATGCCAGACTCCATGCCGGGGCCCTTCCATCAGCAGGGGTTCAAATCTTGCCTGGGCAGCATTTCTTAGCATCTGTGTGATTTGGGGCAAGTTACTTAATCTCTTTCAACTTCAGTTTCCTTATCTCCAGGCTAGAGATAAGAAATCCTCATGGGATTACCCTGGGGATTAAATGAAGTAAATGTATATAAAGCACTTAGGTACAACCCCTGGCACATACATGCCAATAAACAGCAGCTCTCATCAATTACTGGTTTTGTTTCATCCTCACCAGCCACCCTGCAAGGTAGTGCGTCCATTTTTTTTTAAAGATTTATTTATTTATGATAGACATAGAGAGAGAGAGAGAGAGAGAGAGAGAGAGAGAGAGAGGCAGAGACACAGGCAGAGGGAGAAGCAGGCTCCAGCAGGGAGCCCGATGTGGGACTCGATCCCGGGACTCCAGGATCGTGCCCTGGGCCAAAGGCAGGCACTAAACCGCTGAGCCACCCAGGGATCCCCGGTAGTGAGTCCATTTTTGCTATTATATCAGGACAGCTGAGGCTCAGAGAGGTTCAGAGTGTGCTCTGGATGCAGTGAGATGCATTACGTTGGATTTAGAAAGTGCAAGTTATGCTTCTCCCTGGGCAGGGGGAACAGAAATATGGGCTGTGGAGAAGACCTGCCTCCACACCCCCCTACCTGTCACCAGCTCAGGGATAAGGTGGCTCTGTGAGGTTGCCAGTGGTCCCTGTCCTCTGGCTGGTGGCAGCCGCTCCCTGACTCTGTGCCACACCTGTGGCACTGAACCCAGAAGCTAGTAGCAGATGCCTAGCCTCTCCAATGCTTTGGGAAACACCTAAATCTCTGTTTGAAACACTTATATTTATTTCTAGTTTCCTGTCTCAGCCCTGACCAGTATTCTTAGCTCTTTCTGGGTGCTTCTTTTCTTCTAAATACTCCTTAACTGTAAGTGCACCCTTAGACTCCAGATCTTCTCTTCCTGTCTTCTTCCTCACTACACTTGTGGGGATATCCCTACTTCTGTGTTTCCAGTTAACAGTCTTTATGCCACTGATGGCCAGTTTGGCATTTCCAGCCTTGACCTAAACTGTGGGCTCCAGGGCACACAGTCAGATCAGCACTGGGCACATTCTGTATGAATATCTTCTGAGCATCCTCTTCCACATACTATTGCTATGTAGCAAACCACCCCAAAATGGAGCGGTATGAAACCACCATTTTGCTGTGCTCGGACTTCAAAGGGGATGCAAGAAGGATGGCTGATCTGTGAGGTACCTACCATGTCAGAGACCTCAACTGGGATGAGTCAAGGTTCAGACAACTCGCTAGTATGGGCCCCAAATCACCTGGATATACCTTCACTCACATGTTTGATAGATGATGTGCCTAATGTTTGGAACCTCAGTGGGGCTATTTGCTGGAAACCTGCACATGGCCTCTCCATGCACTTCCTCACAATATGGCAGCTGCATTCTGAGAGTAAGCATCCCAAGAGGACCGAGTAGAAATGTGTGCAATTTTTAAGATATAGCCTTATAAGTCACACAGCATCAATTCCATCATATTCTATATTTGTCTCATCCAGATTCGGGGGTGGGGAGTGGGAAGAAACGTAGCCTCCATCTCTCGGCAGTGGACACATCAAAGTCATGTTGTAAAAAGATAAGGTTGGGATCATCTCTGGAAAATACAATCTACCACAAGTTAAAAACTCAGCATGTCCAAAACCCAAATCATCATCTTTCCTGCCCTCCAAATCTCCCCTCCCTTTATTCTTTACCATAGTAAGTAAGGCCATCATCCCTCAGTCACTTGAGCCAGAACCTCGAGAGTCAGTCCAGCATTCAACCCCACCCCATCCCACAGAACCCTAGTCCCAGATCTCTTCATTGTTATCCAGTTCTTCCAGTTTCACCTTCTAAAGATATCTGGGACCCATCTCCTCTTTTTATGTCCCTGGCCCTAGTTCAGGCCATCAAATTTGGCTCCTGTCTCTCTCCTTGTTCTGACTTCCCCTCTTCACATACCACCAACCTCAAACCCATTCCCCCAACCACTGTCAGGGTCATTTTCTAACATCCAAATTGGATTAAGGCAACCTTTTGCTGAAAACCCTTCACTGGCTCCCCATATACCCTGAATTCACTGTGTCAGGCCATCAACATCAGCTCCCTCTCTGCGACCACGCTCAAGGTGATCATTCTGGCAAACCCATCTTTACCCTCCAGCTATATCAACCCATTTCCGGTTCCCCAAACTCACCGAGGAAGCCTACCCTGCTGCAGGGCCTTTCTACACACTTGCCCCTTCTGCTGTCTTACCTCCTCTTTGCCTTCCTCCTTGCCCTCCAAGACTCAGACAAGTAATTCCCTCTCGCAGGAAACCTTCCCAGTGTCTCCTCCAATTGTCATCCTCAGTAAATGTAGAGAATCCAGAGTCAGCAGGTTGAGAACTTTCTCTTTGGACCCCTAGGAAGACACTTAGTCCCTCTCTTCCAGGAAAAAAAGGAGATTAGGGATTTTTTTTTTTTTTTTTACTTTTAAAACATCTTTAGTTTTTCTTCTACTGATCTCTCCAGTGAAAATATCCATCGTGAATGAATCAGGCATTTTCTTACTTCTTTCTTTCCAATGTGTCTTATTTTATGAGAAATAAAATAAGCGAAAAAAATCACAAGATTCACAGTATCAAAGAAGTAACTTCAAACATCCAAAGTAAATAAGAACTTATTTTCTCTCTTTTTTCTCAAGAGTATTTAATTCCTTCCCATAATGTTGCTGAAGGCAGTAGTTGATATGGTCCAAGAAAACCAGCATAGCTTTAAGGCACATGCAAAAGTGTTCCTATTTTGTGAACCAGCCACCCACATCCCTGATAAATAAAATTGTCATAACCTCTTCAACTCAACATCTAGCTCTTTAATCGGAAAGCTTTCTTGATGAAGACAAGGTATTTTAGTAGGGAAGTGATGGTGTTGCTCCCCAGAGTGAAGAAGAGATTAAATGTAGAAGAAAAAGAAAAGGCAGAATAAGGTAGTAATAGGAAGCTGCTGTTTCTTACCCTATTCTGTAGGGGGGAGAAGAAAGCAAAGATCATCCCTCTTGTGACCACCAGCATTTATCAGGTGTGCCTGCTGTCACTACGATGATGTATAGGGTTCTAGAAAGGAGAATCCCAGGAAACTGCTTAGATCACTTTCTCCAGTAGAATGAAGTAAGGGGTGACATGCACAGTTTCCTGCAGCAACTTCCAATGATACTTTAAATGTAATGTGTTTGAAAAAAAATTAATTCTTGCAGGAAAGGAAGGAAAGGGCAGGAAGTGTTATAGTGGCTTTGAAAAAAATTATAATGTCTTGGCCTCCATTAGGTAAAAATAAAACTAATTCATTGCATAAATTTTAGAAAATATTTTTTAATTTTATTTATTTATTCATGAGAGACACAGAGAAACAGTCAGAGACATAAGCAGAGAGAGAAGCAGGCTCCCTCCCCATGGAGAGCTTGATGCAGGATTTGATCCCCGGACCCAGGATCACTACCTGAGCTGAAGGTAGATGCTCAACCACTGAGCCACCCAGGCATCCCCAAATTTTAGAAAATATTACCACCTATAAGCAGAATAATCATCTCCCATAGTCCCACCACTCAGAGATAATCATCATCAATATACTAGTGCATATCCTATCTGCTTCTTTTTCTCTTTCTCTTTCTTTCTCTCTCCTCTCTCCATCTCCCTGCAGTGGACACGTGTATGCATATATATATATATATACATATATATATATATATATATGTATATATATAGACTCAAACACACGCGTTAACAAAATGAGATCATACTTTATGTCTTGTTATATAAAACTGAGTTTTAACCCCTTTTTTGTAAACATTTTTCTATGATTATATTTAATAAAACCAGAGAATACCCCTGTGCAAAGGTAGAGGATTTAACCAGTACTCTGTTTGTGGGTGGCAGTGGCACATTAATTATAGAATTGGGGGCAGCAGTGACTGGCTAAGAGGGAAGCTACTTTGGGTGGGAGATGAGAGAATAAGAAACTCATTGGTGCAAAAAGCCTTGCTATTTCTTCCCCTGGGGGACTCCTCTAATGGGCACTTCTTGCAGAGCTCCTGGTGAGCTGGCATAGACTTTGCCAGGTCAGCGTCACTCTCTGATGGCTTCCCATCCAGCCCTGCTTCTTGATTGTCCCTTCACAGACCTCATTGTGTCTGAAACTTTGTCCTCCCAGCTCTGCCTCAGCATCTGCCTCCTGGGGAGCCTATGGACACACAGGTTTCAGTGCCAAGAGAGTTCATTTGCACATTTGGCTTATGAGCAAGATTGCCAAGTGAAATTTGAATTTCAGATGAACAGCAAGTAATTTTTAAGTATAAGTATGTCCCAGGCAATATTTAGGACATATCAAAAGAAAATCATTTCTTGTTTATTGGAAATTCACATTTAACTGAAAATCTTGTATTTTTGCCTGCTAAATCTAACAACCTACTTCTGTGGTCATCTTTGTGCCTATGTAATTTATCTCCTTACCTAGATCATAAGGTACTTGACAATACAAGCTCCAGGTTTTAGAATTGTTTTGTTTCCCCAGAGGCTCTTCAAGGAGCAGTGCTTTCTGACTGAGGGGCCCTTGACCAGTTCCTGCAGGGCTACATACCTCCCAAAAATGAAAGCCATGTTTTGTGTTCTGTAGAAGACAAGTAACATGTACAATCATGCATAACTAACTCACTATTCCTTGGTCTTCCCCAAACTCTGAAACTCTGAAGTAGGCTTCAAAAAAAAAAAAAAAATCATTGCTCCTCCCATTTTACAGATTAAAATGAGAAAGAAGATACACACAAGATCATACAAAAGGTGAACAAGATATTCACATCATGTTCTCAGGCATTGAAATCCTGCATTCCTTCCTTTCCACAGGAAGCATGTAGTATAATTTTGTCAATTAAAAGATAACTTTGGAGCACCTGGGTGGCTCAATCGATTGAGTGTCTGACTCTTGATTTTGGCTCAGGTCATGATCTAAGGGTCGTGGATCAAGCCCCATGCCGGGCTCTGTGCTGAGCATGGAGTCTGCTTAGGATCCTTTGTCTCCTTCTCCCTCTGCTCCTCTACCTACCCACTCTTCCTCTCAAAAATTTTTTTAAATTAATTAATTAAAGGGAAGGGAAGGGAAGGGAAGGGAGGGAAGGAAGGAAGGAAGGAAGGAAGGAAGGAAGGAAGGAAGGAAGGAAAGAGAAGAGAAGAAGAGAAGAGAAGAGAAGAGAAGAGAAGAGAAGAGAAGAGAGAGGAGAGAGAGAAGAGAAGAGAAGAGAAAGGAGAAGAGAAGAGAAGAGAAGAGAAGAGAAGAGAAGAGAAGAGAAGAGAAGAGAAGAGAGAGAAGAGAAGAGAAGAGAGAGGAGAAGAGAAGAGAAGAAGAGAAAAGAGAAACTTTGCAGGAGGGAAGGATGGAAGAAAGAAACTTTCAAATTAGCTTTTGTATAGAAATGAATCTGTTGTTCAAAGCAAATGACAGATAATGACATGCCTTTACATGAGAAGCCCCCATGGGCCCTTCTCAACTAAATCAAGGGAAATGTTGAGTGTTATGGTCTGAATGTTTGTGTTCTCCCCAAATCCATGTGTGGAAGCCCTAACCCCCAGTGTGATGGTACTACAAGGTGGGGCCCTTGGGAAGTAATTAGGTTTAGATGAGGTCATGAGGATGGGCCCCATGTTGGGCTTTGTGTTCTCTTATAAGAAGGAAGAGACACCAGAGCTCTTTCTCTCCACCTTGTGAGGGTATAGGAAGAAGGTGGCTGTCCACAAGCCAGGAAAAGGGCCCTCATCAAGAATTGAATTTGCTAGCATCTTGATCTTGAACTTCCCAGGTTTAGAAATGTGACAAAAAGAATGATTTAAGCCACTCAGTCTGTGGGTTTTATTTACAGCAGCTTGAGCTAAGACAGTGAGTTTCAGACTGTCTCTGAATCTTAACCATCATACCTTTGTGGGTAATAAAATAAAGATTAAATACATCAGGGCAAGCTTTCTTTAATTCTAGCCACGTGGGGCTCTTTGTCAGAAATCCACGTGCTCACCAGGTCTGTCCCACCATCACTTTCTACCAGTTACACTGCATTTTCCAGATGGTGAAAAGAAGTCAGAAGAAGTAGTCCTGCTGTCCCCACCCCTGCCCGTTTCGGCCCTGCACCCTTGAAGTTGGTCAATCTGGTCTGAGCAGATTGTCTAACTCTATTGTTGGCATTACTATACAAAAAGATAATTTCCTCCTTTCTTGTAAATACAAATCACCCTGCTAAAAAATTAATACACAAAGTATGAACTCAGAAAACATAAAGTAGGAGATGGCTATTTGCCTTACAAAAGCATCCTTTGTTCAGAACACCCCTTTCTGAAAAATCTTCCAAACGGTCCTTGCTCTTCACACGGTAGTCCTTAACATCCACTGGGGTCTTCACAATCAGGTTTCCCCCAGGCACTCCCATCTCCAAGTGTCCAGTACCCTGTATTCAAACTACAGCCAATTACTACCTACTTTTTTTTAAGAAATGCCACAAATATGTGTACATGTGTTCATGCTACTTTTTTGTGTTTTCAATGCTTTTCTCTCCCTTTCTTTTGCTCCAGTGGAAATAATCCCATCATGCTTTAAATAAAGCTTGGTGTGCCTGTTATAAGGAATTTAGCCTTGCTCAAAGAAAAAGTTCGTCCTTTGCCCTCAAGTTCTTAGAGGAAGTCTCTGGGATCTTGTAACTGCCATGTCTATCAGGGGAGTCTTGGTTTGCCTGGAGGTTTTAGGTCAAACCAGATAGGCTAACATTGTGACTTAGGATGGGGGCTGTCCACAGTAGATAGTATTTGGAGTGGGGACTGGCCAGAAAGATCAGTAATGAAAGGTAAAGTGGAGGTTTTGAATAAAGTGGTATGAGTTGATTTGGAAACTGAGATCAGCCATGTGAGCAATCAGTTAATCAGTCAAGACTAATGATGGAGCGCCCATGAAAACTCTTCCACCGCCTGGGTGAGCTCCCTGCCTGGTGATGCTCCATGCCCCACATCAATTTTGTCACACATCAATGTCAACAAAGTGAAGCTGTCCCTGAGTCAACAGGGAGAAAACTATGGAACATCTGTATTGGGTACTTCCCCACATTTCACCCTCCCTTGGCTGATTTTAATCTGTATCCTTCCTCTATAATAAACTGCAATGATGGGTATAGTAGCTCTCAATAAGTTCTGTCAGTCCTTCTGTAGGATTATTAAGACCAAGACTGGTTTTTGGAACTCTCTGAACTTAAAATTGGTGTCAGAACTGAGAACGATCTTTTGAGGATGGTGCTCTCACCAACCTGACCAGCTCTTGTAGAAGGACCTTCTCTGGGGCACCAGGGTGGCTCAGTGATTGAGTGTCTGCCTTTGGCTCAGGGTGTGGCCCCTGGGGTCCCGGGATCAAGTCCCACATCGGGCTCCCCACATGGAGTCTGCTTCTCCCTCTGCCTGTGTCTCTGTCTCTCTCTGTGTTTCTCATGAATGAATAGATAAAATCTTTAAAAAAAAAAAAAAAGACCTTCTTTGAAGAGCCTCTCTGACTCCTCCGGGGCTCTCCTCTGGGGGCCATACATGTTTTCATACCATGTAGTAACACAATGTACTGGGATTCTTGTATGTATCAGTATCCTATTGCTGCTATAACAAATTATCACAGATGGAGTTGCTGAGAGACACACTTTTTATCTTAGTCTTCCATCAGTCACCATTCTAAAATGAGCTTCCCTGGGCTAAAAATCAAGGTCTTGGCAGGACCATGTTTCTTCCAGAGGCTATAGAGGAGAATCTGTTCCTTTGGCTTTTCCAGCTTCTAGAGGTCACCTGCATCCCTTACTTCATGGCCCCTTCCCTCATCTTCAAAACTAGCAGCTTCGCATCCTCCATTCTTTCCCATTCTTTTTTTTTTTTTAATTTTTATTTATGATAGTCACAGAGAGAGAGAGAGGCAGAGACACAGGCAGAGGGAGAAGCAGGCTCCATGCACCGGGAGCCTGATGTGGGATTCGATCCCGGGTCCCCAGGATCATGCCCTGGGCCAAAGGCAGGCGCCAAACCGCTGCACCACCCAGGGATCCCCCATTCTTTCCCATTCTGACGGCACCTCCCCCCAAGTTCTTGTAAGAACTCTTGTGATTGGGAGAGAAGGTACCCACATAATCCAGGATAACCTTCCTATCTCAAGAGTCTTAATTTAATCATACCTGCAGTTATCTTTTTTGCCACATAAGGGAACTTCCAGTGGTCTTCGGAATTAGGATATGGATGTCTTAGGAGGGGGTGCATTCTTTTGCCTGACACAATGCCTGATTTGTTTTATTCAAAATTCACCTCAGAGCTTCTGTAAGTATAGCAAAACCCCTGTTTGTGTTAAAGTAACTAACAAGAACCATAATGATTTGCTTCAGAATGATTGCTGGGATTCCTTAATCTATTGATAATGGCAGATATATTTATTGATGATGGTAATAATAACTATAGGGTCACCGTAAAAATCAGCTGAGACAGTTCCCATAAATCACTGAGAATGGTGCCTGGTGCATAAAAGCTACACAGATAACATTAGTTTTTGTTAGTATCATTTCCCCTATTATTGTTATTGTTACTATTATTTATCTGATGCATAATGATGGGGCAAAGTATGTGGAAGGTCATATGTCTGCTGGAAAGAGAAAAATTATCAAATGTTGATTCTAGATCTTAAGAGGATACAAGAAGCAGTAAGAGGTGGTGAGAAGGAAGGATAACAAGAAGTTGGAAGCATTTCATTCATCTTGTCTTTGAATATCCATATCCAACACATATGGTTTATTCAGAGTGGTTTGAAACCAGCTGAGGGAAAGCAGAAGGTGGAGGGAGAAAGGACAACTCTCTCTGGTCCTCTAGTGGGTCTTGGGCTGATGGAAGGAGGAACATGACATCCGTTTGAGCTGGTAAAAGATGTAGTTCCTACAGCCTTTCCAGAAGCTTACCCAGGACCGCCAGTTACTATCTGCCTCAGTGCCTGTTCAAGGCTAGGGCCAAAGTGAATAAGGATAATGATGTGAAAGTAAATACAACATGCTGGTAATTACTTCTAGGTTCTGCCCTTTCATAAAATCTAATAAAATTGGACTTTAAATGTCTATCTTCATAATGCAGCTGTGATATGTTTATTCTGGTATTACTTTTTTTTGTCTGTCTTGAATTTTAAAAAGGTGCATTTCATTGGAAAATAGTACATTTTTTATTTTAAGTGGAATAGAAAAAAATTGATTTTTTTTCTTGGCTCTAATTGCAAACATGTCAAATAACATGTCACATTTAAAGGCTGTCATGGGAGCCAAACGGTGTAATTGTATATGGACAGTGCTATCTAATTTAGCTGGGTTTGCATGATTTACTAGGATGTGTTGCTATCGGTTGCATTATTTAGATCTTTGATAATCTCCTTCTTGTCCCTGGTAATCTAAATCTGGAAATTTTTTGCTTCCCTTGCATCAGGAGGTCATTTTTGTCAATCGCATTATCTGGGTGCAACAGGAGCTGAGCCCAGAACAGAGGTGAAGAAAGGAAGCATCCCAGCAGGTTAACAGTGAGAACTGAGGTTACAGGCACGCAGGATAAATGGGCTCCTCAGGGCTTTCAGGGATCTGCTCACATATGTTTTGTGGAGCTCTGTAATTTTTGGAAAAAGTCACAGCCAAAACTTTTTTCTCAAGAAGCAAGCTCTTTTATGTCCTGATATCTCTTAATACCATGTAAACTCAGGTCAAAGCACTAATTTGTCAAACTTAGATTTGGTCGCAACATTTTCAACACAATTTGTTTTCCATAAGAATTGAGAGTAAGCTGTTTGTAAGTCATTTCTACATAGTACACTAGATTAAGTTTTAAAAGCTTTGAACCTGATTAGTGTAAATGGGTCACTGTGTTTACGGGCCTACTACCGCATTAGGGGACCTCTAGGCTTATAAGATAAAAATAACCCTTGCCATAGTTGAGGTGCATATAAAACACAATAATACTGATGGCTTTGGCTTGGGACTCTTTACAAGAGGCCATCTACATCCCCTTTTCTCAGTCCCAGCTTCAAGCCCCATGCGAGATAGCTGTGAACCTTCATATCATCTGTCCAAGGGATAAACAGCAGCTGGTGATTCATGCAAAGTTCTGGAAAAAACTACTTAAAAATAACCGCATTAGGATAGGTCCGTAGTTGCTAAGCCCCTTCTTTCCCTTTAATTCACATTGGATCTTCTATCTAGAAATTGCTTATCAACAAACATCTTCTCATGAGTGATTTATAAACTGGAAACTGGTTCTTAAGGTAGCTAGATTTGCCATTACCTGCAACAACCTGAAAGGTACATTTTTTCTGAGAGAGGAAAAATGGTTTCTGAAAGGAAATCCCTTACAAAAAGTGAATAATGTGGCTCCGGACGTCGTGTAACTATCATACTCTTTGCTTAAAACACATTCTTTGAAATACACAAGGAGAGTCCAGTTCTTTACCACTAGGAAGTCCATCTATAGGTATCATTTGATGATAAACAACTCTTGAAAAGGAAGAAAAGTAGCATGGTTAGAACTAGAATTAATTGAAAAGGTCAGTGAAAGCAACTGACTGAGTCAGAAACACTTAGATATATAGGCATACCTTATTTTTTTGTTTTGATTTGTTTTTTGGTTTTTTTGGGGGGGGTTTGGCATATTTTGTTTTATTGCATTTCAGTTTATTATGCTTCACAGACACTACGTTTTTACAAAGTGAAGGTTTGTGACAACTCTGTGTTGTGCAGGTCTATCAGAGCTATTTTTCCAACAGCATTTGGTCACTTTGTGTCTTGTGTCTCATTTTGGTAATTGTCATGTTTCAAATATTTTCATTATTATTGTATTTGTTGTGGTGATCTGTGATCAGTGCTGATGACTCACTAAAAGCTCAGATGAGAGCACTTTTTAGCATTATGTATCTTAAATTAAGGCATATACATTGCTTTTTAGGCATAATACTATTACACACGTAATAAACTACAGTTTAAACACAACTTTTATATGCACTGGGAAATCAAAAAAATTATTTGATTTGCTTTATTGCAATATGCACTTTATTGCAATGATCTGGAACTAAACCCACAGTATCTCCAAAATATGCCTGTACATTACCATTCTTAAATATATGTATATGTGTGTATTGCATGCTTTGTATTCATAAGCATGCAATAGAGAGATAAAAAAGTGCAATCTTGCAAATGTCAAGTGAAGGAATCCAAAACTATTACACAAATATTTACAACACAGTGCCACAATGCCTTCATGGATGAATTGACACGCTTGCATAGAAGTACATTCATATTGTTCTAGCCCTCACATCAACTGTAGAAGTTCTGCACATTTTCAGGACCCACTGTAGAATCCAACTTTTTCTTTTTTTAAAATTTAAATACAATTTGCCAATATAAAGTATAACACTCACCATCTTAAATATATTTTTTAACTTTAGACATAAATGTGCATCTATTTGCCAACCTTTTCACTTTATGCCATCCATTACTGAGTGCATCTGTACCAATTGCAATTCTTCGTTGACTTTGTTTCACAAACCAGAATACATGATGTGTGATGTCTATTTCCAGTTTCTTTAAAATGCAATGAGAGGGAAAAAAATGCAATAAGAGCTTTTAAAATTTGTGATGTAATATTAGTGTAAGAGCCAGGTAGATTTGTATGTGGTATTTACCAGTTTTTCGAAACTATATTTCTCCCTCACACTATATCTGAGGGCAATTTTTTAAAACAACTTTGCCAAGACCAAAAGACTTGACTATTCTTTCATTCAGATCCTTACTCAGGGTTGTTGTTGCAGCCACTTTGGGAGAAGAGGTAACATCTCTTCCCAGACAGAGATGAGGCTTGCTTACTGCTTGCTATAAGACAGGCAAATTCCCCAACTCCGATGCTTCTAGGCATTAATGCAAACCGACTACATGTGTAGTCTTTCACATTGCCCTGGTGGGACTTGGAAACAAATGTGCTGATATTCCTATTGCTTACTACACCATGAGTAATAAAGTACTTTGCCACTGGCCCAAGAGTCTTTGGTCTTCTTCCAGCATTCACAAAATTACAGGCTGATTGATTAGCTTGTCAGTAGAGTAAAAATCAAATCTCAGATCCAATAACCCTCAGTAAGCATACAGCTCAACTGATAGTCCTGGAAATATGCAAAGGTATTAGAACATAACCTCTTAACTATATGCGTTCTATAGGAAATGAACTTCAGTAAGAATGTTGTTTTTTTCAGTGGAAAGAGGACATGGATATTCTGGTTAAGCTGGTTAAATACAAGTCAATTAAAATAGCACCTGGGTGTTGTTAAATTAAAATAGCAACTCAATGAGTTAAACATCTGCCTTCTGCTCAGATCATGATCTCACAGTCCTGGGATTGAGCCCCATATCAGGCTCATGCTCATTCTCTCTCTCATATAAATAAAAATCTTTTTTAAAAAAATCTTTAAAGATAGCACATACTATGTGATTAAAGGACAGCATGCACCTAGCTTTAATAAAAATAATGAGTTAAGGCTGATCATGTAATATAGATAATGACAAACATGAAAAGGGGTAATAATAACATAATTTATACCTAAAATAAAAGTTAGTGAATATAAAAGAAAATTCAACATGCTCTTCTATCCTTTATTAGTTACCTAATGAAAAATGATTCTTTACATTTTCCACAGCAGTTAGGTTCCCATTCAATATGATTTTTAGGAGTACCAAGAGCCCCTTCATCCCAGGGTCTTTTGCTTGGTCAAATCTTGATTTGATTCCCCTTAGATATCACACACATACACACAGACTTTTAACAATATGTATGGAGGATTCAACCAATAATATTTTTTCACTTAAAATCACAAATATTCCATTGAATAAAATCAAATTAAACTGTGAGAACAGGGATGCCTGGGTGGCTCAGCGGTTTGGTGCCTGCCTTTGGCCCAAGGCATGATCCTGGAGACCCGGGATTGAATCCCATGTTGGGCTCCCTGCATAGAACGTGCTTCTCTCTCTCTCTCTGCCTATGTCTCTGCCTCTCTCTCTGTGTCTCTCATGAATAAATAAATAACATTTAAAAAAAAACTGTGAGAACAATAAAAATAATTTATTTTCTTCTTCCCAACTACTTACTACATAATATGAGTGTAAAAATATTTTCTCCTTCTATTAAAACTATCACTCTGGATGGCGTCAATACCATATACCATAACTCTACACATTTAATTTGATTTTTACAATATCAATATTATAAATGTTATGTATTAATTACAAATGCTATATGTATGAATTGTAGAAAATGAAGATTATCCAGAACTATTCAAGGAAGAAAATGAAAATTATCAATGATCAAATAAAATAGTCACTAAAACTTTTTTAGGTATTTAGGTTATCTCTAGTTAATTGCTATTGTTAAAAAAGATTCATATTAAGGGAACACTATACCAGATAAATGCATGAAATCTCAATAGATTTCACACTTATTTATTTATTTATTGCTCATGCTCAACACAATCCAAACCAGTGTTTCTGATTACCTTCAAATAGTGGTTCAGGGATGCAATATCCTTCCATATTAAGGCTCCACCATCTTTAATATGTGGCTTTCAAGGTCAACATGGAAAGAGAAAGAGCATAAACAATCACCAGTGAGACTGGAAGTGACACACATCACATATCACTTCTGTTCACATTCCTTTGGATAGGGGTTAATCAGATGGCCACCTCTGACTACAGGGGAGGCTGGGAAATATGCATTAGCCATGTGTCCTGGAAGATGAGGAAATGAGTTTGGTGATTAGTTAATAGTTTCTACTGCATAGGGATTGCAGATAATCCTTCTTGGTAAATTTCATGTTCATGATTGTTTCTTTAAGAGAAATTTCCAGAAATGGAGAGTCACTTTAATATTTTATAAATATTTTGGACACATGTCAACCTTCTAGAGTTTCATCACAGTCTTAAATGTTAGATAGATCGAATATATTAGTATCCTTCTCAGGAATACTGGTTTTCTTGAACTTGGAGAAATCATGAATCTACAGGTTCTCTTTTCTGGGATCATTTCCCTGATGCTATGCCATTCATAAGAAGCTAGACTCTTTTAGATAAAAGTGTATGTGTGTGTGTGTGTGTGTGTGTGTGTGTGCACATGTGTGCATACTTATATATGTATATGCCTAAGCCTAGTTAAATATGTGAAAGTACATTTCGGTTATTTTTAGAGATCTTCATGTTTTTACATCATGAAAGGACAATTTATAAAAGTTTGGATAAATTTTTTGGATAAACCGAAACATAAATTTGGTTTGAAAATCATCCACATTTTTACCTGTTTGGAAGAACTCAAAAATTCAAATACTTCACTTTTGAATTTTGTAGTTTATTATTCATACAGGCCAAAAGTTACTTTAAAATTATTTTCTAATCATGATTTATTTCTCTACAATTCATAATCAATAAAAGTAGTAAATAAGGAAAATTCTAATAAAAATGAATATAATTCCCTGGAATCTAAACCATAAGTTGATGTCAGCAGTGCTTAGCATATAATTTCTTACTGGTTTCCTCTACCATACTACGGAATCTGTTCACTCCCCATGAGATTGACTACTTCCTAAAGGTGACCTGCATTGATCTCCCCCATGTCTTCTCCATTATTCTCAAATTTGATTATTGCATTTGCTTCTTCTCAGCAAATTTTTTCTGGACTTCTCCTTAAATGATTGTGTGTTTATCTCAATAAAATGGATATTCTTCAAACATCTTACTGCATATTTTCCTTAATTAGTCTCAGTGCTAACTAAAGCCTTAACTTCCCTTCTGTATTTTCTCTTGAAAGTGCCGGTTAACACTTAACAATAATCCTGTCTTGAAATAGAAAATATGGTTCTGAGAACTTGAACCAAATGAAATATCGATTCAGGTTGGAGAATATTTTGATGTTTTAGTTTTGTTACAGTTCAGTTGTCTTAGAAAATATGTAGGTTTGGATTTAGTTCAGACTGGTTCACTGGGTTTTTTGTTTTTAATGGATTTGATTTATAGTTCTGTAAAAAGTTTAATATTGGGTTTAGGTCAGAGAGGACACGTTCAGCAAAATAGTTGTTTGTTTCCAACTTTGGTTCATGGGTCATTACAAGGCCTTGGTGTAGTAACTATTTCCAAAGCCACAGCATGAAGTTTGCTTCTCACTGTGGAGTCTTCAACCAAGAGGACAATAGATGCCATTCACACCCCACAGAATTTTGACCACTCACAGTAGACCTAACACTGTTATATACATGCCCTGTGAGATATGGCAATAACAAGGAGTCACATGTTTGGAGACTATTTGACTTTTATATGATGGGATTTTCTTTTTCTTTTTCTACATATGGATAGGAGGGTTCCTATAATATCAAACTTTAAATGTCTCAGTCTCAATTGTATTTTTCATTCTGTCTTTATTTAAATTGAAAATAATTATATCCTAGGCAACAATTTCCATTGTAAATGGACTTCTTCCTTTTGGCTTATTTAGTGGGCTTTGATCTCAGAATCATTGCACATTTTTAAGAGACTCACCTACAAGGCTGGTTCTCGAATGAATTCCATCTTCTCTCTTATTTTCACGGCTAAATGTGGAGAAGGATTATCCAGCTATTGAGTATACTGGTAGTAATATTTTTCCAGCCTGGCAATGTTTTATTCCAAACTGCACTTTAAAAATATTGGTAGGAAAAAAAAATATTGGTGGGGTTGTCACTGGGTATAACAATACTTGAGGTGAAGAAAGGGGGCAAAATCCTCCCACCAGAAAAACTCTTTAAAGGCTGGATAAATAGTAAGGAGTGTGTTTAATACAACTAATTTATAGATAAATGTGGTGCCAAACCAGAATACATTAACAAGGTAAGGCTTCGGGGTCTCGAGGTAAGATAATATATTGCTTTCATTAAAAAGCAATCTGCATGGACGACATCCACCAGCACTGGAAACTCTGCAGCTGTCACTTTTATCAGGGGAACAAGAGCAAGCACTACATTTTAATCACTGGAGTTTGTCAGGAACGAAAAACAGCCAGCTTCCCACAAATCAACAGACATGTATCCTGATAAGGGAAGTGCCCTGGGAAAGGACAGCTACATACCACATGACACCACCTATTCTAGGGTGATCAAAGCCCAGTAATTGTTGAAGATAAATCTAGTGATTTGGGGCTTTAGGATGAAATAGTTGTCTTTGAACAAAGCAGACACACACTTACACGAATTATCCATGACTTAGAACATGTTTAGATCACAGTATATATTTTGCAGTGTGGGAAGAAATGGACAACAAAACAGCAAAGCCTGGGGCAGAGGCATCCTCATGCTGATAACTCATTTCTGGCTATGTTATACTTTGATTAAATTGAGAAGCCATTAAAAAAAAATGGAATAAGAGTCAGGAGAAGCATATCTGCATAGAAAAAAAAAACAGAAAAAACCTGGACAAGTAAGACGAGTAAGGAATTAGGATTATTTCCTGAATGCTCACACCTCTCACACTTGCCACTTAGGGAAATAGAGCCTAGCCTAAGGCCCAGTGAAGGCCATTTCAGCCCTGTTCCCGTTCAACTGAATTTAGGGTCCTCACGACAAATATCCTTAAGATGTCTTGAGAGAGTCTGTGCCTTCAACACAAGAAATTAAACCTAAAAAAATAATAGTTTTTTTTCAAAGTTTGCAAACAAGCAAAAACAAACCAAAAAATGGAATATATATATATTACACATTTTTAAAGGATTCAGATGTCATAGTGAAAACCCATGCTGTAGAAATGTAGAGTTAACCAAACAGGGTTAGAATTTAAAGTCAGAGTGCCTTGAAATGAATGACATCTTAAAGATCAATAAAGTTCAGAAAGATGAGACATACAGGAATAAGACATGCTGGCAAAAGGGAGACCATTTACTCCTGGGGCAGTAAACTCAGAAGAAACTGAATTCCAGCTTTGAAAGTCATTGATGGTCCCAACCAAAGAGATTGTGATCTATTTTCAAGACCCAAACAAGGCTCTGGTTTAAATTACAGCTGTCAAGCGCTGGCTCCTCAAATACCAGTAGAACAACCTGTTAATAATACAAGACAGTTTATTCCTTATCAAGGTAAGAAAGAACATGAATCCATAGACCCAAAAAATTATACTAATTGAGGTGAAATTCACATAACATAAAGCCAACCATTTTAAAGTGTGCAATTATGTAGCATTTCTTAAATTCATAGTATTGTGCATCCATCACTTTTATCTAGTTCCAAAATATTTGCATCACACTCAAAGGAAAACCTTTAACTACTCAACTGTTGCTACCCATTCCCCTACCGCTACCCGAAATCCCCAGTAAACACTCCTCTGCCTTCTTTTCTACGGATTCACCTACTGTGGATAGTTGATATAAGTGGAACCATATAATGTGTAACGTTGTATCTGGCTCCTTTAACTTAGCATAATCTTTTTGAGGTTTATCCACACTACAGCATGTATCAGTACTCTGATTATTTTTTTATGGCTGAATAGTATTTCATTGTATGGATATACTACACTTTATTTCTCCATTCTTTCATTGATGGATGTTTGAATTTGAGTTGTTGCTGTCTCATCTTTTAGCTTCTATGAATACTACAGACTTGAGGTAAGGGCAAGTTCTGATGTATTGGAATTTTGAAATCTGGATAAAGGATGATTTTTTAAAGGCAGGACTTGAGTAGGACTGGGAAAGGATTACTATATTATCATTTGAGGTTACTAGAAACAGCAAGCATTTTGAAGCAAAAGCTTAAGGAGTCATGGGATTGTGACGTGCCCATTGATGCTTTCTGTTAAGACTTCATGGATCTTTCAGGAAATTTCTGTAATAAACAATCTTGGGCAAGAGACCCCTGAAATAGTAAAATTACGTTCTTGGCAACAATAGAATCATAAAGTCATGTTGATGTAGATGCTAAGTTGTGTGGTGTGGTCCTCACACCACAAGAAATGGAAATACATTAATAAGGATGCATTTTCTGGCAATACTGAGGGCCAGAACTTCTCTTGAACGTTTCCAGCTACAAAATTCTGTAAAGTAAGTTAACCAAGGTTGATTCATATAGTGCCTCTGATAAATGTTAGGATCCTGGGGAGCAAGAACCATATCTGTAGGCCATTTGTATCACAACATCATTAATGATCTAGCACACAGTAACAGCTCCCTAAAATCTCAAGGAGTCATAATAACATGACATTCTTGCAGAAGTGATTAAGGAAACATTCATTGCAAGCTACCACGTATTTTGCCAATAAAAATGAGCACCACTTTAAATACCTTAAATTAGTTGCCTCTTGTCATCTGTGCTCATGGGAAGCTATTTTATCATTGAATAAATAATGATCCTTTGCAGTTTGGCCATTTTCCCAACCTCTGAAAGGATATGGGAGAAGTTGGACTATCCTTGCAAGGTAGGAGCTGTAAAGACTAAAATAAACTTGGCAGCCAAGCTAAGTATCCAAAAGCTGATGCTGCCCGATAACACAGAGCATATTTATAATGAGAGTTTCCTGTAATTAAAGAAAAACTAACTGCAAGGAGTAAAAGAACAAATATTTCATTCCTGATGCCTTTGGATCGATCAGAAAGAGTATTGCAAAAGTAAAGACTTGGCTATTTATTTTCAAATAGAAATAATCAAAGTGGATATTGTACTGCACAAGGAAAAACATATTTTGGCTCCATAGAATATATACTCCTGAAATCCTTGATACCTTTTCTAAGCTAGAAGGAGTGCATTAGTTTACCTGCCTCTAAACACTGCAGATGGAGAAAGAAAGTGAAATTGCCACTTGTTTCTGTAACCACTTGTCACTGAAAAACAGTTGCTTCTTCTGGAAATAAAAAGAATTGCCTTTGCTGAACATAATGAATATTACTTAGGAGAGATTTTTTTAAGTGGATACGAAGTATAGGGATCATTTACATTTTTCATAAATCTCCCCAGTACTTCTTTTCTCTTCTCTTTCTTTTTTTAAAAAGATTTATTTATTTATTTATTTATTTTAGAGAGAGAGAGAGAGAGCATGCATACTCAAGAGGCAGAGGCAGAGGCAGAGGCAGAGGCAGAGGGAGAGGGAGAGAGAGAATCTCAAGTAGACTCCCAGCTGAGCACAGAGCCCGACATGGGGCTCAATCTCATGACCCTGAGATCATAACTTGAGCTGAAATCAAGAGTGGGATATTCAACCAATTGAGCCTCCCAGATGCCCAAAGATTTTTTTTAAGGCTGAATAGTATTCTATTGCATGTACATGTCACATTTATTTTATCCATTCATCCATCAGTGGACATTTGAGTTGCCCCTACCCCTACCCTTTGGCTATCGTGAATAATGCTACTGTGAAAAGAGATGTACAAATATCTGTTCAAGTCCCTTTGGGGTATATGACAAGAAATGCCATTGCTCGATTATATCATAATTCTATGTGTACTTCTGAGGATCACCACCAAGTTTTCCACAGATCCTACACCATTCTATACTCCTACCAAAATGCACCAGCATCCCAATTTCTCTTCATCCTCACCAATCTTGTCATTTCCTGTTTTACTTTATTTATTTTAAGTGTATTTTTTAAAAAGATTTTAATCTTAAATAATCTCTTCACTAAAGTGGGGCTCAAACTTACAACCCCAAGAGTCACAGTTTGTACCAACTGAACATGCCAGCCAGACACCCCTTGTTTTATTTTATAACCGCCATCAGGTGTGAAGCGGTGCCCCAGGGCTAAGCTAGACATCTCACTTTACCCTGTCCTCTTTCCCCACTTTACCTCCTTTATTATTTGGTTTTCTTCATTTCTCCTTGCTTTCTTTAGTCGAATAAGAACTAGACTTTCCAAAAACACTGGGTACATTTTGTCTCACAGGGAGGACAGGTCCATAGCAAAGCATAGCTCTCAGTCTCTGCTCAGGAGGATGACAGTAACCAGTATCGACTCTTCAGAATACTTGCAAATATACTGAGGGGAATAATTTTGTGTGACCTTGATCTTTATGGGCAAGGTTAAGTTTGCGTCTCCTTAAGAGGAGAGGCAAAGGAACATTCTAGTCTTTGGCAAGCCTCACAGAGTGTTTTGAGGAACACAGTACAATTCCCTGTATGGTGTTTACTCTGATTTTGTTGGTACAAACAGTAATCAGGGAACGCCACTGCATTTTACTAAGACTGTGATCACTAAGTTTCTGTCCTGGCTTTGCCACAGACTTTCCCAGTGGTCTCAGGCAAGTACTTTCAAAGCTTCAGTGTCTGGATTTGTAAAATGAGGATATTTGAGTTTAGGTCACTTCCAGTTCTGGGACTCCACTTAATATGGGATAATCCTCAATAATTGTCTATTATTTGACATTTGAGAAATAAAGAGGCATCCATCTTATAGGTCAAAGCAATGTATAAAGTAAAACTGGATGAGTCCATTCATTAAAAAGAAACTATTCCATTGTATGTAGCTTTCTATGGATTGAAAGAAAGATCGCATAAGACGCACATCAGAACATAGCCCATGGCTTGCTCTGGTATAAAACCACATAACTGTTCTGTGACAATGCTGATAATAATGGAAAACTCTGAATTTTATCATCTTTCCTCTCACTCTCTGTCATCCCAAACCCTATTTCTCATCAGAGGTTATAGGGTTTGGGTGATTTCTGGGTTATCTGGAATTTTTAAAGAACATAATGGGAACCCTGGAAAATCATAGGAAAGTTGTAACAATTTAAAGACCGAGATGCATTTCATTCTGAGTATCTAGGTATTATTCTCCTTTAACTCTGAACATAAGTCTGCCAACAGTTAAAAAGAGCCCTTAAATAAGACTTATGATCTTTTTTGATATGATTAAAATCTGATAGATTAAATTTAACCTATGGTTAAATGGTTTAGATGAATATCTAAATCACCACGTAATAGGAAATTCTTTTTACTAATTTTCATTTTAATCCACTAAGTCATGAAATCCAACGTTTTGTTTATTCTTGTTTCTTTTCTTGCTTATTCTTTAATTCTTGTTTGTTTTTGTTCATTTTCATGATGTACCAAAACATAATTGTTAACAAACTAGGATTTTGGAGTGAGCTAGATAATCTCAACTCTCACACATACTTGGGGCACTTCTAAATTTGTCTTGGTGTCCAGACTAAAATAGACCATGAATAGTTATGGAATGAATTCATGGTCTATCCCTCCTAGACACTCCATATTCTCTTCATGGTCAACACCAATAAATGGTTCTGAGCAGGATTTGGTCTTGATGGGGTCATTTTTCCCTTGTAGGGTGTCGCTTGCACACCTGCAATACAGCCTGTGTCTAGGTTTCTCTGTTTTCAATTCAGAGGACCCTTCTCAAACTACCTACCTTGAGGGTAGGAACCTTGCATTTACCAGCACACCACAGGTAGAGCCACTATCTTAGGTGCAATCTTATGTTTTCAACCAACCATACAACCAAATTTTGACTGGAGTTTTTATGGTTAATGAAAATAGAGGCTCCATCCAAACCCCATGCTCACCAAGGATTCATTTCCTGTGATCAGACCCACTAAAAACATATGTGAGTTCTTGTGTGGTCCTATTTGTTCATTTTAAATCCTTTCATTGATATTACAAACTCTGGATAGTTTCTAGGATATAAAGAAACACTTTTTGCTTAAGTTTAGAAAGTTCAATTAAGGGGAATTCTGTATTACAAACCCATATTTAAGAGTTGTGTTACTCTCTGATATCCTGAATGGAACAAACATTAAATGGTTTTCTTTGACTATCATTTTCTCTTGGAATAAAATTCTCTGTGATCCATCATCCACAAAACAACTTAAATAACATCACCAGTCAGCTGCTGGCCCAGGAAAGAAGCCACATTGTCTTTTCTTTTTTCTTGTACTTTTCAAGAGAGAATCTGAGTATTTCATGTTGATTGCTTGATTGGCTGCAGAGGGACTCTTTAAAAATACTAAAAAAAATCAGGAATCCAGTACAAATCAAACATAAGCTGCTATCAATCATGTGCTCAGGGCATTATGTGAGGTTTTTACTCAGAAAGATGTCATTAAAAGTTGCAGAAATTAATTGGTGCCATTGAATGTAATGGCTTTTCCTGCCATAGTTTCTCAAATGTAAAGAAAAATTATGGATAACGTAAATTCCTCGTGGGATTCTTATAGATGTCTGCTTTGTTCTGTTATTGTTTATTGCAAATGTTATTACTGTGATCTATGGCCCTATCACGCTTTGTCTATACTGCGCTGCTATTCTGCAGCCCACAACAACGGAGGGCTTTACTCATAAGCGAAGACTGTGTTTATTTGGAAATTCTTTGCTTTTATATATTCCAAAAGTGTCTCAAGGTGTTCATTTTGTGTGTTTAAATTTTTATACAAAAACACATTTGTTCTGATTGATTAAATATTGACTTACAGCATTTTTAGAACAACTCTGAATCTTATTTAAGTTCAGGGTTTGTGTTCTGCTTTCCCAGAAGGTTTGAATTCAGTGTAATAATGGCTATTACTTTGTGTGAATCGATGGATCGAGATCCACAATCTTTCTCAATAACAATGTTGGTTTAATTAGTACTAGTGTAAAAATTTGACTCTTAATTAAGGAGCAATTTTATATCTCTAAAAAAAGTTCAAGGCCTCTTTTTGGAATCTTAAATGCTGTCTTGCACTGCATAATCATAACTCCGTATGTAAGTTATATTAAATTTTTATCTAATACCACTAGAGGTTAATCTTTGGCTTCCAGATATTTTGAAGGCATCTGTGGATGCCTTATTTATTCTTTTCTTATTCTATGGCACAAGATTCTAAAAATTTATGAAAAGGGACAAGATGCCCCATGGAAAATAAAATGAATTACTTTTACAGTTTAGTTTCCTCATATTTTGGTTGTGTCTTGTGAAATTTTAGAGTATCTCTAGGTTAAACAGCTTATGACACCTCTTGAAAATTTTAATTTGCTAAAATTATATCAAATGTTGAAAATTTATAATAGAAAGTTAAATTAAATTCAAGATCAAGATGGCTCCTTAGGTTCACATACACTCTGGCTCTGACATACAGAAATGGTCAAGAAAAGAATGAACAATCTACTATAAAAATTAGTCAAAATTAATTTTAGAATACATAAGAATAGTGAAGCTAAAACTCTAAAAGAAACAATATTTTGTTTAGGTTTGTTTGATTTAAACCTGGTAAATTTTATGGCATGTTTGGGAAGAGTTATCAAAAAACTTTATGTTTTGTTACTAAATATATAAATAAATATAGGTAGAAAATAATAGTGACCACTCAAAAAATGTGGATACATTGTATACGTTTCAATACAGGAAAGAAAAACCGTAGAAGATGGGCACCTGGTTGGTTCTATCAGTTGAGCAACCGACTCCATTTTGGCTCAGGTCATGTCACAGAGTCATGAGATTGAGGCCTGCATCAGTCTCTGTGCTCAGCAGAGAGTCTGCTTCTTTCCCTCTGCTCTTCCTTTGGTTCTCATGCTTTTTCCCTCTCACAAATCAATAAATAAATCTTAAAAAAAAAAAAGTAGCAGAAATATTGGAAAAAAATTAACAATCCTATTAAACACAGAAAAAGAGAAGGGAAAACAAATGAAAAAATATGTAAACCAAACAAAAAATTAAATGGTATAAATAGGTACATCACTAGTCACAAAAATTCAGATAGGTTATTGACTCTATTAAAAGACAGTTTATGGGGCACCTAGGTGGCTCAGTGGTTGAGCATCTGTCTTTGGCTCAGGTCATGATCCCAGGTTCCTGGGATCAAGTCCTGCATCAGGCTCCCCACAAGGAGTCTGCTTCTCCCTCTGCCTCTATCTCTGCGTCTCTCATGAATAAATAAATAAAATACTTAAAAAAATAAAATAATAAAAGTTTATGGAAGTATATATATATATTTAAAGGTAATTATATCTTATTTAAAGGAAGCAACTTGAAACTAATTTGTTTTTTAAAAGTTGTGTGGGCTAAAACAGGTTTATGAAAAATTAGGCCAAGGCTACATGGTCCAAGAGGAAGCTAGTCGTTGGGTGACCATATCAGTCAAAGTCCAACCACAAAAGCAGAACCAGTAGGATATCATATTAAGAGATTTAAGGGACACATGGCTGGTTCAGTTGGTGGAGCATGCGACTCTTGATCTTAACCAGTGTGAGTTCAAGCCCCAGGTTGGGTGTGGAGCCTACTTAAAAAATAATAATGATAATAAGACAAAATGCAATTTTTAAAAAGAGAGACATTTATTACAAGGAGTTGATTTTTGCACTTGTTAATGCTAACTAGGCAAGATGAAAATCCTAGACTAGGGCATCCAGAAGGGTAACTCTCTGGCACAAGCTGGCCATAGTGGGAGTTTCTTCTGCTTCAGGAAAGCCTCAGCTTTCCTTTTAAGATCTTTCAGTTGATTGAATCAGGCACACCCAGATTAACTAGGAGATTCTTTTTTATAATCAACTGATTATGGACTATAATCACATTTATGAAATGCCTTTAGAACAACACATACATTAGTGTTTGAATAACTGGGGTCTGTGATATATTACAAAGGCCATCAGGATGAGCAAGATCTGGCACTATTGGAATTCAGGGCAGGTGTCTCCTTGTCAGTGAGGCTGTAGGTCACTTCTTTCACATTAGCTCCCCAAATTGGATATTATCTTTATGACTAGATACCAGCTTCATAACCGAATTCTACTGAAGCTTCTCCAGTGACAAGTCAACTGCAAATCCTAAGAGCACAAAGATTCAGTTTACCAACTTCCCTCCATTCTTGTATATCATTGCTGTTAGTCGCTGGCTATCAGGCAACTCTGAATCACTCTTTGTGAACATTTTGTGTTCACCCTTTTCTCTTGAGACTTGCCAGTACAGGGTGACCATTCTTTCTACAGGCCGTGGTGAAGGGAGAAGATTTTATACATCTGTTAGAATAAAAAATGGGCAAAACATTTGAACAACCAGTTCACCAGAGAAAATATTCAGGTAGCAATTACTGTCATGAAAAGTCACTCAATATGATTAATCAGGAAAATGCAACCACAATAAGATATCACTCTACACACTCGTTGGAATGGTGACGTTTAAAAAAAAGAAAGAAAGAAAGAAAGAAAAGAATTCTTACTTTGTGCCAAGCATTGTTCTAAGTATTTTGCAGGTATAATTTAATCTTCAAAAAAACCCCTACACGAGATGGTGCTATATTTTTCCCCATTTTACAGAGGGGATAAAAAAGAGTAGAGCTGGGATTAGAATAAGAGTCAGATTTTTTATTTCCATGCTTTTAACTCTTCTGCTATATGCCTAAGCTCTTCCTTTAGACTTTCCTCTCACTCAGCAAGTCTTCCTTCCAGAATACCATACATCCACCCACAGAAAAGGCACTCCAAAAGTCAAGCTAGTTTTCCAATTTTTGTACAAAGTCTGGGACTAATAACTATAGGCAAATTTTCAATGGTTTACTTTTTCTTTATATAAATAGATTATTTTTCCTTTAAAATTTTCTTGGGACTAATCAATTTCCATACCATAAATAATGGCTTTTGTATTTCAAGAGTTCAGAGAAGTATTCTGTATTAATTTGGGTACGCCCTACATTTGGAGAGCTAAAATTGTTATTTTTCTTTTTTTAAAAAAAGATGTATTTATTTATTCATTTATTTGAGAGAGAGGAAGAGGGAATATGAGTAAGGGAAGGAGCAGAGGAAGAGGGACAAGCAAACTACCTGCTGAGCACAGAGCCCTATGTGGGGCTTGATCTCAGGACTCTGAGATCATGAGATCATGACCTGAGTTGAAGCTGAGTCAGACATTTAACTGACTGAGCCACCTGGCACCCATAAAATACTTACTTTTCAAAGAGTGGTTCCCTTAAATGGCAATATAAGACAAAGAAACTCTCTTAATTTTAGGTTGATAAGAAATAAACATTGCAAACCCTTTCCCTGTTAAATGAGCACAAAATAAATGATCTTTTTCTACTACCTCAAGACTCTGAAGAAAGTACACATTTTAGGCAACAAGCCATTGGGGGTAAAATGAGATATGAGCCTTACTATTAGAAAGATTTTGTCTTAAAAAAAAAAAAGATTTTGTCTGGCTATCACATCTTGATAGGACAGTAAGAAATGTATGAAAACTTGAAACCTACATTGGAGTTTGAAGTGATAACAGCTAAATTATGGAGAAAATAAACTGATTTAGTTGCCCATTTTCCAGCTTAGTTTTGCTTATAAAGCAGCTAAAAATCGATGTTGAGGTTTTAAATAACTTTTCAAATAAATGCATTTGGTTATTTCATAGTAGTCCACAGTCCTCTCAAAGAGTCTCCTTCTCCTGTGAGTGTCCTTAAGAATAGAGGCCTAATCGAGGATGTGGAGGAAAAGGATCTCTGATGTCATGTTGGTGGGGATGTGCAGCCACTGTGGAAAACAGTACAGAGGTTCCTCAAAAAAGTAAAAATAGACACACCACAGTAGGGTTTGCAATAGGCACACTACTGGGTGTTCCCTAAAGAAAATGAAAACACTAATCCAAAAAGATATGCGCACTTTTAGGTTGGCTGCAACATTATTTTCAATAGCCAAGATACGGAAGCAACCCAAGTATCTACTGATGGATGAATGAACATGCATCCATATTACATATATACCTCGTATATATATATTTATATTTATATATACATATGATAATAAGATATATGATGAAACTCACCTCTCCTGTTCAATAGTTCAATAGTCTCTCTTGCCAAAACAAGTAGCCCATGCTTTTCTATCCAACAGGTCACGAGTCCCCTATGCCTGGCTGCCGCTTCCCTGACTTATGACCAGCTCTTCTGGTGTCAGGAGGGATGGAACAGACCTGCAGCTTGGGCTCAATAAACTTTCATTGCCTTTTCTATTGCTTCTTTGCTACCTCATTTCTTTAGCCATATGCAGTAAACTTTCCTTTTTAGAATATCAGCCACTCTTCAGAATTAGTAATAGCACAAGTTACATCTGTCTGCTACAGACAACATGCATCAAATTCACGTCTCCCCTAAACACCAGAAGAACATCATTCTTCTTGGACTTCTTTCCTGGTGACACTCTATATCATGTGGAAAAGATCAACCACATCCTCAAAGGGGAATGAACTTCCACCAGTCTACCTTTTCCTACATACTAGCATTCTACATTAAAATAATTTGAGTTTCATAAATCTTAAAAATTCATTTCAGAAGACTTTAAGGTATTTAATCCATGTTACCTAAAACTAAGACTGATAGCTCAGTCTTGCATGAAGTAAAGATCTATTTATCTTAATAATGCTTTTTCTGGATATCCTTGATAGGACAGAATATTTTGTGACAAATGCAGATCTCTAGAACTTCTTAGAAATCTGGAAGATCTGGCAATATATTGGACATGAGATCCATTATATGAATTGTTCACTGAAACAGAGTTGTAGTTTAGCTGACATACGCTCCTTACTCCCCCGTAGTCCCCCAAGAGAAAGGAGGAGTTTTCTACTGCATTTTACCATCATATGGCTTGACTTTCAATAAGTGCCTGGCCCCTGTAGACATCTGAGTTTTCAGCCTTTGTCTATAATTACTCATATCCAGATAGAACTAAACCTCATCTGGTCATTCCAGAAGAGGGCTGCTTCTTTGGCTTTGTACCCACTCAGAATGCAATCACTGGTGCCCATAATGAGGCAGCATCTGCCCTATTCCCTAGAGTAATGTGGAAAAACTTAGAGAAGTCTTTGAATTAAAGACTGAAAATGAAGACAAAAGAAAGATATGCTGAGAATGGGTTAGTGAGTTAGGACACCTCCACCATGCTGATAGCAATGCACTCCTCACCTGCTCATACAGGGAGTATGGGAGCAATGCTCAACCTGTTGTTTTTTCCCCATTCTGGACATATCTAAGAATCAATTCCTTGGAGGAAAAAAATACACATTTATGCACCATCACAAATTTTTTCAAACAATTTTAAAGGTTTCTGGTTCTCTTGTGAGGCCACCTGAGAAACTTTGGGGTTCACCAGTCTTGATGTGGACCTCATGCCCTAAGAAAGAGAGAGAGATCTGACATCATATTGCCTTTACTCTGCACAAAAGGGCCTGCCAAGGGACCTTTTACTCTGCACTAAAGAGCCTGCCAAGGGACCTTTACCTAGTGTGACCAGTGGATAATTCTGGATCATTCTGATTCAATTCAGATCTTCCTTTGCATCCAAGGTTTTGTCTTCTTGCTTCTTATTTCATGCTATTTATCTTGCTTGTTCCCATAATGAAGACATAGCTTCAGCTCTTACAAGGGTTGTCCACAGAAGGCTAAGCTTCCCACCAGTGTGTTCTGCAAATGCCAATCGGCAGCATTCCCACCATCGAGGCTATGCCCACCACAGCTCACTGCAGGATGAGAGTTCCTCCATAGGCCACTGGAAAGAGTGAAGATTTTACAATCTTTGCTTGGAGCTAAAGCTAAGGATAAATCTATGGACGACACCATTGCACTTCCTGAGGTATCCCACATCAGCTCAAATGTGGTTGCTCAATGACTGTCTACTCACTATCCACCTGGATTATACAGACAGCCTCAAGTAGATCCTTCCTAAAATAAAAGCTGAGAATGGCAATTACTTAACCTTGTTGGTTTCTGTGATGTTGGGATTGGTAAGAGGCTGTGAAATTTTATTACAATGTATCCAGTGATGCCATGTTGAATTCTCCAAGCACCCCTTTCTCCCAACCAATTCCCTCATCCCCTCTCATTCTGGGGTCTTTGAGTTTTAGCAATGCAGCCAGACAGATAGGCTGTAAGATCGTGGATAAAATGACACAAATAAATAATTCTGTAAGTTTTTGACATTTTTCCCTTAAGCTTTTTCCTTCAGAAAACTGTTGCCAAGCAATTCTGTATAAAGTGAATTGC
The DNA here is from genome assembly GCF_018345385.1 of Vulpes lagopus. Lineage (NCBI taxonomy): Eukaryota > Metazoa > Chordata > Mammalia > Carnivora > Canidae > Vulpes > Vulpes lagopus. Next base: position 119,858,518 of record NC_054830.1, on the reverse strand, counting down.
AGAGAGCAATCATGAAAAGAGCTCAGGGAAAAAAAAAAAGAGGAAATTTATCTCATTCTTCTTCTTCTTCTTTTTTTTTTAATGTAGCTTCTCCTGTTTTCCCAGTAACGTCAAGTCTTTAATCTTTAGCATTATAACCTCTTGCCATGTGAGAGAGTTGACATAGCTTCTGTTTGATGAGGATGCCTTTTGAAGGGTCATGCCCAATATCATGGCTTCTTCAAGCGCTCGAGATTGCTTGTGCTTTTTGATGTCTTACCTCTTGCAGGCCTGATAAGCACTCCGATGACCATGATAAATGAGGATCATGGGAAAAGTGATAAGAATTCAAAGGCTTGGCGTGAGTTATGTCCTCACTCGCACAGAAGTGAAGATTCTCTTATCTTTCTCTTTAATTTCTTAATTACAAAAAAATATTTCGCGTCTACACAGAGAGAATTCACAAAAATATTTTGAGAGTCTTGCCTGATACTGAATACTCTGCTCTAAGACCCTTTTCTTGCTCATGATCTTTTTGTTGTTTTGTTCTTTTTGTTGTTGCTGACTCGGTTTTTTAGTGAACACCAACATTCCCTGTTAAATACTGAAGTGGTTTCCCTATAACAGGAATACTTTGTGGGAGCACCTGGGTGGCTCAGTGGTTGAGTATCTGTCTTCAGCTCAGGTCATGATCCCGGGGTCCTAGGATCAAATCTCACATTGGGCTCCCCATAGGGAGCCTGCTTCTCCTTCTGCCTCTCTCTGTGTGTCTCTCATGAATAAATAGATTTTAAAAAAAAATTTTAAAGAAATGCTTTGTGGCTGAAGTAGCAGGCAAACCTAAATTACCATCTTAACGTGGGCATCAGGAACACACATTCCATATGTAAAGATTCCAGGCTCCTCTCTCTCTCTCCCTGTAATCTGGCACGGCTGCATGGTAGGTGTACCACCAAAGTCAGCTTGCACACAAATGTGGATTCTAACTCAAACCTACCCCCTCACAATTCCCTCCTGCTGGAGCTTACAAAAGAAGAGAGTTCAAATCCGCCTTAGCTCACAGTATTCTTGGGTAGCACAGAGGGGCTTGGCAGAGAAAGAAAAAGACAGGAACATGGACAGTCATCGTGTGTGCCTCCTGAGAGCCACACTGTTCCCTTGTCCCTTCTTCCTTCTGGCCTCTGACTGCCAAAAGGTACACCTGCCATTGCCTCTTTTGTGATAGGTCTTCCTTCTCTGTGAGATTATTCATCTCCTTTTCTATTCCCTGGAGCCGCATCCGTTAGCAGTGGGATAAAGGAGAAGAGCATGGTTACCAAGGGTCTTCAGATCTGGTTAAAATTCTGGCTCTGCTATTTGTTACCTATGTGATCTTGGGCACATTACTTACCTTCTCTAAAATCCAATTTTCTCATCTGTAAAGTGGAGATAGTAACCATTATTTATGGGACCACTGTGATGAGGACATGAGATAAAATACATCAAAGTGCCCGTGACAATGCATGGCACACGGTAGTATTTGATCAATGTTAGCTCCTCCCTAAACGCTGCACTGGCAGGACCGTGCATCTCCCTGTAAGGAAGTCCCCCTGGGGAGAAATATGGTACCACTCTTCCATGTATATTAAACCAGTCACTTAAATTGTGAAGTACAAGAAAACCAGGTATCTGTCTGTTTCTCACCTGTACAAATTGCGAATTATTTTCTCCTTTGAGTTTGAGGCACTTGTATAACCTGACTGTCACTTGAATTGCAACAGTTCACCCTAGCCATGTTATTTACCCATATAGACACCATTCCCCACCCCCCTACACAGTTAAGATCTACTAATGAAGAGAAATTTTATGTCCAAGTAATCCATTCTCTCATGATATCTCTTGAGTTACAGATAACGTGTGGTTATATTCTTGACTGATGCAACTTTGTATCGCAGATCATCATTTGCCCACCCATCTCATCCACCAGCATGTGAGCTTCCTGGGGTCAGGCAGTGGTCTTCTGTTTTCCCTGCAAAGCTCATAGCACAGTGATCTGTGCACAGTGGTTAATTAACCACCCTATCACTCTTCTGAAACAGAAGACTCAAAGCAGGCATGTTAGGTGCCCAAGTCCAAGTACATTGGCATTGAAGTAACTCTTCTAACCAGGAAAGAGTCAAGTGTGCTTTAGCATTTTAAGTCTTCTCTTTCTTAAATGTGTTTCTTTGGTTTGCTTCATTTTTATTCTATATCGAGAGCAGGTCTATAGAGTCTACAAAGTCCTCTTGATTTTGTAGCACCCAAGTCCCCATTCTAGCTCTCTACCTTCTTTCCTATATGATGTTAAGACAGTCCCTTGCCTTTTCTAGACCACAGTGTCTCCGTTATATCGATGTCTCATTTTAGAGATGGTTCCTAAGACCCCTTAGGTCTAACACTTCCTGACAAGCATGAAAATCCATCTTGTGGGTTCGAGGAATGCTGCCCAACCATGGCATGACAAAGTATCCTCACCTGAAGCTCCTAAGGTGTCACCTCAGATGCTTGTGTGGTAGGCATCCAAGTGAACTCTGTGACTCCCACAAACCTCCAGGGGCTTTAGTTGGTTTCTTGTTTCTCATGCAGGTAAGGGTGACAGGGGGCTGCTGCTGCTCACTTCTACCCAACTCTTATTGACAAGGGTGTCCAGCTTCTCCTTGGCATCACTTAACAGCTCAGATTTAGAATCTTCTCTCTGGTAGATCCAGGGAGAAGTCAGAGAAGTCAGATTTGTCCTGTATCAGGAGAAAAAAATTAAAAGACTTTAATCATCACTACTGTGGTTTGACAGCTTTTCTAACATGGAAGTGTCATTCTCTTCAACAAAAAGTCTTCAATAAAAACAGAGACGTGATACAAGCCAGTTTCCCTGGATTCCCTAGGCCCTCTAAGTGTGATGTGAGGTAGCCGGAACTTTGACATTTTGGGCACAGAATACTTCCATTCTTAAATTTTGCTGGTGAAACAAAAAACAGAAACTCTTAACCCTGTTCTTTTGAACTTGAACCCTGTTCAGTTCTATCACCTGAAAGGTTACGTGCCTTCTTTGTGTAGCTGGACGTTTTCTCTCCATTTTAAACACACGTCTCTCTACTATCCCTATAAAAGGGATACTCTTATGCAGTGTGGATAGAATGCAGAGGGACATTTTCCTTTACAAAGTCTGTGCCTTTTACTTTTCTGTATTGAACAGGTTCTGAACTGTGTGAATAAAAATATTGCCTGCAATTCTTGGCTCTAATTTGGAAATTGGCCTTGTTTTCAAAGACAGGAGAAAATGAAGTATGGAGCAAGGAGTAGAGAGAAGAGCAACCAGTATATAAATGGGATCTTTAGAAATGCAAAGGGAGAGCACTTTGCACCATAATTATTCAGATTTCTTTAGTCTCCTTCAAACCAAGATTTGTTTACTCGAGGCATTACAATGCAGTGAGACAAATTAGACTAAACTTTTTTATCTCGGGTGGTTTGCCCATGCACTGATTGAACTAGTATTTCTTCCAAAGATTGTCTGGGAAGATAAATGAACAGGAGGAGCAATTAGGGTAAGGAAAAACTAAAGATTGGCTGACATGATTTAAGTTTACCACTAAGGCAGTTTGTCATTTTGTCTCTATAATCTCTATCAGAATTGACTAAAACAGTAAACATAAATCATTATACTAATTTATTTCACCACACTGTGGTCTGGGAAAAGAAGATTTCATTTTTTTCTGAGAGACTTTGGGAATTCAGACAGCCGCTTTGAACTCATTTTCATTTATGTATCGGGAGGGAAAATGAGAAAATCAAAGATGAGCACCTCGGGTTCCTCAAAATGATATTTTTTGGTGGCGAGCCATGTTATTTGTATTACATGATGCTAAAATAACTATGGGTTGTGCATTAAAAAGCAGCACAACATTGATTGCATTTTTTCAAAAAAAAGAGCAAAATTTAATTCTTAAGGTAGGATGTAATTAAACATTACTGAAAGTGATTTTTCAAATAGCAGTTAATAAGCCTTTAAGTTTTTTTCTCTGAAGAAGCCCTGTGACCACAGGGAACTGTCTGAGATTTCTTAGGAAATATCAACACTCTTCATAATTAGGAAAACAACTGTGCCCTCTGAATATGGAGCACTGCTGACTCCCTGAAACAAAAGCACTACCCACAGGCCCTTGGACACATGATCCACCTGGTTACTTGAACAAAAATGGAGCCATTGTTTAACCTATGGAAGTAGGGTATTGCTTTGGGTTTTATTCCTTATTTTTCTAGGTGAAAATTTTTCTTTTAAAGATAAGTCTAATTAGGAACCGGGTTACAAAGGAATAATTCTGAAATTTTTATTTATTTTCTGATCTTATTCAGATATTTTTATATCCCTATATACTTATACATGTGTCCATATGTATATTTATGTGTGTGCATATATACATACATGTATATTTTCAGCTATAACCAATATGAAATTAAATTATTAGAAGTGTGATTATCACAATTTTCTTTAGAGTTTCAGGAAATTTCAAAGCTATAAGCAATACAATGTACAGACTTATCACACAAATATTTCATTGAGTAGCCTATCAAACCGTTTTGTATGAAAAGAATAGTCAAATGAGTTTTAAAGTTTTAAACTTTCATAGGGCGTCTGTGTGGCTCTGTCATTTGACCTTTGGACTCTTGATTTTGGCTCAGATAAAGATCACAGGATTGTGAGATTGAGCCCCATGTGGGGCTCTGTGCTGAGCAGGGAGACTGCTTGGGATCCTCTCTCACTCTTCCTGTGCCCTTCTTGCACCCCTGCTCACACTCTTACTCTCTCTGTCTCTAAAAAATATTAAAAATAAACAAAACTTCTTGTCTTCATGGAAATTATGATTATGAAAGAAAGTCAGGTGTAAATATAAATGACTATAGTATGAAACAAAATCTACAATGCCCTTAGGCTGGATATTAACAGGATGCTAGAGGCAGAGGTGAAGATCTCAGTGGACTACAATAATTGGGGGAAATTCTATAGCTGAGATGGGTCTCACAGGATAAGTATGATTTCAGCAGCTCTTTGAAGGCAAAAGCAATAGAGTAACAGCCCAGGGGATGAGACATTTGAGACATTTCTGGGGAATGAAGGGGTACATAGGCTATGCCAGGACTCAAAGGGTTTGTCACTCTAGAGAGCCACCAAGAGCATGAGGGTAAAATTGATTGATACTGGAGCAAGATTCCTACCTACTTTAACCAGTTCATATTTGTTGGGGGGGGCTATATTATGATTTAGCTTGGAAAAAGTGGGACTATTGCTTAAAAGCAAAGCACATACACACACACACACACACACACACACACACACACACACAAATTGGATGCATAACCCCTGACTGAGACATTGGAGAATATTAACTCTGAAAGCAGTGTTGGGCCACACTTGTCAGTAGCCTTGAATGCCAACCTAAAAGGACTTCTAAGGTTTATTTAGGAAAGGATAGGAACATCTGAATATTTTTACATAAGGAAGAGAGTTTCAACCAATGCTTCAAGAATATGCATCTAGCAGCAGGGCCTGAAATGAAAGTAGATAGGAATCTCTTGCAGTAGCCTTGAAAGGGTGGTGTGATTCCTGGAAGTAAAATAATCAATGGGTACACAATATATTGTGTGTATAGAATCAGGACCAGATTACATAATGGAGCCAAGGCAAATCATATACCAGAAAAAGGCTGCCATGGTTCCTAGAAACATAACTTTAGGTAAAGACAAAAATTTGAGGGAAGAGAATAAATTCACCTAGGGATATTGAACTTGAGGTTCAAATTGGGGTGCCTAGCTTAGATGTTTAGCAGAGAGTAGGAAATACTAGATAGATATAGGGTATAGGCAATATGGGACTGGACATTTTGAGCTTGCTGAATTTAAGTTCTGCCTCTGTGTATAAGGAAGGAGAGAAAATGGAACAGGTATTTGGAGCTCCAATCCAGTGCCTACAATATGCTGAACACTTCACATATTATCTCATTTAATTGTGACAACCCACCAACATGTATTCTTAGCCACATTTTACAGTGAGAACATTGCTCAGCAGCAGAGAAGTAGGATCTGTCTGGCTCTAAAACTTTTTCCAAGGAAGCTCACTTCCTCTAAAACTATATGAAGCACTGCTTACCAAGAAATTTTTGAGATCATCTGTTAAAAAGGTGAGTGGGAGCAGAGGAAGATACCAAGGGGAAGAGTGTAGAAAGGGATTGCCTAAACATTAGGCAAAAGATTATAGGGGAAGACATACAAAGTAGGGAGGAAGCCATAAGCGGTAGCCAATACCTTGGTATGCTATGGGGAAGGAAGGTAAGAAAAATGGAAACTGGGGATCCCTGGGTGGCTCAGCGGTTTGGCGCCTGCCTTTGGCCCAGGGCGCGATCCTGGAGACCCGGAATCGAATCCCACATCGGGCTCCCGGTGCATGGAGCCTGATTCTCCCTCTGCCTGTGTCTCTGCCTCTCTCTCTCTCTCTCTGTGACTATCATAAATTTAAAAAAAAAAATTAAAATAAATAAATAAATAAATAAATAAATAATCTTTAAAAAAAAAAGAAAAATGGAAACTGAAAAATGCTCATTTATTTGGTCTACTAGGAATAATTAATGACTTCGGAGGGGACAGTTTGCCTTCAGTAGTGAAAACAGAAGTCAGATTGCAAGCAGCATAATGAGGTGGGAAGGAAATATGAGACTTAGCTAAGGTGTAATATTCTTTCTTCCAAAATGTTTAAACACTAAGGGAAATAAAGAGCTGTTATCTTTCAAGGGAGTAGTAGAGTAAATGAAAGGAAAATTTGTTGTTTGTTTGTTCAAACAAACAAAAGGAGGCCTTAGCACATTTTCATTCAGAAAGGAAGGTAGCAGGGGTGCCTGGGTGGCTCAGTAGGTTAAGCATCTGCTCGGGTCATGATCCCCGGGGTCCTGGGATTGAGCCCCACAGCACGTTCCCAGCTCAGCAGGGAACCTGCTTCTCCCTCTCCACCCCACTCATGCTCTTTCTAACTGTCTCTCTCTCTCTCTCAAATAAAAAAAAAATAAAATCTTTAAAAAGAAAATAAAGAAAGAAGGTAGCAGAGAAAGAGAGCTCAAAGATCAGAGGGTAATTGAAAGTGCAAGATCCTAGAACAGCAGAAAGAACTACATTTAGAAGTTACAGTAGTGAGTCAGCCATTCAGGATGAGAATGTGTCTTCCTCTGAAAACAAAAAACAAGGACCTCTGAACATCCAGAGTAGTGATGACATAGTGTGTAGGAGAGCCATCAAGGTTACCTGGAAGAGCAATCTCTGACTGAGAGAAGCAGAGAGTAAAGTCGTACTTTAATGTAACCTCTCAGCTCCAATGAATAGATAAAAGAAATAGAAAAAAATCAATACCAGCTAGATTCAAAAACAATATTCATAACTCCATTTAGCAGAAACACAGCAGGCCTCCTGGTGTCCAAATAAAAAATCAGACAGAAATGGCTAGAAGTTCAGATCTGGTGAGGTACTGGAAACAGAAGTTTTCCACGTGGTCCAAATTAGGCTTACTTCTTAAAACCAGGGGACATTGTGGGGCTCATCTGAAGAGGCAAAAGAAGCTGGAAAGAGATGCTGAAGTACCCTGTCCGGAGCTGCAGCTGAGGAGGTAGAGGAAAGACCTGGTCTAAGACATAGCAGTTGCTGAATGATGACAGCATCTTTGGTGGTGTCAATGTCACCACCTGTTTCTAGCATAAGAGCCCCAGAGGACCTGGAAGAATTAATCTAAATGTAATGGAAGGAGAGAGAAATGTGTTACTGGTAGAAAGAGATCTCCCATTCCAAAGAAACTACAACAAAAGCAGAAACAGATAAATGGGATTACATGAGACTAAAAACCTTCTGCTCTGCAAAGGAAACCATCAATGGAGTGAGAAGACAACCTGTGGGGTAAGAGATAATATTCACAATCCATGAATCTTGTAAGGGCTTAATCTTCAAAATATATAAGGAACTCCTACAACTCAATAACAAAACAATCCCTAATATCCCACATGAAAAATGGACAAAGGACTTAAACAGATGTCTCTCAGAAGAAGACATACAAATGGCCTACAAGTACATGGGGAAAAGAATTGCTCAACATCACTAATCAAAACTAAATGCTAACCAAAACTAAAATGAAATATTATCTCATACCTGTTAGGATGGCCATTAACAAACAAACAAAAAAAGATAATTATTGATAAGGATGTGGAGAAATTGGAGTCTGTGCACACTGTTGATGGGAATATAAAATGGTGCAACTGCTAGAGTATGGAGGCTCATGAAAAAAATTAAAAATGAATTACCATAAGATCTAGCAATCCACTTTGGAGTGTTTATCCAAAAGAACTGAAATCAGAATCTCAAAGAGATGTACACACTCCTATGTTCATTGCAGCATTATTCACAATAGCAAAGATGAAGAAACACCCTAAATGTCCATTGATGGATAAAGAAAATGTGTTATATGTATGCAATGGAATATTATTCCACCATAAAAAAAAGAAGTCCTAGTATATGTGGCAACATGAATGAACCTTGAGCATATTAGGCTTAATGAAATAGGCTAATCACAGAAGGACAAATACTATATGAGGTTTCTAAAGTAGTCAAACTCATAAAAGCAGAAAGGAGGATAGTGATTGCCAAGGGCTGAGGGAAGGAGGAATTGGAGAATTACTATTCCATAGATAGAGTTTCAGTTATACAAGAAAAATAAGTTCTAGAGATCTGCTCTATAACATCATGCTTATAGTTAACAATACATACCATACACTTAAAAAATTAAGAGAGTAGATCTCATCTGTTCTTAGCATAATAAAAAAAATGTAGACTGAAATATTTTTTAAACTGAACAATAATCTTATACTACATATCAAAACTTGTGAGATGCAGTTAATATGGGGCCCAGAGGTAAATTTATAGTCTTAAATGCATTTATTAAAGAATATAGTTCTGGTAAAGTATGGTTAATGGTAAAATGCTCATCATTCAAACAAATTCTTTGACTCTATAAAACAGCTAAGAAAAGATGTTTAACATTTAGAACCTATAGAGTTTATGGAAATGGCTAGATATTAAAATTATATATATATTTATATAGCAATAGCTGTCCTCTAATTCAGTGATAATCCTTTAGAAAATGTAATTTGTTCATTTTCTTTAAAGATTTATTTGAGAGAGAGAGATAGAGAGAGAGAGAGAGAGAGAGAGAGAGAGAACAAGCAAGCAGAGTGGCAGGCAGAGGCAGAGGGAGAAGCAGGCTCCCCACTGAGCAGAGAGCCGGATCCCAGGACACCAGGATCATGACCTGAGCCACCCAGGTGTCCCCAAATATTATAAAGATATTAATGTCAGTAGGGAACTCATTTCTAATCCCACAGCAATTATTATCAAAATCCTAAAGGACTGAGAGAAAGAGAGAAAAGAGAAGAGAATTAAAAGTGAAGAGAGGAACTTTAGTTATCTACAGTCTTATATAAGTGAATGTTTCTATATTATTTATATAATTAAAGATAAATTTATTTTATTTTAACATTATTGTTATTTTTTAAAGATTTTATTTATTCATGAGAGACACAGAGAGAGAGGCAGAGACATAGGCAGAGGGAGAAGCAGGCTCCCTGCAGGGAGCCTTAAAAATGAGAGAGAGGCAAGGCAGTGCAAGTCAGAGATGTGATGATGCTGTGCTTCTAGCTTTGAGGACAAGATACAGCTTATGAGGTCATAAGACAAGAAATCAGGAAGACTCTACAAGATTGAAAAGGCAAGAAAACAGCCTCTCCCCTAGAGGCGTCAGAAGCAGTGGCAACCCTGCCTACACCTTGATTTTAGCCCAGCGAAACCCTTTTTGGACCTCAGCCTCTCAGAATTATAAAATCGTGTGTGTTGCTTTAGGCTGCCAAACTTGTAATTTGTCACAGCAGCAATAGGAAACTAGCTTAACTCCTTTGTAAGTGCTGTTCAGTTGGTTCTGGACTTCTACTAGGTCATCCAGGTTTATAATGGCAGATTTTGTACTATGCCAGTATCACCTGAGGATTTACTCTGTGGGGTTCCTCTAAGACAGCAAAAGAAACAAAAATGGTAAGCCCTGGATATTATGATTCCACTGGGGTTAAAATTGCATATGAAACCATATAGCCCAGGTCACCATAGTATTTAATGAGCAACTTTGGAAGACTTAAATATTTTAACAATGCAGAGCACTGGGCTAGTCATTAACCAAATTTGTAAATGTAAGACCAAGGGTTAGTGACTATTTATAAATCAGGCATAAAGCATAAAGATTAAAGATCATTAGCCAGGTGTGAAGAAAGTTCTGTTTAAGTTACATCTACACATATTTTACATTTTGTCACCAAAAGGACTTTGAATTTGGTCTTCAGTTAATCTTTTTCTAAGAAGGATGATAAACTTTCCTGTGTGTTCTGCTTTTTTAGAGTTAATCCTATCTACTATAGAGAGTGACCTTAAACTCAGACCTTATGTTATCTGTTGAGGCATGAAATTATATTATTGCATTACACGTTTTTGTAGGAAATTGTATTTGTTTTGATGTGCTTCTAACAGGAAATTGTGTTTAGTTATCTAAGCTTTAATAGACCCCTTAGCACTTATGATGATTTTGTCACTGACTCCTCACTAATTTTATTTCATAAATCTACCAGGATATAAGGGACACAAACTCAGTGTGTCTTTTTTTTTTTTTTTCAATACAGATCCTTTAAAAAATCACATAAAATTGTGTAATTCATACAATTCATAACATAACAACTTGTTTCCTTAACTATATCATCTCTTTCTTTGTGTAGCTATTCATGGCCTGCTATGTGGCTGTGAGAGATAACAAACAGGATGATTCTCAACTGGGGCAGGTGTGACTCCTGTCAGAAGCAAAAGAAAATGACGTTTGTTTAAAATTTTAGAGATAACACCTTTTTTGTTTATTGCTCTATATATGTTGTAGCTCTTATATATGCCTATTAATATATTAGATCTCATAATGAGTTTGATAAAGCACACATTTTGCTAAATATCATTTTCAATGTTACCTTTATGACACATAATGAACAAAGAAATCCTTCAGAAATGCTGGAATTGAAACTATACGATGAAAAAGTGTCTAGCTGACCCAGTCGGCAGAACATATGATACTTGATCTTTGGGTTGGGAGTTTGAGCCTCACAGTGGGTATAGATTACTTAAAAAATAAAATCTTAATTAAAAAAACTCTACAATGAAAAAGAATTCAGAAAAAATAAAACTAAAAGTTGACTTCCCTTTTTTTTTTTTTTTTTTTTTGACTTCCCTTTTAATGAAAAAATAATCGTTTAATAAATCATATGTTTGTATATAATATAGCCATGCAGTTCACACCCAGGTAATATATATGCATATAGATGTACACAGGTGATGGTTTCCCTCACCTTCTCCTTTTCTTTAAGTTATATTTTCCATGACAGATGTTGGCTTTTTTATTATCCTCCTAGAAGGTCTACTTTTCACTCCTTACAAAGGGAAACCCCAAAGGGGAAGCATGGCATTACTCCCAGGATTCCTATGAACTAGAAAGAGAAGTCTCAGTTATCAAAACGGATTTGAATTAATACAGTGTCAGAATGACCCACAGGCTGCTATGTGGAGGGCTTGGCCCCATATAATCAGCCAGCAGGTGATCTGATGGTTTTCTTTGCTGTGAACTATGACCCGCCAATCTCTTTGGAGCCCCTTTTATCTATGAACATGAACAAGAACATGGCAACCATGAGGACAAGGAAGCCGTACAGGAGCCAACATGAGGAATTCTAGTCTCAACTCTGCTTCATCTCATTGTGGAATTAGCATACTAGCACTTGGTTCCCAAATCATACTTAATTCTTATCTAATTGATCTCACCTCATCTAAGATAAATAGAGGTAGGGGATGTGAGTCTATGAATCAAAGACATAGTTAATTCATACTTCAGTCCTAATTCCTGTGACACCAAATTCCTCTTGCTCATTGTGTCAGCAAGGCCAAAGGTTACTTGTGCAGAACACAGTAGCCGTCGTGACTCTTCACCTACAGAAATGCTTCTGAAAATGTTAGTCCTATTGTGTGGTGCATAAATTGGAGGCCAGTAAATATTTGCAGAGTTTTGAGTTCCAAACAATTTCAAAGGAGACTCTGAAACAGATAATAATTTGACAAGTCTCCAAGGTCCTGATTTTCCTAATATCTACCCAGATGCTTGAATGGTGTTTGTAAATCCCGATTAAACAAGAGTAATGTGAACACTGTCGTGACTGGAAACATTCCAAACTATGGGAGACCCTACAGTCCTTTACTCCAAATCTAGTAAGTTCTGCAGCTAATTATCACTCACTAATTTCCTGTTTGGGCTTAATGAAATTATAATCAAGGACTTTCTATTGTCTTATTTTCTAAGTCTATGTTCTGCTTTCTTTTTTTATATAATACGCATTTGTCTCCATTACTAGTAAGCTAAGCCTCTGAAGTTTTAACTCTATTTGTCCTACTCTTATCTTGTCCTATCAGCCCTGTGGCTATACACAAAGTGCCAAATTAGGCTGTAAAATAATAAATGTTAATCTTTTGAAAGTTACAAACCTCGCGAGAATCTGACAAAGACCCTAGTTATACAAGAATACATACGTACTCTTTTGTATTTATTATAGCCATATAACAGATTATTTCAGAACTTAGGGTTTAAAGATATGAATTTCAAATTCTTTCTCTTCCAAGCTATAGTATCATCATTTGCTAAATCAGGATATTAAACTTGTAAAAATATATTTTAGCCTGTGAGCTCATTATATTTTTTATAAATAAGATCTTTTTATACTTTGCCTCCAATAAGAGTATGTTTCAGAGTTAAAAAAAAAAAACCAAAACCCTGATAAATAAGTAAGATCTAACCTCAGAGTAAGGTAGGAGGAAAGAAGTATTTTTACAGGTAATCTGTTTGTGAATGTTTTACTAAATAATTTCTTTATGATTTTTCTCTAATTCTAGTATAATTTCTTCTATGTAATTGTAGCCAAAATTTTAGAAACATCTATCGATCTAGTTTCTAGACACTGATTATCTCTAATGAGGGATGGAATTATTGTATGCTTAATTGAATGCAATCCCTGAGCATCCTGAAGGCTGTTATCATTCCTTGTCTAGGGAAGTTAGCAATATGTCACCTTCTACATGACTTATTATTATGTTTTTAGAATATGTTCATAACATAGAATTTTCTGCTGCTGGACTTTTCTTGTGTTCTTTGTGTGTGTGTGTGTGTGTGTGTGTGTGTGTGTGTGTGTGTATACACAGCTATATAACTCAGTATCTTAAAGTGTGGACAAAAGCAAATTTTTAGTAAGTCTCTTTTCAAACCTACTTTAGATCGCAATTGAATAAAGATGGCTCTAACAACAAGCTCGCTACAACAAAAACATTACCAAGTCCCAGCTAATGGCTAAGTTAAGGTAACTTCATTCTGAAAAATTTCAGTCCTTGCTCAAATATCATTCTCTATGGCCGATTTCCAAACTGGTTGTGACCCCAGTACACCTGAGGACTATGACACATGCCCAGCATCCCAGCAGTGTACCTCACCTGGCTGGAAGATGGAAGAGAATAGAGGTGGTGTCAGTTAAGAATCATTACTCTGGGGCAGCCCTGGGTGGCTCAGCAGTTTGGCGCCTGCCTTCTGCCCAGGGCATGATCCTGGAGTCCCGGGATCGAGTCCCACATCAGCCTCCCTCTGCCTGTGTCTTTGCCTCTCTCTCTCTCTCTTTCTCTCTGTGTCTCTCATGAATAAATAAATAAAATCTTAAAAAAAAAAAAAAGAAATCACTATTCTGTAGCAAAATACTATTTTCTTGTGTCCCATGTCATGTTATATGAAGGAATATAAGATATTGGCTAATTATGGAAGGAATTTCATTTCCTCACCATGCCAAAAAAGGGAAATGAGTCAAAGTATTGCCTCAATTAGTAGGTCATAATATAAGTGCTTTGGGGGATAAAAGTTTTTCTTTCTTTAAGAAAAAAAAAATCCTGTAGATTTACATATTAGAAAGCTTGGTTGATCATACTTAACTTGCAAATATACCACGTCTTTATAATTATTATTCAGTGATATATTGGAGTCAATACACAGCACTCTGTTTCCAAGTAGGACACACCCTACAGAGTTTGGAAATAAGCTTAAGAAACAAACAGCCTATGTTTGATACCATATGTCATCCATATGTAGAAGTATCATCCCAAGGAGATGATATGTAAATCTGCACCTGGGAAAACTTAGGTAGTCTTCCCATCCAATCTAATCTTTGAAACCAGGACATAACTTAATTACTCAGTTATTTGGTAACATGTCAGGCATGAGGAGATGATAAATGTGACCCGGAGAGGAAGAATCAATCAATTTTTTTCTCCATCCTGGCTACTGGAAATTTCAAGCTTAGATTTACAATCTTTCTCCATCAAGCATGCGGGATTTCTCAGACTATTTTCCATGCAAACATAAAGTTTTTCTCCTCCCCTCTTTTTTTTCTGTCCTTGAATCCCATATTTCTAATTTCTTATTTTCTAATTTCCTATCCCATTTAAAATCTTAAAGGTCTTCTCTTAGTTTATTGTATGTATTCTCACAAACAATTTAATACCACATATTAAAATTAGAACCATTCGTGCTTAATCCAGTTCCATCCAGAAGGGGGGTGTTCTCTAAAGACCAGATGTATTTCTATAAGGTGACCTTAAGCATCTAACATTATTTACATCCTTACAGAACCTGAGCCCTCCAGACTCTTAAAGATTGAGTCCAACTGCATTGAGACCATGCAAACACCTACCTGGAGTCTAGATTCTTCACCAACCTTTGGGCATTAATGCACATTGCTCCATAGAGGAGGAGACTGCACTGACCAGTAGACAAAAGTCTTCTGGTAGGCTTGACCTAATTTTCTTTGTAAATTTTAAAGATTGGCATTCCAGCCCATTTGTTACTTTCTTCTGAGTCTGATTTGCATGCATCACTTCTCTAAAACCTTACCAATTTAATGATCTGATAGAATTTTGTTGTTGATTGTGTGCATTGATTTGTGTTGATTGTTGATTGTGTGAAGCCTTTGTTCTGGACCCAAAGCCCTGTGTTCTGTGGGCTCCCAGAGCAGCTAGAAAACTATGCTTTGGCTCCATTTCACTTAAAGGGAAAAACAAAACCCAAAACTTCATTCCACCTCTACATTCACTATTAAAACATTTTGGAATGCCATTAAGTTTAAATGTTTCCCAGCACAAAATCCATTCCTAAGCCACTGGCCAGGAAAAGGGTGAGATTTACCGCAGACAGCAAAAATACAAAACAACTGTGTTTAGGTCTGAAATCTACTCAAGTAGTCCAGTCTCTGGCTTTTTGTTTCCTTTGCGAAAATCTTACTTATTTGGGCATCTTGTTGAATAATCAGTGAGATGCCTCTGACTGGTAGGCTTATTCATTCCTTCATCCAACAAGCATTTATTGAGAATCTACTGTGTGTTGAATGCTGTGCTAGATGCCATATCCTGCCTTACAGAACAAAAAAAGTTGAGTGAGGAATTCAGATACTTTAAAAGTGCGTAAGTAGGGATGCCTGGGTGACTCAGTGGTTGAACGTCTGCCTTTGGCTCAGGGCATGATCCCAGGTCCCAGGATCGAGTCCCACATCGGGCTCTCTGCAAGAAGCTTGCTTCTCCCTCTGTCTATGTCTCTGCCTCTCTCTCTCTCTCTCTGTGTGTGTGTCTCTCATGAATATATAAATAAAAAATCTTTTAAAAAAAGAAATACATAAGTAAATGTGTTCTTATATACTGTGATAAGATACGGGAGAAAAAATGAGTTGGATATTCAAGTAGAAAATAAGCTGGGGGTGAAGTGGGGTGGTGCCACTATTAAAGCCAGAGCACATCCCTCTCCCCACCAAAGGATATCCAAAGGATATCTTTTCCCTGGGCATCTAAGGTATGTGCCCATTTGATTGAGATAGTTCTAGTTAATGCTGCTTGTCTTAGCATAATTATTAATAGAACCTCCTTTCCCACTAAAAGTATTCCAGTTAAGATAATAAATTATATGGCCACACTAATTTTGAACAAAGTGGAAACTTAGCAAACCACTTGGTCCTATAAGGCATAATGACTTCTAAGTACTTTGGAAAACATCCTGAGGTGAAGATAAGCATTAGTAGTGTAATGGGCTGAGATTAACTTCGTTCCTGGCTTGATTGCAGGGCCAAATCACAGCTTCAAACATAATGTATTTAAGGGCATGAAATCAATGTTGAGGGAAGAGAAATGAAGGAGGGACTCTTCGGGAAATAAAATTTGAAGCCTTTTCAACATTGTGAAGATAGAATTAGCAGAAGAAAAAAATCCCTAGACCCTCGGCATCATGGACACCTAGAAACTTTTTTATATGAAAGCGGAGAGCAGAATGTAATCATGAGAGATGTAAGCTGAAGGAACCTTGGAAGTCGGCTTATACAGATGCCCCTTTTTCTTAAGAAAAGAAAAAGAAAAAGAAAGAAATGTGAATGGTGTACTTGGAGATTGAGAATCTCTGGATCATATAATACCCAAAACAAAGGCTATGGACATGGGCCACCTGTGTGACAGTAGGAGCTCCTGACACACATTTTCTCTGCACCTTGGTTTCTTCAAACTGAATCCCAGAATCATAACACCCTCACTGCTATCTCCCAGGGTTGTTATGAAGATTAAATAAAATCATAGAAACTGAAAAGGGCTTTGTAGATTTAATTGTTGTGAGGGACACATCCACTCGCTTACCCATGTTCTAAGCAGAAAGGTCTTTTTTTGTTTGTTTGTTTTATTTATTTATTCATGAGAAACACACACACAGAGAGAGAGAGAGAGAGAGAGAGATGGAGACACAGGCAGAGGGAGAAGCAGGCTCCAAGCCGGGAACCCGACGTGGGACTCAATCCCAGGTCTCCAGGATCACACCCCGGTGTGAAGGCGGCGCTAAACTGCTGAGCCACCGGGGCTGCCCAGAAAGGTCTAATGTTACTATAAAAATGTAGCAAAAAGTCTCTATGCCTTTTTGAGTTGAGTAAAGGGGACCCTGATTCACAGCTTTCTATTCCTCCCTGCTCTGATCCCCCAGAATTCACCAAGTCAGATATAAATAACAGAGGGTAATTAGGCAATTGACAAAAATTAGGGCTTTACTCACACTCTGGTTTGGGCCGCGGAGCCATATCTATAAAAGATATTCTGCGCCATGGTCACTCAAATGTCTTCCCTTTTAAGGTGGGATAACTACAAAGCCAAACAGGTTTAGCAACCATCGCTCAGGAATAAATGAACACATTTGAAACAAGGAATATAAAGTGAAGAGTGAAATCTGAGCTTCCCAAAGAAACACAGTCATGCAGATTAGAGTATGGCATGAACACTGCAAATGGCCACACTGACATGGCAAGAGTGGGACTCTTGAAAACCCCTACCCAGAGGGGCCAGTGTTCATTTTCAAGCTGGGTAAAATATTCTAGAATAAGTACAGAGATCTTTTAAAACCTTTACCAGGAGTTAAGTGAATCTGGTGAACATATTAACGAGTTCCGGCAGGCTAGGCCACAACACCGGGACAAATATAATAGAAGTGGATCTTTCGCTCGTGGAAATATCCAAGTCAGTGCTTCTGGTTTGGGAGTTCTGCACTAGTGCCTCAGGGCTGCCCTTCTGTGGCCCGGCCTACCCCTAGGGCCTTGCCGTATGTTGCATCCAGCCTATCCAGCCAGTGAAAGACTGGGCAAAGACCGGAGCAAACACAGGCTTTCTTAGAAAGCCATGGCCCGGAAACAGCACAGCATTTCCTCTCACTTGTCTGGCTCTCCAGCTCAAGGCCACTCCCAGCTCCAAAAGAGTCTGACAAAGGAGTTGTAGTTGGGAAGAAAAGAAGAGCATGAATTTTTATAAACAGCTAACACTGTCTGCAACAGATAAGTTTTCTAGTCACTTAAATTCTTTACCAGGGCTGGCAGTAGATTGGCAGCAAGACAAAGAAGGGACATAGACTATGAAATGACCCACTTCCATTTTTTAGGTTTCTATGAGACATTGTGCCCAACGGAACCCCCAGTTTTTTACAGAGCTGACAAAGCATGAACCAGGGACAGAGTGTTACTCCACTGGCAAATCCTTTGTCTCATCACTCATAGTAAAAGGGATTCTTTTAAGGTGGCCTTGTGATAACATTAGAGAAAAGTCTTTGGCCAGAATATGGGCAGATCCATTCCTGTGACTGATCCATTGGCTTCCTAGAACTTTTCATTTGAAAAGTTTATATGCCTTGGCAATGATGTGCAGTAAGCACAATTTTCAACCACAGAGAGTTTTAGGAACTCTAGAAGCTGAGATCTTTTGGGCCCAAAACCAATTTAAGTTGTGCTCCTACTTTTCTCATTATTCTGGAAGGTGATTCCTGACTTAGCCACAAACTGCTTTAGAAGTGGAAAGACCATTCAGGAAGGACGAAAGTCGAAAGTCAGGGCTTGGCAGCAAGGCCTAGTGTTTAAACAAAAGACAATACTACAGGAAATTGTGAAACCACCAATTGTCAAGTAGATGGTGTGAAGATGGAGAATAGTACTAACACTACGAGACTCTGGGAGAAAAAGGGACTTCTCAGCTACGGTGTCCCTGATTTTCTCTTTCTTAAATGAGGAAAAATAGAATTCCTTGATTTAATCTTTCCTTAACTGAGAATTAAGAGAATGATATACAATAGACTTTAAACAGAACAAGAAGAGAAGTCCCAGGGTGTTTTAGGATAGAACATGGCAGAAGGTGAGGCCTTGTCCAATGGGCTGGTCCTTTGTCCATTGGCATCATGGAGATACCAGGCTTAACTCTTCTCCACCAGGGGAACCAGACTCAGAAATAGACCTCTGGGGCACCTGGCTGGCTCACTTGGTAAAGCATGTGACTCTTCATCTTGGGGTTGTGAGTTTCAGCTCCACATTGGGCATAGAGATTACTTAAAAATAAAATTTATAAGATACAGACTTCAAATATCAGAATAATTTCTCATCACACTGAATTGGGAAACATAGCTTGGATCTAGCCACTGGAAAGTTGCTTCAGACTAACTGACCTGCCCACCCACTTGCAAGATGACTCATCTGAAAGGGAGTTCCCCAGAGCCTCTGGGAAGGGTCTAGGAGAGAGGCAAGGGGAGGGATGTGGGTACATGGAGGGAAGAGCAGAAACATGAGAGGTTGAGAGTTTAGGAAATGACAGTTGACTTTAAGAGGCTTGTGGTCAACTGTGGAACAGAGATCAAAGGCAGAATGAATTTGGTCCCAACTTTTTTTTTAAAGATTTTATTTATTTGTTCTTGAGAGACACAGAGTGAGAGGCAGAGACATAGGCAGAGGGAGAAGCAGGCTCCATGTGGGTAGCCTGATGTGGGACTTGATCCCAAGACTGCGGGATCATGACCCAAGCCGAAGGCAGATGCTCAACCACTGAGCCACCCAGGCATCCCATGGGCCCAACTTTGATAAAAATTGGGGCTTTGCACTCAGGCCTGAGAGGGTCCAGCTGAGGGCAGGCAGGAGGCTCATGAACCCTGGCTGGTTCTGCATTCCACATTCAGGAGGCTAGGTAAGAGTGAACAGCGGAAAGCAATTAACCAGGAGCATGTGATTCTCACCGGGGACTGTGGGATTGGCAGCAACTGCTGGCTGGGCTGGGTTACCGTTCTCCACGGTTAGCAGTGTTGCAAAGAAGAATTATTCATGACACTCGTTAAAGAGCAGTGAGGCAGAGTATTCAGAGGGACAATCGGGATAGACTAAGGGACCACTGCAATTCAGTCTTGCGATAGGGCAGAGAGATTGGGTTCAACTCTAAATACTGCAAGGAAAAGTGAGAATGTAGAGTCAAGGAGCAGGATAGGGGTCTGCGTATGGGAAATCATTAAGGAAACATCAGAAGTAAGAAGAGATTCTGGTTAAATTGACCAAATCGGATTCGTGCTAAAGGTAGGCCAGGATGATTACACTTCAGCGGGGGCCATGTTGGGGAGTGAGGAATGTCATCCAATAACCAAGGTGATTAGGTATTGAAGGCATGAGATTCCGCCTAACTTGTCTTAGCAGGATTCTTGCGAAAATTTGACAATACAGAGGTGAACATGGAAGTCCGTAAATTGAGGCCTAATTGAAAAGAGCTCAGAGGAATATGAGGAGAGTCTAGCCCTGGAGAGAATTTTTGTCAGTAGACACATCTCCAGCAGTCTCAGAATAGGGAGCTGTGATGGAAGCCCCAGCTCCTGCAGCTGACCAGATGGCCTGCAGCTGTCACTCAATGTGAATTTGCCTCAGTCATTTTTCAAAATATTTGAGGCCTTTAATATGTATAAAACATGATTAGGTTGAACCATATAAAACTGCCAAGTGGTTTTTTTTTAATATTTTATTTATTTATTTGAGAGAGAGAGAGTAAGCATGGGGAGAGGGAGAAATAGGCTGCCCTGCTGAGTGGGGAGTCCAATGCAGGGCTGGATCCCAGGACCCTGAGATCATGACCTGAGCTGAAGGCAGATGCTTAACCAACTGACCCACCCAAGTGCCCTGCACTATAAGTTTTGAAGTTAACAGCTGTCAACATCAGTGATTTTACATGATTGAATTTATTGTTGAAGCCGACCCTTGTCATGTTCCACTTCAGGATTAGGGAACCCCCCGGCTCCTCCAAAAGGTCATAGGGTTTCAACTCTTCTCAGAGTACCAAGAATAACCCTGACGATAGTGGACACTGAAATCCTCTGTAGTTCTGTTACCATGGATGATAGAACACTTTCCTGGTGTGGTTAATTCAGTGACCTAATCAGACTTTTAAACCCTGAAATTAGAACCCAAACTCCACCTGCCTCACTGTTAAGAAACCACCTCACACCCCATCTCAGAAAAGAGGATATAGGGTGAGAATTTCAGCAATTTCCCACCCAGACACTACATATTTCTCTCAAATGAATTCTCCCAGATTATGTAGAAGTCTTTGATTATATTGCTAAAGAATCAACTTAGAAACATCCATTCTGATTATGTTATATTGAGCCACAATACAAATGGGTGGCAATTCTCAGAGTTAAACTCTCATACTGGAGACTGCTATGACCCACCTCGCCTGCCTACTCCTGCTAGGTGATCTTACTGAAATATCAACCTCAACAGGTCCTTTCTGTGATTTAAAAGCATCAAACACTGTGGCTTGGTTTAGGGATCCCATCACTGCAAGATCCACACCTCCTTCCTTTCCCTACCTCTCCAGTGTTACCCATGGCAGGCTCTCCTTAGCCATGATCAATTACTTTGGTTCCTGGGGATCCCTGGGTGGCGCGGCGGTTTGGCGCCTGCCTTTGGCCCAGGGCGCGATCCTGGAGACCCCGGATCGAATCCCACATCAGGCTCCTGGTGCCTGGAGCCTGCTTATGTCTCTGCCTTGTCTCTGCCTCTCTCCCTCTGTATGACTATCATAAATAATAATTAAAAAAAATAAATTTAAAAAGAAATTACTTTGGTTCCTGGAATGCATCATGCATATTATGCTTTTCCACACACTGATTCTTCAGCCCGTAAGGTTTTTTTTTTTTAAACTTTATTTTTTATTTATTTTTTTAAATTTTTATTTATTTATGATAGTCACACAGAGAGAGAGAGAGAGAGAGGCAGAGACGCAGGCAGAGGGAGAAGCAGGCTCCATGCACCGGGAGCCCGACATGGGATTCGATCCCGGGTCTCCAGGATCGCGCCCTGGGCCAAAGGCAGGTGCCAAACCGCTGCGCCACCCAGGGATCTCCCCGTAAGGTTTTTTGTTGTGTTTTTTTTTTTCCTGTCAAGACTTTACTTTTTTTCTCTTCTAAGAAATACTTGAGTAAGACGCCCCTTCTCAATGGTCCCACAACCTCTTACACCTCTCTCTTTGCTTTTATCCCACCATGTAGTTCATCTTAATTTACTAACCTATGTAATGCACAGGACGTTATAGGAGTGTATACAATGCATTTTGAGTCGGAACACCACAAAATAACTTGTACTCAAAATACTAGTTGAGAACACTTGTCTACAGGTTTACAATTTAGCTTCCTAGACCCTAAAAATGTATGAATATATCTGATTTGTGCATAGCTACACTTTATAAAACTATGAAAGTTTGCAATTTAAGTTCAACTTTGCTAATTATTTGTGTGCATTGAAACAGTCCTTCTGAATGGCTTTGATCATAGCAGACAATTACTGAGGACCTACTCTGAGCCAGGCACCATGCTAAGTGTTATCTGTTGCTGGCTGAATCCTTGAGACAACTCTGAGTTCTCATTTTAAAGATGAGAACAGTGAGATTCTCTTCAATTTATTGGATTGACAAGGAGAGGCTTTGTATGTTCTGTTGGTTTGAGTTTTCACCTGAATTGCAAGTGAAGCACTAACATGTCATATCTTGAAACATATCGCATCTTGGCATAGAAATGTAAATATTTCAATCTTCAAGTAATTCAACTTGTATCTACTTCTTTTTCCTGCCCCATCTACTCTATTTTGCTTCAATAAGCACTTGGTGACCTTTCTCCTAATTTGCTAGTTCTTGGGATCTTCCTTTTCCTTCAGTTTTATTAAGAAGCTAGGAGCCTAGAATTGCTGCATGGCAATTGGAGCTCTAGTGCTGGCCATATCACTCAAGAGGCATATCCCTGCCTGGTGGATTTTCGATGGCAATAAAATCAGGTGACAGGAAAGTGCAGAGAAGATGAATGGCTTGAGCTGATGGGCAGCATTTGGAACTGGGTTTTGTTTTCTTCAAGAAATGCAGTGTCATTTTTCTTCGTCTTCTCCTGTCTCTGCTGAGACAGTCTAGGGGATGTCTTTTAATGTGAAAAATTGAGTAATGGCTTCATAAGGAGAAGTCCTGAGAAAATGCCTCCTGGATCCCAAGTTAGCTTCAATTCACGTGAGCTGCTTCACAGAGTGATGTTTGTTTTTTTTTTTTTTTTCATTCAATTAAGCCTCAATTATGACCCAGGAAATCAGCCTCTGAACTAAATGGGAATCGCAGGTAAGAAATAAACAAAACACTCTATGCTTTTGCCTTGGGCGTCTTCAGATCGGTTGTTTCCTCTTTAAGGAGTTCTGATGCAGTGGTCACTTGTAGGTTTTCAGAATCTTCTCTGAAGCTATAAATAAGAAGCTTCAGTGTTATTTGCCTAGAGCTCGAAAAAGGATCCAGGTGAGGTTATAGCATGCACATGTGCATACTTATGCCAGCCAAAAGCTAAAGGAAACTGAAACAGGCAGTAGTCTTAAAACCCAATAAAATCCAAGTGTTGCAGTAATTATTTGCAAGCGTTAAATGATTGTGTGCATCAAGTAAAATTTAAAAATACAACACCAGGCTGCCCTTTACTTGCTCACCCCAACCCTTTGCCAGCACAGAAATTAAGGCATCAGCTCCAGGCATCCCTACTCAAGTGGGGCTTAGCCAGAGCCACCTTTCTGATGATTAGAGTTGCCTGTGAAACTGTATAAACCTGCATATTCTTCCCTACATATTCTGATTCCTGGTCTAGGAGAATCTATACTTTTTTAAAGCTCCATATATGGTGCACCCTACTGGCACATAAACCAGAAAGAACCTGCAGCAAGCTCCCTCTTGAACCACCCTTTCTCTTGACATTTAAAAAGAAGAAGGAGGAGAAGAAGATGAAAAAGAAGAAGATGAAGAAGAAGGAAAAGATGAAGATGAAGATGATGAAGATTCCAATACCCTGAACAAGTCTCGAACTGCCAGGAGACTCTGAGGATTCTTAGCATTTCTTTTGACTTCCTGATACTTGCTTTGCCTTCTGAATTAAGCAAATCAGGTTTTCCCAACCTGCAGTGGGAGTTTTAACCTCTTGTTCCTCGAAAGAACATTGGTATCATCTGCATTTTGAGGAACCTGTTATAGATACCCAGTCTCAGGCCTCACCCACTACTGAGTCAGAATCTGTGTTTTAACAAAATCTGCATAGTTTGGCTGGCATGTTGAAGTTCGGGCAGCTCTCCTCCGCCTCTCTATCTCTGATAGGCACCTAGTTGGTTTTTATAGGTGAGCCTAAGCCATGCTCCTCTGGCTAGCAACTTTGCCTGAAAGTCTGTGCAGTTCTAAATCCCTCCAGGCTCGGGCCTGTCCATTTCTTCTAATACAGAAAGAATAGAAGCTTGACTTGAATGCTGAGCTGTTGATCTGAACCCTACTGTTTGCCTACAAAAATCCCAGATATCAACATGGTCCTCCTCTAGCCTGTTTCCATCAGGATCATTTCTAGCTGGGTTTTGCTGGCCTTGTGGCAGGGACATGCTATTAAATGTGCAGAACACTTCTGAAGACAGCCATTTGCTTAAAATTCCATCTGTTAGCTGTGCTCCCTCTCATGGAATGGAAGATACCTCTCAAGTCACTGGATACAGGCATGAAAATGGGTGACAGCTATGTTATTGTGCTTTATCGTTCATAGTCCCATGCTAACCAGTAGTCAGTCTATCCTTACACAGAGGATACAGAAAACTATAGCACCAAGAAATTATTAATGTTGATACTAAGACTTGGGGAACCTAGGTGGCTCAGTTGGTTGTGTCTGCCTTTGGCTCCTAGGAGCAAGCCCTGCATCTGGCTCCCTGCTCAGTGGGCAATCTGCTTCTCCCTCCCCTTCTGTTGCCTCCCCTGCTTGTGCTCTCTTGCTCTCTCTGTCAAATAAGTGAATAAAATATTTTTTTAAGAATGTTGACACTAAATCAAAATTCTAAATGAATTACATATTTGGTTAATTAACAGTTTCCTATAAGAATTTGCTCAAATAGTGCCATTTGATCTGAGGAGTGAAGTACATGTCCTTGAAATATTTGAAATACTGATAGAGGGTAAATACTAAGAAATTGAAATCTGAGCTGTTAAAATATCCAATTAAAAAATGTCTGATTATGTCTCTCTTGATTACTCACTCAGTTGAAAGTTTAATAAAAAGGATTATCTGCCTCTCAATCTGGGAACTTGCTATGCTCTGGTTACTTTAATGGTGGAGAAGGACTATTTCTCAAATTACATTTCCTGAAAATCTATGTGCCAGATGTTGTGTACTCAAGATACAGCGATGAGTAAGACATTGTCTCTGCTCTCACAGAGGTTATAACCTACCAGAACAAGGCATGTAAATAACAGTAATATGACCAAGTTCTATGAAATTTTTCATGGCTATAGGAATGTTTCCCAAAAGGAGGATCTCTTCTGTCTTGGGAAGGCTACCATTTCATATAGGATTTTCTTAAAGGATTTTCTAGACAGAGGGAATAGAACAGTAACAGAATGAAAACATGACATAAGTATGCCATATTCACAGATCTATGGGAAATTTAATATGCTTGGAGTTTAGTTTGTGAAGAGAAGCAGGCAGATGGTGCTGGAATGGTAGGTATAGGCTAGTCTGACATGTTTAGGTTTTTGGACTTCTTTTCCTCTGGGTTGATGAGAAGCCATCAAATATTTCTGAGCGGTGAAAAATATTAGTTCCTGGGTTAAGCCTATTTACATAAATTAATTCACCTGATTCTCAAAACAGCTCTATGGGTAAGTAGCATCCCAGTTTCAAGGTGTGGAAGCGGGTTTACTGTTTCACAGCTAACAGGTGGCAGAGTATGGAGTCAAACCAATCTGTGTTAATAAATTCACAAGCTAACTAGAGATTCAGGTCTATCATAGATAAACCAAACAGCAAGTAACCAAGGCCCATGCTATGTGATGATGATTATAACAGCAAGAGGAGTGGAGGTGGTAGGGTGGCAGGTGGGGGGAGTCTTCTTCATAGGTTGCAGCAGTCAGAGACCTCTGCATGGCAAGGGTGGGACTGGCTTGGGACTGCAGATGGAAAGTGAGGAAAGCTTGAAAAAAAAAAAAAAAAACGGAATCTAAGACAGTTAAAACCTTTCAGAGGACCACGCTGTCCCACCCAGTCTGTGTATGCGCTACCCTCTTCCCTCACTGCCCCCTATCCTGGTCAAAGCCTTTGCTTGCTCTTTTCTCAAATTTTCTTTCTTTGACCATTTCTCTAGCCAGGACTGGAGAGCAGGGAGGAGGAGAGGAGGGGGATGGAGAGAGAGAGGAACTTTTCCTTGTCTTCTATGTATATTACCTTGTCTGGAAGGTAGAAATCTTGTCTATGCCATGGGAGAACTCTGTGCGCTGGACCCTCCTGGTTTTTCATATGCTAAAAGGGAAATGAGTACCTGAACTACCACCCCAAGCTGGTTGATGTGGTTATTCTTCTTGCTAGAAAATCCTGTGCATATTGGGAGATGTAGAATACACTGTCTCTACTGGCTTTCCTTTTGTAACCAAATCTTAATCTTCCTCTAGGCAGATGGATTCCTCAGGTGGATTAGGGGAAAATTAATGTGCACACAGATGTGGCAAAGAAAGCTTATTAATTATAAAAATTTTCCCCTTGTTTTTATCATGGGTGGTTTCTTTAAGAAATATTTTAGGATCGTGGAAAAATGCCAAGCCGCTAGAATGATGTAAATTTACTTGAAAAATGTCATTTTGATCCAAATTCCAGTTACCCCTTACTTGAGATAGAGCTGCAGATTTAGGAGTATTTGCAAATACCACGTCTTTCCATTAAAATGAAAGCATTCCCACAGTTGCTATATACTCAGTCACACTTTCTCAATATAATATGTGCTAATGCCCATTCACCTCAGCCCAAATTTTATATATAGCCTTATTCCAAAAATAAAAGTATATTCTTACAAAATTTATATGGACATGTGTACATACATGTATATAAGGATATACATACATCCTCACATATAGGGATATATGTACATATATAGGATATTTACACATATTTAAGGATATATGCACACCTATATAAGGATATATATATGCACACACCTAATAAGGATATATATAAATACACATACACTTATATAAGGATATATATATATATACACATACATATAAAGATATATATATACAGACAAATGCACCTGTCTTTATATATATGTACCCATATAAGAATATGTATGCATATACCTATATAAGGACGGATATATACACGCATGTATATAAGGATATACACACACATCTACATAAGGATGGATATATACATTCACATGTATAAGGATAGATATATATGTACATATGCACCTATATAAGGAGATATATACTTGCACTTCTATAAGGATGGATAAATATATGCACTTATATAAAGATGGATATATACACACACAGATATAAGGATATGTATATACCCTTAAAGTCTGCATTTAAGTCTATGTCCATATCCATCAAGAAATATATTTTAATCTGTCTTACTCATTGTATTTATTTGATACTGAAATAAATTAATTATGAGCCATTCTAATGTGGTGAGTATGTTTGAGCTTTAAGTCACAACTTTTTGTCTCTTTGACGGATTTCAATGATTTTCACTCATGAGCTGTTAATTAAAATTTCCGGCCCATTTATTTATAAGATTTTCTACTTAAATAGTCCGTTTGCCACATCTGTACCTGTTCAGTTTATTTATGAACAAGAGCCTTTGCATCCATTTCCTGTTCTGCCGCCAAAGTGAACCTCCTGGAGTTATTTTTTTTAATGTGAGTCTCTACACAGCGACAACACAAAGGCATAATGTAAAAAAAAAAAAAAAAAAAAAAGCCTTCTGCTTCTCCTCGCCCATTATCAAACCTGCCTGCACCAAAGATAAGCCAGACCTGGGTTTTATGTTAGTGCATTGCGATTTTGCATGTGCACGTGCGCAAAGTGACAACGTGCAAAAAAGTACAAAGGTGGAGCAGACACAGTGACCTTAGGAAAAGGGGAGACAATATGCACCCAGCAAAAGATGTCATTGTCAGGAGGCGCACGGTAACTTCTGCCCGCGCTGCTGGTTGTGGCGGAGCCTGTAGCGAATGGCGCCCAGCACTGTGAAGCATTAGGTTTTTAGAAGTGAAGTTAAACTGATAAATTAGACCTCATTTATTGAACAGCAGTTAGAGCCGATTGCCTAGGGAGTCGTTTGACACCTTTGAAGACCCTGCTAACTTAATTGGTGATAGTTTGGGGGCTGAAGGAAACATTTAAGCCAGGAGCAGCAGGACACCGTGCCGCATGAAAATGGAGAAGACAAGCATTCTCTCTGACAAGGGGAGTCATATATAGATTTTTGTGTCCATTGTTTTCGCTTATTTGTGTGTGTGCTTTACTCAGTCAATCAAATATAATTGACACCACTGGGTTCTGTTGTTTTGTAGATGACAGGAACTAATGCAAGGGGAAAAAGCTGGAAGTAAACTTCCCCCTGAAAGGCTGTGAAAAGGTTTTTCCACCCAGCCATGACATTTTTTGCTCAATTGTATTAATTGATGTAGTGACAAGGCACTTGGAAAGATGATGGATACTGATCACTGCACCCTTTTTAAGGCTGGGTTCTATCTTGCTATTAGCATAAGCACTTGTTTGTGCAAGGAATGAACAGTAGCCAGAGAGAACAAAAGAAGGAAGACAGCAGCCTACCTGTGATACACACCTGATGGAGGCAGAGCATTGTGTTGGCTGTGTACGGGAGCCAAGACTACATTGGAGATGAGCGCTCAAAGCCAAACTCAAAACTTTGAACTTAACACCTATGCCCCTAGTCCCATGACCTTTGAGAAGGTTCTGCCCCAGGTTTTTATTCATTTGCCCAGGGCAGCAAATGATTGTAAGAGTTCTCTTAGAGTCCCAAGCCAGGATAGAAGACCAAGGGAACCCTACTGGCATTGGGGCACCCTGGAACAAATTATTCAGGCAAGAGGAGCTATAGGCTTCAGGATGCTCATTTCTCAGAGTCAGTGAAAGTGGCAATGATGCGTTAGCATAAGCCACATGGCTTGTGAGATCGTGCCAGGGCTGAAATTGCTTTGACTACTCATGAATAGAGCTCTTCAAAGAAGAACTTGACTACTAAAAAAGGGAGCTATGAGGCAGGAGTCCTTTTTTGTCTGCTGAAGTCTCCCTGAAGGTTGTAAGGATACTCTGTTCATTTGAGGTACCTGGAGCTGTGCGCTACCAGCTTGAGTGTTGCTTGGATCATCTCCCATGTGTAAATCACCTTGAGTTGTCTGAGTTTATCTTAAATGCACAGCACAAGTTTTCACTCACATTCTGAAAGCTTATTTAATTAAAACATTTAATTCCATTAGCTGATAGAATTCATCCATCAAGCACTTTCCATAATTTCTATTGTTTGGCATTTAAGTGTTGGATTGCATCATTCAATATTATAAAATTTAGATGAAGGGTGGAGGTAAGGAAGTATCTATTATCAGTAGCTACATGCATAGTTCAAGGAGGGTGGAAGCCCACTCTTCACTGCTGTTCCAAGAATGTCTCAAGAAAGCATTTTATAAACCTCATCACAGAAGAATTTCTGTAACACATCCTGAGCAGAAACCAAAGTTCAGTTTTCCAGAACAAACTCAGATAGCCTTCCTATTTTTTTTCAGGCATCAGTAGATAGTCATGGCAAGTATACAGGAAAAATCTCTAGAAGGTCTAGTTGTAGTGGGTATTTCACGCTCTTTCTGAGAAAAAATCCATTCATTCATGCACCCATTTACTCATTCCGTCACATGTTTAGCGAGCACGTGCTATGTGCCACATACCGAGGGTATAGCAATGCGGGGGGAAAGGTGGCATCTCTGCCCTCCTAGATCATTCAGTCTAGTGTAAGATGCAGGCATTAATGAGATGAGAATACCCAAGTAAATTTAAAATAAGTTACAAATGAGCCAAGTGCTCTAAATGAACGGTCTTATGGGAGTTTATAATAAGGAAACATTACCTGAACTGAGGATTCAGGGAAGGCTTCACTAAGGAAATAGTGACATGAGGAGGTGGGGCCAGGGCAGGAAGGCAAAAGGACAGTTCAGTCACCAACACATGGCAAGAGGGACTACTTGAGTAGTCCAACTCAAGCCAGGATGGCTGACACCCAGGGAGTAACAGGCAGTGTGGTAGGAGCCATGTGAGGTATGGGCAGAGTAGATAGGAGCTAGACCACACTGAGGCAAACAGCTTTAAAATAATGGTACCCAAACTCTCCTTTCCTTATTGAAATGTTGCTATTTTTGTTTTTGAGATCAGACTAGTGATAGTAGGTTTTCCACATGGCAGTCTGAAGGCCACCTTTCCCACAGAGTCCTAACAATACTTGCTGTAGCCTGAGGCAGAAGGAGAGCAGAGGTTGAGAAGGAGCCTCACAGACTCTCAGGGGCCAAGAGAATCCTGGCTCGCAATGCAGCCACTTGAAGTGAAATGAACCCTTATCCTTAGGCACCTTTGACTTTCTGCCTTCATTTCAATTTGGAAAAAGATTCAGATTAATTGGACAATGAAGAAATTTGCCAGAGGGGTGCGATTTTACTGTAGCAACACAGTGCCATCTTGGACTGTAGCCTCTGTACCACCAAGAAGCAAAATCATTTTTGTTTTTAAGAAATAACATAAGGAGCGAGACTTTTTCTGGAATCCTTGCTCCCAAGACCCTTTTAGAATGGATCTATTAGCAGAGGAACAAGTCTTGGCCATCACTGATTGCTGGCACCTTGGCTGTGGTGACAGCAATGACATAAAAGCAGGGCAGGGGCAGTGGACAGTCCCAGTACCTTGGAGAGAAGCTGCTTGTTAGCACTAGCAGCTCTGCCCACTGTCATCTTTGAATGTCTACAAAAAGCAAAATGTAAAGGCATGAAAGTCATCTGTGACTTGAAATTAAACCTGAGAAAGAAAACTGAACATGAATGTGATCCCCATGGTGATGATACTGCTGGTGCAAAGAGACATGCCTCTCTCTTTGCACCAGCATGCTGCACTGGGCTTGAGCTCCTCTACATCCTCCAACCAGAGACTATGGAACTGACAGTTCACATTTCAGAGGGAAACTGAACTATTAGAAAACACTTTCTTTTTTAAAAAAAAAATTATTTATTCATGAGACAGAGAGAGAGAGAGAGAGGCAGAGACACAGGCAGAGGGAGAAGCAGGCTCCATGCAGGGAGTCTGATGTGGGACTCGATCCCGGGTCTCCAGGATCACGCTCTGAGCCGAAGGCAGACACTTAACCTCTGAGCCACTCAGGCATCCCAGAAAACACTTTCAATAGAGATTAAATCTGCAACACATCTTTGGTGGCAAGCCACGTGGTGTCATATGTGATTGGTCAAGTTTCATTTGTTCACCTACATGCATCCTACCTTTCATGTCAGTCCAGGATTCAGAAGCCACCCATTCCTGAGAAGCCTAAATCATCACTGTCCACCACCCACACTACGTGTTCCTTCCTATCTCCACACATTTACATGGGTTTTCCCTATGCCTGGAACGTGCTCCTGCCCAGTTAGACCCTGCCTGCCATCAGGACCCACCCGAATCCCTTTCTCCTTGGTGTAACCTCTCACTACCCAGCCTACTCTAGTTTCTTTCTCCTTTCTGTAGAATTAGCATTTAGCATGTTCGTTTGATTGACCCAACAAGACTACAGGTGTAACAGGGAGTATACTGGAATGATGATAAGTTATCCGTTGCTGCATAACAAACCACCCCCAAATGTTTAGTGGCTTAAACAACCATGATTTACCAACAACCATTGTTTACAAGTCTGCAGGTCAGGGATATGGTTCTGTTGGTCTGGCCTGGGCTTGGGTGATCTCTCCTGCATTTACAGCAGTCAGCTGCCATATAGATAGATGCGTCTAGTGGTCTTAGCTGGGCTCTCTCAAATCTCTATGGCCTTGGTTTAGGCAACTGGTGAATGCACTCATACTCAGGAGAGCTCTCAATCTAGAGATTGGGTCAGAGGCCTGTTCAACTGGTGAAGGCAAGAGTCCTAAGAGAACAAGGCATAGCTTAACTTGGGCACTGTCACTTCTTCATCCTATTAGCCACATATGTGCACATATGCGTATACAGAAGGGATACAAGTAATGAATAAATAACAACCACAGGACAGTTATGTAAATTCCAAACCCACTTTATATATGACCAGGGAAAAGGCTGTGAGTCCCCTTCTGTCACTAACCTTTGTCTAGATCATCTGCCATTCTCTTCATTGGTTTAGTTCTGTCCATGACACACTAATGCACATTGAGCCACAGCAAAATGGTCACTTACTTAAAACAAGTGCAAATTTTATATTTTCTGTAATTAAATTTCAGACTCTATTACGAGGTTTTCATCGAATTACATATAATGCCTTCTTACAACTGCTATAAAAATCTATGCCAATGCCCAAAAAAAGAAAAAGAAAAAATCAGAAGCATAGCTCAGGTTCTATAGATAGGCCTACCTAAGGTACCTGCATATGCCCTAAACCATCTACTTACCGGATTTCCTCTTAGCTTTTAACAAAAAACAAAAACAAAAACAATGTAACATTTCTTGCTGGAAGCTGCCCAAAAGGCCACAGATCACTTCTTAATGCATACTTTGTCCTTCACATACTCCTTTCCACCTCTCCCCTTACCCTCACCATGGCTAAAATTGTTAACTTTCTGTTTTGTTAGGATTTCACGGTATAACTTCTTAATTCCTATATATGTTCTGGCAGGTATTGTGTTTTATAAAACCCTCTTGTCCATGCTGTGAAACAGTTTGTATTCTCAACAAGTGTATGATTACAAATCTAAATCTTTGGTAATGAAATAGGCTGAGAATGTCCTCCAAACCAGGGAGAATCAGCCAGTTTGAAATCATCATTTCATGACAAATTTTATAAAAGAAAGGGACCAAAAGCCAGAGCTTAAGAATCTAGTGTCCTCCCACTGCTTCAGGTATGGTAGCAGACACCAGAAATGCAATGTTGAGCAAGGTACACATGGTCCCTGTGTGTAAAGAGCATATTCTGGAGGAGGGAAACACATATACACACACACAATCAACAACAAATTCTGGGAAGGAAATCCAAATGGATGACATGATGGACACTGCCTGGTGGCAGTTTTAGGCTGTACATCAGAAAAAGCTTCACTAAGAACATAACATTTAATCTAGGGCTCAAGATTAACATTTAATCTAGGAAACCAGCTAAGCAAAGAGCAGTGAAGGGACACCTGGGTGGCTCAGTAGTTGAGTGTCTACTTTTAGATCAGGTCATGATCCCAGGGTCCTGGGATCGAGTCCTGCATCATACACCCCACAGGGAGCCTGCTTCTCCCTCTGCCTATGTCTCTGCCTCTTTCTCTGTGTCTCTCATGAATAAATAAATAAATAAAATAAAATAAAATAAAACAAAGAGCAGTGAAAAATATATTTGAGAAGGAAGAAACCACTTTTGCAAAGGCCCTACTGTAGATAGAATTTCAGGGTGTTTGGGGAACAGCAAGTGAGCCAGAACTGCACAGTGATGACTGTGTCAGATCTGGTAATCCAGGAAATAGATCCAAGACCAAATGAGAAATGCAAGATACTTATTGGGGGTATTGCCCTTGAAATACAGAAGGGAGAAGAAGCAAGTGAAGGCTATGGGATCCTGAGATCATGATGTGGGTCTAACACCTGGCAGAGGAGAGGGAGAAGGAAGGAGGAAGAAGAGGGAAGAGCCTCAGACTCCCATACAGCCTGGTCTTGGGGGTCTTAGAAGACACTGCCCACTGGAGGGCTTCCATGTGGGGCATGAATAGCCCAGTACCAGTGTCCCTGCTGTGCTGAGTCCTTAGCTGAGAGCAACATGGGGAGAGCATGGCCTCAGCGTGACTGTGGTAGCAGCTGGAGACTCCTGCCAGCAGGTTCTCTCTAGAAGAGAGATCTAAGTGACACACCTCCTTGACTGACCTAGTTGCTTCAGAACTTCTCGGTAAAAGCAACTCAATGCCAACCTGCCAGGAAGAGGGAATCTTAAATTATATGTACTCTATTACTTTCTTTCAGTGATTCCCAGATGGGGATAATTTTGCCCCCCTACCCTACCCTGGGGGAGTATTTGGCAATATCTGGAGATAGTTCAATTCTCATTGTGTGGCTGAGGGAAGGTGTTGGCATCTGGTGAGCAGAAGCCAGGTAAGTTGCTAAGTATCCTACAATGTACAGAATGGCCCTCCACAACAAAGAATTATACGCATGCCTTGTGTTATTGTACTTTGCTTTATTGCACTTCACAGATACTGCTTTTTTTTTTTCCCCACAAATTGGAGGTTTGTAGCAACCGTGCATTGGGCAAGTCTTTTGGCACCCTTTCTCTGACAGCATTTGCTTAGTTTGTGTCTCTGTCTCACATTTGGTAATTCTCACAATATTTCAAACTTTTTCATTCTTAATATGTTTGTTGGGGTGACCAGTGATCTTTGATGTTGCCACTATAAATATTTGGGGCCACCGTGAACCACAACCAGTTGGTAAACTTAACCAAAAATTCTTGTGTGTGTCTTGATTGCTCCACAGACCAGCCAAAGTCTCATCTCTCTCTCTCTCTCTCTCTCTCTCTCTGTCTTTCTCTCTCTCTCTCCTCAGCCTCCCTGTTCCTGACACCCAACAATATTGAAATCAGTCCAGTGAATAATGAAACAGTGGCCTCTAAGTGTTCAAGTGAAAGAAATGTCACACATGTCTCACGTTAAATCAAAAGCTAGAAATGATTACGTTTAGTGAGGAAGGCATGTCAAATTCCAAGATAGGCCTCTTATACCACATAGTTAGCCAAGTTGTGAAGGCAAAGGAAAAGTTCTCGAGGGAAATTAAAAGTATTATTCCAGGGAACACATGAATGATAAGAAAGTGAAACAGCCATATTGCTGATAGGGAGGAAATTTTAGCGGTGGGATAGAAGATGGAACCAGCCACAACACTCCCTGAAGCCAAAGCCTAATCCAGAACAAGGTCCTAACTCTCTTCAATTCTATGAAGGCTGGAAGAGGTGAGAAAGCTGCAGAAGAAAAATCTGAAGCTAGCAGAGGTTGCTTCATGAGGTTTAAGGAAAGAAGCCGTCTCCATAACATAAAAATGGGAGATGAAGCAGCAAATGCTAATGCAGAAGCTGCAGCAAGTTATCTAGAAGGTCTAGCTAAAATCATTCATGAAGATGGCTACACCAAACAACAGATCTTCGGTGTAGATAAAGCAGCCTTCTACCGGAAGAAGATGCCACCTAGGACTTTCATACCTAGAGAGAGGTTGATACCTTGGCTTCAAAGCTTCAAAGGATAGGCTGACTCTCTTGTTAGGGGACTAAAGCAGCTGGTGACTTTGCCGCTTATTTATCATTCCTAAAAATCCTAGGACCCTTAAGAATTATGCTAAATCAGCGCACCCTGTGGCTCAGTCAGTAGAGCACATGATTCTTAATCTTAGATTTGTAGGATCAAGCCCCTCAGTGGGTATAGAGATTACTTAAAAACAAATCTTTAAAAAGAAAAAAAAAAGATTTATGCTCAATCTACTCTGCCCGTGCTCTATGTATAGAACAACAAAGCCTGGGTGATAGCACATCTGTTTACAACAAGGTTTCCTAACTATTTTAAGCCCACTGTTGAGACCTACTGCTCAAAAAAGAAGATTCTTTTCAAAATACTGCTCTTTGACATCATACCTGGTCACCCAAGAGTTCTGATGGAGATGGACAATGAGACCGATGTTGTTTTTCAGGCCTGTTAACAAAATCTCCATTCTGCAGCCAAGGATTCATTTGAACTTTCAAGTCTTATTGTCTAGGAAATAAATTTCATAGATTCTAGCTGCCATAGATGGTGATTCCTCTGATGGCTCTAGGACAAGTAAATTGAAAACGTTCTGGACAAGATTCGCCATTCCAGATACCATTGAAAACATCCATGATTCATGGAAAGACGGCAAATTATCAGCATTCACAGGAGTTTGGAAGAAATTGATTCCCACCCTCACAGATGACTTTGAGGGATTCTAGACTTCAGTGGAGGGAGTCACTGCAGGTGTGGTGGAAACAGAAGGAGAACTAGCATTAGAAGTTAAGCCTAAAGATGAGACTGAATTGCTGACATCTCATGATAAAACTTGAATGGATGAGGAGTTTCTTCTTAGGAATGAGCAGAGTAAGTGGTGCCTTGAGATGAAATCTACTCCTGGGGAAGTTGCCATGAAGATAGTTGAAATGACCACAAAGAATTTAGAACATGATATACACTTAGTGGATAAAGCAGCAGCAGGGTTTGAGAGATTGACTCCAGTTTTGAAAGAAGTCCTAATGTGGCTAAAATGCTGTCAAACAGCATCACATGCTACAGAGAAAGCACTCCTAAAGGGAAGAGTCAATCAATGCAGCAAACTTCATCATTGTCCTACTTTAAGAAATTCCCACAGCCACCCCAGCCTTCAGCAGCCACCACTGTGGTAGGTCAGTGCCATCTACATCGAGGCAAGACCCTCCACCAACAAAAAGATTACAACTCACTGGAAGTTTAGATGATGGTTAGCATTTTATAGCGATAAAGTATTCTTAATTGACATATATACTTTTTTTTGGACATAATGCTATTGCACACTTAATAGGCTAGAGGTTAGACCTTTTATATGCACTGAAGAACCAAAATATCCATTCAACTCATTCTATGGCTATATTTGCTTTACTGCAGTGATCTGAGACCAAACCCACAATATTTCCCTAGTAGACCTCTGTCTGGCTTCAGAAGTCAATAATGCTCAAGTTGGGGAAAACCATTTTACAACAGATTTTTTAAAAAAAATATCAACCATATTTATAAAAGAATGCAAGGTGATCAGTGTGGGACAGCGGATAACACAGGTGGCACATCACTGCACATCCAGACGGTGCTGTAAACCCAAAACTCTACCTTTAAACCTTGTCCATTTCCTATCTCCGTGAAATAAGTCACACACCGAATCATTGAGAAGGTAGCCTGAAGGCAGAATGCCACACGATCCCAGGAGGCCTGCTTCATCTACCAGCAGTTGGTATGTAAGTCCCCTATACTGTTTCCACTGACTCCATGGTGGAGGGACAACTTTTTTGTCAGAAGAGAAGAAAACAGCCTCCAAGTGGACCTTACCATGGAACACATGCCACTTCTTCATAGAGTTGCCATTCTAATGTAACACAGCATTGTTCAACAAGTTCAAACTAGAACTAGGGCTGGAGGGTAACGAAACTCCCACTTCCCTTTCCCAGGAAGGAGCCCAAACACCGTCCTCTTTCTTCCCTTTCCCCAGGGCAAAACTCTGGCTGCAAACACGTACTCTGAGCAGTCCGTGGACGGAACACTCTCACGGCCAAGAGTGGAATTTCTCAGAGCAGATAGGAGAATAAGAGTCTTGGAAATAAATGATTTGAAAATATGAAAGTCTCCCAAAACATGAGATCACTCTTGGCAGCCTGAACAAAAAGAAACAGAATTGACCATTGTGCTCACAATGTGCAAAATGATGCCCAGCCTTCCAACAGCTCGGCTGAAGGCTACAGGAAGAAATCAGACACAGAGAAATTTTGAAAAGAAGAAAAGGAAAGAAAGGCCTGCTCGATTCCCTGCCTCTGGCCTGTACTGCTGCCCACAGGAGATGGAGCAGTAGGTGATACTGGAGCAAAGAAATCTCACTGTCGCAAAACAGTTCTGGGGAAAGATGCATCAGGAAGGATGAAGTGTACCGAGAGGTGGAGGTTATCTGTTTTGCTCTTGTTCCTCTTTATCCTAAGTAATCATCCAGTGACTCGAAAGTTTCGTTTAAGTACCCGAAAGAACAAGTAAGGGGAGTTGGCAGGGTGCTATGATGACTTTTCCTGGTTTATGAGGCTGTTTGGAAACCAAGTATGGCCTTACACTTCGCATATAGTGTAAAGGTCCAACACAGCTATTACAATCTGATGATAAAATTGTCGAGTGTCTCCTTTACAGCTAATGCAGGCTTCACTTACAAGAAAGAAAGAAAGAAAAAAATCCAGTATCGGTTTCCGTTAGGAACCTGGCTTCCCATTCATGGCAGACATCCAAGGAACAGAGACTCTCGGTTTGAGCTTCTTATATTATGTAAGGAAATGCACAGACAGAAGGGTATGCAGTATGTCTCTGGGGGTTGAGACCAAACTAAGGATTTTTAAACTTACTTATGCCATTTAAATCTTGGTAAGATTCAAGAAAGTGACTTGCTTTCTCTTTTTTAAGTCCATGGGAGAAAGAGGCCAATTTGAAAGTTGGAAAATGTGGATCTCAGTGTGGGCTACTGGGGCCGTGACCTTGACAAGTGAGCCCAACATCGCTGACCTTCAGACTTTTTTTGTATGTACCTGCCTGCCTTACCTCACTTAAGAGGAAATAAATCCTATACCAAAAATGAAATCCCTTTGGCTCTTTGAAAAGCAAGAAGCTACGGAAGAAAGACTTTTTAGATAATTTCCTCTACCTGGATGGGCTCAGATCCAGGAGACAGAGGCAAACACTGCTAGTCCACCCCCACCCCAGTCGTGCATTCACTCACATTCACTACCCAAGGCTTCCAGTTTTGATTGTTCCCCTCGATCAGAAGATACAGAGCGCAAATGTGTGTTCCCAGATGCAGGAAAAATAAACCTCCATGAGCTTCAGAAACACGCATGAGGAGCCTTCAGCTTGCATGATTCACTACAGCTTTTGACACTCTTCACAAATCAAGTCTGATTGGGTTTCTCATTGAAGCAATCTGACAGCCTAACCAGGAGGCCTCCTGGGGTTGTTCTTTCTTCTTCCTCCTCGTCTTCTTCTTCTTCTTCTTTTTTTTCCCCTTCATAATAGCTAAAAACAAGCCCAGAAAACAAGTCAGTTTGGAAGTGGTAGTATCCAAACTTAGTTTTCTTTTTTATTTATTGTCATGCAATTGCTTCTTTAACCCACTCTATTGATCTTGAATGGAGGTAGGGAGGGGGAGTCGGATGGAAGAGGAGCACTGCTCAAAGTCGGGCCTCTGCGGTTTGGTCCTGAGGGAAAGAAATAAATAATCCCAACCTAGAAGAAGGGGGGATGGGGAGGGGGGGGAAAACCCAGAAGATTGACTGGTTTGCAAGAGATCCCAGTGGATTCCTGCTTACACCAGAGCATCATTTAAGCCTATGTTCTTCCATCTACCTTGTTTGCAGTAAATAGCTGCCCATTATATCAGGTCAGGCAAGTGCGGGGGCGTCACAGCTCAGTGGCCGTGATCCGCTCGCAGAGCAGCCGGAAAGGTCCCCCCGAGGGCAGACGCGTGTGTCAAGTTCTGGAGCCGTCAAGGTTCTAAGCGACAGCTTAGCTGGAGGGTTTAACACATGCAAGCTGTCCCTGCGCTTTGCCCGCTCCTCCCTCCCCGCCCCTCCCCCACCCTGGGGTCCCTTTTCCTCTTGACACTCCGCTTGAAAGAAGACAGATGCTGGAGCAGTTTTCCTTAAGTTGGCTCTAATTCCATAAGGTGCAATCCACCAAAAGCAAGTCTGTCCATCTTTTGAAAAGGCTGAGATCCCGAGGCAGCCCCATTTATTATTCGTCCTGACACGAACACAAATATTTTCAGATGGGTTGGAGTCTATCACTTTACTATCCTTATGTTCTTTGCCCTCAATAAATAACAGACATTAAAGTTCTTAAAGGCAAACAAAGACCCGTATCCAGGGTACCATTTGTCGTGCAGGTGCCATGTTTAATTGAACATCTTATAGCACTCTAATGCCATGTCAGGCTCTTAATGTGACGCGTGTTCCACTCTCACATTATCAGGGGCTAAGAGCATCACAGGAGCTTCCTTGGATTCGCGTGCCTGAGAAGCAAGATTTATCCTGTGCACTTCACTGAATCATTTATGAGCTGCCTTATCTCACCCAGGCAATTTTATAACTCATAAATGGCCCCTCCGGCCGGCTGTCTGGATTTTGTTTACTGTAAAAATCC
Source organism: Vulpes lagopus (assembly GCF_018345385.1). NCBI lineage: Eukaryota > Metazoa > Chordata > Mammalia > Carnivora > Canidae > Vulpes > Vulpes lagopus. The sequence goes on along the minus strand of NC_054830.1, from coordinate 119,818,544 downwards.
CAAAATAGTAGGACTATTTTCGAGATGGTGAACTAAATTTCACTGCAGCACAGAATTACTCTGTACCTGTCCTTTGCCATTTACTGGTCCCCATCCTGAGACATGGGGCCGACGACGGGAGGCCGAGGGTACAGATGTCTAGCCTTTGGGGCTATGTGGTCCTATGGTGCCAAGGCAAGAGCCGGTGTGTGTTAAACCCCATAAAGCAATGATGGTGTGAAGCAGTGACCTGCAGAAAATCTGCTCCAGTTGGAGTCAGACGGCAACAGAACCTCTAGCTGCTTACGCTCCGACCAAAATATCAGCCTTGTTCTGGGAAGATGCACAAGCCGAATCAATGGTATAGAATGTTGGTTCAACCAGTAGAGATTAACTGTTTTATTTATTTATTTATTTATTTATTTATTTATTTATTTATTTATTTGAGATTAACTGTTTTAAAAAGAGAAAAGAATAACATGAATGGTAGAGGTGAGGGGGTGAGTTGCGTTTTGTGGCATCCTTTTCGTCGAGGAGAAACTTGACAATGGGGCTGGACGGGCACCGCGTCCTTGTGTTAGAGAACCTGCTCCCGGTGTTACTAAATCCCCTGCTGGCCCCGGCCCTCGGCCCTGCACAGACAGCTGGCAGCCGTCGGCCGATGGCACCGTTCCATCCCAGCCTAGACGCAGACAATGTAATTTAAACCTATTTCAGAGATGGCTTATCCAGACTATGTGGTTTTCGCCAGCACACAGCCAGAGTGTCACATTTTCCCCTGGGTATTCAAAGTTTCTCTGTGTATTTCTGGCAATAAATGCAAGTTGATGTGTATTTCTCACGTCTGTGTGTGTCAGGGGGACCGCGTTAACTTGCACCAAAGCTCCGTGTAATGTATAAAATACATGAGAGAGTCTTTGTTCTGAATCAAAAGCATATATTTATTTTCCCCCAAGTCCTCCCTACACTTCATTCATAAGCCAGCCCTGGGAAGGATTTGTTGATGTTTTTTCATGGGAGGCTGTGCCGCACAGTGAGCCGCATCTGTGTCTCGGCCCTGTCTCTGCCATTTGCTTCTGGAGTCTCAGTTTACTCATCTCTAAAATGGAAATAACGAGATTTCTATTGAAAGTCTGTTATGAAGATGAAATATTGAGCCTATGATCCAGTACCTACAGCATTTATAAGCAGTAAATAAATGCCCGCTCTTGTTTTTCTTGTGTTCGTTAATACCGAATTCAGGTAAGTTTGATTTGTGAAACGCCAGAGAAGACTGTGTACAAAACTTGGCAGACATTTTATCACTGTCTCTTTCTCTAACTTTCCATCACAGATCATGGTAGCGGCAGGATAAGGGTAGGTCAGCCAACTACATTAATTTTTTTTATTTCCACAAATATAAATTGAGTGCCTTGTAGGTATAGGCATTATGAGAAATGAAAAGACAGATGGCAGATACCCAGCTGAATCGTCATGAGGTCTATAGTTAAAACTGAAAACTTCAGTATTTGAGCTCATATGAATCCTCCAGATAGGTTTCCAGGGTAGGTGGGGAAATTCTGGATTCTATCCACCTACAGTGTACCCCTCAAGGGAAATCCACTAAATCTAATGATTCAGACTTTTTGGTCCAAAAACTCACTCTATTTTTTATAGATTTCTTTGAACTTCCACCAATACCATCTTAATACAAAAACAATGTCTCTTTTCTTGACCAAATTCATCATAAGGGACAGCTGACAGATCCATTCTTACCACTCCATCCTTCCAGTCATTGTAGATGTTATTAAAAGATCTTTTACAGATGGGCAATTCATATCAGGCCTATCATAAATCTTTCCATTTTCCTTAGGATGCAAATGTGAGAAACATCAAAGAAATTCAATTATAAAAACCTATTTTCATTCAGTTAAGGACAGGAAAATTTATTATGGGCCGCCGTTTGCCATGTTTCACATGGGCATAAATGAATCCAATTTCAATCAAGGTTTCAACTCTGTCCTAATAGGTTTTGACTGGACTAAACACATGCCTCTTGGTTTGAGAAGATGCAATTCTACAAAGACACTTAAAGAATGAAGATAATACAAAAGTAAGGTAGCTTCCTCGACACATCTAGGATTTGGCCCTAGATATATCTATCTATATCTATCTATCTATCTATCTATCTATCTATATATATATATATACATTTATTTTAAGCAGTATACATAGAAGCAAGGACAATCATGATTTTGACGGGTGGCTTTAGCCCTAGAAAACAGCTGAGAAGAAAAGAGTGAAAATATGCCCATCATGACTCTTCTGGGCACCCATTTGTTCCTCAAAGACTTGTGCATGCATCCTCTACCTCAAGCTGCTGTGGGAGGGATCTTGAGGTGTGCTCAAGCACCTAGATAGGTAGAAGTCTTGCCCTCTTTGTAATATCCTGGATTATGTATCCTTTCTCTAAAAGGCATCCCCCCTCTGCTCGCCTAGGACAGGAAACCGCATGATAGAGAAGTTGTACTTTCTCTTTCAGCTATAGAATGTAAGTAAGGTGTCAAAGGGAAGCTGCTCCAAATGAAGTCCAAAGCAGGTGACCACAGCACCCCCAAACCCCAGGAGGCAAAGTGGATACAGCACATTGGTACATTGTCTTGTAAAATCATTTGGCATCACTTTCTTATTGTTCAAACCCTGCATATCTCATATATATCCCCAATTCCACTCCCAGCTATAGACCACAGAGACATTGTTGTGCACCCAAAGAACTATATACAATGATCATCTTAGCACTGTTGGTAATAAAAACAAAATGATCCAAGTGTCTACTCACAGGATAATGAATAAATAAGCTGAAGCTGTAGTGTTTTCCCACAATACATTATTACAAACCGGTGAAACTAAGTAAATCAAATCTTCATGCAAGAACAATATAAAAAACATAATGAGGTATGGAAAAATAAATCACCTATATATGTAGTGTATATATGTGTGTATATATATATATATATATATATATATATATATACACACACAGACACACAGATACATATAAATATAATGATGCTATTTTTATAAATCTCAAAATCATGCAAAAACTAAGGAAGTATTTATCTTCAGTAGTCAATGTAAGAACAAGGAGAAATACCTAAGTTGTAACAACCAAGTATTAGTGATTTTTGTGGTCCTTAGCTGAGTAGTTGGTGTATTAGTGGTTATTTTATTACTATGCCTTATGGTTTACATATATCCGTCTCTGTGTGTGAAATACCACATGAATGAGGCGCCTGAGTGACTAAATCAGTTGAGCACCAGACTTTTGGTTTTGGCTCAGGTCATGATCTCAGAGTCCTGAGACTGAGCCCTGGGTTGGGCTCTGCATTCAGTGGGAAGTCAGCTTGAGGAGTCTCTCTCTCTCTCTCTCTCTCTCTCTCCCTCTCCCTCTACCCCACCCCCATTCACTCACTCTCTCTTAAAAAAATAAATCTTTTAAAAAATATATCACATGAAAAAAATAGCATCTAAAAAATTTTTACCTATGGGATGCCTACGTGGCTCTGTCAGTTAAGTGGTGGACCCTTGATTTCTGCTCAGGTCACAATCTTAGGATCCTTGGACTAAACTCTGTAGTGGGCTCTGCACTCAGCATGGAGTCCGCTTGAGATTTGTTCTCTCCCTCTGCCCCTCCCCACCGCTTGCACTCTCTAAATAAGAAAATAAATAGTATCTGTAAAGATAAAAGAATGAAAATAAAAAACCTTACCTAAAATAAATGGACAGTAAACTTCAAGCTAAACCACATATGTGTAGACCTCATCCTGATAGGTGTAATTTCTGACCCCTGACAATGGACAGATTTGTGAATACTTTTTCTGAGTTTATTTGCGAGTCTTGCTTGAAATTTTCCAATGTTATTTATTTTTTCACATCTGTCATGGTTCCTGAATGAACTTCGAAGAGTTACATTCCCACTTGATAAAGCTTCCAGGAACCCTCTAAAATTGCCACACCTAAAATATCAAATGCAATAGTACATATTCCCATTTGGGATCCCAGCAGCATGACCTTCTTCCTCCTGAGAGACTTCACAGAGCTTTGCACTCAGACTCATAGACTAAGGAAGGAGTCCTAGTAATGGTCCTACGCTTTACATGCTGATAAATTTCCAGAGTAGCTCTCTTTTGAAAAATCTTTGCCATTTTCTTCTACTTCAAAATAGTGTGCTATAACCTATCTTTATTTCTTGGTGGGACAGGAAGTATGTAGAGGTTACATGCGTTCATGGCTTTGAACCCTGGAAGAAGGTGCTACTCAAAATCATAAAGGATCATACTAAGGAATGTGTCTTCATTCCTCATATGTGTGGTTGAAATATAGAAACATTTATAACCTAAAAATATGGAAAGATAAATATGGGTTAGCAATTCTTAATTGCTTTGTGGCAGATCTCGGAGCAGAAGATGTTTTATTTCTTTCATCTGAAATATAGGGAGCTATTTTCATTGCACTATCCAACAAACAAACAAACCAAAGGAAAAAAAAAGGCAAAATGGAAAGAAAACATTTCAGTCAGGGTTCTGAAAAACATCTTTAAGCTCCTAATGGAGCCCTACTATGGCAACTGCAGTTATTCTGACCCACTGATTAGGAAATGCTATGATGAGAGAAATTATTGGTTATAAAACCACAGCAAGATAGGTTGACCTAATAGTGATTTCTCAAAGGTAAGGCAAAACGTTCCATGAGTTCTTGGTATTGATTGTTGTTTGCCGTGAGCACCTCTGGGAACACAAGGCCAAAGAAATGTTTTGATTGGAGCAAGAGTGACCTTTTCTACGGAAGCGTTTTAATGCTGTGACATGCCGAAATAACTAAGTGAAAAGATAACAAAGGGAGGGGAAAACCTTATTATTCTGCAACCCGTGGGGAAATGGGCATTTTTACACTCGTCTTCAAAATCAGCGCTCGGACAAAATTTCTTGAGGCCAGCTCTGCAATGCTGTACTCTTGATGGTCAGGTTTAATGTTGCTGCGTAACCACTGGAGGAGCAGGCACCAACACTCACGGGCCCGTGGATGTGCTGCCCTGGGGATGCGCAGACCAGGAAGCGTGAACTTGAGGAACGAAATGAGAGGGGCCATCTCAGACGTGCCTGCCACAATGCCCGGTCCTTGTGGTTACATGATCTTACCTCCTCCCAACACTCTCCCCTGGGCCCTGCTATCCTTACTTTACAGCTGAGAATTCTAAGGTCCAGACCAGTAAGTAACTTGCCCGAGGTCACACAGCAAGAGTGTAGCAGTCTGATTCTATGACACAAGCAGGGTTTCCAACAGTGAGAATGATGAATGGAGCAGAGGACCTGTGACTTATCTTAAGAGAAAATTGTCAGATTTGGAGTATTTCTGCCACGGATCATTGCTGAGTAGCCCCTATAAGAAAACAAGAACCGGTTTCTACATTCCACCATTTGCCACAGTAAAAATAAAAGATGGGACATGGACTCAAGGTTATTCTATCGGCACCTTTCTGCTTGAATTAAGTGTTTTGGTCCGAATCTCCCTTCCTCTTTCCCTGTGAGGGGGTTTTATCTTCTCTTAGAATAATATTTCTTCGTGTTAGCAGTTTGCTCTATTTATCAACAGTTTCATTCACCAGATCTCCATATTTAGATCAAACAGATGAGAGGACAAAAATATGACAAATAATTCCAAAAAACAAGTATTTAATTTATAACCCAGGTCTCTTTGAGCCTGCCACCTTTGTGCCGCAATTCACTGATTCTAGCTATCTGGTGTTGACAGCATGAATCAAGAGAGAGCATACAGTCAAGGACATGCTGCTCTAATTTCCCCAATTAAAGAACATATCTAAGGATGCCTGGATGGCTCAGCGATTGAGCGTCTGCCTTTGGCTCAGGGCCTGATCCTGGATTCCCAGGATCAAGTCCCGCATCAGGCTCCTTGCATGGAGCCTGCTTCTCCTCCCTCCGCCTGTGTCTCTCTCTGGCTCTCTTTCTGTGTCTCTCATGAATAAATAAATAAAATCTTTAAAAAAAAAAAGAAAGAAAAAAAGAACATACCTAAAAGCTGTTGTCATCCTTGAGAATGGACTTTCTTTTTTTTTTTTTTTTTTGAGATTTTATTTATTTATTTGAAAGAGTACAGAAGTGGATGGAGGGGCAGAGAGAGAGGGAGAAGCAGACTCCCTGTTGAGCAGGGAGCTGATGCAAGGCTCCATCCCAGGACCCTGGGATCATGACCTGAGCCAAAGGCAGCCTCTTAACCCACTGAGCCACCCAGGTGCCCCAAGAATGGACTTTCAAATCCACAAAGATTAAGAAATGGTTTGGTTACTCAAATAGGTAATTAGACCTACAGAAATAAATGAAAAGAAGATGCTTTGTACCTGAAGGATAGGCAATAAGTGTTTCTCAGAGTTCTTCAAATAAAAATATGATCAAAGAACCAAATATTAGTACCTCGCAGAGATAAACAGCATAGATTTTGGAGCCAAACTCCCTAGATTCAAATCTCCCCTCTGCTGTTCCTTATCTGTATGATCTTAGATAATAGTTGAATTTGTATACTTCAATTTTCTCTTCTGTGAAAAGGGAAAATAATATTCTCTACCTTTTAGGCTTATTGTAAAGATATACCATTTAATCCACACATAGCCTTTCTGTTAGTGTTGGGCATATAGTAAGTTCTGCATACAGGTTTTGCTTTTATCAATGAAGCATCCAAACATACTATATTTGGAGAGAGAGAAAGCCATGAAATGGAATTTTTCAGCCAATTGGCAACTGTGAAGATTTCTATACACAAAGCTTGTATTCCATTGTGTTCTGATAAAAGTGTATAAGGTCTGTCATGAAGGAAAACACAAAATAGAGTTAGCCTTTAGCATTTCCAGTTTTATGGCTTCCCATTCCTCTGCTTTTTCCATGTTACCCTATTTTAGGAGGTGATTGTTTTCCAAAACCTCATAATAATGTGTTTGATCACTTATCCTACTGATATTCACTGAGTATCTACTATTGCAGAGCATGTTCTAGATATGGGAGACAGGAGTGACTAAGATAATAAAACTCTTGCTCCCCTGGAACTTAATTGTAAATGTGCTTAATGGGGGTTAGGGCAGAGGAGAAATTATGTAAATAAGCTAAGAAGGTGGTCATAGATTGTGAAGTGGTAAGATCGAAATGACAAAATGAAGAGTAAGGGAGGGCAGGGTAGATGAATTTAGTTGAGATACGCAAGTCTTTCTAAGTGAGTGATATTGAAATTGGAATCTGATAAAAGATGTGGCCATTCAAAGACCTTGGGAAGCATCAAGTGACAAAGCTCTGGGGAAAGAAATAGGTGGTAATCTGAAGAACCAGAAATGTACTGTGGTGGGAATTTGGGAAAGATGAGGCTGGATAGAGAGGTGACATTTTTTTTCCTGGATCTACATAGTTCAGGGTCATGAATTTGGCTCTTAACTTTTACTTGAAGTGTGGTAAGAAGCCATTGGAGGGGTTCTATACGAGGAGCTAGTGCCGTATGAGTTATGTTTTTAAATATCTTTGCTGCTCTGTGAAGAATGAGTAAATAACTCTTTTTTTTTTTCAGTCTAAATGAAGTATAAACATTTTTTTTCAGTATAAACATTATTGCATTTACATATGTCTTAGCCCAAACTCTTTTGAATGGAATTTCTGGCTTCAGAAAGCAACTGTTGGCATATGTTTTTCTCCTGAATTTGCTGCCTGAGAACAAAGGAGCCAGAATTCTTTTTGAGTTCCTTGATGGATGAAGTGTCCTCCCTTGGGTAATGCTTACTTCCCAGGAAGGAAGGCAGGGCAGTCTCCTACTTTTGGTTCCTTTGGCTCATTCTTAGAAACTAATGAGGACTCTGGACTAGAACATTCTCTTTCTCCACAGCAGGCCCTGAATGGTCGGTCCTGGGGACTACTCCCTTTGACCTAGATCACCACGGAGCCTTTTCTTTTTCCTTCTTTCTTCTGCTATGGTTCTGCCCAGTGCTGAAGGGAGTCCAACTTCACCATCTCTCTCCCCTCCCCGTGCTCTGCTGGGAAAGGCACTTCATGGTTATTACGTCACCCTTCACCTCCAGGCACCCAGCTAGGCAGGCCATTTTTGGCTCTTTAGCTTATGGTGCAAAGGAAGAAGCCTACATTGCTCTCAGGTCCTTCAGGCAGAGGTAGAGGTGACACCTATCACCAGAGCTTATTGTTCTGTGATGCATTTTAAGGGAGACATGTTCTGAATGTCAACACCACTGTGTCTAAAAAAATAATTCTTTTCTGAATGAGTAGATGATCGCTTTCAATTGAGCTTCAGGAGAAAACATGAAGATCAGTCAGAGAGAAGGGACATACCAGCCTGGGCAGCCAGCAGTGAAAATGCTAGTAATAGTAACAGCACAATTCTATGTATTATTGCATTGACTATTCACAAGAAACCCATAAAGTAAGTACTATGCTTCCTGTTTTTGTTGTTGTTGTTGTTGTTTGTTTTTTATTCTTCCTGTTTTATAACTGAAGAAAATAAAGCTAAGCGATGTTTAGTAGGTTGGCCAAGGTCATGCCCAGGCAGTCTGGGCATGTCTCAAGCGTTGCATTCCTCCTACAATTTCTTTTTAACACATGAAGTTTTATACCTGATTATATGGCACTTCCATTAAGGAGTGATGTTGAATGCTCTAGGTAGAAGCAGACCACCTAGTGGAAATACCAAAAGGATGTAGTAGTTTTGACCAGAACTACATTTTATTCAACCATGCACCATCCTTTCCTACTGTAGGACCAGCTGAATTTATTGCCTGTGCATGTTTCATGACATACCAGAAATGCTTGTACCAGAGACAGCCAAAGATGATTTTCTAAAACAGAAACAGACATGTAAATAAAGAGAACAGAGAACAAATTGATGGTTGCCACAGGGGAAGGGAGTGGGAGGATAGGCAAAATGGAGGAAGGCTTCTGGGCTATGGAATGAAAAGTCACAGGGATGAAAGGCAAAGCATAGGGAATATAGTCAATGATATTCTAACAGTGTAACAGATGGTAGTTACACTTGTGGTGAGCATGGCATAATATAGAGACTTATCCAATCACTCTGCTGTCCATCTGAAGTTAACATAACATTACATGGCAACTCTACTTCAATGAGAAAAAAAATAGATGTCTTCCAAGAGGAAGTGATGCCTAAGCTGAGTTTTAAGCAAGATTCTGGAGTTAGCCAGGCAGAGTTGCATGTCCAGGATTAGTGCAAAACAGCATTTCTTTATAAAATGAAAACTTCATAAGTGAAAGGAATAAGTCTATGGTATATGACAATAACAAGGATCACACTGCTGAACACAGTGGGTCTCAGCAAGCAATTTTCGTTGTATAGAAATAAATATGGCCATTGGGGTCTTCCCATTCTTTGGGCAAGCTGACTTCAGTTCACTCTAAAAAAATAAACAAATAAACAAGGACTAGATAATGTCTGTCAGTCTCATAGCCTTGATAAGGTCTAGTCCACATTGGGTCCTGATTAAAAGAGACCCACATTTCTGAGAGCCACATTGTGTATTTCTCTATAGTCACACCATGATAAAATCAAGTCTGGCCAGATTATAGAAGATTGCTATTTTTTAAAGTCTCAGCACATATTAAAATAATAAATCTAGCTACCCAAGCAGATAAGATTGCATGCTGGCAGGACTCTTTTTTGTTGTTCTTGTCATTAATATTATTTACCAAGATGGCAGAATGGTTTTTAAAGGTTTCTCTTTTTTTTTTTTTTTTTGCCAACCTTTGGAGACATAAGAGACGTGTACCTGTATGCTTAAAGAAATGCAGTTTTGCTCTGTCCTCAAGAACACAAGTGTGTACTATATTGATGCTAGATATTTTCTAAAGCATGTGTACCCAGATTGGGTCTTTGAACTGTTGCATTGCTTTAAAAAAGCTCATTGCATCTGAATTTCTTAGGCAACCACAGAAAGCTAGTATGTGGGAAAGTAGCCTTTGCAAAACTGTGAAGGTCTATGAGTTGCATTTTGAAGTGCCAAACCAAGGTGCCAAAAATACTTACTAAAACAATTGCCGTGCCAAAAAATGCATACATATTAAATTTGAGTTACAGAGTAACTCAGCAAGACACTTAAAGTAGAGCTTCCAGTGGCTCGTGGGTCTCAGATAACAGGCAGGCAGTAACGTGAGATTAGACATATTTTCTTTTCTACTTTTCTATTCATCACTGCTCTTTTATGAGTCCAATAACATGTATTTGTGACTATAAAAAGTTTTGTGATAATGAAATGAGAAAATAAAGTGTGTGGGAACTATATTGGCTTTGCTTGTACAAAGATGGTCCTCAAGGCCAACATTGGTAGAAGACAGAAAAATTATCCCTCAGGAGCTCCACATCAGTAAGCTATCATGTCTACACTTACCACATTAGACATGAAGGACAAGCCTTCCCATATGCATTTATGCCCAGAGTCACAGCCTTTCCCTGGGAGCCCTCATCCTGGCTCAGGTCTACCCCTACTGTTGTGTACACAAAGTATACAACAGGAGGACAGTCAAGTTGGTAATACTGACACTTTTAAAGCTGATGGCATAATCTCCCAAAGTTAAAGCCCTGCCACTATTCTCAGCTCCAGCCTGCGGGGAGACTCCCAGTGAACTCTTAAAGTTCCTAGATGAAGTGAAACATTTACCCCTTTTAAGCTTGATTACCTCAAGATTTTAACCTGTAGTTCATTGAGTGGTTATAGAGCGAGCATCTTCTACCTGCGTTCCATTGTCCCTGGGAATTCAATACATAGTCTTAAGTGGGCCTATGAACCCCTGAAAACATAAGAAAAATGTTGTATGGGTGCACACACACACACACACACACACAAAAAAAAACACATATGCAGTCTTCAGGGGATTCTGAAATTAATCTATGCTCAAAAAGGTTAGCCCTATGGATCTCTAGTCCCTAGCATAATTCATCTTGTTTGATAACTCTGGAAGATCTTTGAATAATCATCCAGCACACTACACATGGCTACTTAATTGCATTCAGATAGTTCCCAAAAGCCACAGTAAAAGCTGGAGCAATCATAGAAGTAGCCTAGAGATCTATAACTTAAATACAACAGCATATCAGGAATCACTGGGCTAATTTCTATGGTACTTCCATTGTGATAAGAATTGAGGTAGGAAAAAAGAAACTCTCTGAATTTCCCATCTGACTTCCACATAGTTAGGGTGGGTATACCTCTGGTGTGGCCACCCCCCAAACCATCTTTCATAGAGCCACCCAACTACCTTCCTAAAACTAGTATCTGATAAAATAATATACCCTTCTTGAAACCCTGTAACCATGGCTTTCTAACATCTCTAGTGAGAAATTCAAACCATGGTTCAAAGGGTTCCATGATCTGTTCCTGCTTTATTTCAGCTTCATCTGCCACTACTTTCAGTCCAGCACCCAGTGGTCCAGCCAGATCAAAATATTTGATGTCTTAATTCCACACTCTGTGACCATATGCACCACACAGCCCTCTTTGAAAGTCCCTATACCTCATAAACTCCTTTGCATAGAAAAGATTACTTGAACTTCCCCCATAATGTGACCCATTTTCTCACTTGCCTTTCAACTTTTATCTGCCCTATTAGCTCTTATCACCCTGCACCGTATATACCTCTGCCTCTTCTATCAGATTGTAAGGTCCTTGAGGATATCTGAAGATACTGTGTTATTCATCTGCTGATCCTCATTGTCTGATACATGGCAGACAACCTATAAATATTTGGTGAGCTGGATGTCCTATGGACATAGGCAAATGAAGGACCCATGCCAAGGGTGCATGTAGCATAGAAACGAATATGTGGTTTAAATGACTGCCAGAGATAAAAATGGCAACCTCTGATTCTGCAAAAGGATGTTTGTATTCCACCCTAATTGGATGATCCCCTCGCATTAGATGGGCATGTGACAGTAAGGAGGTGGCTCACTTGGCTGGGTGTTTGTACTGTGAAGAGATGATACATTCCAGTGATCTGCAGATAGAGAACCTGGTCTTCTGAAGACTTCCTTTCATGTACTTGTTAAGGACATGGTCATCTTCTCGTTCTCTGATCTGTACTTTTCCCTCTCATCCCCATTCCAGCAAATGTTGGCTTTGACTCCAACACTGTTCAAGTACTAGAAGAGCTTAGAAAGATATACACAGAAGTTCTTTCTTGACTGTCCCATGATGAGATGCCTTTGTAGTCTCTGAATTATCTGCCTAGCATATATTGAAAAGATGACCTTTTAAAAAAATTAAAAATTATTTTTATTCTCTTGGGCACTTTCATGTCTTCTGAGGCACCATGGAGAACACGTGATCATACCCGAAACTGCTGCTCTGCACCAGGCCAATTTTTTCAGCATCTCACTCCCTGCAGACCACTGGGACCCCAGTGCTTTTTCAGATAGTCTTCTTAAACAAGATGTTGAGGAGCTTTTTTCCAGCCTTCTCTCCACCTGGCCCACGTCTGGTCCAGAAGTAAGCTCAGGCATTCTTGCTGCCCACCATTGGTGCATGTGTGCCTAGTCCCCTTCTGTCTCTGCCACCTCAGGCACTAATCATGGATTTTGCCCTTAGATTCCTCAAGCATGGGTTAGACAGCACTCCACTGTACCCTCCCAACTCCTAGAGACACTATCATAAGCTGTCCAGGGGCTTCTGAAAGCCCCTCTCATGAAACTGAAGGTAAGAGGTGATCTACACCCTTCCTCTTTGAAGTGAAACTAGGTATCATAGCGTAGCCATTACGGGATCTTCCTTTCACTCTTATACCCTCCTTGGGAAGACAGCACCTATTGTATCTTAGTATTTACTGTCTGTTCCCATCTAACATTTTACTGTGCAAGAGCCTCAGGGTTCGCTGTGAGAAATGAAGATAATCCAGCTAGAGCACTTAGCACAGTATTTTGCAAACCCTATAGGAATAATCACAATGTTAACACTCCTGATATGAAGACAATTACTTTGAAATGTAGAGCTGCTTAAGCACCTGTCCTTTGCAGCTTCCTTGGTTACCTGTTCTTCTTTCCTTAAGGGAAATACACTTTTCTGGTATACATGAAAGAAGAACCCTCACTAACTTAAAAAAGACACAGTTCCATTTCAAACTTGAAGCTGTCAATTTAGAAAGGTGTTGATATTAGGATCCTTTTGTATTTTCCTTCACATTCACCGAGGTTAAATGAATCAAATTCCCATTTCCAGTCCAAGTTCCCATCGGAGGTGGTGGTTCTTCGTTTCATTTTTATCTACCTCACAAACGGTCAAAACTCTTCTTTTGCCAGGCAAATTCCTTTCTTCTGATTAGTGTGCATAGTCCATTTTTAAACGCTATTATGTTTACATTTGTTAGCACTCAAGTATTTTAGAAGAGGGGACATCCATTCCATTTATATGTGTAGTGAGACTTCAATCTGACCCCACATGTTCAGAATTCAGCCTAAATCAATATTTGTGTACAAGACAATATGTTTTAGTGGAGGAGAGGAGGCGGGGTTTGTGGCAGTGTAGCAGAGAAGCTTCTCCACTAAAAGAATGTAGAAATTCTGCATAGAGTAGAACAGAAAACATTTTTTTCATAAATATTTGAGGTTAAATAAAAAGTTGTATCTAGGATACTAGAAATGAAAAAGGAATACAGTGAGTTTAACAAATGCTATGGAGGCCAAAGGAAGATATTAGACAGAAAGAGGACCCTAGTGGGGCCTAAGGCTTTAACAACCACAAAAGGCCAGTAGGGATGGTCTGCAGTGCATATAAAGCAGATAGATGGTAATGAGATCTCCACTTCTGGCAAATGTGCATGGAACATTTACTAATATTGACCATATGTTAGCCCATTATACAACTCTCCATGAATTCCAAAGTATTTAAATCTTACAGAATATGTTGTCTAAATATAGCAGAATTAAGGTGGAAATCTATAACCAAAAACAAACTATGGAACCCCCATATATTTCAATAATAAGAAAAATAGCATCTAAATTACCAATTCAAAGAGGAAATCACAAAAGAAATAAGATATTTTTTAAATGAATGCTAATAAAGCATCACATATCAGAACTTGTAGATGCAGCTAACACATTGCTGAGAAATTTATAGCCTTTAATTTAGAATATTAAAAATATCAGAAAACAGGACAAGCTCACAAATAGCTAAGGCATCTTCTCAAGAAGTTAGAGCAGGGACTTAAACCCAAAAGCAGGGAGAAGGAAGAAAATAATAAAGACAAGTAAATAAGTAAAATATCAAACAAATAGACAACAGAGATTATCATCAAAACCAAGTCAGTTAAAAAACAAAACAAAACAAAACAAAAAGTCAGTTTTTTGAAAAGACATAAAATTTTAAAAATAATCATATCAAAACTGTCAAGAAAGAGAGAAATTAATAACCAAAATCAAGGATGAAAAAGAAGATATCCTGGGCACCTGGGTGGCTCACTCTGTTAAGCGTCCAAATCTTGATTTCAGTGTAGGTCATGATCTCAGGGCTGTGAGATTGAGCCCTGCATTGGGCTCTGCATTCAGCAGGGAGTCTGCTTGAGATTCTCTCCCTCTCCCTTTCACTCTGCCCTTCCACCTGCCTCTCAAATAAATAAATGAACCTTTAAAAAAAGAAAAGAGGAACATTACTATATATACCATAGATATTATACAAATTAGAAGTAGGGGACAACTGAGTGGCTCAGTGATTGAGCGTCTGCCTTTGGCTCAGGGCATGATCCTGGGGCCTTGGGATCGAGTCCCTCATCAGGCTCCCCACAGAGAACCTGCTTCTCCCTCTGCCTATGTCTCTGCCTTTCTCTCTCTGTGTCTCTCATGAATAGATAGATAAAAATCTTAAAAAAAAATTAGAAGTAGATAGCATATGCATTGATATGTGATGAGGATGATATTTCACTTCTCTGGTCTTCCTAAAAAAATATAACCACAGTTTAACCATGAGAAAAACATTAGAAAATCCAAACAAGGGGATGTTCTATAGAACATATACCTGACCAGTACTCCTCAAAATGATCAAGATCATCAAAAACAAGGAAAGTGTAAGGATGTGGAATCAGACAACTGAATGTAATGTGATACTCTGGATGAAATACTAGAATGGAAGAAAAAAACATTAGGGAAAAACAAATGAAATCCAAATGAAGCAGGGAGTTTAGTTAATTAAAATATATATATATCAATATTGGTTAATTAGTTGTGACAAATGTGCCATAACAATATACGATGTTAGTAATAGGGGAAATGGGAGTGCGAAATATTATGGGAACTTTTTGTACTATCTGCAACTTTTTTGTAAATCCAGAACTATTCTAAAATAAAAATTTTATTTAAGAAAAATTATAAGGGGATCTTATAAACTATATAATGCCAACACATTATAAATTTAGATGAAATGGACAAATTCCTTGGAAAGAACAACTTACGCATATGGCTATAGGGAGAAATAGAATATATGAACAGTCCGTAATTATTTAAAATTAGCTTTGTAATTTAAAACCTTCATACCTGGGGCACCTGGCTGACTCCATCAGTTAAGTGACTGACTTGTGATTTCCGCTCAGATCATGATCTCATGTGTACTGGGACGGAACCCCACATCAAGCCCCACATCAGGCCCTGTGCTCAGCAGGGAATCTGCTTGGGATGCTCTCTCTCTCTCTCTCCTTCTGCCTCTTCCCCAACTCACTCTCTCTTTTAATAAATAAATCTTTTTTAAAAAATTTAAAAACAAAAATAAAAAGCCTTCATACCAAAACTTTGGGCCAGAGACTTTGTTGGTGAATTATTCCGAATATTTAAAAAGAAATAATGTCATTCTTGCACAAACTCTTCCAGAGAACTAAAATAGAGGGAATAGTTTGTAATTCATTTTTATTCTATAAAATTTGACAAGAACATGACAAGAAAGGATAATTGTAAACCCATCTTACTAATAACATAGACACAAAAATTTTAATATCAACTAACTGAATCCAATGATATATAAAAAGATTAATACAACACAACACAACCAAATTAAGTTTGTTTCAGGAATGCAACATTAGTTTAAAATTTGAAAATCAAGAGCCCTTGGCTGGCTCAATGGGTATTGCATGCGACTCTTGATCTCAAGGTTGTAAGTTCAAGCCCCACATTGGCCATAGAGAATACTTAAAAATAAAATCTTTTAAAAAATAAATAAAATTTGAAAATCAATCTGTGTAATTCATCATATTAATAGAATAAAGGAGACAAATAATATAATCACCTGAGCAGAAACTAAAAGCCCTTAATTAGATAATATTGTTAGCAAGCTAGAAATAGGACTTTCTTCATCAAACATATTTGTGGATATAAAAAATAAGAAACCTATAGATAATATATTCTAATTAAAAAGTAGCTTTAAGGGTGCCCAGGTGACTTTGTGGGTTAAGCATCAGATTCTTATTTTGGCCCAGGTTGTGACCCCAGGGTCCTGGAGTCAAGCCCTGTATCTGGAGCCATGCTCAGTTAGGAGTCTGCTGGTGATTCTCTCTCCCTCTCCCTCCCATCCAATTCACATTCTCTCTTTCTCAAATTAATAAATAAATCTTAAAAAAAAAAAAAAAAAAGAAGTAGGTTTACAAGGTCACTGAATACAAGATCAATATGGGAAATGCAATTTTATTCATATAACCAAGAATAAGCAGAATTTTTTAAATTTAAAGATATCATATGTACTATTAGCACCAAAAATTCCTAGATACCTAGAAATAGACATATTGAAAGATAAAAATCCTACACACAGAAACTTATAAAATATTAGTGAAGCAAATTACAGAAAACATGAAGTTGTGTGGAGTTAATTTAGGGTGTGAGGTAAATATTTAACTTAATTTTTTTCCAATCAGTGAAGCAACTGTTTCAGCATGTTCGCTAAATATTCCTTTGCTGATTTGAAATGTCCCAGTTCTCAAACACTAAAATTTTATTTATTCCTGAGGCTGTTTCTGAGTTTGTTGATGAGTCTAATGTTGGGTTAAAAGTAAATATTTAAATATGAGAATTTGATCATGTATTTCATGATCCAACTAAACAATACCATCATTTCTGTGTCCTCACTTTTGGAAATGAAGGTTGAACTTCTTTGTGGGTTCATCCTGAAAATACCAATAGAAACTTTTATTAAAACTGCCAAAAAAAATAAAAAATAAAAAACCAAAACAACCTCGTTGTTAACCAGAAGAAGGGAGGGATTGAACCCTGTTTATGATGTTGAATCTTCACACTATCTAGTAATTCATGCTATAGCTCATTATTCTTGGCAGCTCTGTGATAAAAACATGTTATTACCTGTGATAAAATATGAACTCGAAATTGCTCAATCTTTCTTTGCAACAAGACTGTTTATTAATTCATGGAGGATTTTGTTTTAGACTGTCCTAGCTTCAAATCACGGCCCCACCTCTTTCTAACTGTGTAACCATGGGACATAGACTCAATCTCTCTAGGGTTTCTCTGAAATTTGAAAGAGACTCCTCATAACATACTTAGCACATTTCCCAGGACACGGTTCACATTCCAATTGTTCTAGTTCTCATTCTGGTTGCTGTTGCTGCTGCTTTTATTCTTTGCAGCACCTGGCTCAACTTCTCTTAACATGGAGGCACTCAATAAATATCATCCAAATGAATGTTGGAGGCACTCAATAAATATCATCCAAATGAATGTTGTTAAAAAGATCACAGGCCCAATGGCATCAGTTAGGCTAAGTCCCCAAACAGGGTTTAACATCTAATCTAGATGCAGTTTCAACCTCTCCCAGAAATATATTCTTAACCAGACAGGAGTTCTCTGATAAGTGAGGTCATCTGTCACGTGAGCCCTCTTCTTTCCCAATGAAGAGGAGGTCATCTGCGTGATAAGACCCCCTGCTCTTTCCCCTAAGGGAAGGTGACCTTGCCTAGAACAATCCTTTTCTTTTGCTAGTAATTTTCTTGCCTGCCCTCCTTCCTAGTAAGCCTTCTATTTCATACAACTTCTTGGAACTCCCCTCTACTTTATAGATGGGATGCTGCCTGAATCTTAAATTGTTTAATAAAGCTGGTTAGATCTCCACATTTACCCGGTTGAATTTTGGTTTTTAACCATGCATGAGCATATGTTTTGATCTGTGACATTTGAAATAAGGAATTAAAATTGTCTTTAATCTACTGATGATTATATAGAAATAATGCAGGAAGTGAGTGTGCTTTCTCACCAGCCCAAAGGAAAAGACATTCCCACTTGGCCTTATCATCCCCAGATGATACTTCCAAACACCTAAAAGGCGCTCCAGGCAGACGACAATAAATTTCCAGCCTAAAAAAGAGTTTAAAAAGAAATCCCCTTGCATACAATCTTAAAGAGAAAAAAAAAAAGGAGGTAGGTGGAAGGAGGCACCCTGCTGGGTCAGTCAAAAGAGCATAAAGCTCTTGATCTTGGAGTTGTGAGTCCCAGGTTGCATATAGAGATTACTTTAAAATAAAATATTTAAAAAAGGGGGGGGGGGCTTACCTTTTCTAAAACAAAGTTTCATATAGAAGCTAGAAGTACCTGTGTGGCTCAGTGGTTGAGCATCTGCCTTTGGCTCTGGTCCTGATCCTGGGGTTCTGGAATCTCCAGGGAACCTTGCTTCTCCCTCTGCCTGTGCCTCTGCCTCTCTCTGTGTGTCTCTCATGAATAAATAAAATCTAAAAAAAAAAAAAAAGAAAGAAAAAAGCAAGAGGGAAATATTTTGTCTTGGGGCTGTCTTGGAGAAAAAGAAATTCACTTATTTTAAAGAAGGATGAACACTTATCCAGCGAGATGCATTTATGCTTGTCTAGTGGCTAGTGAGGACCTGGCCGTTACCCCACATACAGAAACCTCAAAACCTTAAAAGTACGTGAGGATCCGAGGAGGTTTCACGGGAGAGGGCGGGGTGAGGAGCAAGGGGCCGCGCAGGCCCTGATTCCCCGGGATCCTGGCAGAGCGGGTGCCCGCCTCGGCCTCGCGCGGGAGCAGAGAGGCCCGCACGTTCCCCTTAGGCCGCTGCAACGCGGCCAGCAAAACCCCCAGCAAAACCCCCGGGTTCATTGTGCATTCAAGGTGGGCCGCCACAGAACAATTTGTTTCACAACCAAAAGTTGACAGAACAAATCCAAAACATTTCTGTGTACATGTTTACAGGTGCAGCGATTGGCATCCGCGGTGGGTCTGAAGGTGTGCCTCAAGTCCCTCATGCTTTTTGTAACATTTTCAAATTTATTGCTGTCTTCCGGATGACAGGAAATTCAGGTCTGCCTGCCTCCTGGGAGATCTTTATTCACAGACAAGTCAAAAACCCTTGACAAAAGGCAACCAGGGGAACTTGTTGACCTTTTAGCTGTCTGGCTAACATCAGTGCAAGTATTGTTCTCTGATAAAACAAGAAATTCAATTTAAGGGGAAATTTAGAAGGCATTTGAGCCGCTCTCATTTTATTTTACCTCTCCGGCTGTCTTTCAAACGGAGAACAAATGTAAATAAACAGGAGCTGCGATTCTCATTGCGCAAATCCAATAACAAGTATCTGGTCTCACAGCTGGATGTAAATGAGACATTGTCTTTCCTCGGATTTCTTTCTGCTTTCAGCCATTTGTTGAAATTTTTTCTCACCCTTTCACACATGCACACACACACACACATGCATGCACACGCACACACATACACATGCTAATTATTAACAAGCTAAAGCTTCGTTTCTTTGGCTTGATCATTTGTTTTCTTTTCTCCATATTATTTGTTACATCTTGAAAAGCCAGATTCTTTAAAAATGAAAAAAAAAAAAGAAAAACAAAGAACAAATCGCCTCCCTTCAGTCCACCCTCAAATACTCATTACTTGTGTGATGTATCCAAAATGAAGACTTTGCTAATCTTCTCATTACATAGTGGTTTATTTAAGTTGTAATCATTTTTATTTTAATAGACGTTGTATAATCAAAATATGCTTTTCTATGGGAATTGATGAAACATTCAGTCGTCAAACAATTATGATAATATACTATGTGAGGAGTATTAAGTCAAATAAGACAGAGGTGCCGAAATGCATGAATTGCATTCATAACTGTAAAAGGGAACTCCCCTACACAAAGTGCTCACAAAGTATTCTATTTCTGCTTAATAGCATCTCATATTCCCATAATTTCTTCAGAGACCTTATATTTGAACTACTCCATCTAAACTCAGCACTTTTGAGTAATCTAATAGTTCAATGTGCTATAGGGGTTCCTTGGAAGACGGCAGAAGAAAGAGGAAAAAGGAGTCATTTTTAGATCTATCAAATCTTACTTTATTAAAGCAGGTTTGAAATGCTTACCTGACACAGCATAGGAAAGCATAATAATGGAAGACAGTGAGAGTTTCTTAAAGAATCTAGAATAATCAGTTACTAAAAAGGCCTTTAGTGCATGCACTAAAAGATTTCTACCTTTCTTCAGAGCAAACACTGTCAGTGGAGTGGAGAAGAGAGTAAGAGATTTACATTAACTTCTTTCTTTTATTTTTATTGTTTTTTTTAAGATTTTAAGTAATCTTTACACCCAAAGTGGGTCTTTAACTCATGACCCTGAGATCGAGTCACAGGCTCTACTGACTGAGCCAGCCAGATGCCCCAGTTTCTTTCTTTTACCTTTTTGCTTTCCATTTCACCATGGCTTGTTGGCTAGGATATAATCATGTATCCTAGTCTCTAATAACAATAAAAAGTCTTAAAAGCACACAGTGGTAACAGTTAAGCTAGAAAACAAAGATTTTTTTGGTTGGGTCCTCCAAGTGAACCCACTTCTTCGAAGTCAAGAACATGCATGGAAGGAGTGGGTACATCATCACTCCTTTGTCTCTACTCCAACTCACCCAACCAAGAGTAAAACTTCGGCCAATGCATTAAACTAGGAGTGACTGGGATAGAGAGCATGGGCCAGATGGAAAGTTAGCTCTCTTAGAGTTTTGCCATTGAGTGACTCCTGAAGACTTTCTGTACAGCTGGAAGCTAGGCACTCAGAACCCATATGCCCCACCACAAGACAGCAAAGGAGAAACTGAGTCAAAGCACTCATGCATCACTATTCACACATTTCAGTCCCTGATTAAAATATAATTGCAAAAAGCCATGGCCTACTCACATTGGAAAATTCTACAATTTCTAATCAGAATCTTCAAGGGCTCATAGAGTTGTAATTAAGATGTTTGCATAGCCCCAATTACATGCCTTCCAGGTCACATTTCCTATTATACCTGCTCAGCTTACAGCCTGTAGCAGCATTCCTTGTGGCATGGCCAGACTATGAAGCCAGATACCAGGCAATAAAACCTCAGACTTGTGCTGGGAAATGTACCAGGAGATTTCAAAACCAGGGACTTTCAATTTGTTTTTTATCTTGACCAGGTAAGAAATACATTATATTACAATCCAGTTACACACACACACACACACACACATACACACACACAGAGTCCTAAAACTGAAACAAAAATTTCACAAAAAAATAATAGTTCAACTTACAACATGCACTGTACATCAATTTTTTCTCATTTTATTCTATTGACTTTTTAGTTTCTGGTTTTAACCCACTAAGTTGATTTCAAGAGCCAGAGGCACACCATCTTGGTATATTAAAAAAAAAAATCCTCATCTATCCATCTACCCACCTACCATCCAACACACATACACTCAAAACACACACATACAACCCTAGCTTGATCAGTACAGTTTTGAGACAGTTGGTAGACACGAAGTTCATGGAACAGAACTCTGTGGAATAAATAATGAAATGCATAGCACATGTGAAACTTTATATTCCATTTAGAGGTAGACTGGGACACTCAGAGAAGAGCAGAATTTAAGATCCTTTTAATAGGAGATGCCTGAACTGTCTGAACAGTCATGCAAAACAAACAGAGCTTCACTCTCTAGCTCTCTCTACTGTCTGCCTATAGATAGAAAGGAAAAGGATGAATGTACAATGCATGTTCTATGTCTGTCTCTGTTTTCCCCACCTGTTCTCACACCATGTGTATGTTTGCACGTACGTGTGTGTGTGATGTGACTCCATTTTCTCTTTGCAACAAGACTCACATCTGAAGTCAAACTTTATATCACATGTGACATCATTAATTAACCACCACACTGAGTGTGTGTATTGCATTAGACAATAGCTGACAGCCTTTACAGGGTCTGGCACTGTGTGACGTCTGTGCTTACATATTAATTTACATGTTCCTTTCCAACTTCCTTCACCACAGTGGTGATGAAGGTTGCAGGAAAATTAGGTATTTGTGGGGCACCTAGATGGCTCAGTTGGTTAAGGGGCTGGCTCTTGATTTCGGCTCAGGTCACGTTCTCAGGATCATGGGATCGAGCCCTGCATCAGACTCCACACTCAGTAGGGAGTCTGCTTCTCATTCTGCCCCTGGTTGTGCTCGCTCACTCTCTCACTCTCTCTCTCTCGCTCTCAAATAAATAAATAAAAATGATTTAAAAACAACAACAATAAAAACTAGGTACTTTGTGAGGGTAACAAAGGATAGTAATCATGCTCCATTCATCTTTGTGTTTCTCAACTATTTCTAAGCTTCAGAGCCTCGGATGTAGCAGTTGCTCAATAAATGATTGTTAAGTGGATAGATGTGTAGATAGGTAGACAGATGAAGTCAAAGTGCTTTGTATGTTCTTTTCCTCAGCCAAGCTAAGGTTCTCTCACTGGGGAGAAATCTACTTTTTAGGGAAATTTTTTTGTTTAGTTTTAATTATTTGGACTTCTCTGTGACTACTCCATGCTCATAGGTTAGGACAGACAGGACTATAAATGTATATTTATTTGTTCAACTAATATAACTGCATCTCCACTGTATGCTTAGTCCTCTGCTCATAAAATACCTGCTTTGAGTCCTTGGTATCTATTTGAAAGGGATCAAAGAATTAGTCATATGCAACCCATATGTGAGACCTACCTCAAATCAAATTGTGGAACTCCCTGCTTAATCCACCTTCTTCATCATCCAAATCCACTGGCCACCCACAGCAAATTTTCTCATTGACCTTGTCCATAGACAAGGCAACTTTTGTTTGAAGAAATCAGTGTCACAATGGGACTCAAGTTTAAGGAACATTTTTTCCCCTCACCTTCTCCCCATCACCCTTCAAACATGTCCCAGCTTCAGTTACAATGTCTAAATTTTAAATAAGGATTTATAGTTTATAAAAGGCAGTTATAACATCTGTCACTGTGCCTATTTTATACCTGAAACTAACAAGGTATGTCCATTATACCTCAGTAAAGAAAGAAGTCCTATAGATAATCTCAGTTAATCATCATAACAATTCTATGAGGTAAGTGGTATCCTACAGGTACAGAGTGACCTTGCACAGCTCTTATCTTCCCTGGTCTTAATCCCACTCCTTTATTTTGGTGAAACACAGCTTTGTTCCTTGTACTGTTCCCAAGCTGGTTAGTATTAGTAGACTGCTGGATAATCTCAACGTTGGCCAGCTTCTGACATCAGCCAGCACTTACTCCTCACAATATTCTACAATTATAAGAGTGTTAATTTCATGTCCCTTACCACCGATATGGCCCTGGTCCTATTTTTGTCTGGCCAACAATATATTGGCCATCTCTACTCAAAAGTGATAAAATATGGTATTTAGTGAATCATGTTCAAAGCAATGATACCACCCTCATGGGGTTGTATTCTTCTAGGAAAACATTCTAAAGAAAAGGAATACTCACACACATACTTCACTGAGTATTTATGTCATAAAAGAGTGCAAGAGATTTAGAGAGATTTGTGTAAAAGAGTCCCTAAGAGGAAGCAAAAGGACAGAAGTGTGGAAGAAAGGAATGAAAATATCAGCCTATCAAATTCCACTAAGCCATCAAAAGAACAGGTTAAATGCAGTGAGTAGAACTCCTTCTTCCTATACATGATGGCCTGGTACTGACCCCTCCTTGACCAGAGTCTAATGTCCTCTCTATCTCCCAGTTCTGAGGGAAATTTCTACCATTTTGAACTATGAGTCAACTTCAGCTGAGAACTTCAGATCTGGTAATTTTTCATTGATTAGGACAGTGCGTGCAGATATCATGCCTGCATCACCCACTGGGAAACTGACTCTCTTTCATGACACTGGGCCCTTTTAATCCTTATGTGGAAAATGCATTCTTTGGTGATGGCCACTGGAGCAGTTATAGATATGCTGTCAACCTGTAATGATCAAGTTTAACCATCTGCTTCAAACTCAGTTCGTAGCCTTGTAGCTAAAATTAGGAATTGCCCTTTCAGATTGGGACGGCTGGTTGGTGCACTGGAAAATCACATAGCTGATTTAAGAAGAGTCAAATGTCCTTTTAGTGCTCTTTGTTTCTTTGGCTTTACAGCCTTTTCAAACTGCATTTTGTAGAGACTGTAGGGCAAGGAATAAAAGTCTAGTCACCTATTCTTTTTTTAAAAAAGATTGATTGATTGGAGACAGCGAGCATACCAGCAGTGGGGAAGGGGCAGAAGGAGAGAGAGAATCTCAAGCAGACTCCACACCGAGCTTGGAGCCTAACTCGATGCTCATTCTCATGACCCCGAGATCATGACCTGACCTGAAATCAAGAGTAGGACACTTAACCACCTGAGCCAACCAGGCAACCCTTTAGTTACCTCACCTATTCTTTTTTTTTTTTTTTTAAGATTTTATTTATTTATTCTTGAGAGGCAGAGAGAGAGGCAGAAACACAGGCAGAGGGAGAAGCAGGCTCCACGCAGGGAGCCCGATGTGGGACTCGATCCCTGATTTCAAGGATCACGCCATGGGCTGAAGGCAGGCGCTAAATCGCTGCGCCACCTGCGAGTCCCTACCTCACCTATTCTTATCTGATCAGCTTCTCTATATTTCCCTAAAAGTTGACTCAGTTAGCTTCACACCTTAGTCCCATGGCAAAGGAGCCAAACAGCTTCGCTGCCACCCTTAGGAATCTCATGCAGACAAAACCTTGTTCTAATTCTCAGTAGTGTAAACATTGGTCCAGCTCACTGCACTCCATGTCAGAAGTGGGGCTTGTACGTTTGTGCAAGTGGATTTACTATGAAATTAATGAAGCATGAGCTTTACTGCCACAAGGCACTTGATTTAGTTTTGTGTTCATAATTCTGTAGTATTTTGCTTTAGGAAGCCTCCCAAACTGGTAAACCTCAGGTTCCAAAGACCTGGATCCAACTGTAGCAAAAAACACATGATCTTAGCCAAAAGGCTGAGAAGCGAGGTAGCAAAAAACAAAGTCACTGAAGCAAAGGGATAAATATTCTTCCCCCTAGTAAGCCTCAGAGCCCATACTTGATGGTCATCTTTCAGAAATATTTACATGGAGGTTGAAAGAAAGACTGGATACTTGAAGTTTTTGCCCTGTCTAGGATTCTAGGGCCTAAAGCCCCATCCCCACTGATCTTTTTTTAACCCTAAAGATTTATTTGTTTATTTTAGAGAGAGTAAGAGAGCATAAGCAAGGCAAGGGGCAGAGGGAGAAGGAGAGAGATAATCTCAAGCAGATTCCCAGCTAAGCACAGAGCCCAACCCGAGGCTCCATCCCAAAACCCCTACCATGACCTGGGCCAGAATCAAGAGTCAGATGTCCAAATGACTGAGCCACCCAGGTGCCACCCCACCCCGCACTGGCATTTCTCAAATGCAGATCAACTCGGATCCGGAACCCCCCCAGCCCCCGAAAAAGGACAGATAAGGAAGTTAAAAAGCAAAGATGGCTATTTGTCACATTTTTGTGTGGGCTTCCAAAAGCCATACTCCTTCCATTATCACAACACTTTCATTTGCTAACATCCTGGTCAGTACCCAAGGAATACTCAAATTGGCTGCTAAGATCCTAAGTGATTTAAGAAAGCTGATTGTGCAGGAGAATGTCTTCAGAGGTAATATCCTTGAACTCACATTTTCCTTTAGCCATGAAGTGTCCAAGTGCCCAGGTTTGGGGTTTTGTTTTCCTTTTTGTTTCTTAACCAAAAGCCAACTATCAAGAGCAGTTTATTCAGTTTGAAAGTAGCATAATCAACTGCAGACTTTTGAAAATTGGGCTGCAAGTTCCTATCTGCCTTTAGATAACCTAAAAGAGGCAAACAACGGCACTTTGATTTTCAAAGAAGAGGTGTTCACTCTTCATTAAGAGTCGGTAAAATCCAGGGAGACTTACTAATTAAAGACCCGTTGGTGAAATCTGCGGAGCACTTTTGAAATATGCGACTGTCACAGCTGCCCTCTGATGAGGCTTGGGTTCCAATCTGTGCCTCTCCAGCAGCCTGTGCGACCATCGCTGCCAGGTGGCATCAGCCTCCTCACAGCGTCCTCCTCCTGTCTGCCATGAGGGAATAAAGCCGCCTCTCCCTGGGAAGCTTCCACCGGTGGCTCAGAAGAAATCTGTCTGCAGAGAAGAGATGGCAAGCGTCCTTGGAAATGTGAATTATTGCTGCCATCAGCACATCGCTTCCTCTTTGTATTGAACCTTTGACATTGAAACGGGTTGCTTATTCGTAGTTACAATGTTTGTCATTTGCCTTGGGCTTGCTGAAGTAGGGAGAATCAAAGCTAGTTGTACCTGGCTTTTAGGAAGCAGAAAATCTTTGTACATAAACTTCGAGAAAAGGAAATTGGCAAACCGATGCTCGAGAAAGTTGCCTGAAAATGTTTGCAATCACCAATTTATTATTTATTTTAAGAACGTGCCATCAGAGATTACTATTCTAACTGAACTGAGGCTAAAACTTAAAAAAAAAAAAAAAAAAAAGCAAACATGTTTGCTGCTCCCAAGAAAAGTAGACAATCCTTGGTTTAAGTGGTTTAAGGGTAAGTATACCCCTCAGAGAAAGAATAAAGAAAGCAAAGGAAAGGAAAAATGTTAAGAGCATCTGTTAACTTGGGCCTGCATCCTTTGTGCTCAGGGACAACTGTGCTGACGAACGAGAATTTATGGATTTAAGTCATTTGTGCCGATAGAGCTCTGCATAAAGCTGTGGGTGCAATTGGTGACTGCAAAACCAGCCGTTTTGCAAGAAAACATTTTTTCACCTTCAGAAGATCCTCAAAGATTTCCCATCAACCTTTCACTATTAAATAATCCATATCTGACTTTTTTCTTCTCAGACCGGGAAGACATTGAGGAGATCCTTGATCAATTTATATCCCAACCTTGTATGACATTAAGGAAGAAATTTTTAATTGCTCCAAAAAATCATTTTTTAAGGAACTGACTTGCTTATACTATGATGGTAAGAATTTATAAAGCAGAGGGGCACCTGGGTGTGGGACCCAGGAAATTTAACAAAAATCCCCTACCCCTGGACAAGCAGAGCAGGACCAACTCCACTTTGTGCTACACCTGCCACCTCCTGTATCACCCCCACATGACCTGCTTATTGCTTAAGGCACTGCCCACACCCTAGTCAAGCTGCTGGGCACACCCTAATCGGAAATCGGCTCATAACAACGTAACCCTGCCTTGTGTCCGCCAAAACTGCGCGCCAATTCTGACCAAAGTAATAGGCCAGCTCAAATGGATGCTATAGGGTAAGGTGTAATTCAGTTGGCCACCTGCGTGTGGACTGACATGACTGTGCAACTTTCTGCGTATCCCATTGGCCCCTGGCCCCTATAAAGCTGCTACGCCTCTTAGTCTTGGGGTCCAAGTCCCTGCTCTGCTGTGTCGGGTACACTTGGACCCAAGCTCCAGCTTGTAAATAAACCCTCGTGTGTTTGCATCGGTGTTGGCTCCTTGGTGGTTTCTCGGATTTGCGGTCTTGGGCACAACACTGGGTAGCCTGGGTAGTGATCCGGGGGCCTAGGATGGAGTCCCACAGTGGGCTCCCAGCAGGGAGCCTGCTTCTCCCTCTGCCTGTGTCTCTGCCTCTCTCTGTGTCTCTCATGAATAAATAAATAAAATCATTAACAGAAAAAAAATTATAAAGCAAAATAGATATGGCAGGTTTCTATCTACAATACTGCTCTCTACCCATAATATGGAACATGAGAAAAATATTCATTAAAAAAAAAAAAAAGCTAGTCCTTTGGAAGAAAGCTTAAACAGCCATGTCATAAAGTCATTTTTCTATCATTAGTTCTGCATCAACTCTCCCAGAACAACCTTATTTTGTTTTTCTTCACATACTTTTGACTTGAGATTTTTTTTTTTTTTTTTTTTTTACATGGCGGAGAAAGAAATTTGACACAAGTGCAAGATAATACAGAATAATTAGTTTCCATGGCTATGCTCTGTTTTAACTTTCATACCTCTGACATAGTCCATCTTCAGCACGTATAATGCACTTAACACATAGAACTGATCTTCCTCTACAGGGCTGGGACTGAGGAGAGGATGAAAATCAGGGTCATAGGCACTCTCAGGGCCACACCAGCACACTTGAACTTTGCTCCCTTGCTGCTTGCCTTTACTTGCCTCACCTGAGCCCCAGCCTAGAGGGATCCCCATCCCACAGTACAGCCTGTCTGCTAAATTCACATCCAAAAGCTGTTATTTTGTCTAACCCCAATTGTCTGGTGATAGTTACTTCTTCACTCTCCAACCAGGTGCAGGAGAATGATGATGGGAGGGCTCTCTTCTCAAATTCTAAGTATAGACTAAGAATCACACAAGTAATTTCTATTTTATGTGGACAGAAAACTCATGCTATTTTTACTCAGACCAGTTTCTTCTTGATTGTGTGTGGAGATTATCTTGCATGCCTACTACTGTATGCTCCTGCTTTCTTAATGACTTTGGGGGATTATATATGGTTGATGGCAAAAACTAAAACTTTGATCACGAGATTCATGATCCCTTTTTCTCATAATTGTGATTAAAGCAAATGACAAGAGCATAGCTTTTAAAGCCCTCTACATTCTTATAAATTCTTTCAAGGCTTAATTTTAATGTTGAAACATACTTTTTAGACTTACCTCTATATCAAATTCTCTCAGGCAAGTGACGATTCTTTTGTGCTTTGTGTTACCTGAATAGTGATGAGGTATGAAAAGATAAAAATCTTTTGCTATAACAAGATGTTAAGTTATCCTGAGGGGTTCCTGGGTGGCACAGTTGGTTGAGTAGCTGACTTTTGGTTTTGACTCAGGGTATGATCTCATGGTGGTGAGATCAAGCCCCATTTTGGGCTCTGCACTCAGGGAGTCTGCTTGAGATTCTCTCTCTCTCTCCCTCTCCCTCTCCCTCTGCCCTTCCCAATCATGTGCTCTCTTACTGTCTCTTAAATAAATAAATAAATTTTCCAAAAAAGATGTTAAGTAATATTGAGAGCATTTAGCAAATATGACAGTCTTAAGATATTGTGTTTGATTTTAATAATACATATCAAATTATGATTTGAAAATTTATTGCTGGAGCCCCTGGGTGGCTCAGTGGTTGATCGTCTGCCTTTGGCTCTGGTCATGATCCCAGTGTCCTGGAATTGAGTTCTACCTTGGGCTCCCAACAGGGAGTCTTCTTCTCCGTCTGCCTATGTCTCTGCCTCTCTCTGTGTCTCTTATGAATTAATAAATAAAATCTTAAAAAAAGAAAAGAAAAGAAAAGAAAAAATGTATTGCTAACATCACTGTAAAGTCATAGAGGGACCTTTAGCAACTGCTTATCTGATAAGTTATCATTGCTTTTCAATCAAAGCATAAGGGCTCAGTCAAAGACTGAAATGTAAATTATGATTTCTTGGGATGATTTATTAGGAAAGGATTCTGTGGAGAGAAATGCTTGAAAGTTCATTTCCGAGGCATTTCAGAAAGACTAAGTAGAGAAGTAATGGACTATTTTTAGATGGGGAAGAATGTAGATTTGTACTTCACAATAGTGGGACTGACAATCCCCAGCCAGCATGTGTCTTTTCTCTAGTTTTGAGATATCTGAGTGTCCACCACCTGTTCTTTTTCTGCAGAATCCACCTGGCTAATCTTTCCTTTTCACCACATCACGTTCCTCCTTAGCACGTTCAGGGAATGCTGCTAACATACAGCAGCTGAGCATTCATTCAGCTTTGGCTGGAGCTTGAAGGGATAGAGGCTGAAAGAAATTGTCAGCAGTGCACACAGGATCCCAGCATGGAAGGTGAGAGAAGAGAGGCCTCTTCATGCTCAGCCGGTTGACTCAGTGCTTGTCATATCAGGCTGCAGGGAGGCGAGTTGAAGTGCTGTCCTGGTTCCTGACTTCTAGCCTTTCCCTCGAGTGGAAGCTTCTGGAAGTTCCCCCAGCAGAAGCACAGACTCTCTGGAGACCCTGATGATCTAAACTGTAGAAAGCACTATCCATCAGAGAGATGAACAAGCCCTGCTTGTTGAGGGTAAATCTAGCAGAAGATTCACCTTTTTTTTTTTTTTTTTTTTCCTCTGAAGACCCTTTCAAAACCTTCTCTGGTAGCTGGAAAGCAGTAAATTAGGGCAGCAGGATCAGAACGTGGAAGGCTCTGGCAGGCAGGGCAGGCTGAGTTACCGTCTTCTGTAACCTTCCCACCTGCCCAGGAGTCATACATAATGGAGAAACAGGTAAATAAGAATTAAATACCTGAGGTCTCTTTTTTCTTCTGTCCTTTGATTACACCGCTATTTTATTTATGGTTCTCCAAAGAGAAGCAAACTGCCCTCATGTGCCATTGCTTTTGTAAATTGTTAAAGAATCACAAAAATGAAATACTTCACAGCGGGCTTTTCTCTATTGCCTCTTTCCTGCTGTACTGACCCTTTAAAGTGATGGTTTCCATGCACATGCTCCTCCCTCCACCTCCCAATAACACTGGCCTTCGTTTCACTGTATCTTATTTACCAAAGGAGATCAAATGGGTCTCAAGGTGATGCTGAGGTTGGTGTAGTGTTCACCAGCCCTGTCTATATTTGCTCTGTATGATATCGTTCTGTGTCTCAGGGACAGTATTTAAGGTAGGCTGACCACATGCTTTGTGTTGTGTTTGCATGAGAATTGGGTAAGCAAACAGAGAAAAGGCAAGCAGGTTCCGTTTGGATTTTAAGACTATATTCTCAATGGCTTGAGTGATGAGAGAATGTAGATCTGAATTACCTGTGCGGTCTTTCTTTGCCCAAACAGGTAACATTTGGCAATAAGGCTGTCTAGCTCTGAATCTACTTGGAAATTTCTAGCATTTGTTTTTTTCCGATGAACAAAATTTAAGGATTTTTTTTTAAATCTCACTTATATCCTCCACCAAGAACCCTAAGAGATTGGGGATCCAGGTTCTCCTTTCATGTTATCTTCCAGCAGGAGGGAATTTTTTTTTTTTTTAATAGAAAGGATTTGGAGTGTGAATAACGGGTTAGATGATTTCAAGAAGAAACCAACATGATACTCAAAGGATGAAGCCTTCATCCAATAATTCTTAACAGATTTAAGGGGGAAATACAGTGGGAAATGAAATCTGCTGCAAATGACAGGCAGGATTCCTTTCTGACTCAAATTAGTTACCAAAGTTTCTGATTTTCTGCCCTTAGAGTTTTGGGAGGCACGCCATTCCACCAGAACAGAGTAAGGCATGCTTGAGGAAGAATGAAAGCCCAAACTACAATGCAAGCAACACTGAGAAGGCACTAAGGGGTATTTTACTCATGGGGATACAACTCTAGGGACTCAGAGTCAGGAAAATCGCTAATTTCTCTCATATTCATTCACTGAATTCACTTCAAGCTCTACAATCTGCTGAATAGGAAACCCCAGAGCTTTTTTCTCCTCAGTGAGTCTCTGTCCCGTGTGTTCTCATGGTGTGTACACTGTAGTTTTTGTAGGTGGTCTCAACTTTATGCCATATATTACTACATAATTACATGTATGTATATCCCAGTGAACTATATTATGCTGGGTTTCTACTCATATCACATATACACATAACCATATACTAAAATCATGTCCTAGATGGGTTGTTGAAGAGATTTCAGAAGTACTCCTGGCTCTATTTAATTTACCCACAGACTCAACAAATTAATCTCCATGAATGATCACTGTCATCATTATGCTGCCTTGAGTAAGTTTGAGTGTCTAAGCTCAGACAAATAACAGCTTCAGTAACAGAAAGATCTTGCAGTTGCATATATGCAAAGTATGTCAGAGATTTTTTCAGGAATCCCAGATAATGAGAGGAAGGCCAGAAGAGTGGTAACAGAAAAAGGTACCAATCTGCAAAAGGAGGATCAAGATATATTCCAGAAATTCAAAATGATAAACCTCATTTGAAAGTGATCTCCAGCAAGAGAAAACAATTTTAAAATATTTAAGTAACTTGGGAACATTTAGGAAATGACTACTGTCAGCCAGCATGGTTACTCTAAGAATAGCTCATAATGAGCAAAGTTAATTTCATTTTTCAACCATACTATTCACCTGTTTTTAAAGAAACGTCATCAAGATGGTATATATTAATTTTGTGACATTCTAGTGGAAAAACAATGAAGGGTAACATTAATTCATAAATCACATCAAATTGGAGGGTGCTTTGAGTTGAATATTTCACTACTATGCCCTTATACATCTTGTTCAACGGTTTTCTTTAACATCATTCTATCTCTACTACTAAAACAACAGCAATGCTTGGTTATGTTTCCAGTCTCCAAGAAAATTTTAGTATATATGCTGCTGAAGCAAGCACTCCAGTCCCCAAGAAAATTCATTTTCACACAAAAACTCATATATAAATGTTTGTGGCAACTTTATTTATAATTTTCAAAACTTAGAAGCAACCAAGATATCCTTCAATAAGCACATAAGTGGATAAACACATTGTTGTACATCCAAATAATGGACTATTATTGTGCACTCAAAGGAAGTGAACTATGAAGCCATAAAAAGACATGGAGAAAATGTACTTGCATTTTGCTAATTGGAAGAATCTGCATACTGTGTGATTCAAACTGTATTGTTCTGGAAAGGGCAAAAGTAGGAGACAGTAAAAAGGTTAGCAGTTGCCAGGGGTGAGAGAATAAGGAAGGATGAATAGATAGAACACAGAATATGGTAGGACATATTCTGTACAATATTATAGCAGTGGATACATTCATTATATGTTTGTGGGAGCCCGATGTGGGACTCGATTCTGGGACTCCAGGATCATGCCCTGGACCGAAGGTGGCGCTAAACCACTGAGCCACCCAGGCTGCCCAAGTTTATTAGTTAAAAAAAAAAACAACAACACTGAGATCTTAAAATCCCTGTTGGCCATGTGGCAGCCATGACACAGTGGTCATTTGGTCATTGCTGTTCATCTTATCAGCACTTCACATGATGTACGTTAATACGAGACTCCTCATATTAACTTTAAAATATCTTCAAAATGATTACACCCTGATTCAGCTTTGAAACAAAGGTATTACAGATGTGAACAACACAGAAGCAGAGCAATGATGTTAGTGAAGCATATAATTGCCATTGGAGTAATGACCAAAAATCTCTATTTTCTTGAGAGTCCAAGAGCTGGGAACATGAAGTTGTGATTCATTTTATTCCTGAGATAAGCACAAAAGGACTATCACAGGGCAAATAATGTCTATAAGAGAAACTAATAAATCTTGAGACTAAATCAAAGAAATTTTACGCCATGAGGAAAAGCTGATGTGACAGTGTCATGTGACTTAAAATCCAAAACCACGTCTAGCCAATAGGAAGGGCTAACAAAAGCCAAAGATTCTTTAAGATGCCTCGAAATTTTACTGTCAATACTCAAGGAACTGAGAAAGAGATCTTAGAGCATAAACAAGTTTAAAAGCCCTTACAGTAAGTAATAGTATTAGTAATAGTAAAATTCTAAGTAATTAGAAAGTAACAATAGTTTAATAAGCAGTATTTTTCCATATTGATAATGTATCGATAATGCTGATGAATCTTATAATCAATAGTGTCTTGGGGGGCAGGAGTATGCTCTTACCCACTTACAGAATTCATCCATTCATTGATGATAAAACTCTATGGTCCTTTAGAACAATGACGAGTGAAGTAGCTGGTGAGCATTCCCCTCAATGATGTGAAGTTGAATGTAAAACAGGGTAAAAGAAGTGCATATGCAAAGTCTACACAGGACAATAAAAGAGCCTTATGTGTGGACTTTACTGAAGCCAATCAGTAGAGACAGCCTAATTCAAGGAGATAACTTGGTGCCCCTGGATCAGGTGGGGCAGACCAGTATTACATCTATTAAACCTAATGTTCTAGAACTTGTGTGCCTGAGTCTGCACCCTGTAAAGCAATTTGATTCATTAAAAGAGCCTAAAATCCTGATTTGGGAGGCATGAACTTTGTTTTCAACCAGGTTGGTAGTTACACGGCACCCTAGTCTAAGGTAACTAGTCCAAGCACCTTCACTGCTAGAGTAGCCTCTTGAATCTTCTACCTGTGTCCAGTTTCTATTCCCCATGCTTTCACAGTGCAGGTGCACCCACAGTGCAGGTGCACCCACAGTGCAGGGTTTACACATCTGAATCATTTTCTATAGCTCTTCAGAAAAATCTAGAACTCCATCCAGGCTTGATCCTGCCCACCTTTCCAACCACATCTACCGTGTGTTTGTGTTCTTGGCTGCAGACATTTCCAGGTTCTCTTGGCTCCTTATTGGAGCATGTTCCCATTCATTGCCAGTTTCCCTGCCTGGTATCTGCTTACCCTTTTTACTTGTTTGGTAAGCTCCTATTCATTCTTATGCAGCCAGCTGCATTGTTACTTCCTTAGAGAAGCCTTTCCCAGCCTCTCTGACTAGATCAAGTTTATTACATATCACACATACCTATCACAGTAGTTCCATGGCTCCCTCCTTCGCTTAACATGGTTAAAATTTTTTACTTATTTGTGTGAACTTTTTAAATAATTGTTTTATCTGCTCCCTCCCCCCCCCCCCCCCCCGCCCCAAGTAAATTGCAAGCTCCAAGAATACAGGGAGTATCTTTCTACTCCCCAGTGTACTCTCTAGCATTAATTCTGTATCACGCAGATGCTCAGTAAATATTAAATATGCTCAGTAAATATTAAATCCCTGAGTGGCTCAGCAGTTTAGCGCCTGCCTTCTGCCCAGTGCGTGATCCTGGAGTCCCGGGATAGAGTCCCACGTCAGGCTCCCTGCATGGAGCCTGCTTCTCCCTCTGCTTCTGTCTCTGCCTCTCTCTCTCTCTGTCTCTCATGAATATATAAATAAAATCTTTTTAAAAAATTAAATCAACTAATGTTAAGTGAATGCATCTCCATATTTCTTCTGTTTTTTTTTAATTTTTTATTTATTCATGAAAGACACACAGAGAGAGAGAGAGAGAGAGAGAGAGAGAGAGAGGCAGAGAGAGAAGCAGGCTCCATGCAGGGAGACTGATGTGGGACTCAATCCCTGGACTCCAGGATCATGCCCCGGGCCGAAGGCAGGCGCTAAACCTCTGAGCCACCCAGGGATCCCCTCTTCTCTGTTTTTTGTAACCACTTTTCATAAATCCTAGGAGTTGGCAGTGCTAATCAAATATAATGTTTGACAAACAAAAAGCAGAAACAGACCCATAAATACAAAGTGATGGTTGTCAGAGGTGAGGGGGATGGGAGGATGGGCAAAATGGTGGCAGGAGGGTGGGAAGTTCAGACTTCCAGTTATGGAATGCATAAGTCCCGGGGATGAAAGATCCAACATAGAGAATATAGTCAATGATATTTTAAGTGTTGTGTGGTGACAGATGGTAGCTACACTTGAGGTGAGCATGGCATAAGGTATAGAGAAGTTAAATCACTATGCTGTACACCTGAAACTCAAGTAACATTGTGTGTCAACTATAATCAAATAATAAATTAATTAAAAATAAAACATATAATGTTTGATTATAATGTTAACAAAAGATAGTGAAAGCCCTCAGAAAAGTAAAGTCAGGGGATCCCTGGGTGGCGCAGCGGTTTGGCGCCTGCCTTTGGCCCAGGGCGCGATCCTGGAGACCCGGGATCGAATCCCACGTCGGGCTCCCTGCATGGAGCCTGCTTCTCCCTTGCCTGTGTCTCTGCCTCTCTCTCTCTGTCTCTCTGTGTGACTATCATAAATAAACAAAATTAAAAAAAAAAGAAAAGAAAAGAAAAGTAAAGTCAGTGCGGACTTCCTGTTAATGGTTGTAATTACATGAAGACTAATGTTTGAAGGAGGACAAGATACCTAAAGGATGAATGTTTATGATTCCATTAACTAAAAATGCAATTCTTATCATCTTTTTTTGTCATATTTATCATTAATCTACTACTTTTTTTAAAAATGAAGCTATCCAGATGAAATAGATATTTTTGCAGAAGCAAGTTTCTAGTCACAGAGATTTAATAGAAGTTTTAGCTTGGTTTTTATACATTAGGAGGGAATACAGATATTCCTCTATGATTATGAAGATTATGTTTTTATAAAATTCCAATTTTATTTATAATGTAACTATGAATGTGAAACCATTCTTATCTCAATATAAAAAATAATGGGTTGTATCCGGTTCATACTTCTTAGCTGGAAACAATAGCTGATTTTGGCAATTAGGAAGGAAGTATACTAATAGGACGTTGGGAGTTCCACTTCTGGTATTAGAAGTGCTTAGGTGCTTTGAGAAACCCTTCAAATGCAGAACAAGTAATCTCTGGTTTTAAACATGACTTCTCTGCAGTCACCTCCTTTTCCAGAGAGAAAACCAAAATGCGCTAGGTCCAGGGCCAAAGCCAAAACAATAGGCAGTAGGAAGAGATGATTATGCTCTGACTCCTGGTGGTTTTTAAGTCATCTACTTAAAAAATAATAATGACACATTGTGGATTGTTAACCAATTTGGCAAAATAAACTAGATACAATATAGCAAAATATTTTCTTTAGTCAATTTTAAAACAAACAACAGGTAATCTGAGTAACTGTTAGGAAGAGTGAACTCAGGGACAGAGCAGATGCAGAAGGGGAGTGATTTACAGAAGAATCAGAGGCAATCAGAGCACTTATGGGCAGGGACCCAGAGCATCAAAGCCCACAGCTGGCAAAGAATTCATAGGGTAGGCCTATGCAAATGGGAAGCTGGAAATGAAATATCTGCCTAAAGCCAGGAATGAAGACTGACTTCCCTGTCCATGAAACAAAAACCAGATAACTTGTAATGCTTTCTAGAGAAACAGTAAAGAAACTGGCTATCTACTGAGAACTATGAGAGAAGAAAGATTCAGTTTGGAGACATCAGAATCCCACATCATGCTATACATGTGTGTGTGGTTCTCATTCGTACAACCCATGTAGTGCTCATTTTTACCCAAGAAATTTACATAAAAACTGGTCTGGAATCAATGGGACGCATAACATTCCAGCAGAAGCAAAAGCAAAGTAAAGGTGAGCTCCTGAGGATTATAAATCACCCAAGGAAACAAACCCCAAGAGGAAAAATTAGCAAACAGAAAAAAAAAAGAATTAACATATCCTAAAATATAAATAATGGCTTGTTCTGAAGAGGCTTGAAGGTAAATATGTGAAATATCCTCAAAAAGATAAAGAAAGAAATAGAAGTTATAAGAGAAGAATAAGACCTATTAGAGAAAAAGCAGATTTGAAAAACTAACTTTCTAGAAATTAAAAGAAATGGCCTCTGAAATTCAAATTCAATAAGCCACATGGAAAGAACTGAAAGAGAGACTTAGTAAATTAATAGATGGAACTGGAAGAAAATTACCATAATGCATCACAGAGAGATAAATAAATGGAAAATATGAAAGAGAAGTTAAGAGACACAGAAGGTAAATGAGAAACTTCAAGAAGACTGCTGAAAAGAGGAAGTATAAAGAATGAGGGAGATAAAATTTGGATAAAGGCAGAGTACTTTCTAGAACTGAAGAAGGACATAGTCCCAGATGGAAGGAGCATGGAAAATCCCAAGAATGATACAAAAACAAATCTATACCTGGACACTTGGAGACAAATTATAGAAAATCAAAGATAAAGTGAAAAATCTGAAAAGAGAAGACAGATCACTTAGAATGGCAATCAGGTTCAGAGAAGAATTCTCTGCAGCCATAAAAGACAACAAAATTTTATCTTCAGGGCAGCCCAGGTGGCTCAGCGGTTTAGCGCCACCTTCAGTCCAGGGCCTGATCCTGGAGACTCGGGATGGAGTCCCACGTGGGGCTCCCGGCATGGAGCCTGCTTCTCCCTCTGCCTGTGTCTCTGCCTCTCTCTGTGTGTCTCTCATGGATAAATAAATCTTTAAAAAAAAAAAAAAAAAAAAAGAATTACATCTTCAGAGTTCAATAAAAATATTCTCAAATCAGAATCCCATAAAGAGCTTAACTATTACTCAAAAATAAAAGTGAATGAATCATTTTCAAAGATTAAGAGATTATACATACTACTTAGAGACTCTCATGGTGAATTTTATGTGTCAATTTGGCTAAGCCCTGGTACCCAGATATTTGGTCAAACATGATTCTGGCTGTTTCTGTGAAGATATTTTTTAGATGAGATTAACATTTATATTAGTAGACTTTGGATAGAGTATATGACTCTTCATAATGTGGATGAGACTAATCTGATCAGTTAAAGGCCTTTAAAGAAAAACAAAACAAAACAAAAAACAATTTCCCTGAAAGAGCTAGAATTCTGCCCACAGATGCCCTTCTGACCCAAACTGTAACTCTTCCCTGGGTTTTCCCCACAGCTGTGTGAGCCATTACTTAAAACCAATCTCTCCTTCTCTCCATATATAGATCTCTATTAGATAGATAGATAGATAGTGCATTGAAAATAGCATTGTCAGAATTTATTCCTTTCTGTTTTAAAGAAGATGTTTTGGAAATTAAAAAACTTAATTTGAAAGTATATCTTTATTTTGTGGACCAAAAAGATTTACTTTGAGTAGTAATATTTAAAAGAACTTCACAGCAGGGAGCCTACTCAAGATTCTCTCTCCCTCTCCCTTTGCCCCTCCCTCCCTCATTAAAAAATATATATAAATAAATAAAAATAAAAGAACTTCATATTTGTAACACCCATAATAACCAGTTTACTAGTTTAAATCTGTGTATGTGCATACACATTTTTAACTTTTCAAATGTCCCCTTTTAAAAGGAACTTTTTAAAAGAGTTTTTATTTATTTATTTGACACAGAGAAAGAGAGCCCAAATAGGCAGAGCAGCAAGCAGAGGGAGATGGAGAAGCAGACTCCCTGCTGAGCAGGGAGCCAGATGTGGGGCTCAATCCCTGGCCTGAGGGATCCAATCATCAGTCATCAATCCATGACCCTGAGGTCATGACCTGAGCCAAAGGCAGACACTTAACTGACTGAGCCACCCAGGCACCCCTCAAATGTTAATTTTAAGTAAATAAAGAGTAGATTCCACCTTTATCTCTTATATACCCTAGAACTCCATCCTACTGGTTCTGTGTCCTCTAGAGAATCCTAATACAGACCTCCAGTAAAAAATCATGTATGAAGTTATCCTTTGATAAGAACAAAATAACTGAACCCTGAAGGAAGGGTTGGATTACCAGAACAGTAATAAGCAAAGAAACTGGTAACATGCTGGCAAATGCAGATAAATACTGACTAAAAAGGAGAAACACTAAAATATTAGGCATCAGTGGAAATAGGAGAAAGTCAGGGTAAAAACAGTGCAAGATTATTTTATTAACAACTTCAGTCTGATTAAGTATGCATTTAAAAATTTCAGAGTAGACACTCTAAGCAGCTTTTAGATTACTTCTAAATGAGCAGACTTAAAATAGGATAGAGAAAATTCATTAAACCAAGACAGAAAAGACAAGTGAAAGCAAAGTTAAAAAAATAAAAAAAAGGAGAGGGGATTTGAAAGCATCACCACCATCCCTGATAATAGTAATAATAATTACTATTATATCAATAATCTCAATAAATGTTAACAGATTAAATTTGCTTATTAAAGACAGAGACTCTCAGATCTAGCAAAATACAAAGCCAACAGGGATATAGATCTTAGATGTGCAATGAGGAAATAAAAGAACAAGTTGCAGAGAGAATGAAACCAGTTGTATAAAATTTTAAAACTCACAAAACAATTCTATACATAATATGGGAAGATATTCATATGGACTAGAAGTACAAAAACATGAGCACACATCTACCTATTTGAAGCAGGAGCCTCCAGGGACAATAAAAAGGAGATCTGGGAAGGGTATAAACCTGAAGAACATGGTGTTTTGCAGTTTGTTCTGTGGTGGTGATCACCTGCAGTGCCAGGTGAGGCTTGTCTGGATGACCACCTGTCCTACATAAGATCCAAAATTAACTTGGTGCTATCACCTGGAACAGGTTAAGAACCTGGCAACACAGAGCAAAGAGGAAATTCATGTACAGATAACCAGGAGCTGAGAGAGAAGATTCAGGCTCTCCATCTCTCCACCATTCCACAAAGAGCGGTGAGCCTACGTGCCCCTATTTTTCTGCTTTTGTATAGGGCAAGGCAGGAGAGGTGTCTTGTCAGTGAGGGAATATACAGGCTGCCTAGTGCCAGGAGCCTGGGATTGGGGAGGGCAGTTGTTTATAACGTTGTCTGTGAAAATTAGCTGCCCTTCACTTGACGGATCATGGGGCCAGTAGAAATATCCAGAACACCTGCCAGGGTTAGAGACCACCAGTGCTGTGGGAAGCTTGGGGGTAGCCCCTTCAGAGAGGAGAAAGAAAGTACCACAGAATACTAACAGTTATTAAATCTGAGTGGCACATATATGAGTGCTTGTTACATTACCTGATGCACTACTATGTTTGAAAGACGATACAGAAAGTAATATTTGAAAACACCCTTTTCTGTCCTCCAATCACATTGCTCCTCTAAAATGTAACCATTGCTAAGATCTTGGTGTGTTTACAGATTGTATTTTTTCTGAAGGATTAAAATATGCATATGTACAAATATTTTAAAAATATACATATATACAATAGGGAATTTGGTTGGTGGACAAGGGTTGTTCTGGCTGAGTTTTGAGTTTTGATTATAAGCCTTTCTCTCCTGCTTCTCCTTCAAATTGTGGAGATTCTGGATTGCTTTATATTGTGTTGGCTCTGTTCCCCTTTGTTACTGCGAAAGACTAAAAATTAGTCTCTGAGAGATGTCACAGGATAAAAAGCCAAAGTTGAGTCCATGCGGTGTAAAAAGATGGTTAAGCAATTTCTTCTAGAGGGTTGTTGGATAATCTGTCCCTTCGTTATCATGTCATCCATTCGAAGTGAAACATACCCAGAAAGGTTCTATTTTTTCCCTTCACTTAGAACCGGGGTTTGATCAAACGTATGTAACAAGTCTTGTAACCAACTTGCTTCCTGTACTTTGACTTTAATCTTTGCAAAGGGAAGGGAGTGTGCTTTAAGTATGTGTGATGCACGCCCGCTCTCTCCTGATGCCAATATCTCTTAATCTGATTTCTTTTTTTTTTTCCTTCAATACTCAGGAAAAAGGGTTCCTTTCCTCCTGGGCCAAAGCACTGATTTACGATCTTTATATTTATCACTTTTCAGCCAGTCCTAGAATGTCTCCCTTTCTCCCCATTGTACAGGGTTAAATAAAATACCTCATTTTACACCTATTAAAAGTAATTTTTATTTATCCCACCACCCCTGAACTTTGAATTTTTTTTCAAAGGAATCTCCCCTGGTCACCCCCTTCCCTTCACAAGGCCACTGTTTGATCTAGCGACATTTTTATATGGAAAACATTTTAAGCAGCTCCAGCTGCTGATTTTACAAAGAATAAAAACAGAAATGATCAGAGCCTTTGGCAAGAACCCTTAGGCCAGAGCAGCAAGCCACTGATATATTCCTGCTGCAGAAGTGATTTGTTTTGTTTTATGAACTTGTAAAAGTAACTCTTTCTTTTTCATGGTGAAATAGTGGGTACCAAGGAAAGACCAGCACACCGTGGCGTGGGGCAGAGGGGACACATATTCTGTTCCCAAGCAACGTTTTAAAATATATTTTATGTCAGTATTTAAATTACAAAGAGCAGGCTTACATGCTCTACCTGTCTGTCTGTCTGTCTGTCTCTTTTCATTTAAACTCTTCTGAAAGTGGGTGTGAAATAATCCTTTTGCTTTTATTTCCGGATTGGCTTTGATGATGGGTTAGATATTAAATATGACTGGTTCTGGTTCAGATGTCATGTATCGATGTAGGGCGTAAGTGTCAGCATTTAGATGGAGAATAATTGGATTCATATCTGTGTTATGTTTTCAAATTGCTGGGTCAGTTCTGGGTCTCCTGCTGTAAATTCTTCACTGCAGGCGCAAGTAAAAGGAATGTGACAGATTTAATACCTAGAATAAGTTATTAACTGTAAAGATGCATAAAACAGTGGCACTGCTGAGCAGAGAACATTACACTGCTCATAATTCTATAAATGAAAATTAAAGTGTTTTTTTTATATCAGTGAAATATTTTTCTTTATTAGCTCTCTTGCTCTACTCACATAGGTCCTTTATGTCTGATTGCATGTCTAACAATCACTTTGACTTGGCCATTTAACTCATGAATGTTTAATTTCTAACACTCGAGTGTGAGAGAATGAATTTGATAAGAGAAAGGAGTTATTTGATGTGTTTCATTTCCCAAAAGATCAAGTGGTGACTATTGACTGCAGCCATGATCTTTCCTGGGAACAATATCTAGGCCAAATCCTACCATAAAGACTCCATGAAATTGCATTATTTTTTGTCATAGCCTATTTGCCTTTCTGTCATGAAAGGACAACTGA
Organism: Vulpes lagopus; assembly: GCF_018345385.1. NCBI lineage: Eukaryota > Metazoa > Chordata > Mammalia > Carnivora > Canidae > Vulpes > Vulpes lagopus. Next base: position 119,775,768 of record NC_054830.1, on the reverse strand, counting down.
AGTATAGTGCCACCAATTACTTAGACAATTATTAGAAAGGGAGGAAGAAGGAAAGGAGGGGAGGGAATGAGGCAGGCAGGGAGAGAAAGAAGGAGGAGAGCAGGACGGAGCGAGGAAAGAAAGGAAATGAAGAAAAACCACCTAAGAACCCAGAAGGAAAAGAGACAGGTGCTTTTCACTCTTCTCTGCAAGCACCAATCTCTTGAGTGCATGGTTGGTGTTGGCAAATAGCTTAGATTTTTCCAATGTCAGGAAATGACTCTGCTGTGCCCATGTTGCCAGGCCACCTCCAGAAAAGCCTCTGAGAAAATTTTCCCTTGCTACCATACCTTTTATCGTATAAGCCCAGGATATGCTAGGAAATTCAACATCACAATTATGTTTGCTCTGCCCATTTATTTGATTAGTTAAATATTAACTGAATACAAGAACCAGTCCCTGTTAATAAAGAGCATTACTCTACATTATGTGAGAGTTTCTCAGACTTGAGTCTCTGCCACCACCTACTCTATGTATTTGGCACACATTTGGACCATCATTTTCAGCACTTGATGAACAACAGCTCATTTAATCATCATAACAATCCAGTGCCCCCTTTTGCTACAGAAAAAGAAACAGGCTCAAAGATCAGGAAGTTGCCCCAGACCACACCTTCACAAATTTTGCTACAGCCACGTCTCATGTCCTACGTTATTCATCTACCTAATTTCTTTAAATGATTCCTTTTTTTCTACTTAAGGTATATTTAGGAGATCTTATCACCACCATAGATAGAAAACAAACCATATCATGAGCTTAAGGTGATAATTGTATTTTCAAATATACATAAAGATAAATATGTAGGCTACTTCATATGCATTAGTGTGGCTAAAATATAAAAATATTAAAATAACCAGTGCTGTGAGAATATAGAGAAATTGAAACTTTCATATGTTGCTAATGGGAATGTAAAATGGTGTAGCCACTGTGCAAACAGTTTGGTTATTCCTCACAAAGTTTTACCTACAGTTACCCTAAGACATTGCAATATTACTGCCAGATATATTACCCAAAAGATTTTAAAATAGTGGTTCAGCGGCACCTCAGTGGCTAAGTCTGTTAAGCATCTACCTTTGGCTCAGGTCACGATACTGGGGTTCCTGGGATCAACCCAGAGTCAAGCTCCCTACTCAGTGGGGAGTCTGCTTGCTCCTCTCCCTCCTTCCCACCCTCCCCCCTCCACTTGTCCTATTTCTCTCTCAAATAAATAAAATCTTAAAAAAAAAAAAAAGACAGGGACTCATACAAACACTTGTACATGCATGTTAAACAGCATGATTTATAATAGCCAAAACTTGGAAACAATACGAATGTCCATCAACTAGTGGATGGATAAACATAGTGGGATACATCCACACAATGATGTGCTATCTGGCTTAAAAAAAAAAAAAACACATGACACAAAATGGAGGAATCCTGAAAGCATTATGCTAACTGAATGAAGCCAAAAACAAAAGGCTATGTATGATTCCATTCATAAGAAATACTCAAAAAAAAAAAAAAAAAAAAAAGAAATACTCAAAATAAATAAATCTATAAAGACAAAAAGTAAATTAGTCATTTTCAGTGGTTGATGCTTATGGGATTTCTTTTTAGGATGATGGACATGTCAAATTAGATAGTAGTGATCAACATACTTTGTGAATGTACTAAGAATCACTAAATTAAAAATAATAAATACTTCAAAGGCCCTTCAGGGATACTGCAAATATTTTATTCATAAGGCAGCTACTTTTCTTTGTAAATAAGGAATTTTCTGATGAAAATTGAAACAAAACACTTCCTCCACAAGTGAGGGGTGAGGCTAGTAAAAACAAATTGATACATATACACAGATATGTGCATTACATTTTAAAAACTGTGTTTGGGGGCATCCTAGGTAGCTCAGTCAGTTGAGCAACCGACTCTTGATTTTAGCCCAGGTCATGATCTCAGGGGTAAGATTAAGGCCCGAGTCAGGCTCCATGCTAAGCATGGAGGTTAAGATTCTCTCTCTCCCTCTCCCTCTCTAAAAACATAAATGAATGAATAAATGAATGATGTGTTTTGTTCCAGCTAAAATAATTTCATACATACTAGCGGAAGTAAAGGTACCAAAATTTGAGGAACGCTATTGACTGTCACAGTGGTTAAGCCCAAGTGTCCACAAGCCTGTGTCTAAAATCCTGTTCTGTCACTTAATATGTGGATTGAGAAATTCCTTAATGTCTCTAAAACTCTGTTTCTTCATCTGTAAAATGAAGATAGCGATTCCTGGTTGTGCCAATATTTGGGAACCCTGCATTATTAACTTGAGATAGGATGAAAACCTAAAGCATTCTAATCTTATATCCAGTCACAGGATTGTTGATGCAGAATCATTCCCTTCTTCACATTCCTTAAATTCCGATTCTATTATCTTATGAGCCACACTTGTGTTTTTTAAGATTTCAAAACATCAATGTATGATAAAGTAAAAAGGTTATGGCATTGATTCTAATCTTTTATAAAAAAATATACCAAAATTATTTATATTTTATTTATATTTTATGTTTACTGATCACTAGTGTCTTGCATATAACCTCAAAAGGTTTATACCTTAGAATACTGAAGGAATTTGCCCAAAATCTATAAAATTTGCTAAAAAGAAAAGATAAATAAAGTACAGAAACCATTACTCAACTTTTAATTGACAGTGGGGTCTTGGTGTATCCTGTTGGCATCTGAGAGGCTTGCTCCCATACAACAGCATTCATTAACTCAAAATAAATTTCAAATGTGCAGATTCAGTGACAATAATAATAAACAAATGCCAAATTACTAAAATATATTATACCCTTGCACCAGCGATTGAAATGAGCTTAGAGTCTCTAAGAGTCCATGTGGCAATAAAAGTATGGCCCCCAACTGAATCAGAAATGTGAGAGTGAAAACGCTTTTTCTTTTAAAGAGTCTATATAATGTGTCCTGAGGTAATAATTCAAGCACTAGACATAGTATTGCTTCTATCTCTTGGTCTCATGTTTGATTGAATGCTTAGGAACCTACCTCACAGGGAGATGCCGTTTCAACCAGTCAACTTTGCAAAGCAGTCAAGGTTACTAAAACAGGCTGTGTTTATAAGACAAGGTCAAAGAGAATTTAAACCACTCTTAGTGCATCTGAGTTAATCCCTGGTTTCTATGTTTTTCAAAAGTTCCTGGTCTGTCCTTAATTATTTCTATTCAGCTCACCCTTCACACATACAGGGCCAAGTAGGGAGAATAGGGCCCATGGGTATTACATTTTCATTAAAAGCCAGAGGTAACATACACCCAACTTAAATTGCGGGCAGCAGCTCACTTTATGATTTCTTCGGAGGAAATTTGACTGAACTCATGGAGCTAGGCTGTGCAACAAGATCACTATTTGCTTTGCAAGTGGGTGCATGGAGAATGGTTTTTGGCACACATTCCCTAAAATTTCTGTACATTGGTCCATAGCTGAGTTATTGTCCTTTCTGCTACCTTTTAGTTACCCAAATAAAAAGGTCAGATTCCTGACCCTTTGAAAGAAGTGCAAATGTGAGCTCCATCAGTAATAACTGCTTACAATAAATTTCTATGTCAATTAACCCTATTAAGCCTATGATACTTCCTACAGTTCATACATTCTGTGAGCTCAGCATAGGCTCCCCAACAATGCAGAACCCTTATATCTGCTTAAATACATGCAAATATACACAAATTTCCAAATTGTTCAAACCTTGTGTATGTGTTCCCACCTAAGTGTTACTCTTTGCAAGTGCCCAAAATGTAAAGTTATATATATGTGTGTATATGCATAAACACTCACACACACACACACATATACTAAATTATAAACAAATGAGAAGAGTGCAAAGTGTGTGTGTCTTATAATACACACATTTCATGAGGAAAAAGACATTTTAGTTCCAACTTTAAATAATGGCTAAGTGCTAAGTAAGTATCATCTGCTTACAATTACAAAATACTGAATATGTTTATTATTCAACCCAGATAGGCACTCCCATATTTCATTAGTGATCTTATATTAGATTTGTTCTCTGTAAATTGAATCAAGAAAGAACAATAACAACAATTAGGAGCTCTCTGGGGAAACATTTGGCTTATCAAAAACAAAATTTTAAGACTGTATGAAAGAAAAGAAAACACATAAGTAAAGTTATAAAATGAACTGGAGGAAATGTGCATATATGACAAATTGAGACCTAAATAATGAATATATAAAGACTAATTTAAAATCTGTAAATAAATAAACAAGTGAATAAAATCTATAAAAAAAAGATAAGTATCTCAGAAGACATGGGAGCAAACACATGAATCTGCAAGTCACACACAAAAGAATATAAATAGCTAGTAAACATGTAAAAAAAAAAAAAACTGGGATGCCTGGGTGGCTCAGTAGTTGAGTGTCTGCCTTTGGCTCAGGGCCTGATCCTGGGGTTCTAGGATGGAGTCCCCCACTGGGCTCCCTGCAGGAGAGCCTGCTTCTCCCTCTGCCTATGTCTCTGCCTCTCTCTGTGTGTTTCTAATGAATAAATAAATAGAATCTTTAAAAAAAAAAAAAAACAATCTTACTTGTAAACCCCATCCCACCCCCACAAATCTAATTTTGAAAGAGGAGAAAATATTTTTACCCAGAGCAGGCCCAAGTAGTAAAAAAAGAAATTGATAATACCAAGTATAATCCTCTCAAAACAAGTCACTCTCATTTTGTGAGTCAGGAGAGCAAATGACTATACCTTTCCAAAGAACAATCAGCAATATTGTATCAAGATACAGATATGCTAGAGCCTGGCTGGCTCAGTCAGTGGAGCATGTGGCTATTGATCTCAGGGTTGTAAATTTAAACCCCACATTGGGTATAGAGATTACTTAAAAATAAAATGTTGGGGGGGAAAAAGATGTAGGAGCATCTGAGTGGCACAGTTGAGTTCCAACTCTTGATTTCAGCTCAGGTCACGAGCTATGATATCAAGCTCCATGTTGAATCAGCATGAAGCCTGCTTAAAATTCTCTCTCTCTCTCTCTGTCTGCCTACCCCTCCCTGCTTGTGTCTCCCAAAATAAAGATGTAATTAATTGTGCCTATCTTTGATGCAACAATTCCAATTCCAGGAATTAACCCTAAGGGAATAATCAAACGAGAGAACAAAAAAGTATACATACTTTTTAATGCCCCTAAAAACTTGGGACACCTGGGTGGCTCAGCAGTTGAGTATCTGCCTTTTGCTCAGGTTGTGATCCTGGGGTCCTGGGATCAGGTCCCACATTGGGCTCCTGGCCAGGAGCCTGCTTCTCCCTCTGCCTGTGTTTCTGCCTCTGTGTGTCTCTCATGAGTAAATAAAAATCTTTAAAAAAAAAAAAAAAAGGTTTAAAAAAATACCCCTAAAAACTTGAAATTACCCAAATCTAAAAAAAAAAAAAACCACACACACACCAGAATTAATTAATTTTGACATTCTTTTACAATGAAATAAGCAACTATTTAAAAATGGTTGTGCTGGGATCCCTGGGTGGCGCAGCGGTTTGGCGCCTGCCTTTGGCCCAGGGCGCGATCCTGACCACCCGGGATTGAATCCCACGTCGGGCTCCCGGTGCATGGAGCCTGCTTCTCCCTCTGCCTATGTCTCTGCCCCTCTCTCTCTCTCTCTCTATGTGACTATCATAAATAAATAAAAATTAAAAAATTAAAAAATTAAAATGGTTGTGCTGAGTTATATTTATTAACAAGAAAATTCAATGTATATTATTAAGTGAGAAACCAAGTTTTAAAATAGTTTTGGTCTCAACTTTTTGTAATGAATGTGCATAAAAAAAAATTCAGGACCACACTAAAATAGAACATAGAATAAGAACATTTGACTCTCTAAGCCATGAGTTTCATATGATGTTTTTCTTTCTGTATTATTTAACTGTTTTGCAGTATACATATTATGCTTAAAATTAGAAGAATAGTTCAACTCGGGGAACCCAGATGGCTCAGCTGGTTGAGCATCCAACTCTTGGTTTTAGCTCAGGTGGTGGTCTTAGGGTCCTGAGATTGAGACCTGCATCAGCCGACACACTGAGTGCAGAGTCTGCTTGAGATTCTCTCCCTCTCCCTCTGCCCCTCCTTCTCATGCTTGCTTACTCACTCACTCTTTCTCTCTCTCTTAAATAAATAAAAAATAGCTTGATCATATTTATATCCTTGATGTCAACTTGATCATATTTACATCCTCTTCTCCAGTTTCTGGAATAGCAAGCATGACTCTACAAGTCAGCCTGTCTAATACTGAACATCCTGATTATTACTTGTCACCTTAACTATTTATTCCCTTCTCTCTATTTGGAAACATCTGATTTCTGAACTGCAATTTCTTACTTTGCCTTGATGTGTGGAACACAACAAATCAATTAGAGTGATAGAATAGTGATGGTACTAAAGTTTCTTTTCCTTCTTCAGCTCTTCTAGTACATTACTGCAAGAAATACATCTAGTACTTACTCAGGAAATACTTTTTCAAATGTAATTTTCCAAGGACCATAGAAACTTTCCTGTGCTGTATGTGGTAGTTTGATATCCATTTAAGGGCTAAATTGAGTTACTTAAAAGAATGAAATAAATTATACTTTGCTGAGGTTTTTTTCTAGATCAAATGAATTAACACAAAACCAAGTATATAGTAGGGAGGAATTTCTTTCCTTTGAAAATGACATTATTTGTAAAACAAAAAAGCCATCAGATCGATAGGATAGTTATTTTTTCTACATTACTAACAATCATAAAGAGTGACAATGTGAATTTGGGGGGCATTTCATAAGAACCTCTTACTAGAGCTGGTATTGTGAGTTGAGAATTGTAGTTCAGAGTACCTTAAAGATATTTTTCTTGTTATCTGGAAAGAAACTGTCAAAACTGTCATCACTAAGCAGGAGTTCACTAAGCAAGATAAAGGAGAGTTTTTAGTTTGTGTAGGATGTGAGCAGAGCGTGGGCATGTTCATCCTGTAGACATGTGCCTTTGAACCCTTAAACATAATAAATATAAAAATTATTATATATAATAGTATGTATAATTTATATGTAATATACATAGTAATATATATTTTATATCATTAATATATGATAATATAACATTTTTATATATTATATGTACATTATATATATTTTATATAAAAATTATGTGTTAATATATAATATATGCATTATATATTATTATACAAATATAATAAATTATATCATCCACTCATAACCATCCAACTCTTAAAATATAATTCAGGTCCTCAGATATACTGGACTATAACTTGCCACTGACTCATCATTGACTAGAGAAGTCATTCCATTGAAAAGTTTTATATCCTTATCGCTAATGTTAATATACAATCCTTAGAGTGTTTCCTTTAGACAACTGGCATAATGTCATTTGAGGATCTGTTGCATTTATTACTATGTTCATTAGATGGAGGAGTTCTTTTTCACCCCAAATTTCATTTTTCTCATCCTTATAATGCTCCTGATTGTTTATCCTCAGGAAATAACCTTTTTTTTTTTTTTTAAAGACTTTATTTTAGAGAGAGCGTACTTGTGTGCATGTGAGTGAAGGCGAGGGGCAAAGGGGGAGGGAGAGAAAGAATCTCATCACGACTTGAGCGAAAATCAATAGTCAGTCCTCAACTGACTGAGACACCCAAGTGCCCCAGGAAATAATCTTTAAGCTAATCAATATTGTTTTAGTTTTGCCTGGTTGGACCACCTAAAAGATCTTCCTTCAGATTACTTGAAAAGGTAAACTGTTAATTAATTCTGGTTATTTGCAATATATGAAAAATAACCAAGAAATAGCAGCTTATTTATAAAGTAAATTTTAATATGAAAAGGAACAAATCAGACTGACCTCAGATATTTGTGCTATAAAGAGACCATTTCAGTATGTATTTCTATATAGAACTTTTTTGTTATGGAACACTGTAAAGTTTATGGTATCATAGAAATTCTGGTTACTATTTGATAATATTTACAATGGTTTTGTTGAAATAAAAGTTTATTATCAGCTTAGTTATATCATCCAAGGTTTGAGTTCATAGTCATATAAGGCTTCCAGGCCAACTTTCCAATTTTTAAAGCCACCTTCTTGTAGTCTGGAAGGACATCAATTACCAGCAATATTATTGCGACAATCTTAAAGAACAGTCTATAAAGTTCTCAATTCCAGAAACATCTCAAATCTCTTTTTCACTAGATCTTCCCATGTTTACCTGTAGATAGCAATGTAGATAACAGTGATACATCTGACAGCAGTATTAGTCCACTGGAAAGGGGATGATTAACTTTAAATAAAAAAAGTTAACACTCTAGAAGTGAGAATAAAGTCTATGTGCCACACCAAAAACTATAAAAACAATAATAAAGTTACTATTACTACTACGATTTCCATCTTCTCTTGGCCCAGTCCATATTCTTCAAAATCGTAGATTTGTGCTAAATTTAAAATTTGTGTGTGTGTGAAGTTAACCTGCCTACAGGCTC